>NW_019154103.1:15279132-15377925 GCF_002288905.1 Enhydra lutris kenyoni | reverse complement strand
CAAGGAGCCCGATGCGGGACTCGATCCCAGGACGCTGGGATCGAGTCCCGCATCGGGCTCCTTGCTCATCAGGGAGCCTGCTTCTCCCTCTGCCTCTGCCTGCCATTCTGTCTGCCTGTGCTTGCTCTCTCTCTCTCTCTCTCTCTCTCTCTCTGACAAATAAATAAATAAAATCTTTATATAAAAAAAAAATCATTGTGTATAATTATGACATAGTTTTAACAATTCATTTTATATTTAAGATGTAGAAGTCATTTGTACTAGCCACCCAATCTGGCAGCATAAAAATGATTGGTTAAGTTTTTTTTTCTCTTCCTCTGCAGTTAAAGTGATAATAATAATCAGCTTCCCTCTTGTAAGTCTTGGAAGGAGACAGCCAGTGGGAAGGAAGAGAGAAGAAAGGAGAAATACAAACACTTGAGCTGGGGTGACTGTGGTTTTTTGTTCAATATAAGTCAAGAGAGAGTACCAGAAGGGTGTAACACTTAGATCCATGACAGAATCTTGTCTTGTGATCAGGATAGGGGTCTGGGAGCAAGGCAGGCTGAGAACAGAACGTATGGACAAAAAGCAGCTCTAGGTCTATGTCATCCAATAAACAGAATTTGTTCCCCCTTACAATTACCTGATGTAAGAATACTCATCACTGTCAAACACAGATGAGAGGACCAGCCATTAATTCAATAGTCAGCTCTAAGGACTCCTGAGCAGAGAATCGTAAGTGAGGGGTAACAGTTTTTTAAAAAACGAAAGACATATTTTTTCTAAAAATTACAAAAAAAAAAAATTAGCCCAAGGGAAGGCAACCTCCCACCCATATATGTAACTTACAGTCTTTTCTTCAAATCCAAATACTCCAAATGGGGAATCATTTTGTGGAATAACAACAGTTAGCACAACATCATCACCAAGCCTGCCACCTCCAGCCACTCTGATTAAGGAAATATTGAATGTCTCCATGACTTCAAGTTCAGCATCATCAATTATGGTAATCTCTATCATTGCAGTAACCTACAAAAGCAACAAGGAAGAAGGGAAAAAGGGAGGGAGAGAAAGAAGAAGGGGGGAGGGAGGATAAAAGGCAAGGAAGATATAATAGCAATTTTTGATCATATATAAATAAACTTATTTACCAGAAACATAGTACAAAAAAGTATATTCTGTACTGTTATGTTTATAATACTATTTTAAAGTTATAGAGTATTTCAAAGTCAGAAATTTATATTCTATTATTTTCAAAATAAAGGACATTACATATGTAATAAAATATAGTGTTATTTATGTATACAAAAACCAGTGAAGCCTGATTCTTGAATAAAAATATTTAAAATGCCATATAGGCTGTAATAACAATTACACAAACATAAACCGTAGAAATTATCGTTGTCTTCAGCAGTTAGAATGAATCCCTCTGGTTTCAAATATTACTCTTATAATGTAAAAGAAAGGAAGGAAGAAAACCCAAATTTGCTCTTCTTACATGTTTATGATCAGAATGTCATTCATTTGTCTGAGTCCATCTTAAACATTTTTATAACTTATAAATAAGTAAAACCTGGCCCAGCTTGTGATTTCACTGTTGGTCATAAAAATATTCCAGTTGTGGGGTGCCTGGGTGGCTCAGTTGGTTAGGCATCTGCTTTTGGCTCAAGTCACGATCTCGGTGTCCTGGGATCCAGCCCCACATCAGGCTCCCTACTCAATGTGGAGTCAGCTTTTCTCCCTAATCCCCTGCCCCCCTCCGCTCATGCTCGCTCACACACACGCGCTCTCTCTCAATTAAATAAATAAATCTTTAAAAAAATATTCCAGAGGCATCTGAGTGGCTCAGTGGGTTAAGCCTCTGCCTTTGGCTCAGGTCATGATCTCAGGGTCCTGGGATCGAGCTCCGCATCAGGCTCTCTGCACAGCGGGGAGCCTGCTTCCCCCCCTCTCTCTGCCTGCCTCTCTGCCTACTTGTGATCTCTCTCTCTCTGTCAAATAAATAAATTTTTTTAAAAAATATTCCAGTTGTATCTTCACATTTAAAATCTTCTCTGTAACTCAGAGGGAAATTCCAGTTTTTTGACAAAGATGTTTACCAGAAAAAGAAGTTTTTCTACCTAAATCCACCTAAAACCTTTAATAAAAGAGCAAAGTGAGAAATCTGGATTTATACTCACAGGCAGAAACTTGAACAAAATCAAATGTTGAAGTGGAAGCTTATTAAAATGTCTGCACCTTAACTCTATACTGTAAAATACAGAACACCTCCCCTACAGAATGTTAACTTAAAGAATGATGATGATCTTAAGACTGTTAAATAAGAGGACTTCAACCTTATACACAAAATAAAATGCTGGTAATATAAGTAAAGGTGGAAGGATATTTCAATGAAAAATCAATGTATTTGTTTCTACTTTGAGTATAAAAATCTGTATTTCCCCCTCCTTTTAGTAAGAAATGTTTTAAAGTTCTAAATTTGTTAAGAACTCATGATTTCAAATATTAACAACATAGACCATTATGTGTAGGAAAGTATAGATCTGTATGTTTATTTTTCAGCAGTAATTAATAAGCTGATGCGTAATGTACAAATTTGTCTTGGCAAAATCAGACTTTGTGTGGGTGGATACTGCCATTTGAGGCTATTAACATTTTCATGGTTGTTCACAAGCATTTTCCATTTATTTCCATTGATTTAAATTTTTATAAAATTTTATAAAATTTTATGGAAACCTTATACTTACATATTACAAAATGCCCAGTTTGCAACACTTATAACTCTTAGAGAATACTTAGAGAACTCTTAGAGAATCTAAAACATTGCTTTTCAGTTTTTCCAGTTTTAATTATTTTGTCTCTTTTCTGTCATTTTAAAAAGTCTTATTTTATTATAATGAAAAATTTGGGATATTAAAAGTAATAATGTGTATACTTTTAATGCAAACCCTAAGTAAATAAATATCTGCACTGATAAGCATTAAGAAATAAATAGATAGGGATGCCTGGGTGGCTCAGTCGGTTAAGTGTCTGCTTTAGGCTCAGGTCATGACCCCAGGGTCCTAGCATCGAGTCCCACTTGGGACTCCATGCTCAGTGGGGAGCCTGTTTCTCCAGCTGCCTCCAAACCCTGCTTGCACGTGCTCCCTCTCTCTCTCTCTTACATAAATAAATAAAATCTTTTTAAAAAAAGAAATAGAATAAATTAACCTAAAGTTCATAGGAATATTGAAGTTCATCAGGCCCTTTTAAAAATATTCTTAGGTACTTCTAAGTCATTTATTATCCTCCTTTAACTTCTGCTTAAAATAGGATCAGGTGGGGGGGGTTCAGAAATCTTGCCTCTTTGTGTTCTCTTCCTATGTCCATTAATAAATCATAACATGTTAACTAATACTAATTCTGTTTGGCTTGATATACAAAGTATAATACATTTAGCAGTCACTAATATACATTTATTTGGTGGATATCTATAAAATGTTTGAGGTATAACCAAAAATCGCTAGTATGTTTAGGATTAGCATACCTGTTTATCTGCAAATTCAAGAATCCCATGAGATGGCTTAAAGTCTTCCGGGTCAGCCGTGTCCACTGTTGCTTTCCAATAAACACTGACCGCCCCAAAGCTTCCAGCCAGCCGGACTACAGGAACCTGAAGAACATTCAGGGGTGGAGGCACCTCATAGGCAGTAATGACTCCATCAATATCCTTTAAGTAAAGAACATAAGTTAAAACACCAGACAAAACAAACTTCTTATATGTCATAACTTTCTAAATTTATTATTTCTTCTTCTATTTCACCCTTCAAAACAGAAACCAATATCAGATATAAATATACATAATAGGTGTCCACATCCTTACATTTTTAAAAAGTTTTTAAACTTCTTTATTCATTTAAGTAATCTCTACACTCAACATCTACGACCTTGAGGTCAAGAGTCACACACTCTTCTAACTGAGACAGGCACCTCTAGAACACTTTGGTTTAAATTTAATGAAAATAAACTTGCTTGATCCATTGGTCTAACAAAAAGAGAACTAAGAAGTCTATAAGACAAATTTTAAGACACATATTTAATAAATATCTAGAAGCAAAGCCAATTATTTTGTGGAAAATATATGACATTGGCCAAATCAGCAGGTAGAGGCTTCTGTATTACTATAAATACATTAAAGTTTATCTCACTGTGGTAACATGAAACTTAAAAATTCCTCTGGGATCATCATTTTCTTCAATCATTATTTCAACTATTTCTATCCCAGGCCTCCGCACACTTGGCTGTCCTGCGGAGAAGTCAGAATTCACCAGGTACACATCAGTGATGTTGACAATAAATCCTTCCTCCAACTCGGGAACATTATCCTGGGGTAGGGGGTGGTGGGGGAGAACAGGAGAGAGATTATGTTCTATTTTTAAAAATACATTGAATTTACCTTGGAAACCCCGTACTTTTCAGTGAGAAATAAAGGACAGCCCACAGGAATGGGTAGCTCTTTCACAGACACAAGAAAGATTCCTTTTTATATTTTAATACATTCCCACTGACAACTTCAGACTCTTAGGGGATAGTCAAAGCTTACTGGCAAGTTTTTAACTGAAGCCAAATAATCATTAGCAAGTAAAATAATTTTTAAAAATCCATCACACAATTACGATCATATACTATCCAATGTTTTATGTATATAGTACCCCCAAATTTAGAAGAAATGGTAAATTCTACATACGTCTTAAAAGTGAAAGCTCTAGGCTTACAAATCTAGATACTATCCTATATTTTAATTAACTTTTTAAAAACTGTTACTTTATTTCTGGATAGGTAATAAAAACTTTCAAAAGGTAACACAAATACATAATGAATAGGAAAAGAAACTTCTGTTTTGTTCCATCTCTCATGTCATTCCCAGAATGTTCTTTCCAGAAGCCACTATTATCCACTATGACTAATACCACTATTAGTAGCACTAATGTTACTATGCAACATTATCTTTACCTAATAATATATGATATATTTATTTTAATACAGTCATATATAGTATAGTAATATATACAACATTTAGTTATTATGCAATACTATAAATAACACTATTAACTACTCTCAGTTTCTTATGAGTCATTACATATATACACTTTTCTCCTTATATTCATGAGAGAGCACTAAAACCAGATCTAAACCCCCTGAAGCATAATCTTCATTTGAGTAATTTTATCATGACATGAAAATACTGCCCTATCAAACCAACAATAAAAATATCCAGATTAATTTGGGCATTTTATTCATTCGTTCATTAGTTTAAAACTAACCAACCAACAAAACAGTGGATCCCACTAAATCCCAATTCAAGGCTTCAAAGGTCATTCGAACAATATTCCAGTTAAAGTATTCACAATTTTACATTAAAAGCAACCTTTTTAGGGACGCCTGGGTGGCTCAGTTGGTTAAGCAGCTGCCTTCGGCTCAGGTCATGATCCCAGCGTCCTGGGATCGAGTCCCACATCGGGCTCCTTGCTCGTCAGGGAGCCTGCTTCTCCCTCTGCCTCTGCCTGCCATTCTGTCTGCCTGTGTTCGCTCTCTCTCCCTCTCTCTCTCTGACAAATAAATAAATAAAATCTTTAAAAAAAAAAAAAAAAAAAGCAACCTTTTTAAAGATTTTTATCTCTAAGAGGATCACATTTTTCTTTTTTTAATCACATTTTTATCTTTAAGTATATTTCCTTTATCTTACATCATATTCATTGCCCCTTAAACTTACCGACAAAATGGCAACTTTGATGTAAGTTTCTTTTATGTTTTCTTTCATCATTACTATTGTTTCTTGTAGCACATAATCTTCATTCTCAGTAGCTTGATTATCGACATGCAATAAGAAATTCGGTTTAGCTATCAAATGAATGCCAATGGCCCCAAACAGTCCTTTATTTCGAACAATTGGTAACTGAAGAATGGTGATGTTCTCTGTGAGAAAGACATGCCTCAAGTAAACAAGATTTTCTATTTGTAGTTGATACCATTCAAAGAATTTCAGGTGAAATATTCTGCACTATCCTAACGTATACTCCCCCAACCAAGAAGTATTTTGTGCTTTTCTCCCCTCTGTCTGCAAAGTTGTGCTGTATTTAGTACATTATATCCCAGTTCTAAATCCTCACTTCAGGTTCTCTAATGCACCCTCCTACTTTATATATAACATGAGCTTTAAGGAAATTTGCTGGAAATCTTAGGAAAGTACTTATGTGCAGATTGACAGCTAATTACAAATGCTAAGAAGATTTTGAAAATAAAAAATTATGGGGCGCCTGGGTGGTTCAGTGGGTTAGGCGTCTGACTCTGGGTTTCAGTTCAGGTCATGATCTCACAGTCGTGGTGACCAAGTCCTGCATCTGGCTCTACATTCAGCACCGGAGTCTGTCCCTCTGCACTCTTTCTCTCTCAAATAAATAAATGCATAAAATCTTTTAAAAAATGAAAACTTACACAAAGTCATCATTTAATAACTTAATCATTAGAAGAGTAATTTTCTTTTACTGAGGTCTGTCACAAGGATCAAAGGCTGTCACAGCGTCAATTTTTTAATTTCATGTTTTAGATTTTTAAATTAAATTTGCTACACAAATGGCCAAAACAATGCTTGTCAATCTTCCCCACTGGTCTGTGAGGTTTTAATAACCTAAGACTTGTGTCTCTTTGTTTCCAGAAAACACAGCACAATTTGTGGCACTTACTAGCTGCTTCAAAATGTTGGTTGAATGAATAAATGAACAAATTTTAAGTCTACGGCTCCTTTTCCCACATATACAGACATATAAAGGCCCAGGTGCATAATTATATGCCATTTTTCCCATCAACTATTTAAGTGAATGGTCTCTGAAAGACGTCATGTTACTGTCTGAAAATTTCAGAGGCTTCACATTGCGTATTTTAAATAAATACATACATGCTCATGTATATTTGTTCAAAAAAGTCAAATGGCCTTTAATCTATTAATCCTAAATCTGAAATGAATAGTTATTTAGGCAAAGATCTCGGCACTAAGCTTAAAGGAAATAGGGAAGGGTTACTTAAACTTCAGAGAAAAATTATTTAAATTACAGCTTTGAGCTTAACAATTAATACCCTGAGTACCAAATGCAACTCACTGTGTTGCTTATTGTTGCCTATAACTGATGAAAATCTACATAGAGGAATCTGAGAAGGGAAAGAAAACAGATAAATAAACGATGACAAAGAGAAAGTAAAATAAAAACCTGTCACCCTTTACTGCAATGACTTACTAAAATATTAGTATTTCTGTTATGACCATAACACCTCAAAAGAATACAAGCATTTCTTACAGCACTATTGATGGGTGATTACATGATCATAAAATTTAATAAACAAAAAATAAAAACGATTGAGTATGATCTGTCAAACTAAAAAAATATATAAATATATAAAAGGGATTTATATTCCTAGTAAACATTACAATTAAATTACCCAATAAAACTTACTAGAACCTGAAAAATATTTAACAACACTTACCTTTAGGCTCTGCAACTCTAACGAAGAGAAACTCAGGGTGCCAACCCACCAAGCCATGAGGTGAGTCATTGGGCAGAATTGTTATCACAGATTTGTTTCTTTTCTGATCAATGGCAGCACCTTTTAATGGGTCCTCTACCCCTTCTGTGGTAATCCGAACAAGTGCTATGCTCAAAATCTCTGATAACTCTGGTACATCATCAGCAAGAACAGTCAGAGTGATTGTAGACAGTGCCTGGCCTTCAGAAAATGAAATCTAAAATTTTAAAGAAAGAAGATTTTACTTATTTTGTAATTATCACTGTGCAATAAGAACATCAAAAGAGGGGTGCCTGGGTGACTCAGTGGGCTAAAGCCTCTGCCTTCAGCTCAGGTTATGATCTCAGGGCCCTGGGATCGAGCCCAGCAGGGAGCCTGCTTCCTCCTCTCTCTCTGCCTGCCTCTCTGCCTACTTGTGATCTCTGTCAAATAAATAAATAAAATCTTAAAAAAAAAAAGAACATCAAAAGATTAAAATTTTCTTTCAATACTGACCATAACTTAAGTAACGAGAGGGAATGAAGCAACACAATATAATTCTACAAATCAGTTAACTGTTTTGCGTATTAAAAATGGAAGATTGTTAGGAAAAAAGAAAAAAAGTAAAGCATTACAGAAACATAACCTGATAAAACACATAGCCAAATTGTCACATCCTGAAGCCTACATTCTATTAAAATACAGAGTACATAGTCTCTCTGGGAGTCTAAGTACTGGATACCAAATTTTTTAAAAAATCTATAAAGATAAAAGAAGGTGGCATACTAGTTTAAACATTTTTCTCTACAAAAGTTTTGCCCGGATTGCGATTTCCTTTGGTTAAACGCTGAACAGATGTATAATTTAAGAATGAATCAACCAAAATAGAGGTAGAGAGAGAAAGATAAAAAGAGAGACAAATCAAACATCTCTCTCCTCCTGTTGTGTCTCTATTGCCTAGAGTAAAATCCACATTTGCTAAAAGGTGTCTGAAATCCTTTCTCATAGGGTTTCCGTCTGCTCCTTGAAGTCATTTCCAATCACCCTCTGCCTCATACCGTAATCTCTAGCAACCTGGCTACAGACAATCATTCAAACTAGCATTCCAGGTCCATTTTGTTGACACTCATTTCTCCACCTAAAGAAGGCACTTGAGGATATAAACTCAAGAGCTTTATTAATAAAATCAGGAGTCACAAAACTACTACTCTGTGGCCAAATCCTTTTCATCGAGTTTTACTGGAATACAGCCAAGTTCATCCAATTACGTACTGTCCAACACTTTATTGTGCTACAAAGGCAAAGTAGAGTATCTAGGAAAGAGCCATAATAGCGCACAGGTCTAAAATACTTACTTACTGGCCCTTTAGAGAAAAAGTTTGCTGACTCTTGAATATAATAATTAATTCTCCCAAATATGGTCTACACTTAAGATACTATTATGCATTTAAATAGAAATCATCTTAATCATGTTTATATAAGAAAGATTAATTGGGAAAATATAATTCAGAACATACAGAACCTGATAGATACAACTTACATAGCTGAATATATAGTTTAGGTGACTTGTGTAAAGTAAACATTTAAAGCAATAAAATTTGCCATAACATTTTTAAGACACTGAAGCTCTAATCTCCTTTCAAATGATAAAGAAACCTAGAAATGGTGGACCATAACATTCATCCATCTTTTTTTGAGAGAATTTCATGAGCGGTCTTTTAAAGGAACTCTTCAGAGAAGCATTTGGGGAAAATATGTGGATAAATCTATGAAACCCAAGATGAGTCTAAAGGACCAACCATCTTCCAATTAGAAACTAAAGGTACTTTAAACTCTCTTTGCAAGTCATTAACTTCTCTGACCCAGTCTGATTCCATTCTTCAACCTGTGTACCAATTTTATACTATTTTCCAATAGTAGACAAAGTGATCCTCTGCCCAGATCCCTTCTTGGGACTGATGCACTCATCCCTAGCTGGTAGGAATGACAGCTTTTGTTTCTCACAGGGAACTGCCTTTAGCTGCAGTAAACTGTCACTCAAGGTTATGCCCCACTTAGAAGGCAGTGTGAAGTCTAGGATGGCTAAGATGGGGATGCAGAATCTCATCCTCCTTTCTCCAACTGGAAACAACTCCAAAGGACCAGCTCAGCTCAAGAACTTCCATTACAGACTCAACCCCAGGCGCAGCTCCCAGGGATCAACTTCCTAACTTCCTTATTTCCTTGTAGATGTGTCTCCTCAGGAATCCACCCCCAACTCTCCATCTCAGAGTCCCGTCTACAGGAAACTCAACTTACATCACTCAACAATTCTGATCTGCTTTTTCATATGTATAACTATCCTACATAGATTTGTTCCCTGTTTACTGCCTCCATTTTACCCAAATCTTGAAACCACAATTCCATCTCCAGTTTGATTGGTTTTATCTTTCTGACAATGTAAACACAACCCTAATTTGGCAAACCGATGTACTGAACCTAAAAAGGGATTTTTATTTTTTTACAGGTAAGTTTGGCATTATAGGAAAAAAGAACAATAACCACAACATTTAAACTAACCTTAAATTGATTCCCTCTCTGTGGTGATTAGTAGAAATCCAGTGATGACATGGTCAAACTCAAACACTTCATCCATAAGGCAGGGTTTCGTCCCATGCATCAATAGTAACCATAACTTAAAAGTGACTCTCCTATAATTTTATAAATTACATACCACTCCTGAGGTAGGAAATATATCACTAATACTTCCGTCAGCTTCCCACACTATGGTTATACGACCATATGTTCCTTTTAAGCGCTCAACATTCAAGGTTACAAGGCTATCTTGTTCCATTTCTTCCACTTGCTTATATAATGAATTCTGAAAAACACACAGGAAGTCACAAGGGATTAGCTGAAAATACCTACATACATATTTCATGCTGTTGTGCATGTGCAAACTTTACAGTACTAAGCAACATGATACAACATGAAAACAACACAAGTGAAAAACATAGTTTAAAAAATAGCGGTAGAT
The DNA here is from genome assembly GCF_002288905.1 of Enhydra lutris kenyoni. Lineage (NCBI taxonomy): Eukaryota > Metazoa > Chordata > Mammalia > Carnivora > Mustelidae > Enhydra > Enhydra lutris. The sequence goes on along the minus strand of NW_019154103.1, from coordinate 15,367,391 downwards.
GATGACCATGATATTAATTTGAAAATACACATGTTTGAATAATTTTTTTAAAAGACTTTACTTACTTATTTGACACACAGAGAGAGAGAGGGAGAGAGTACAAGAAGGAGAAGTAGCAGAGGGGGAGGGAGAAGCAGGCTCCCCGATGAGAAGGGAGCCCATGCAGGGCTCAATCCCATGACTCCGGGATCATGACCTGGGCCGAAGACAGACCCTTAACCAACTAAACCACCCAGGCACCCCATGTTTGGAAAAACTAAGACTAAGTTAAAGTAAATTAAAATGTTAATCATTATAGGATTATTTTTACTTTGTTTTCTTATTTCTGTAATTTTCAAATTTCTTCAATGAACATCTTATTTTCACATTCAGAAAGCATATACTTTTTAGAAACCATTACATATAGTATGTAAAGTTTCTAGAAATGAAAGGACATACAGTCAGGAGATGAGGGAAGTCTTCTTCCCCTGTATAACTTCTGGCAACCCCTCTAGGTTTTGTTTCCTACTTGTAAAATAAGTTTTGGTCTACAAGGCCTCTAGAGTCCCACTCAGAGGTAAAGACATCAGGAGAACCAGGGCACTCTTTCTGATCACTCACGAATGTCTTTTAACCTTAAATTCATATCCTCTAAAATGTTCTGCAGGCTGTGCAGTTTCCATTGATGGTGTTTCATCCTCGGCACCTGGTCTTTACAACTATTTTTCCTGCCAGAAATATCCACTGCCCCTCTTCTCATCTAGATTCCATGACCTCTTTCCTTTGTTCCAGACTGATTTCTACCTCTGTGTGAATGGAACTCCTCCTCTAACACTTGCAGCATCTCCTGAGAGCCGCTGAATGAAATTTTGCTCAAAATTAATGCTCCAAAGAACCCCTTCTTACAATACCCTTACTTTATCCATAAGCAATAAAGACAGAATATGGAGTATAAAGATTTTTTAAATCTTTCCCAGTAATAATTTTCTTTTTCTTTTATTTTTTTTAAAGATTTTTTACTTATTTGAGAGAGAGAAAGCATGAGAGGGCAGAAGATCAGAGGGAGAAGCAGACTCCCCATGGAGCTGGGAGCCCAATGTGGGAGTCGATCCTGGTACTCTAGGATCATGACCTGAGGTGAAGGCAGTTGCTTAACCAACTGAGCCACCCAGGCATCCTGGTTTTCTTTTTCTTGTCTTTTTATTATGGTAATCTGAAAAGAAATTCCTCCATTAATTTCTTACAGCTTCTAAAAGCTTCTATTTTAGAATATAGTTTGAGTAGATAGCCTACCCTATGGCAGTGCCTTATACTGCATTTTAATATATTGTTACAAATGTTACATAGTAATAAAATCTTGTGCAAAGCATTCAAACCTTCCTACAGAAAATATGTTGATTTAAAAATATGCATAGGGGGCAGCTGGCTGGCTCAGTTAGTAGAGCATGTAACTCAACCTAGGGGCTTGTGTCTAGTCTCAATTCTACGGCCAGAGTGGTTCTTTTAAAATGTGAGTCAGATCAAGTTGCTCTTCCACTCCAACGCTTTCCCTCCAGGGCAAACTTCATGATGGTACTCAGGGGCTCACGCAGGTGTGAGTTCACAGAGTGGCCTCCCTGCTAGTCTTCAAAGGCTGCTCTATCGTTGGACTTCTCCTCGTGTCTGGGAAATTGGGTTTCAGGAGGATTCCCACTGTTCCTGGAACTCACACTGGCTCCCTGTGCCTAAACTGTGCACATAGTGTGGTTTATACTCAACACCTATTTTCACTCTGGGAGTCTGGAATTTTGTCATGTGTCAGGCTGAGAGTCCACAGTTAACATCCAGGCACTAGGGTCACTAAGGAGCTTCCCTGGTTGGCAACACCTCTCACATGTTGTCACAATTCATCTCAATGCTGGGGGAATTAAGTGTGTCCTGTGTGGTTCCCATGGTTTCCTCTGAATCTCTACCCCACATGCCTTTTCCCCTTATGATTTTGCTTTGTATCCTCTTCGCTGTAATAAATCATAGTATGAGTATGGTGAAACCCTGAGTCCTCTGAGTCTTCCTAGCAAGTCATAAACCTGTGGGTGCTGCTGGGGAAGCCGGAAACAGAACACTGGCCCTTCCCCTTTTGGGCCTCATCGCTCCCTCCTACACTGACTTCAGCCACAGTGGCCTCCTTGCTGCACCAGACGGGTGAGGCCTCACTTCAGGGCCTTTCCTTTTGTTGATGGCTCCCCCTGCCTTGAATGTTCTTCTCCTCTCCCCTCCAGGCCTTTGTCCTCAGGTCACTTCCATAGTGCTGCCCTCCCTGATAGCCTATGTTTTACTTCCTACACCCAAACTCCACCCCTTGCCCTCACAATCTCCATCCGTCCTCCCTGCCAAACGTTTTCCCAGAACACTTATTACTATCACACCGAGTACAGATGTCTCGCACGTCTCTGTCTACTGTCTGTCTCCCTTTGCCTCCTCCACAATTTAGGACAATGAGGATAGGGATTTTTTTACTCTTTTACTTCTTGATATATCTCTAGCATCTGAAACAGTACCTGGTACACACTGCTACATGAATGAATAAATGAATGAACAGATGAATGAGTGCCCTTGTTAGTTCTGGCCAATGAGACCTAAGAAGAGTTTTCCAGAGTCTTTTGGGAAATCTCTTCATCATCCCAAGTGCCACATTTCTTTCTCCCCAAAGACACATAAACAAGAAAGCAATGGCCCTAACAATAACACCAGCTTTCAAACAACCAAATGAAGAAGCAACTTTATGCTGGCAAAGTGGAGAAATTGAAAGAATCTGGGTCATGGGGACGCCTGGGTGGCTCAGTTGGTTGTGCGGCTGCCTTCGGCTCGGGTCATGATCCCAGCATCCTGGGATCGAGTCCCGCGTCGGGCTCCTTGCTTGGCAGGGAGCCTGCTTCTCCCTCTGCCTCTGCCTGCCACTCTGTCTGCCTGTGCTCGCTCTTGCCTCTCACTTCTCTCTCTATGACAAATAAATGAATGAAATCTTTAAAAAAAAAAAAAAAAAGAATCTGGGTCATGGTGACACAGTAAAGTATCCATCCAACCCCGAAGCCTGTCTTCTCTGTGGACATGGTTTTGGTGTTTAAGCCACTTTTAGTTGAATTTTCCTTACTTGCAGAATATTTCAGAGAACAATGCATGATAACTGCAGTTTTCTTAACTTTAGTTAGGAAATCAAGATAGAGTTGGCCAATAGGGCTAAATGATGCAATAGAGATGAGTGTCCTTTTGCTTATGGATAAAGGAATAGGAAGTCGGAGCATGGAAGTCGACACAGTTCCCTTTCCTCAGGAGAAAGCACCTCCATGTGTACAATGCAGGTATAGTTACAAACATAACCCCCCAAACACTCTCTCCCCTTCTCCTTCAATACACAAAGGAAAGTAACATATTTGTAGGGGATATACACATAACAAAACATAGTATATAATCTATTCGGAATCTGCTTCATCATTACCCCCTAGAGATGAGGCTAATAGTGGAGCCAAACTCCAGGACCAAGGTCAACTGGTAATGTTTCAAATTCAATCTTGTAAGAGGAATCAGTATAATAAAAAAGTTTAGGACAAGTTGATTCAGAGGTTTCAGTGTGTAGGAATATAAATTATAAGACATCAGGAAAGTTCACCATAAAATGCAGAGTTGGGGGGTGAAATGGGGAAAAAGAAAGGAGAAAGGATGAAGATACTCAAAGTAGGACTGCCTGCTGACAACAACTGATATATCAATACAATGAATAGGGCATCTGGTTGGCGCAGTTGGTCAAAAGTCTGACTCTTGGTTTCAGCTCAGGTCATGATCTCAGGGTCAAGAGATCGAACCCCACATCAGGCTCTGTGCTCAGCAAGGAGTCTGCTTGAGATTCTCTCTCCTCCTCCCTCTCTCTCTGCCCTTTGCCCCACTCCCATACTCTCCCTCTCTCCTAATAAATAAATAAATAAAAGCTTTAAAATAAATAAAGACATTGAATAAGTCATTTTGATTTCTAAGTGTGGAACCTTTACCTGAGCAAATCCAATGACTCCATAGGCATCATCATTAGACAGAATAGTTATTTTTACGTAACTGTTAATACCAATCTCTGCTCCTCTTTTGGGATTTTTAAGCTGAACTCTAAAGGATTCTTCTTCCTCTGGAACTGAATCATCAAGGATGTTTACCGCTATTACAGCTTCTCTGTCACCAGGTTCAAATATCAGTTCACCTGAACTAGCATAAGAAGTATATCAAATAAGTCAACTGCTACAAATATCAGGTATATACATATACAAAAAACATAAAACTCTCAGAACACTGATTAATATTAAACATTTGGAAAAATCATATTTCATAAATAAAATTATAATATAAATGTTCATAATACTGATAAACTTCATAAAATAGATATAAGAAGTATGGAACATAACCAAATTTCTAGATTATAAATTACTCATATTTTGTATATTTCTGGTCACTAAATAAACACTTAGAAATTAGGTGCCACATAAAACTATGGTGAGCATAAAGACATTTTGTATACAATGTTGAACCTACCTAGGAATAAAGTCAGACTGGCTCGAGATGTAGGCCAGCTCATACATGTGTGAGTGGACAGCTCCCACTAGAGCAATTAAACTCTTGCTTGAATTAAAGGACTTTACTGTAACAGAAGCTGCATCACGAGCAGAAGGGGCTTCCAGAATGAAAGAGAATTGATTCAACTCTGAATTCCAGCAGTAAAGAGCAGACATAGCTTGGCCAATAAGAAGGATGTGGACTATGGAAAGGAAAGAAAAGGCAACTACAGTGAAACGTGAATATCACCGCACACACTCCCCAACAAGGTACCAAAGCAAAACTTCTCTACGCTCAAAGTTCTATTTTGATTTCTGGATTAACTAAATTTGAGCTGAGTTCTGAAAACTGAAATATTATTTGAAATAACTAAATGTAAATAGCAATTTTTTAAATGTTGTGGAGTGACCCAACCAGCCTAACAGTAAACCCACAATCCACATAATAAATAAGAAACCACTGGAGAGTAAAGCCCAAATGGACTGTGGACTCTTATTCATCTCAGTATTTAGGACTCAGTATTTAGTATTTAGCATGGTAGGATATTTTTTAAAGTGAAAAATATGCATAATCCTACAAATAAATGCTTCATTTTTATAATTTCTATTCCTGTCACCATCCATAAGAATTTATGATGAGCATAATTATAAACAGACAAAATACAAAAAAATTCTTAATTATAAAAATTCTTTATAATTATAAAGAGACTAAATACAAAAAAATTCTTAATTAAGAAGCTTAATCCTATATTTATATGGCACTTCTTAGGTGTCACTACAAAGCATTCAAATTTATGATTTTAATGCATAATCTATAGAGTTGATCTTCAAAATATATTTAATTTCTCTACATTGATTGTTCATTGTTTTATATTTTTCAATATTAATTAGAGAAAGTTATTAATTCTTTTTACTTGATAATTTCTTTTTTTTTAAACTAGGCTCTACACCGAGCATGGAGCCCAGTGTGGGGCTTGAACTCACAACCCTGAGATCAAGACCTGAGCTGAGATCAAGAGTCGGATGCTTAACCAACTGAGCCACAAAGGTGCCTGTTCACTTTATAAATTCTTAAAGGTAGTAATTAGGCCAAAGGAACTGAACAAATCTTTGATCTCAGAGTATATGTTGCCAATGCTTTTTGAAAAGTTGGTAGGAAAAGATGGTCTTAATGATTCAATGCATTGGCAAATATTAGCAAATATGGAAAAATAGCAAATATTATTGGCAAATAATAAATATATATTATATAGCAGGGGAAATTTGGAGTCAGGGAGCTTACTACATTGTATAGGCCACTAAGCAATCTTCAGACTTAAAACTAGGGAGAAGCGTGAGAAACCAACCAGAAACATGCACAAATTCCAGTACCTAAAGAAACACATCAGAATATAAAGATATGAACTAAGATTAAAACAGCACACAGAACTGGAAACCATGAAAATTTTAGCCTAAAAGGTTACAATGGAAGATCCATATTCCTACTCTAAAATATCAAATATCAAGAATTATTCATCATGTTTACTTATGGTAATTATTTAAGTACCATTGCAGGTTAGTAAATGTTGCATAAAAGGTAAAAATGAAGAAAAATGTTATTAATAAATTTGCTTTTTAAAAATGATCATATATTTTTCATAAAGCTCTGTAAAACTGAAGATACTCAGTGAAGAGCAAATTCTTCAGATGGACCTCAACATCTAAGTTTAAATGATTCTACAGTCTCAGTCAATCAATCAATCAATCTACAGTCTCAACCAAAATCATAAAGTGTTCTGAGCATCACTGATTATGTATCTTAATCCTTAGAGATAGACCCTATTCACTTCCTCCCAACCTGAAAAGTATGAGAAGGTAGCAAATAGATAATTAGACATTCAGAGTAGAAATGCATGGGGCTCAAATCTGCATTTTTGTATGCAGAGAGTGTTTTCTCAGAAAATAGTCATTTGAACCGTTCAAGATCATAGAACTGGGCCAGGAGTTTATAAGGAAAAAAAACCCTTAAGTCTCTACTCTGGGGAACAGAATTTTAACCGTTACTGATTATAGAATTCCCTTCCAGTTAACAAAACTATAAACAAACAAACAAAAGTATCCTAAATGGCTGAGATTATTTAAGGAGTGAGTGAACATAGAGAAGTCCCAGGATGGAATGTTAGAGGGAGCATTACTAGCTCTTAAGAGATCTGGGAGAAGAAACCAGTAACACAGAGGACAGCCAGAGAGGGCTGTGTGGGAAGCAGTGCCCTCAGGATAGGGCGGGATTCCAGTGCAAGGAGATGAGGGGCATTCTGAGAAAAGCTCCAGAGTGTAACTGTTCTGGGGGGATGCTGTGGAAGGGTTTGGGGAGTTGGCGGGGAGAGAACTGAGTCCCTAGTCTGGAAATTAGGGCTCCTGTGGTCCAGAGCACACACAGACCAGATGGGATGAGTCACTTTCTCCCAAGGGGGCCTGGGCTTCTTATGGTGACTACACAGGGATGAAGAGAGTGATGAGTTCCTCCAAACGATTTCCACAGATGATGATTTTCAAAGGTGACGGTTTTGGTGAAGCGGAGAGTGTTGGGAAAAGAAGGAGAAGCGGAAGGAGAAGGGTCCTTCCAGCAGAATTATTAAATGGTTCTTCCTTACAGAAGCTTTCTGGGCCTCCCTTAGACCTGGTCAAGTTTTCTCCATTTTGTGGGTGTAGAGCACTTCCTCCTCTGATAGCAGTTATCTGTTTGTAGTTAGAAACTTACTTGTGTTATTATACATCATGTCTCCCTTCCCCATCGCATGTTAAAACTTCTTCAGGGCAGGGGATATACAAGAATTTGTTTACCCTTATTTCCTCAGGGCCTACCACTATGCCGGGTAGGTAAGTGGCATTTTAAAAATCTATTAAATAATGAAGGAGAGAAGGAAGAAGGGAAAGATAAGCTTGTATGTCCTTGCAGCCTTTGTCACATTCATTCTTCTTTTTCCATTTAAAGAATTCAGTTTCTACCCAATAATCTCTGTCAAGTCATTAAGCAGAATAAATATGTACTCCTCACAGCCATGGCTCCAATCTAATATTTGACATATTCAAAATAAGAAAGTCCTTGAATATTATTTAATGCATAATTTCAGCTTTCAGGGGATCTATAACAAGCCATTCTAAATAATTACTTATAATCTTTTCATACTTCTACAACCTCAAGTCACAGAAACAAAAGAAATAAAAAGACCTCACAATGGGTCCCTTAACAAGCCTCTGGCAGAATTTTTCATAAATTCTTTTAGAAAGTGTGCTTCTTCTATTTCTTTAAAAATCTTTAAAGGGAATTCTATAACTTCAATTAACAGCCCATTCAGGCAGCACTTGTCATCCTTAAAAACATTCATTGGGAAACTATTTTGAATTATAATAAGTGACTCAAGTAGATACAGTTAGTCCACTTGAACGCTTGAGGTATAGGAAAAGCAAAAATAATAAAGCCTCAAAATTAAAGGACAAGTAGACACCGACTAAACAAATACATGATGAAAGATACATAATTTATGTAGTAAATCAATTGCTGAGTGAATGATAAGAAAGCCACAGAACTGTATTTCACAGGATAACATCACAGCTTCATGGCCTGTCAGAGGCTGACAAATAAAGAGAAGTTATTTATGGAGAGGATGTTTAGAACAGAGATAGACACAGGACACTGACAGCAGAGTGAACCTGGAGTGGAGGGCAGACAATGATGTAACAGTCCAGAAGCAAGGAGACCAGGGTCTAGGAGAACATGGTGCAGAGACAGGGCTGAGGAGGGGTAGGGCATATGGAAACAAAGCACAGTTAGATAGATAATCCACAAAAAGTGAGAGATCTATAAGATCCGATGCCTGGTCAGCAGTGGAGATGACAGCAGAAGACAGTGTCTAAGGATTATGCAGCCAGGCACCTAGGAGAAAAACAACAAGAACAGACTCCTGCATTTGTGCTAAAGCCTCTACTCTTCACAGTATCATTTACTTTACAGATTTTGGCTTTTATCATTTACTTCATAGATTTTAGATTTTACTTTATAGATTGGAGACATGCATCGATGTTTCCAAAATCTAAACCTCTAACCGATTTCATCAGTACCACGTCTCTAACCACCTGCAGAGGCTGTTATATGGAATCTTGCCTGGGAGGTTGCCAACTGTTTCATCCAGCATATTCTACACACCAAAGCTAGGTGGAGTTCTAAAACATGCCTTCGATCATCACTTGCTTTTGAAATACCTTCAAGGATTTCTCTACCCCAATAATGCTCAGAGTATAGTCCCCGGACCCCTAGCAGTCACTGAGACACTTTAGGAGGGTCTGTGAAGTTAAAACTATTTTTGTACTAACACTAAGACATTATTAGTCTACATAGTTCTCATTCTTTCATGAACATTTGTGGGATTTTCTACAGGCTATATGACCAAAAATATTACAGTATGTAGAATACAGATGAAGACATGAGAATCCAGGTGTTGTCTACTAAGCCAGACATTAGAGAAATTCACAAAAACAATAATACCACCCTTCTTACAAAAGTTTCATTTGGAAAACATATTTTTTAAAAATAAAACATGCTATTTTCATCACAGGTGATGAGTTCACTGCTATCATTCTCAATTGAATTAGTATCTTTAAAATTTCTCCTTTTTAATTTCTAATATAATAAATATCAGTAGATAGAATCTACATGAAATCCTTAAATTTTTAAGAGGATGAAGTTTCTAAGGCAAAAATATTTGGGAACCACTGAACCATCCAAACACAGATCAAATCCTGAGCCTGACATTCCAGACTTCCTTGTGTGGATGTTAGTGTATGTTTCCAACCTTACCACCACCACATTCTAGGTCAAACTCTCTGTCCCCACCACTCTAGTCTGCTCATTGTGCCCGCGATGTCATATATACTTCAACCTTTCTCTTTTGCTCACATCTTTCCCTCTACCCACAACATTTCGTACCAGCCTACCCAGGCCTAGCTCACGTCCCCCTCTGAGACCTCTTACCCACTTCAATTCTACCATTCACAGAGCAAATGGGACTGGAATCTTATCTTGAATTATTGTCTTAATATTTTTCTTGCTTCTCCAACCAGACATTAAACCCCTGAAGGCAAGGGATTCTTCATAACTTTAAACAATGACTTACATAGAATGTCTAATCAATAAATGATGCTGTTTAATTCATTAAAAAATCACTATGTCTCAATTTAAAAGCAGGACTTTATCCAGACTCATGGGCTGAGTCACTTGGTTTGTCTGCTAGCTTCCTTTGGGCACATCAAACAGAGATATACTGACTCATAAGCATGCCTCTGGCTCTGGGAGGCAGCCCCACAGGCTCACCAGGCCCACTGCCATTGCCTTCTGAACCTTATTACGATGGGCCCACCACCTGATTTTTTACCAACTCTGAAATGGTCCTATGGCCTCCAGACAATATTCACCCCTTGGTTTCTCACTAACAGACTTTGTTTTGGAAATCACTGTGAATAAAATTACTACTTATGTTTCTAAAGTGTGAGTTAAAGTACAGAAAACCAAGAAAGGACCAGACTGGAAGAAGGATGGGAGAGTGAAAAAGGACCACAGAGTTCTTACAATCATTTTCTGACTGTTTAAAAATATTTCAGTGCAGATACCTATTATCCTTTTACACTTTCATGTTTAAAACATATAATATATGTAATGCCACTCTTCATCTTTCTCTAGACAAAAGAAATACATTACCTTACTATATCCTTCACTAATATTTTCTGTTATATTTCAATTATTCTGATTCCTCTCAAGTACAAATACCCATTTTAAAACTATTAGTCCTTTTGAATTTCTAGGATTTCGATAGATGTTTCTATTAATATCTTGATTTTACATCCTTATTAAAATACCTAGTGTCTGGCAATGTGATAATATCTCCAAATCAATATAATTAAAATTGCTCTAGGTTTCCACACTGCATTTCAGATTAGTTAGCAGTTTAAAATCCCTTACCTATTCCTGAAGCTGGTGTAAAGGAGTAGATCCTATTAGCAGTAGCAAAATCCAGGGATTGAAAATATCTGAAAGAGGACTGTCCTGTCTCCCAGATGAAAATATCAATTGAATTCTGATTTCCTACAATAATGGAATAAAAGGCAAATGTTACAGGGGAAAAAAAATGACAAAATTACACAGTAAAAAAAAAATAACAAAGATATCAAATTAATTTAAAAAACAAATTTAGTAGGATATTCCTCCAAGTTCATTTAGTTAAGCAAAAATACAACATAGTAGGAAACACTTCAAAAGTCTTTTCACATTTACCACATGGAGTACATACATGGCTGGCCACTGATTCATCATGATCTGATATTAAACAAAGAACAGAAACACAAGTTCTGTTTTTTAGGAATGTTGAAATTTTACCTATGCAAGTTCTACTAGGCAGAAAAAAAAAGCATATTTGTATTCAGAGAATATTTTCAAATAGTCCTATCCAAAAGTTGCTGAGCACTAATTATTATTATTATAACTTACCTAAGGGATCCCCAAGTATAGTCACAAAAAATGTCACTGTTTGCATTTTGGATAGAAGATATTCAGATTTTGTTCAGAGATCTTTCCATTCTGCATGCCCATCCCAAATTTTATTTTAATAAAACTTTAAAGCAGTAGTTTATCATCTAAAGATCATACATGTCACTTAAAATGTGGGTTTTTTCCCGAAATCCACTTGCAGCTGACAGCTAATACACTATCCATCAAGAAACAGACTAACAAAAAATTATTCCAAGAGCTACATGTTTTCATACAGAACATACTACATGAATGCCAGATAATTCTGACAACTATGTATGCAGTAAAAACACTATTATCTTCTCACCTCGAAAGACAGTTTTGGCAAAAATTAAATAAATATCATCGCCTGAAGTCAAGGCCTCAACTTGTGTTGTCCCATTGATTGGCACTTCTTGAAAGTTCATAAACTCGCTGCCAGACCATCTGAGTAAAAGGGAATTTGGCCTGGCATTAATCTGGGAAATGGCTAAGAACACAGAGCCTCCTCTGGTGAACAAGGCTATGCTCAGCACGCCTCGGACAGGCAGCGTCTGATGTAACGTGAAGCTTCCTCCACTCCATCTGAAGACCTGTGGGAAATATTCAAATACAAACCCTTTGTGACTAGGAATTTAGCACTCATGTGAGTTTAAACAATATCATATATTTACTCTCCTAATCCCCTTTATTTAGTTAGGATACTTTCATAAATGAGAAAATACCAAAACTGATGATCTCTCACTGCTCTCTCCTTTTTTTTTAATCTGTGTATGTACACACGCTTCACACACAGAAATAAGTGAAAAAGAAGTAATGTGAAAATAAATCAATTTCAAATATAAATATGGGTAAGGGGTGGCCACAGCAAGAGAAAGGGAAAGCCAAAACCAGGAGAGAAGTCATCTGAATATGAAAAATTCAGATCTGGATAAGAAACTTTCTGATGCTAGAATATCATTCCTTCCCCACTGTTTAAGCAATTGAATATAAAAAGAAACACCAAAACTCTTTAGTCCTGAAGGTGGCAATGTACACAAGGTTTTAAGGTGAGTGTTCATATATTTAAAATTAAAAGAAAATCCTGAATCCACTTGGTTTCTTATACAATCTCGTCAATTGCACAAAGAATTGTATTTATTTAGTCAACAATTGGGAATATATGTGAGCCTGACATTTTGCAGGCATTATGGATAGAGTGGCCTCACCCCTTATGGATCTTACCAACTGTTAGGAAAAGGCAAATGATAAACACATCACTGATTAAATAAATGTATGATTATTCAATTGAGACAAGTGCTGAAGATAACAACTGGGATATGATAGAGAATTATGCGTGTTACTAGGGAAACAAAGTTACAAAGAACAACAGGACAAAGTTTCTAAGGCAGAAAATGTTTCTCATCAGCTGAATGAAGACTGGTCAACCTGAAGGAAGTTGACTGTCCTGAGGTAATGAAGACAGTAAGACTGGAGAGGTACGGTCATGAGGTATCTTTTGTCAAGATGACCCATATAATGCATCATGGGGACCCTTTAAAAGAGCAAAAGGCACAATACTTACAATCACATCAGGACAACAGACACAATCTGGTCCTGAGCTGGGTAGATAAAGAACTAAGGTTATGCTACTTATAGTCCACATTAAATAACTTAGAATTATTCTATGTATAATTGGAAATCACTGAATAGTTTTAAAATGAGGAATAATATGAAATAATATTTTATAAGACGACTCCAGCTCCTGGATGGAGAATGGATGTGAGGAGTCAGGGCAGAAAATCAGAGACCAGCTAGGCAGCAACTCCAACAGTGTGGGAGAGAAATCATGGGAGCTGGACTTGGGAGAGAGAAGCAGAGGTGGAAAGAAATATATGTATTCAAAACATTACTGGGAGATAGCATCAGAAAGAGTAATAAATTAGATGTGAATGAATAAAAATGAATAATCAAGAAAGATATGAGCCACCATTTTGTCTTGTGCAACTGCATGTAAGAGGTTGGCATTTCCTGAGATGAAAGCCAAGCACTGCAACAAGTTTCAAAGAGAAAATCAAAATTCAGTTCAAGATATGTTAAATTTTAGATACTTTAAATATATGTATGTGGAGATGCCAATAGGAGGTTAGATATGGTAAGTCTAGAAATTAGAGAAAAGGATACCTAGAAAAGTGTAAGACAGCCTACAGCTGATATCTTAAGACAGAGAACTGATAGAAGTACCTAGAGTTAAGTGAAAAGAAATTTAAACTAAAACTAAATCTGGAAAACCCCAAAACATCTGAGTACAGGAAAGGGAAAAGGAAGTGGCAGTGGAGACCGAGAAGGGCAGCACACAGAGACAGGAGGAGAATGTGTGGTGGTGAAGAAATGAAGAGAAGAGGTGGTTGAAATCTGAGGATGAAGTGACTGTTACAAGCTAACAGGAAGCAGCCTAAGACAAGGACAGAATAATATCCAGTGAATTCAACCCAGCTGTCATCAGTGACCATGAGGTAAGATAAAGCAGGTAGACAATTCCTTCAAGGTATCTTACCACAAAGGGGAGAAAAGGAAAAAAAAAAAAAAAGTAGAAGGGGATGAGATGATGAGATGACGAGAGAAATTCCTTCTGAAGCACGGAGAGCCCCATTTATGTGGACTGTAATAATCCGATAGAGATGTTAGTGATGCCAGACACGTGAGTAACTGAACCTTCTGATGGCCGGAGGAAGCTGGCTTTTACAGAAGAAAAGCTTCATAACAGGACACAGGAATAAAGCTTCATAACAGGACACAGGAATAAAACTATGCTGCAAGAAGGTTTCTGAATTTGGTCTGGCAAGATAACCAAGCTTCCTTTCTGGAGCTTAGTCAACAAAGTCATTAGCGAAAACGAGATGAGAAGCAGGTATGGGAGTATGAGGAGTGAGAAGATTATCAAATAAGCATTATTAGCATTATGAGATGTAGTTTATTTGAGAAATGTGGAATTTCTGGGATGATGTTAAGTTCCCATTTGGCAATGTTAATCATGAATTTTTAGTTACACCATTTGTCCAGTTAGGTGATTTTTCTCCATAATGTTTTCTAACACTATTAAATTCTAATTAAATGTTCATGATTATTACACACTTGCTCTGGCTCTTGAAGACAATATTTATAATTCCATTGTTTAAAAATTAACTGTGACTAATTAACATCTACATTCTACTTTACTACTTTACCACAATCAAATTATGGGTTTTTTTTATAATAAACTTATAGACTACATCTTTGATGAGTTTCAAAAACAGTATATTTTTTAAATTCACTTTAAAAAACAATCAAACCTGAGTTAATTCGGAATCATCTCTTTGACTTGCAACAATTAAATAATCTTGATTGTCTGAACAAAAATATTTTACTTGAGAACTTTCAGAAATAATGATTGTTTGTACCTGCAAGGAAGACAAAACCGTGGGAATAAATATTTAAATGAGAATTTTACTAGGAATTTTACTAAGTCTCTGAATACAATAATAGTATGAGTTAGTATTTTAAATTCAAAACTTGAAAAATCATTCTGAGCACTAAGTAGGCATACCTAGGTATCATTTCAAGACAAACAAAAATATTATTGGATTAAGAGACTCTGCTAAAATGTGTATCAACTTTCAAAAAACCTTTTGCATATTAATATAGAACATATATTATCTTCCGTTAAGATCAATCTTACAAATTTGATTTTTTCCTTTAAATAAAGCAATCTACAAAAAAAAATGATTTTTTTTTTTTACCAGGAATAATTTGAATCCAGATGTGAATGTATACACACTGTTAACAGAAGGCTTTTTGTCACTTGTTTCCTCATGAGTAATCACAAAGTAAGGGGAAAGACCAATATTAAAGGCTTCACAAGTTTTAGGATTTTTTATATTTAAATCCTAGGAAAGAAGAAATAACAGTAATTCATGAGACATTCAAAATTCACATGTACATTTTATTTTATGTACTATAAAATGACTGAGGTTTACCTCAAGTGGAATAAAAATCCCTTGCCATCGATAAACAGTAGAAGACAATTTTCTTAACATTATACCATATATTGAATCTTCCAAAATAAAGAAACACCAACCAGAAGCTGAAGCATCAAAAAAACTCTGAACTGTGGAAAACACAGCATCCATTCCCCCTGAAATACGTAAATCATGATTTGTTAATGTATAATCCCTTTAAAACTTTATATCATTTATACAGTGAGACCAGTGAGTTTGTTATCAGAAATAAAGATCCTTCTATGGTATGTGTGGATGTCAGAGAAAATATAAGCTAGAGAAGTTAAAAAATAACTAAAACTAACAATTTTTTAAAAAATTGTTTAAACCTCAACTCCACCCATGTAGATTTTTCCAAAGCGTATTTAAAATACTAAATGTGGGATGCTTGGATGGCTCAGTCAGTTAAGCCTCTGCCTTTAAATCTGATCAGGATCCCAGGGTCCTGGGATCAAGTACTGCATTGGGCTCCTTGCTTGGCAGGGAGCCTGCTTCTCCCTCTCCCTCTCCCTGTTCATTCTCTCTGACAAATAAATAAAATATTTTCTAAAAATAAATAATAAAATAAAATACTAAATGTGTATTTTAAAGGGATATATGCTCAAAATGATTTTTACTAACTTTCATAAAGATGATGAAAATATAATTCAGGAATGTTTAAAATAACAAATAGCTTTATAGAAACATGCTAAATGTTGGCTTTTTAAAACTTACACTATTAATTTGAAACTAAGCCAATCCAATGATTCCTCACTTTACAAGTTATATATTTAAGAATGCCAAAGCAAACTCACCTGCTTTAAATGCTGTCAAGTTTTCAATCAACAAGCTATCACAAGTATGTGTCCTAAAATTCTGTACTACATTTAAACAGAGAAAATTTAAAAATCCCTATCTCATGAAGAATAATTTTTTTAAAAAGCTCTATGTTTCATTATATCAGTTTCCCAAAGGCAGTTCTTTTAAAACTTTAGCTAATGGTGTGAACAGCAAGAACAAATGTCAAAGTTGAAATCTACGTCCTATAAAACTAAGTTATTGATTATTTTCAGATTACCAGTTCAAGGAATCATGCCAATGCCTCATCTGTACTATCCATTAGTGATTTCCTTTCCTAGAAAACCAGTATTTTTCATTCCCATTTGTCATCTTTTAAAGGTACACTGCAGCTTCTGCATTGAGTCTGAATGCTTGACATTAAGGTCCTGACCAGACCATCTGGCCAAATGTTTCCCTACCATAATTTAGGAAGATGGTGAATGAAAAATAAACAACGCTGACATTTAAGAATTTCCAACACATAATCTCACAAGCACTTCCAAAAACGCATGCAGCTCCCAAACAATAATGAGATAAATCTGAAGTAGAAATAATCCTTCTCTTTTGGATCCCACCTCCTCCTGCCTTTTTGACAATCATACTTGCTACTAACTACTATCCCTTCATGTTCTGAATATTCAATCTCTCTCTACTTAATAGGCCTTTTCCATCAACATGTAAATATGCTTAAGTCTCTCCAAATGAAACAAATGGACAAAAAACCCCCTTGAATCCTACACCATGTCACCACCTTTGCTCGGTCCTACCTTCTCAGTCAAACCTCTTGAAACAGTGGAATACATTGGAGGGCTCCATTCAAAATGTTATTCAGTTCCTATCCCTCGTATACAAGCAGCTCTTGCTATTTCCTCCTTCTCCACTGCTAACTATAGAGGATTTTTTTTGGTTCTCATCTTACTGGGCTTCTACACTAGCAACTGACACAGTTACCACTCCTTTCCTTTTTCAAACACTCTTGTGCTGCTGGCTACAATCCCACATTTCCCTGGGTTTCTCACCATGTCTTCTCCCTCTCCTTTGCTACATCCTCCTCCTCTCTTTAGTAACTCAATTTGAGCCTACTCAGTTCTGGGTCCTCCTCCTTTCTCTACCTACAGTCCAGCTTTCCATGTTTTTACATCAATTTCCATGACTTTAATACAATATACATGCTGTAGATTTCTAAATTTATCTCCCGCAACAGACACTTCCCTTTGAGTCTGGAGAAACATTTTCTCAAAAGTAACTCGAATTCAAAATGTGTTAAATCACACATATTTTACTTCTCCTCGCCACAGTAACACCTAGTCCTCATTCAGTACTCCCTTTCTTACTGAAGTGCATGACTCTCCATCTAACCACAGAAACTAGAAATCTAGGAATCATCTCTGGTGTCTCCTTATACCCAATTGATAGATGCTATTCCTAGCTAGGACCTGGGCTGACCTTTTCTTTGTCTCCCTTCATCCTCGATTTTCTTCTGTGCGAACTCATTCTTTGCATGGTACCCAGAATGGTATCTTTGAAATACGAATGTGATCATACCTCCCCACAAATAAATATGGCAGCCCTCCTGCCACCCTAAACCACATTAAGCCTAGAATAAAGACTAACATGCATAATTAAGTCTAGAATAAAGACTAACATGCATAATATATTCTTCAAGCTCTCAAACTATCGGGTCTTACCCAGTCTCCAAACTCAACAGTCCCCCTTACTTCTAATCCCAACATCCACTCAGCAGTTCTTCACGTATACGTTCTCTCATGCCTCTAGACTTGTGCGCCTGAATAACTTCTCACTTTCCCTCCATGTCCCTCCAACTCAGATCTTTGCAGAATCAATCCCTACTCACCTTTCGGTTGTTCAAACACAGATCACAGTAGTTCAAACACAGATACCCCTGGGAAGCATTCCCTGTGTTCTCGCAACACTTAGAGAAGATTTTAAGACATCTAAACATAAAACATTTAAAACATTTAAACCTTTAAAACATTTACTCTAATTTTACTTTTTTTTTTAAAGATTTAATTAATTTATTTATTTGACGAGGAGAGAGAGAGCACAAGCAGGGGGGGAGCAGCAGGCAAAGGGAGAGGGAGAAGCATGCTCCCCATTGAGCAGGGAGCCTGATGTGGAGCTCAATCCTAGGACCCTGTGATCATGACCTGAGCCAAAGGCAGATGCTTAACTGTCTGAGCCATCCAGGTGCCCCCATTTATTTCAATTTTAAACTACACACTGGTTTTAACTTCTTTGATTTATTTCTGTCTCCTCCTATGTTCTAAGCACCATGAGTTCAATATCACGCCTGTCACATGAGAGGCTCTCAAAAAATATATGCAGCTGCAATAAAACAATTAGATATCTGTTCTCCATTTTCAACAGATCCGTAAGATATAATTCATGGGGGTGGGTAGCATGTACATCTGATACATGCACTCTTTCTTGGTTACAGAATTTTGTTTTTACAAGAAACCGAACGTACTCATGCCAAAGGCTGTTTCAGATATTGTCTCCCATTCCACACTCACAGCTAAATCCATGCCATTAGTGCGTGACACATTTAAATATACAGTGTTGTTGGCTTCTTTGATGTCTATAGACGTGGCTCTATGGATCGCAGAAAACAGAAAAGGAATATAATTCTACATATTAAATATAATATGTATTATTTCTACTTCAGATTAAATAAATAAATATTAAAATTAAATATAAGTATCACATTGCTAGCATATATTTAATATACTTTTAAATTTACAGAAGCCATGGAAAGATCCAACCACAAACTTCACACAGCAGGAAAATTAAATTCTACAGTTCAAAATATTCAATTATGAGGATTAAAAAAGCACTACAATCTGATACTATGATCTTGAGAAAACAGTCAGTAACCTCATACTATATATTGTAAAAAAATAAATAAAGCTTTGTCATTCCTAAGTTCCTTCTCAGATATACTAAAAACATATCACAAAGCAAAAAAAGGTGAATCCAGAAAATCTTAGCTTACCTAAAACTAGATCTACTGGAGTATTTCTAAGAAATAAAAAGCCAAATATGTGGTCACTTCCAGAGGAATTTTCAAACTACAATCATGTTAACACACGCTTAGAGAGCCATTCATTTGGTTCGAACAGCTAAATATTTTTATATTATTTCTTGCTTTTTACTATTATTGAAGACATGAAATTGTGCAAGCCTTTACCTGAAAAGTGTGAATTCTGAGGAAATAAGAATTCTAATAATACTGCTGTACAGGACATGATTAGGTTTTTGATGCTCCTTGTTACCAGAGGGCATAACACCTCTCAGATCTATCTGCCAGAGTTCATTTTAAAAGTCCCCTTTAAAATAGTCAGAGATCAATTTCCTTCTCCATTTTCTTTATGTCAAAAGATATTTCCTACCTAGCTTCAGAAGTGACAATTTCCTTATGAATAAACTGTACCTATTTGCAACTGCAGAGATACTGAATAATCCCAGAGGGGCCTGATTTTGCAAAACCGTTATCAGGGTTTGAACATGTGCCCCCAGTCTAGCACCTCCAGTCGGATTAAACAAGGTACAGACAAAATGCTCATCCATCTCTGGTTCGGTGTCCAATATGGCAGAAATGCGTAGGGCCTGGAAACAAAATCAAAAGATGAAGTTATTAGACTACAGTATTTCTGCAACATACATACAAACAGATCTGCTAAACATTTTTGACAACAAAATAATATGTTTTGGAAAACATCACTTCTTTTCTATTTTAATACTGATCCACATGATATGCAATAGTTACACAACTATGTCAAGTTACCACTTTCAAGATTTTCAATGCCGTGATATATGGCACTGAGTGTCTAAAAATAAATTTCATGACATTTAAAAACAACATTAAGATTAAAACAACAAATATAGATCTTGATTTTTGCTAACTCTTAATCTTGCCCCAGCTACATAACTGTATTAATCTCATTCTAGTATAGGATTCACTGTAAAAAAGCAGTTAAAGCCATAGTAAGCACAAAATAGAAACAACTCAGAAGTTTATCGACAGAAAAATGGATAAAAAGATAGTGGGCTCTTTGATGCAGGGCCACTCAGCCATAAAGAAGAACCAGCTACTGATGTGCGCAACCGAATAGATCTCAAAAATTATGTTGACCAAAACAAGCCAGACACAAAAGAGTAAATACTATATGATTTTATTTATATGAAGCTCAAGAATCAGCAAAATGAGTCCTCAGTGACAGAAACCAGAAAGTAGTTTCCTCCGGGAAGGGCAAGAGACAAGAAGGAAACTTCTGGGAGAGGTACGCTCAATATACTAATCTGAGTGGTGATCACATTGGCGTATATTTATTTTTAAGGCCACTGACCCACACATTTGAGATTTTTGGACTTCACTGTTAATCCAATTTTCTCTAACATTTAATTTGCCTAATGAACAGAAAGATGTTTAAATACATTGTAGAAAAAGTCTTTTAAGAAAAAAGGGATAAAACTTAAAATATACAAAAAATATACAAAAAATTAAATAAGTAAAATTTAAAATATTTTTAAAAGAAAAAGCCTGAGAAAGTAAAGCAATGGAAAATTCATCAAATACTTTAAATTTGAATTCTTTTATATCTATATGAAGAATGTAAATATTCTTAGAGGTTCAAATTTCCTAGAACATGAAAAAATCAGACATTCAAATAAATATGAATTGAAAAACGTGTTGAAGTGTTTACAATCTAATCCCAAAGAAAGTTAATTACTGGGTAAAGACTGTTTTTAGAGGAAATTGTTTAAAATATATTACTTTACAATTATTATACTTTATATGTCAGGCTTGATTAAGCTTATGCAATTAGCTACCTAAACTGTGTTTTAAAAAATAAAATTCGGTTGTAGGAATGGAAAATTACTAATATACAAAAAAAGGAGTTTCAGAAGGTATAATTCTGTAAGTATAAACCACATTTATAACTAACTCTAAATCCTGCATTTCTTCTCCAATAAACTATTCCTATTCACATAGGATACTTGCCTCTCACGTAAGGAGGCTAAAGTAAGAAATTATATTTTGTTAACTGAAAATATGGTCAAAAGAATAACTGGTTAGGGTTTGGTGACAACAGTAAATGGCTTGGAGTTTCCTTTAGTTTATGTTTTAAGAATAATATGAAGTATGCTACTAAATAGTTAACATTTATGACAGCACTATGTACATTTTCCTTATTATTTGCAGATTCCACTACCCTATTAACAGCGTGGATTTCTCTAGCAGCACTCTATGCAGATTAGACAGCACTGTTAACATTTTCACACAGTAATCTAATCATCTTTACCTGTCATCTAAGCTGGGAGTACATTTTTTTTCCTCCTACCACCTGGGGTGCTACTCTAAGAGAAAATTATTCATAAACATTATTCACTCTCCTTAAAGCCTCATACTATACCTTGAAGCGAACACCTTCTTCTAAAACAATGTAGCCTTTGGAAGGGGTCAGATCTTTAGTCTCCATTGAGGAATTTATTTCTGTCACAATGAACTGAATGGTCACGGTTCCAAACAGTCCTTGTGCAGGTTCCCGAACAATGTATAATACTGCAACACTCTCCTGTACATAGAGAGCTGTTGGTTCTCTTAGGAAAAAGTGCTCACTGTTGTTAAATGATAGGACTCCAGGGCCATCATCATTAGCAAGGATAGTAATTAAGGCTGTTGAAATAAAAATATTATAGCAATAAATGGAAACAGAGTGGGTTATAAGTTAGAGGTAGATATTTCACTATAAACTAGGCCAACATTTCTCTAGATCACCTTAAAAACAAAGGAAATTTTAAAAGGTATTTAATAAAATATCACATTTACTCATGATGTAAAAATAGCCAGTCATCTTGGAATAATAGGCAGCTTCCTCCTCAACCTTAGAAGCCAGTAACAAATATGTAACTCAATGTTGAAACATCCGAAGGGTCACCACTAATGCAGAAACAAGACAACAGTGCCTGCCATTCCTGCTACTATTCAGCATTGTCCTGGAGCTATGAGCCAGGTAACAGTTACGAAAGCAATAGGAAGAAAGAGTCAGAATTAACACCATCTTCTAAACCAAATGATGGTCTTCTTAGAAAACCAAGAGAAAAAAATGATTGAACTATTGTAAGAGTTCAAAATATAAGCTCTGTACTCAACAGATGATCTTGATTACTAACATATACAAAGATTTACATATAAGAATATTTATTGAAACTTCATGAAAGTTTGGAAATAGTCTGAAGGCTGATTAATGGTACATAGTTTAAGAAATAACCCACTGTCAAAGCACTTATTGTTCTGAGGATTACTTTTATATTTATAAATAGAAAATTACAAGCAGAGAGCAAACTTAGCAGAGACCAACAAGAAATGACTTCCTCCTACTCATGGTGGTGGGCATGTAAGCTACATAGTTCTGAACAGAATTATATTAGGACTTCTTTGGGAATGCTTGAGTTTGAGGGCTCCTCTTTCCTACTACGTGGAATGTAAAAGAATGTTGTGGACAATCATCTTGTGACAAGTAACATTAGCCTTGCAGTGAAAACAATACTCCAAAAGGCAAGAAGAGGCAGAAAACAACACCACTGTTGGTGGAATGTTAAGTCCTTGTCCCACCTCATCTAAAATTGTATGTCTCTGGACCCTCAGAATAAATGACCCAATAAATTACCTTTAAATCCATTTGAATTGGGTTTTCTACTGTTCACACATAAAAGATTCTTGACCAATGCATTGTGTCCACCCCTACAACCCTTTAAATACAACCCACTATGTTCTACAACAACGAAAAAAGAGTGTATTTTCAATATACTCTTAGAATTTGAAACAATGGCCACAGACTCAAGAAAGGTTCTAAAGACTTAGAAATACCAATTTGCTTCATTAACATGGCAATAAAAGTGAAAAACAATTCTTGGTTATTCAAGATTTTTTCTTTTCTTCTTACTACAAATCAGATTTTTTTCACATAAAAGCCAATAATTTAGGAATACAAGGGTTAATTAGATTAAGGGAATCCCAAAGAACTATCAGTCACTAGCTAAAATAAGAGGTTGAAGAGTCAGTCAACACTTGGTGTTCTAAATCCACCTGATCTATGTATCACTAAAGAAACTAAATTAAGTGACTCTTAAGGAGGCCCACCAACCCTAGAGTTCTGGATTTCCATGACGTCTCCTCTCTTTTTTACCTTCTCCAAGCAGTCAGTATGATATCTAACAAGCAGTAGATTAGGATGAGTTTTCTTAACAATGTCAAACTGTTCCAACCAAAGAATTACGGCTCCCATAATGTCTTAGGTATCAATATACTTCAACTGCTATGTGGAAATACTATAGCAATGAGATAACATTAAAAGCTTATTATTCCCTCTACTGTTCAATAGAAAAGAGAGTAGAAATAAAATTCCAAATGAAAGACATTTACAAATTAAATAAAACCTGTAGGGGCGCCTGGGTGGCTCAGTGGGCTAAGCCTCTGCCTTCGGCTCAGGTCATGATCTCAGGGTCCTGGGATCAAGCCCCGCATCAGGCTCTCTGCTCAGCGGGGAGACCGCTTCTCCCTCCCTCTCTGCCTGCCTCTCTGCCTACTTGTGATCTCTGTCTGTCAAATAAATAAATAAAATATTTAAAAAATAAATAAATAAAACCTGTAATAGCTGCAAAACTGATTTAATATTCTTTCTACCAACCTACTTTTTGTTTTACACACACACACACACACACACACACACACACACACACACCCCACAACAGGCTGGAAGCACTGTTTACTAACACAGGAATTCCAAAATGTCTAGCTTAAAACATTTTTAATTCTAAGCACAGAAAACCAGCAAGACTCTAATCCTTTTACATCTACCTCCATATCAAGAAAACAGCATGATAAGAGTGAACTGTATAAGAAATTATCAAATACCTATTGTTTTTTCTCCCAGCTCTAGTCCAGGTGAAGGATTTGTTAAAATCAGCTGAAATGTTTCATCCCCTTCTGGAATGTCATCATTAAGAATCATAATGTCAATATTTTTATATCTTTCTCCATCAACAAAATGAAGAATCTGGTCAATAAAGTAAAAGTAGACAGTATTATATTTAAAGACACTGTTGGGTTTTTATAGAATATTTGGCAAGAAATACAATCTGGTTGGCAATGTGAAATAAGCTATTTTAATAAAAGTAAGGGACTTTCCCCTTAATTTTTTTATCTCTTTTTACTTAAATTGACAACATTAAGTTTAAAAAGTAAGATTCGTGGAGAAGAGAATAAAGTAGACATTTGACTAAGGAATAAAAGCCAACAAGAGACGAAAAGCACTTTAAAACATTAACGGTAGTTTCAGTAAATTAAAGCAAAGAAATAAAAGATATAAAATTTTCAAGAAGCACAAGAAACTCTCTGAAACACTCTGATATAAATATAATGACAGAAATCCTTTGTCACAGTAACTTGTGTTCTCCATTATCAAGTATTGCAATAAGATGTGAATAAAATAGTATCAAATATTAAAACAAAATAATGAATGAATAAAATAAAATAAAGAATAACCTTTAGAACTAAAAAATCAATTTCTGTATTTTGATAAAATAGTAAAGAAAGCTATTCTACAATGTAGAAGTCTTCTGTCTTAATTTATGATGGAATATATAATAGTTTATTACTTTAGGATTAATTTATTTATACAAGACCCAAATCACTATAATTCCCAAGGATTTCACCATTGGGGTGAAGATGTAATCCAGCCCCAGCTGTGCCTCCAAATTCTGGGCATATACAAACAAGGAAACGTGGCCAAGAGTCCCTTTGCTCCTCTGGGCTACCAATGTTAAACTTCCTTTGGTTTCATGGACTTCGAACCTAAAATAAACAGAATACATTAATCTTTTCCTTATAAGCTTTTATTCAGTAGATAAAGAATCTGAAACTCAGAAAAGAACTCTCACACTGCCTTGGTCTTACCTGGTATGTTGCCATTCAATTATGCCTCGAGCGCCATCATTGGCATCAATAATTATCTGTGCAGTCAAGCCCTCCGAATCTGAAAAAAACACAAAAGCATACTTTTAAGTAAAAGTGATTAAGAGAAGTATTTGGCATAGAGAACACATAATTTCTAATATAAAGATATTGTCAACATTACTCAAAAGATGTTTAAGAAAGTAAAGATATGTTTATGATATTTGATTAAGGACATTTTTACTAACAAGAGCGATGATTTACAGAAATCTAATGAGCTAAGAACAGTACAAAATAAGCACCTGAGATGATGGTTTTATTTCTATTATTTTAATAGAAAGAGAAAAGAAAAATAGAGACCACTGGAAGGAGTAGAAAGATCAAGAAAAGAGAAAGAAATGGGAAGAGACAGGCAGGGAGTGCTGCAGAGAAATAAACAGGTGCAAAACGAGATGCAGGAGTGACATGTTAAGATAGGAGGGAAAGATGGGGAAAAAGTT
Organism: Enhydra lutris kenyoni; assembly: GCF_002288905.1. Lineage (NCBI taxonomy): Eukaryota > Metazoa > Chordata > Mammalia > Carnivora > Mustelidae > Enhydra > Enhydra lutris. Next base: position 15,341,991 of record NW_019154103.1, on the reverse strand, counting down.
GGGGGGGCAGATACTGAGATGGAAGTAAATTTCTTATCCCTTTTTATCTTGTACTCTGCCTTGTACCAAGTAGAGTATGTTACCAGCATTCATTATTCAGTCTTGAAATATTAACCAACCCTGTTTCTGTTTAGTTTTTTAATATTTTTGTCCCTTCCCTCTTAAAATTCAGAGGCTCTAACTTAGGAGAGTATCTTAGGATACTTATGGCAGCTGCCTAGGTGGGGAAAGGACAGGGAGAGTGTAATTCCCTGAGTGAAGTTAGCACTGTCAAAAAAAAAAAAAAAAAAAAAAACCCCAAAAACAAAAAGAAAATCAGTATCTGTGCCCACCTAACTAGAAGCTACAAACAAAGCAGAAGCCCAGCTCCAGCATCTCACAGCTGTGTGACTCTGGGCATGTAACTAAGCTTCTCAAAGCTTCTGCTCCCTTATCTGTAAAATGTGAAAGTGACTAACATAAAGCACTTGAAACAGGGGCATCAGAGAGCACCAAACAAAAGTTAAACTATTCAAATTACTTCTAATACGAGTATAAAGAAATATGAAGTATCTGTTAGCTTTCTTAGCATAAATGTCTTGTAATAAATGCCTGATTTCAAAGCCTATCCCAGGAGTCATATATTTCTTTTGCAAAAGAATTGAAGTTTTTCAAATAATAATAATAATAATAATAATAATATGTCAAAAACTGGTTATTCCCTTCCATTGTTTTCAAAGTTGTCATACTGAGCCTCAAAAGGGAATGAGGAACCCCTATTCCTTAGCTCACTCCTCTTGGCCATGCTTCCCCTCCTTTAACCCCAACTGATTTTCTGCCCTGTACAGAGCACCTTCGAACCAAGGGATGGGGAACAGGCTAGCACAGTGCTATTCATCTCCACTACCTTTTGGGCAATCACACCTACAAATTTCACATAAAATCCCCAGTATTAAATGTCTAAACTGCAAACAAGAGTTTATGTTTTAAAACAAGAACATATCTTTTTAATCTACATAAATTCATACTGAGGTTCAAGTTTTACCTTTCAGTCTGTAATGAATTAACTGAGTGTTTTCTAAAGCATGAAAAGAAAGAGGTAAAAGGTCAAAAAAGCAGAGAAAACAATAAACAAACAAAAGTTCTGCTTAATCTAAAGGAAAATAAAATCATCTGATAGTCTGGAGATCTAATGAAAATAGCAAATGAAACTTTAAAAGGAAAAAATTCCCTCTTAAGAACTAATTCTACTTTGAAGTTTACAAATTTGGTTATAAATAGTTGTTAAAAACATCACACAATAAACAATTCTTAAATGTGTTTATGATCTCCAATATACAAAACTGCCACAGATTATAGTCTCCAAGTTAAAATAAATTTAAAAGCTCACCAGATTTTCTTCTACAGCTGAGATTAACAAGTATTACAGTTATCACTTTTGATTAAAAAATGAATAACTTTACTTTGTTTGAAGTGAATAAACAAAAACAAAAAAATATCATACCTAGTCTAGGAGGAAATGAAGTTAAAGGAGCCATGATAAGGTCAACATAAGTTAAATTCACAAGGAAATATTCTTCTAGCTCTGGTATGTCATCCTGTAAAAATTATATCCATTAAATCTCCTATTGTTGTGCTCTCCAAGTAATGACCTCTCACAGTTTTTTAAATTATCTGATAAATATGTCTGCTTAAATAGTATACAGCAAGTATAAAAATGCAAACCTGGAATATAAAGATTAAAAATTTTAAAAATAAACATGCCTGAGGTATGACTTTTCTTTTAGATCTGACACCAAAAGCAAAAGCAACAAAAGCAAAAATAAACAAGTGGGAGTCAAACTAAAAAGCTTCTGCATAGCAAAGGAAAACATCAACAGAATGAAAAGGCAACTAATAGAATGGAATAAAGTATTTGCAAATGACATATCTGATAAAGGGTTAATGTTCAAAATACATAAAGGACTCACACAACTCCACAGCCAAAAAAGAAAAGAAAAGCACCACAAATAATCTGATTTAAAAACATACAAAGAACCGAATAGATGTTTTTCCAAGGAAGATGTACACCAGTAGCCAATACATACATGAAAAGGTGCTCAGCATCATTGAGCATCATTGAAATGCAAATCAAAACCAGAATGAGGGGCGCCTGGGTGTTTCAGTGGGTTAAGGCTCTGCCTTCAGCTTGGATCATGATCTTGGGGTCCTGGGATCGAATCCCGCATCAGGCTCTCTGCTCAGCGGGGAGCCTGCTTCCCCCTCTCTCTATCTGCCTCCCTTTCTGCTTACTTGTGATCTCTGTCAAATAAATAAATCAATCAATCTTTAAAAAAAAACAAACACCAGAATGAGACATCACCTCACACCTCTTAGAATGGTTATTATCCAAAAGACATGAGATAAGTATTGGTGAGTATATGGAAAAAAGGGAACTCTTGTGCACTACTGGTGGGAATGTAAACTGGTGTAGCCACTATGCAAAACAATATAAGGGTTCCTCAAAAAATTAAAAATAGAATTACCATATAATCTGGCAATCCCACACCGGAGTATATATTCAAAGGTAATACAAACAGAATATCAAAGAAATATTTGTAGAATATATTCACAATAGCCAAGATATGGAAACAACTTATGAGTCCATCAGTGAGTGAATGGGTGAAGATGTGGTATCTATAAACACAATAGAATATTATTCAGCCACAAGGAAGATGGAAATCCTGCCATTTGCAACAATATGGATCAACCTAGAGGGCATTATGCTAAGTGAAGTAAGTCAGATGGAGAAAGACAAATACTGCATGGTATCCTGCACTATTAGTGGAATCTAAAAAAGAAAGAAAGTTAAACTCATAGACACAAAGAGTAGAAAACTGGTTCCCAGGGCCAGGGACTTGGGGGAGGGGGAAAAAGGAAAGGTTGGTAAAAGAGTACAAACTCAGCTATTAGAAAAATAGTGTCTGAGGGTCTCAGGTAAAACTTAGTGACTATAGGGGCACCTGGGTGGCTCATTGGGTTAAACCTCTGCCTTTGGCTTCGGCCAAGATCTCAGGGTCCTGGGATCAAGCCCTGCATCAGGCTCTCTGCCCAGTAGGGAGCCTGCTTCCCCCTCTCTCTCTGCCTGCCTCTCTGCCTACTTGTGATCTCCATCTGTCAAGTAAATAAATAAAATCTTAAAAAAAAATAGTGATTATATAGTTGACAACACTGTGTTATATAATCGAAATTTACTAGGAGGCTAGACCTTAAATATTTTCACACACAAAAAATACACTTGTGAGGTGATGAATGTGTCAGTTAAATAGATGGGGGGAATCCCTTTCACACTGTATACATGTATCAAATCACCACAGTATACATTTTAAATATCTTACCATTTTACATATTTTTTAGATTCTATATATAAGTAATACCATGCAGTATTTGTTAATTTTACTTCAACAAATCCGACATTAAAAAAATAATAAAAGTATAAACTTATACCCAGTTGTATGATAAGTTATTAGGTTGAACTACATCAAACTGCTAATATATCATTTTTCCTCAACTAACATAATATGTAAACCAACTACATAAATATATAAATCTAATATAGTTTAAATAGAATGGAAGCAAAAGATTTTAAATTATCTTACTATCCAAAGATTGAGATGTGGAATAGAATACCATGAAAAAAATAGGGGCTTCACAGTCATTGAGACCTAACACCAAATTCTGTAATTTTAAGTGAGTTACTTCAACTTATAGCCCTCGTTTCCACCATCTGTATAATGGAGGAAATAATATCTACTTTGGGAATTATAATAATGATTAAAAATAATAAGTATGCAGTGCCTGGCCTAGAAAGAGTCCTTAAAAAGTGATAGCTAGGGGCACCTGGGTGGCTCATTTGGTTGAGGGTCTGCCTTTGGCTCAGGGTCCTAGGATCATGCTTGTGGCGGGCTCCCTTCTCAGCAGCAAGTCTGCTTCTCCCTCTCCCTCTGCTCTTCCCCCTGACTGTGCACTCTCTCGCTCTCTCTCACATTCTCTGTCTCTCTTCCTCTCAAATAAATAAAGAAAATCTTAAAAAAAAAAACAAACCTAATAGCTATTTATAATAGTTAATTTTAATACACTATTACTATTAATTCCTAGTGCACCTAACAGCACTGAAAATAAGGCAAGTGTTCAAAACTTGAAGACCAGCAAAACCCATGTCAATCATGACCAATCACCCAACAATATTTACATAAACCCCAATGTGTGTGTGTGTGTGTGTGTGTGAGTGTGTGTGTGTGTATGTATAAAGTCAGTACATACATTTTATTAATTTTATTTAATGGAGATGTATTTCCATGTGAAAAAATAGGAAAACAGTCTCTAAACTATCTTCTATAATATATACACCAAAGAGAGTTCCAGAATCAGGGATGTAAAAGTCACGGTCCCCCATCCATCCCCACTGTTCCTCACTCTCATACAACAACCCCCTAACACTGACCACCGCCCCCTCAAACCAGGCCTGGCTGATTTTTGTTTATATAGGCCACAGTCTCTAAATCTAATGCTACTCAAGGAACAGAAAGGGCTACAAAGACCTAAGGGGGAAAAAAGGGAAAGTGGAAACCCTGTGTTCATAACTCTAGACTCTGCAAAGAAAAGAAGGGTTGGCTACATATATTCTGTTTTAAAAATTACCATATCTAAGGAAATCCATTTATTTATATTCAGTTATATTAACAGATTATATATTTGATTATATATTTGGTTTAAAGTTTTATTTTATCAAATCGGAGGTTCTATGTCATACGCTGAATATTACCTTTTATATTATGGCTCTAGAGTTCTCATACTATTGTATCAGGTCACCGTGCAATGGTAATCAAAAAAATAAGAGTTACTAACTTCAGATGGTGGATGGTTTTCACTACTTAAAATTTTGTAAAAGTAAAAAGCCTCAGAGAAAATAAGAGCTTTTCAAAAATAGAACCCCCAAAATACATAGTAATTGAAAATTTTTCTAAAGCAATATTTATTCTCTTCCCTCCCACCCATCACACATACCATCTCCTATCCTCTTCATACATACTATTTTCATACACCTCTTGGAAATGTATTCAGGTAGCTGAAACACTGAGTCCCGAAACAGCGTGAGGTTTCACAATATGAAAAATCATTTAAAATGCAATTTCAGCCACCAGTGATAACTTTAAATTTGACCGTAATCACATTGTATGCCAACAGCCTCTAGTGAGTTTCTCACTATCTCTAATTTAACCAGTCCTAACAACTAAAATGCTGACCTACATGGATTTGCTGGTCCAATAAATCCTTTGGAATAATCAAAATGCTCCCCTGGAATTTCTTAGGCCAATGCCTATCTTAAAGAGGACTGCCCTAAGGAAATTCTCTTTATCACTCAATGTTTCTGTAATAAAATACGCAACAGCAGACCAGCCTATTCAGACAAGAACAGAAACCCCTGTGTGGTTTTAAAAGATCACAAAAAAGAAATAAGCTGATTTAAAGGCACCAGAATATCCCATCAATTTCTACTTTCTTTGTAGTTATTTAGATTAAGTATAATAATAGCAAAGTAAAGAGTTTTACCTCAAGTATAGTAATGTTGATGGCTGCTGTGGTTTCTCCTTCTTCTAAAATCAGAAAGCCAACTACTGAGACAAAGTCAACATCTGGCTCAGCTAGGTTTCCTTCTGTTTGGTTCTTTAGACTCAACATTCCAGGAACTGTGCTGTATGTGACGTTAATGGCTCCTAATTGAATTGGAAGATATAAGGTTTTATAATTATTTACACTTTTAAAATATCATCATAGCGTTAGCCTTTTTACTTTCCTAACACCTGCAGTAGCTTGTATTCTTGGACCCAATTTCTTACTTCCTCCTATATCCATAGCCTTTATCATGTAATGGCTCAGTGATGTCCAACTATGAGCAAGGTATACTGCACTGTCTCTTGATTTGGGAGTGTGGCTGTGACTACTACTTTTGGCTGTTAGTACAAAGTAAAAGTGATCATGTGCTAGTTCTAAGCCTAGACCACAAGAGGACTGGCATGCTCTTGCTTGCTTTCTTTAGCCTCCAATGATCCCAGGAGAAGAATGAGACATCTGGAGTAGGGCCACCCTTTGCCAAACCCTACATATGTAGTAGACGCAGAGCCAGCCCATTATTATACACTGCTGAGATTTTATGATGGTTACACAGCATTTCTGTGGTGATAGATAATTACTTTAATCTTTTGGAAAAAAAAAAAAAAAGAAGTTACGTGTGCCTGGCTGGCTCTGTCAGAAGAGCATGGGACTCTTGAATGATGCCACACTGGGTGTAAAGATTACTAACAGAAATAAATAAACTTCAAAAATAAAGAAGTTATAAAGTCCTGTTCTGAATTAACAAATATTAAGTTTTTTCCCTGTCTCTGATTTATTTCAGCAATGGCTTTCATCCACACACAAGCAGAATATTAAAAAAGAACCTGCCTAGAAACTGCATTCACTCTAGAGTAACACAAACCTAGAGATCCAAATTCTCTGTTGATGAAAAGCTGAATTGTTATGTTAGCCTCTTGCAGCAAAACAAATCTTGATGAAAGAGCAAAATTTAGAACTCCATGTGGTTCATCACTGGCTTCGACAGTCAGGACAGCTGCATATCCCTGTGCATCAAGCAGAGCAATTCCTGCTGGTGGGACTCCTAAAAACACCAGGGATCACAAGAAATCTAACAGTGATTTGGCATTAGCTTGGAAATACTTAACATACAGCCCCACTCTCTGAAACACTGAAACACCCATACAGTGTTCTTTTTCATTCACTCCTTTAAGAGAAATCTTCAGGTTGCCCAACAGAACCTACAACTGAGTTTTCTTTTTCTAGAAAGTAAATCATAAAATTTCTTCACTTGACATATTATCTTTATTATTTGCTATAATGGTCTTCTGAATTATGAATATTGAGTAGACACTGAATAAAGTACCCAGATAATTTGCTCAAAGTGATTAGATTTGAATCACTGATATAAACAGTCTAAATCCAAACTGGTCTGCTAATATAAATTTATTACAGAAAAACTCTTCCTTTGGAAATGTATATTATTCCATACAAAAATATTTAGCAAAATTTTTAGAGGTTTTTCCTGAGTGTTCCCATTCGGAGCTGATTTTTTTTAGATCTAACAATTTTATGGGACAGACAATACTTAAAGTTATACTTTTTAAAAAAGTAGTATTTTTAATTAGTATGCATCTAGTTGTTAAATATAGAGATGGCAAGTATTATTTTTTCCTAAAAAGAATAATATACTAGAAAAAAGTTTAAATTGAATTTTGAATTACCTTGTGTCCTGACATCATACAGAATGACTTGGTATACTTCTTTTTCCTCAGGAATGTTGTCATCCAACAAATGCACAAACACTGTTTTATTCAATGACCCCTATAAGAAACAGAAAGGAATTCATCCCTCTATTGCCACTGAACACAAAACACCTCCTGCTTTTATTAGATTTATAAATTGTGCATCCAAATATATTTTCATTTAAACAAACATCCTATGGCTTAAAAAATAAAATACATAAAAACACTGACTCAAGGGAAACTCGGCATAAAGTAGATAGAGGCTAATTGTGGAGGATATTGAATGCTGAGCTAGTGAGTATAGCTCTTATCCAATATGCGATGTAGCACTATTGAAAATTTAAGAGAAAGCAATACATCAGGGGGATTTCTATGGCAGTGGTGAACAGGGAAAACGGAAGCATGAAAAAGAAGGCCATGTTGCAGGAAAAGACAGGCACCAGGAGGCCAGTGCAGTTAGTCAAGGCAGAAAGTTATGGGGCTCGGCTTAATATTAAGGAGTGGAAATGAGGAGGATAAAGAATATAGAACGCATTATCAAATAAGAATTCATACTGGGTAAGTGTGGAAAGGAGATGAAGATGATTCAACGGTGCTGATTTCCTATCCAAGAAATGCTTTTATAAAGTTATTTCCCACCAATTACCTTCTGGCAAATTATCAGAAAGAGCTTCTAAATGAAGCCTCAAAAATATAGTGTGAGCAGGACATAAAAAGTTTTGTTTTTAGAGCTGTATTTGCTATCCTCTTGCATGTAAAGTTTTGAGACAGTAAGGAGTAAGGGAGGAGAAGGACAAGCACTGCCTATCATGTTTGGAATGACACAGTGGACACCAAAAGTGGGAGGCCAGGAGAGCAGCGAGAGAGCATGGCTCTAATACAGAGCTGACATCTGCTGTTTACTTCAAAATCTGCCATTTACATAGGAAAAAACAAACCTACTTCAGTCTTAGAACTTTTCTGAGTAATGTTCTTCCTCTAGGTTTCTAAGCGAGCTCTCCCATCAATCTCTGTTAAACCTTGTTTTAAGAGTTTTCCCATTTTCTCCAAAATACATTCTCTTCTCTATATATTTGTGTTAAATCTTTTTCTTTGTGGTATTACCTCAGGAAAAAAGAGCTGTCCAGTAGAGTTAGCAAAATTGAGTTCTAGATTTTGCCCAACAATTTTCCAGTTAACAGAAACATTTCCTCGACCAGGGGGTGTTCTTACCACATGGAATTGCAAAATTTCTCCTGCAAATGAAATGTACAGCTTGATAAATATTTCACGGAAAATAAACAACATTTGAACTCAACAAAACCCAAATCCCAAACATGCAACTGTTACAGCACCTTTTCCAAGAATATTACAAGGCTGTTCTGTTTTAGACTTTCCAGAAGCTTTATACATACTTATTGTTTATTAACACCGGGATCCCACTTTTAAATACTTTCATTTAGTAGAACTTCAGGAAGTTCAATATGTAAAATTTACCAAAAACACATGCTAGAATGGGAAACACAAACTCTTATACACTCCAAAACATGCATCAGAACATAAATGTTCTGTAAAATAAAGTCCTTATGGTCAAAACTAGTAATAACACAAGTAAATTCTTCTTTCACTTCTCAAAAGGACACAAATTCCTTACACTGATATGTAATGTGATTTTACACAATGCATGCATAAAAATGCTTGCAAATACCTGAAAATCACATTTCTTTAAATTATAACTTACATATACCATCAATGATTTTGTTTTATAAAAAGAAATACAAAAGAAAGGTGTCAAATTTGTAGATGAGCCTCTGTAACTTCACCAAAGTTACAGTTTTGCTTCCTGGATAATGAGGTATTTTAGATACTGCATACTTTCCATTCCTGGTTTTTATCCTCAAAGAATACTTTGTAAAGTTGAAGAAAATCATGACAATCATTTCTTTTAAACCGCTGAAAGAGGAAAGTAAGTTCCTAGGAGTATTGCTGATGGCCACATAGCTTGCTGAAAATACGCTCAATTCAAAAGACTTATAGGATGCCAAGTAGCGCCAACACACTAAAATTTTCATACTAAATTTAAGCACACATAATTTTAGTGGAATGAATTATTTTGGGAATGGAAACTATAACCCAAAGCACCAGAAAGACTTTTAAATAACATTTCCTCAGACACTCCAGTGTATACATTTTTAAGTGTTTCATTACCAAAAAAAATTAATCACCATTACGGTAGTAGACTATGTCTTGGTTTTGTTTTTGTTTTTGTTTTAAACCATACAGGGACTGCTAGTTAGGAATCCGATTGTCTCAGGGTTACTGAAAGCCTGTATAATCAGCCATAATTGCCAAAATTTATGTTACTTGTTTAATTCATATGAACAAACACAGGCATGACTATGAAATCTTAGAGTTCCTCTACTGTACACCTTGCAGAATTTCTCATAGAGTAGCTTTGTATTAAACAAAGAGTTTATTACTGAGAGACACAAAGAGAGCCTTGGAGTAATTAAGCACTTTCACCTATAGTGTGGTCTGGTGACACACATAAAAAGGTTTAAGGAGGGTCGCTGGTGTGGCTCAGTCATTAAGCATTAGCTCAGGTCATGATCCCAGAGTCCTGGGATCCAGTCCCACACTGGGCTCCCTGCTCAGCAGGAAGCCTGCTTTTTCCTATTCCCTCTCTCACTATCTCTTTCTGTCAAGTAAATAAACAAAATCTTTTGAAAAAAAATTTTTTTTAATTTTTTTTTTAAAGATTTTTATTTATTTATTTGACAGAGAGAGACCACAAGTAGGCAGAGAGGCAGGCAGAGAGAGAGGAAGGGAAGCAGGCTCCCCGCTGAGCAGAGAGCCGGACGCGGGGCTCGATCCCAGGACCCCGGGATCACGACCCGAGCCAAAGGCAGAGGCTCAACCCACCGAGCCACCCAGGCGCCCCTGAAAAAAGCTTTTTAAAGCTTTAAAAAAAAGATTTAAGGAGTCATGGTTTTTCAAAATTTTTTAAGTCACAAAGCCTAGTAATATTTCAAGAAGAAAATTACAGAAGTTTGACCAAGTGCTAAAAATGCATTATGCATGCATGTGGCAAGAAAACAAAACACAGGTCAGTAAAGATCCATGTCGAAGGGGAACCTATAATAATAATAATAATAAATGGTTGCAATATTGTACATGAAGATTTGGGAATAATACAAGATTAAAAGATAAAAATAAAAATGAAATGTTAAGGAGAGAAAAAAGGTAAAATCTTCCTACAAACTTACTACATGTAAAATCCTCAAAATCTAATACCACTCAGTCAATATCACCTTTAAAAATTTAACAAATTACCATGCAAGTAACCTATAAGAAAGTATTGCAAGAAACACAATTTGAGGCAGGACACACACACACACCACACACAGAGAAATAAAAGGTAAAGAAAGTATTCCTTAAATACAATCTTGTAAGCCAAGCCTATTGCAAAGTGAAAATGTAAAAAAATATTAAGAGTGTGAAAAAAAAAAAAAAGAGTGTGAAAATATTCCTAAAAAATAATCAAAATGGAGGTAGTGACTTTCCTCATTAAGGCTCCCAGGAGCCAGGTACATTTAAAATGTCTCCTTGTGGGGTGTGGGGTGCGCCCGAGTGGCTCAGTAGGTTAGGCCTCTGCTTTTGGCTCAGGTCATGATCTCAAGGCCCTGGGATCGAGCCCCGTATCGGAGCCTGCTTCTCCCTCCCCCATCTGCCTGCCTCTCTACCTACTTGTGATCTCTCTGTCAAATAAATAAATAAAATCTTTAAAAATAAATAAATAAAATGTCTCCTGGAAAAATTACCAGAAAGTTAGCCTCTACCTGGATAAGGAGTCAAAGAACAGTTGTAGAAAAAGGAAAACTGAGAAACAAGCGCTTAGTCTTTTAAATATAAAGGAAAAGATAAAAGGAATGTCTTAGAAAGTGTAGGTTATAATTTTCATATAAATATTTTACTAGATGCTACACTGTCTTCTAGCATTTGCCCAGGATGAAAGCCTAAATAGGACCCTTACCCAGAGAAGAGTCTGACAACATACCCGGAAGACCATATTGGTATAAAATCCAGAGTCCATCAAAAGTTGGACTTTTACCTCTAAAACAGATGATCTATCATATAGCGTCTAGGCCTAGCTTAATGCAGATTAAGGAATGTAAATATAAAATGTAATTTAATAACCCTAAGTATTTTGTCTACTTGATCCCAAAACAAACCAAGAGTTTTTCTAAAACACAGATATCAGAGTATTATGCTTAGCGAAATAAGTCAATCAGAGAAAGACAATTATCATATGATCTCCCTGATATGAGGAAGTTGAGAGACAATGTGAGGGGTTTGGGGAGTAGGAAAGGAATAAATGAAACAAGATGGGATGAGGAGGGAGACAAACCATAAGAGACTCTTTATCTCACAAAACAAACTGAGGGTGGGGGGCGGTAGGGAGAGGGTGGTTGGGTTATGGACATTGGGGAAGGTTTATGCTATGGTGAGTGCTATGAAGTGTGTAAGCCTGGTGATTCACAGACCTGTACCCCTGGGCTAATAATACATTATATGTTAATTAAAAAATAAAAAAAATTTAAAAAAGACAAATATAAACTACACTGTAATAATAATGGAAAATTTAAACCCAGGAAATATATTTTAATAGATACATGTATATATGATAGATACATGTATACATGCTACACATGGGCCATCTAAATTAACTGCCCTCTGCAATAGACAGAAAATCATTTAAACTAATTACAGGGATATCAATAGTGTGCAACACGAACTATCAATATAAACAAGAAAAAAGTTGAGTGTTTCTAATATAGCACCTCTGTATTTTTAAGAAGAAATGCATTTCTTGTTCAAGTCTTTGCCTAAAAAAGATTCAAACTGTCTCTGTAAAAAGGCAAAATTTTAAATCCATTGAATATGACACGATGATTATGATGCTGCTGAGTTGGATGACTAAGTGAAACATCTAACACGGATGTATAAAGGGCACATTTATACATAGTTTTCAATCACAGTAAAAATCTATTGTCCCATATTTTTTAAATTTTCCCAGTCCATTTGAAAGAAAGTAATATTTACCACTGGGCATCTGTCCAATTGCTTTAGCACAAAAAAGAGAAATAGAATTCTACAGAATTCAGCACATTGTTAAACACTAAGGCAATTCCTCCCCATGAACTGAAAACGTATTCTAGAGCCAGAAGTTCAGCATGGTCCACATTTTAAATCTAACCTCATAAATGAAACTCTGACACTAGGCCAAAAGCAGTGTTAACATTGCTTAAGATCACATGGCATGACTTTTTTTTACCCTGTTTCTTTAGCAGTTATCTTGAAGAATCCCCATGAAGTTTTCATTAAACCACTTTGGTAAACAGGTACGCTTGGTACACATTTCTCTGTGCAAGCTTGTGGTAACATAAAAAACACACACAAAATTCTGAATCACTGAGGTTCAACATAATGTTTTTGAAAAAAGAAAATTAATTTAGACTCTAGGAAAAAAAACTTGGGAATAAAGGTATAAGAAAATAAGAAAAGGTTAAAAATTCACCCCAATTTTTATTTAGAAAATATGAAAAAATCTAGAGAGCACACATGCAAGCAACGAAGGCAGTTCAGTGTTTTATTTCTGGTACCAAATCCATACTCATAGAGTAATATGGTAATGCACAATTTTTACCAATAACACATTTAGGCCATTTACTTTAATTACTAATCGTTTTTCCTCTTTGCAAAAAGAACCCCAAAAAACAAAAAACAAAAATAAAAACCATAAAGACATATAAATCATAAGCCCATAGACAATGCTTTTGAATATCAGCAAAATGAAAATGTTATAGAAGTTTCTAGAAAGGCGTATTCGAACCTCTAAACTTATCTTGCCACAAATCAGTAGCAAACACTGTAGATGGGCACTGACTTGAAGACCCTACTTTGAGGAGAACTGCCCAAATATCTCTATGTTCTTAGAAACTTGCTTCCTATCCCAAGTTCTCCTTTAAAATCCTCTAAGTTACCCTTGTCTCCTCCCACCCAATTGGGAATCGAATCTCACTGGCTGCCCGTGTTAGCCTGAGACACAGTGATTACTTTCTTTCTGTTTATTGATGAAAACACACTCTTATCTTGGTTTCCTCCTTCCTCTGGCAGAGAGCCTTCTCTCTCCAAAAAGGTCTTTTCTCTTTCCCAGCACCTTAGCCTTGTGTTCCACAGGGGTCTATCTTTGACACCTTGCTTTTCTTTCTCTATCCACAAAGATCCTATGAATTTTCCTGAGCTCAACTATTATCTCTAAAAATCAAATTTCTACCTCTAACATGAGATATAGTCAGGTTGTCTCATAAGTTGGCTTCTCTCACATAAACATTGTTACTCAAAGTCATTATTCTTCCAACTCAAATCACTTGAAATATTTGCCAATTAAATAGTTCTTGAAATGCTGAGTTCTGCAGCAGCTTAAGTTCAAGCAAAACATAATTTCTTTTCACAAATTTCCTTATATTATATAGGTTTTGGATTCAGACAGCACTAGGGTTAATTAAGCTCCACTGTGAAAAACTTAATTTCTCAGAAACTCACTCTCCTTATGAGAATATGAGATGTATACCATTACACCCACTTATAGGGCTGTTGTTCAAATTAAGTGTAATAACGGATGTGTTTTCTGTCTGGAAAACAGAAAACACTCAATAAATATTATCATTGTCATTATTATTAACATTAACTTCTACAGTGACTTTTTTACTTATATTACAAATAATTTTTTGAAAGTTGCTGATCTATCTTTAGATTGGACTTAGAGCAACCTGTTAGTCATTTTTACTCACTATTGCTGTGACAACATGAGATTCTGAACCACTGACAAAAAGGAAAGAGTGTTCGAAAATAGGTCAGACATTTGCATTGGTAAGCTAAATAAACTCACAAGTTGGGAGTACAGTGAAGTAGAAGGTAATGCACACTAAAACATATTTAGTTTCAAGCACAGCAACTAATGAGCTGGATGGCCTTGTCAAGACACCTAGTTTCTCTGTCTCTCAGTTTTCTCATCTGTAAAATAGAAGTCCAAATACATGATCTGGATCCTTGTTGTTTCTTCTCTTTCTGAGGTACACTTATTTATTCTTATTTCTAAACACAGACTATAGTGAAACACAGGCTATTAAACACAAGTTTTATATCGAACAGGTCTATTCAAAGACAAAAAAATACTACTAAAATGTTGGAAGCAAAAAATTAGCTTGCATTTGCAAAATCCTACATATGTAAATATTAAGATTCAAGAAAATTTTTATTTTTTAAGAAAAAAATGGACATTTTCTGATTTTTTCTAGTTTGGCACTTCATTCATAAAATATAACAACACACTATAAAATCCAGGGTAAAATATTCTCCAATTACAAACTACTACTTGTTTTGAACAAGGAGCCAGTGTTTCACTGTTTAATATCAAAAACTACCACTAATTTACATATATGCTTGCTAGGAACTGTGACAAACACTTTATACGCATTATCTCATGTAATTCTCACTAAGAAACCTATGAAGCAATATTTCTTGTCATTTATCAAATGAGAAAGCTGAGCATCCCAAGTGTGACTAACTTCCTAAAACCACATCAGTGGGGGGAAGCACGCTAGAATCTGCAAGGTTCCTAAGTAGTTAAACAGTTCACTACAGACCTCTTTCCAGCTAAGTTTCAGGCATACTAACATACACAGC
This sequence comes from Enhydra lutris kenyoni, assembly GCF_002288905.1. Classification (NCBI taxonomy): domain Eukaryota; kingdom Metazoa; phylum Chordata; class Mammalia; order Carnivora; family Mustelidae; genus Enhydra; species Enhydra lutris. The sequence continues at coordinate 15,326,926 of NW_019154103.1, read as the reverse complement.
TCTACAAAATAATGAAAGGATAAAAAAAAAATGGAAACTTTAAAAGAATAAGCAAAAAATGACCTCTATAGAAGAGAGAATGAATATGCTGAACAAAAAAAAGAACCCACCTTCGTGACCTATGACAGATCTGGAAGCTGTCTGAAAGTTAACAATTCCCGCAACGTTGTCATTGGCCAGAATGTTCACTCTAACAGTGTCGGAGCTGGGCAAAATTCTACTTCCTCCTTCAGTGTACACCAAACTAACTATGATGCTTTCATCATCCTCTGGCTCGGAATCATCCAAAATGGCTAAAATGGCTGTCTTTTTGGTTTCACCTATAAAAAAATTAATGGACTAAAAACCAAAGTAACAAAACCATCAACATAGAGAATCCACAAAGATCCCAAATTACTTCCACTTTAAAAAGTTAAGTAAAAATATGTAAATGAATATCATAAGCAATATTAGTGTAACTAAAAGCAAATCACATATGTCAATCTATATATCCTTTTACATATAAAACACTGTAAAATTTTGTTAATATGGGCAGATTGTAGAGAAGAACATTTTGAATTATGGAACAATTTAAAGGGTAGAATTACTTCAAAGAATCATAGTTTTGTCCCTTAGTTTGTTCGTAGTTTTGTCTTTAGCCTAGAACAGTGACACGGCTAGGGAAAGGGCATCTAAGGTACGTTCTGTTGAGAAACATCTCTCTCTCCCTCTCTCTCTCTCGGTGAATGGAGTCTCATTCTCATTCTGGCATTCCTGTGAATAATTTTCTTCAGGTGATCAAGTCAATACTTCCCTAAAAGACCAGGAACACTTAGGGAATGGTGGTCAAAATGGCAAACAGGAAAGGGATGGCAAATTCCGAGTGTAAGAACAAGCCTGAATGAGATGAGTCTTTGGATAACTAGATGACAGCATCAAATACCAATTTCCAGGATATGGGCAAATGAAGGAAGGAGGCAGAAAAGGAATTCAATCTACTCAAGCAATCTACTTTTCAATTTGGTCTAGGACCCCACTAGAACATGGAGCAGAAGTGAACACCCCTAAACCCAACAGGGCTTCTGCAGTTCAGCCTATTGTCCTCTACCTAATTCTTTGCCACTTTCTGGAAAGAGGATGAAAGGGTGAGATGAGAAAAAGCAAGAAAAAGGAGAAAGACATTAGGAATGAATGTTCTCTCATGAACTTGCTGGATTTCATCAATTCACAGTATCAGGACTGCCTCAAGAGACTATAGGTTATCTAAGAATCTATGTTAGCTATTAATTTTGGTCCATTTTGTGTGCTGGTAAGTTACAATTCAAGGTAATACTAATTTGTATAATGATATTTATATGGAAACTTTTTATAGTTATTAAAGCTCTGGAAAATCTAACTTTAAATTTTCACCTCCAGTCATCCTCATTAAATTTTTATTATTTCTTTTGAAATAAGGAGAAATGTTACCAAATACCAGTCTGTACCCCAGCTCCACCAAGCATATCATATTCCATCATTAACAAAATAATATTTAGGAAATAGCCATTATAGAAATGTGATATGCTATTTTAAAAATTTACTCTAAAACATAATGCTTATTAGATATTTCAAAAAGTGGGGCGCCTGGGTGGCTCAGTGGGTTGAGCCTCTGCCTTCGGCTCAGGTCATGATCTCGGGGTCCTGGGATCGAGTCCCACATCGGGCTCTCTGCTCAGTGGGGAGCCTCCTTCCTCCTCTCTCTCTGTCTGCCTCTCTGCCTGCTTGTGATCTCTGTCAAATAAATAAATAAAATCTTTAAAAAATATATTTATAAAAAATAAAAATAAAAAAAAGATATTTCAAAAAGTATACTACATATGAATCATGATCATGACCTTCAATTACTATTTCTAAAAACAGAATATGCAAAAAAGTTGAACAAGAAAAGATGCAATGAACTGCTCTAAGACATGGAATTGTGAATAACACTTATTTCCTTCTTTCTATGGGGATATCATGAGGTTTTTATAAGCATATGTTTTTTTAATCAGAAAAACACTGCTAAAAACTATATGGAATCCATAATTGCCCAAATTGGGATTTAAACAATGATCTTAATAAAGATAACTTTTTAAACAAATGAACTTTCCAAACCTCCAAATATTAGATGATTCAACCAGTCCTGAAAAAGAATCTGTGAATCTGACCCTAATTCTAATCTGTGGGCCAAGTTAAATTATTCATGAAAATTTACAGTAGTTACCCCTTCAAGCCTAAGAACATTATTATCAATCAATCTATCCCTAGGCTTAATTTAATATGAATGAAATCATCAAAGTTCATACTATTTATACTTACAAATTATTTTCACTGAAGATTTTCATGGGTAAGAAGTATCGGTAGCTAGGAAAATGAGTATGAACTGGGAAAATTTTACATGTACTAGACAAACCAGGATAAATCATCAATGAAAATAATTTTTAAGTATAAATAGTATGAACTTGGGTAACTTCCCTTTCAAAATTAGAATTTGCCTTAGAGTTGCCTCTGTTTCCTTATAGGCAGCGCCAGCACTATAAAGGAATAAAGTCCATACATTCCCTGAAAACATTATCTTTCTAATAAACTTACAAAGATTCTCATCAGTCTACGTATATCATGGGTCAACCATTAACAAGCTAAGTAGCTTCTTTTTTAAACTATACTGCCGTTGTATACATTAGCAAGAATCTACACAGTAAGAATTCTTATGAACATTATCATTAAAATTAACTATGATGACTTTGCCAAGGGAAACTAAAATCCATTTAGAACCATCACTTACCTTCAGCAAAAGTCAGAATATCTCCAGCACCTATAAAATCTAAACCTTCAGTAGCAGTTCCATCAACAACACGCCATTCAACGGTCACCTGACCTAAGCTGCCCCCCGTCCTGTGAATCATCAGCTCCACTGTGGTCTGGGGTTGCTCCTGAACTTCAACATATAAGCCATCTTCTGAGGTATTGGGACTAACACTGTAGATCACAAATACTCCAAAGGCATCACCATTTAATGCTATGACAACTGTAGAAGTATTTGGCTGTCCTATGGTTGGTTGGTTTTTAAAACTGGCTGTGATGTTCATGAGGTGTACTTCAAGGAGAGAAATTAGAAAACTCTCATCCATCTCTGGGAAATCATCGGGAAGAATAGAAACTGTGAGATTTGCATATTCATCACCCTCTAGCATTATGGCCCATTGCCTCGTCAAAGGCTCATAGTCACTCTCAGCCACAGCCTGACCGCTAAACAGAGACGCTACCCTGGTCATGTTTTTCCTGTAGGTCCAGGAGTCTGAATTGTTAACCACCGGATTGATCCAAGATGTCATCCAGAAACACTGAGGGCCCTCAGAAGCACTGAAAAAAGAGAACGCTGAGCATGCGTGTTCTTTGAGACACAAAGTGGCACAGGTATACCGGGGTTCCTTCATGGCAGAGACATTCACCCAAGTTCTCCACAGCGGGTCAGGTACCCCTTGAATTGGCGATTCATAGTAGGACAGTAAATCTTGACCTTCCTCGACTGTAAGAGCCACTACATCAATATCAGAAGTACTGTAGAACAATAACAGCCGACCAAAGTGCCCTCCGCTAAAAAGTGGAGCGACAATTAAAAAAACAGGTTAAGCACTCAAAGCAATCTGTGGATTACATAGAAAAGGAAAATACTGACTTCAGTTCTCACTTTTTTTTTAAATATAGAAAGTAATAGTACAAACACAGCCATGTTTCTTAATTATATTTGTCTTTCAACATTTTATTTTCTCATATAAGGGAACCTTGCTAGTTTTCAATTAAGCAATAGTTATTTTTAACCAAGCTGTAAAGATATCCTACAAGATATGCAAATCATATCCATTTCAGAATTATCAAACAGAATTAGAAAATGAATTCTCATTACCAGATTTCACTTAAACAAGGTAATAATGGTAATAGCTGGAGTGCATATTAAGAAAATGTAATTACTTGCCACAAATTCCCAAGACCCCTTATTTTCTATTTCTGAAGGAGTTCAGTGAACTTTACACTGCCTCACACACACGGAGAAAAAAACAATCTAAAAACCACCCACTTCATACAGCATTTAAATATTCTTTAATTTGGAAGCTAGTTGTATTTAAGTTCTAATTCAAACAAATCCTAGATTAAAGCAATAACTTTCTGTGGTTAGAAAGCCCAATGATCTATAATCTATTATCTATTTCACTAATAATAAGTATGATAAATATATTGGGCTCTTCATACACATAGTCATAATTCAATTAACACATTACCAAACCTATAAAAGAATTAACATTATATAACAACCACCAAACCTGAATTATTTAATTGCACAAGAAGTCATTTCCCACCACCCACAACCTCCATTCCCCCATAAAAGTAAGCCATTGTTCCATATACCTTCGCCTAACAGTTATGTTAGCACAGGAACTTCGCTCCAGAGGTTCTTGAACGCGATAAACCGACTGAACAAAGGCTACTGTACCGTAAGGATTATCATTGGCAGGAATAATAATATTTGCCACTCGATCTAACCCAATAGTACCTCCACCAGAGGCATCAGTTAGTTGCACTTGGATAACCTAAAAATACAGTGAAAATTTCCTTAACAGAATCCCAGTTCTGAAATTAAAATAATAATGATGCAGGTGGGGGATAATCAGACATACAAGGACAAGGACAAAATATAATGTAATATGAATAGAATCACAGAAACTCCTCTATTACATTTACAAATCCAACATGTAACAGAATAATACATTACTGACTTTTAATAATAAAGCACAATTATACATAACAGGCCATTTAAATTCCTTAATATTCAGGTATATAATCTTGCAAATCAACTTTAAGATCCTTATTATAGTTACCATTTCAATAAAACATTGTATGTCTGTTCTATACAGCTTTTTTAGGTAAAATATTGCATGTATGTTTCTTAAGTAGCTAATCTATTATGCCTTATTTCCCACATTATGTTAAACGGAAATCCTCTGACAAAATTTAAGATGTCCTATCATAATGCTACCTAAACTTTGAGAGAAGGAAAGAGAAATGTTCTATATATATTAACTAATATCTAATATTTTAGAACTGAAAAACACAATTAGCATTCAAATGAAATATTATGGACTTCCCTTCTATGAAATCTGATATTATTAAAGAATAAATGCTATTAAAAGTAATTTAATGACACCTAGGGTTTCATAATACTTGAATTTCATAATGTAAAATTATCTTCAGTTAATATATGTTAGTAATGAATCAACTTTTTCACTGAGACTCTATTTTTATTTGCCACCTAGCATCTTCACCATGAAAAATAAGCATCAGGCAGATATGTCTAGGATGGTATTTGTCACATAGTAAATTTTTAAATTATTGAAGAACAAATAAGTGAATAAGTATAAAATCAAAATCTAAATTTAATTAAGATCAACTGGCCCACACTCAAGCTAAGAGGGAGTCTAGATACAAATTAAGAGCTTATATGGAAAAATGTACAAATATACATGTTAAATATATAAAGATATATATTTAATCAAATATATATAAAGATATATATTTAATCATTTAATGAAAATGTGGAAAAATACAGTGTAACTATACAAAAAATCTACACTCGTGAACTGCGATATGTACCAGGCCTTTTCCTAGAATATTCTTGTTTTTGTTTATCTACAAAAATCACTTTTACACTACCATATTTTGAAAATTCTTGCAGAAATAATTAACTTGACATTTTCTATAAATACCACAACGACAGCCATCTGTTCTAGTCACTATAAGACAAGGTATGATTTACAGTGTCATTCTATACTAGCCATTCCTCTCACCTCTTCAATCTCCGGAACGTCGTCAGCCAGGACCTCTAACAACAAGGTTTGAATGGTTTCCCCAGGGGCAAAGGTCACATTACCTGAGACAACTCGCAGGTCACCAGTAGCAAGCTGTCCATTAATGGTGGCGACCCACTGAACAGTAACATTGCCGAGTGTCCCAGAATTTCGAATTATTGGCAGGTTTACCTTCACTGAGTTAAACTCAGGTTCCTCTACAATAAGTTTAGTAATCTGAAAACCTAATGGGCAGAACAGAGTTAATTTCAAATACAAAGTGAAACTAAGGAAACACAAAACTATTATCATCCGATAGCTGATTGTTTTTTTCCCCCTAAGCAGCCTGAATATAAATAGCTAAACCCCCCAAATCGGACTAACATGCTGTGATACTAATTGGTCAAGTCTGACAAAATCTCCACATTATTATTCATTATGACAGAAGCAGAAATCACTAAGAATCCCACAACGGTCAGGCCTGTACCAGTCATGAGGGAAGTGGGTCTAGTGAGTTCTGTGGCTAACTGCACAGTGCAAGCCTGGTCCAAACAGGCAGCGGCTATTTTGTTTCCACAACTGATGCTATGCAGGAAGGAGGCTCAATGTTGCCAGATTTCCTGCTAATCGAAAAGGCCAAAAATCCAGATTTTTGTGTAAATTTACGTAAATTGATTTTTGAAAGAATTGTCTAAGATCCACAAAACACATCTAGAAGCCAGATCTGACTTACAAGCCTAAAAGTTTTTCCCTTCTGTATTTATGCTAAGATGCTGATTTCTTTTTTTAATAATCACTAACCACTGCTAGGAGGGTGCACGGATATCCTACATATTGGTATCAGCCAGTAAAAAAAAGGGAAACATGATCAAATTGATTCTAAGTCCCTAAAAATAAAGAAATATATGGTCTATATTGACAAGTTACAGGGAAGACACAAACTAGTTTGGTTACCAAATAATCCATAGGGGTCATCAGAGGCCTCAATAATAATGATTGCCTCTGTTAATGCCCCTAGTTTGGCTCCTCCTGTTGTTTCATTCAGCAACTGCACAAGAAAAGATTCTTCCAGTTCAGGGTAGATGTCATTAATGATATATATTGGCACAGCTTTACTGGTTTCTCCTTCTAGCAAGACCACATCCGATGAAGCTATGCTATAATCTTCACCTATGAAGATAAAAAGCAAAATGTTAAGACTTAGTCCCAAATATGATAATAAACATGCCATATACTAGTAAAATACTAGGACCTATCAAATTCTACAGATATACTTACTTGTAAAGCTTTTTTGAGGATATTGACTACATATATTCTAAACAAAAAGATTTTTTCTCTCTTGCCAGAAAAAACAAGTTTGAGATCATAAAATAATGAAAAAGACCTCCAAAGGGTGTTCAAGTTTATCCTTTCATTTTTAGAAAGATGTATGCATAATTTCTTCTATTTGTCATATTCAGACATAGATGATATAGCTATGATATAGATATGGACATAGACAAAAATATAGAGAGTCATCCATTACCACAAGATAACCCCTTATCTACAAAAGAGAAAGAAAATGTGTACAATCTTTTAAAACAAAGAACAGAACTAAAATTCTGACCTCACTAGAAAGATATGTTATACTGCGGTACAGATATAGACATGTCTGCCTCATCAATGTTATTGATGGAAACTATGGGCTTTCAAAAAAAAAACTGGATTAAAAAGCTGTTACCGCATACCACTCATGTTGGCGGTAGCTTTATTTCTGGTCAAACAGTGGGAAGGGAATGGAGACAGCCTCCTTATGAAGCGTAAGGCTAATCTCCAACACTGATTCATACCCACTCTTGAGCCATGTGTAGGGCCCCCTACAGTCAGGCATTCATTCCTCTAGGCTACCCACCCTGCATGCATGCACGCAACACACGTACTTAGGGACTAGGTGAGCCTTGTTTATTATCTTCAAGCAAATATCATTTATTTCAAAATATCAAACGTGTTATCCTATCCGTTCACACTCATGTTTCTTCAAGCGCATGACAGAAAGATTCTAATTGAATAGCTCTCAGGCAGATCTCCCTCTAGATGCTGTAACAGCACCAACAAAAAGGCAGTCTCCTAATGTTTGCATTTGGCAGTGAAATCATTTTGCTTACATAGAATAGTTAATGCTAGCCATTGCCTCTTCCACATTCTTCATAAATAAATAAACAAGCAAGATAAATGGGTTGAGAGGCAAGAGTGTTGCCAAGCAGGGCAACCATGCAGCTGCACATTTTATCCTGCTCTCCTCGGATCATTTACACATGAATCCCTTTCAAATGACTAAAAAGTACACACAGAGAAAGCCTAACAATTCTTTCCCTAGTTTACTTTTCATTGGTTTGTGCATATTTGGGTCATTTTAACTTTAAAATTCATATACAGTTTTGCGGACATTTTTCAAAAAAATTCTTCAAAATCGTGTCCTAAATACACGATAAAAGCTCTACATTTTTGCCTTTTAAAAGATGCAAGAGAATTACTGCTTTCTGGTTGATTTTTCTAACTACATCTGTAAGCAACTTTTGTTAATTAAGGATATAATTTCCCTCCAAAACACTTCACTGCCCCTTGGAGGTCTTCTCTCACCTGCAACTGCAGTGATTGGCACGGCTTTAAACTTCACAGAAACATCTGCGAAGGCTCCTCCTGCTCTAGTCACATTGATAATGGGTCCGACATGATTTTCTGCCACTCGAACAACCGGTGCTGAGAGCTGAAGCGTTCCAAATGCATCATCATTGGCAACGATGATTAGATGAGCAATAGTTTCTACCTTGGGCCCAAGGCGTGGAGAATTTGGAACTGAAAGACAAGAAGAGCTAATGTATCAAAATTCTACCAACCTGCCAAAAGTCATCGGGAAACCTCAGCAAGATTCCGTCAGCCAAATGGGATCCTCAGGGATCCTCAGAAGCCTCTGCCTTCAGCTCAGGTCATGATCTCAGGGTACTGGGATTGAGTCCCACATCGGGCTCTCTGCTCCACAGGGAGCCTGCTTCTTCCTCCTCTCTCTCTCAGCCTGCCTCTCTGCCTACTTGTGATTTCTGTCTGTCAAATAAATAAATAAATATCTTTATAAAAAAAAATGGGATCCTCATTTGGTGCTTCTTTCTATTATCTCTATCAAAAAAACATGTACCAACTACTACGGACCAGCACTAATCTAGATATGGGGGAAACAAAAACAAACAGAAAGTCCCTACTCTCTTGTAGCTTTACATTCTAGAGAGGTTTTTATTATGGACTCTTTAGCACAGGAATAGTTATCCTACAGGAATATTTTAATAACTATTGGAAATTTGTCAAGAGGCTCTTCCAATGCTCCTCTAATTAGTTGCTAGCATGACATAAAATTTTTAAAAAAACATTTCACTTACAAAATTGAGTAGGAAAGTCATAAAGCTTTGTGTCCTCAAAGACCAGCTGCAAATCATCATACTGTAACTAAGTTACTCCCTCTCTGTTACCCTGTCCTTGCTCACAAACCCATTCCTTTTTCCCATCTTCATTAACAGCCTCAAAGCTACCCCAATGCAGATTCACTTAACTAACTGAGCCACCCAGGCACTCCATCCACAGTGCTGATACGTTAAAAGGGTGCTCAATACTTTAAAGGCTCTCTTCTCACCTTCCACTGATTTTAGAGACAGCAAAACTTACTGTGAAGGCAATTAAGACCTTCCACAAACTCTCCCTAAATTATTTTCTAGGTTCAATTCCAACCAGCACCTTTGCAAAAACAACATAAAAAGTGACATTTTAACATGAATGAAGCATCAACAAATTCTTATGAGCAGTAAACAATTTTGAGTTGATATTCAGAATATCTTTAACAACTGTTGTATTTGGAAACATGTGATAATAAAATTAAAAATTTTCGGACAATTTAATCTAAAAACAGTAACACCATTTAATTTCAATGATAGAGACCCACAGACTATGTTAAATTAAATCATGGTTAAAATTTAAAAACTCTGCTCCGTTGCTCCGCTGCTTGCTGGGAGCCATACTCTCAATAGATGCTGAAAAATCATTTGACAACGTAAAGCATCCCTTCCTGATCAAAACTCTTCAAAGTGTAAGGATAAAGGGCACATACCTCAATATTATCAAAGCCATCTATGAAAACCCCACCGCAAATATCATTCTCAATGGAGAAAAACTGAAACCTTTTCCGCTAAGGTTAGGAACACAGCAGGGATGTCCATTATGACCACTGTTATTCAACATAGTACTAGAAGTCCTAGCCTCAGCAATCAGACAACAAAAGGAAATTAAAGGCATCCAAATCGGCAAAGAAGAAGTCAAACTCTTACTCTTCGCAGATGATATGATACTATATGTGGAAAACCCAAAAGACTCCACTCCAAAACTGCTAGAACTTGTACAGGAATTCAGTAAAGGGTCAGGATATAAAATTAACGCACAGAAATCAGTTGCATTTCTATACACCAACAACAAGACAGAAGAAAGAGAAATTAAGGAGTCAATCCCATTTACAATGGCAACCAAAACTATAAGATACCTAGGAATAAACCTAACCAAAGAGGCTAAGAATCTATACTCAGAAAACTATAAAGTACTCATGAAAGAAATTGAGGAAGACACAAAGAAATGGAAAAACGTTCCATGCTCCTGGATTGGAAGAACAAATATTGTGAAAATGTCTATGCTGCCTAAAGCAATCTACACATTTAATGCAATTCCTATCAAAGTACCATCCATTTCTTTCAAAGAAATGGAACAAATAATCCTAAAATTTATATGGAACCAGAAAAGACCTCGACTAGCCAAAGGAATATTGAAAAAGAAAGCCAAAGTCGGTGGCATCACAATCCCGGACTTCAAGCTCTATTACAAAGCTGTCATCATCAAGACAGCATGGTACTGGCACAAAAACAGACACATAGATCAATGGAACAGAACGGAGAGCCCAGAAATAGACCCTCAACTCTATGGTCAACTCATCTTCGACAAAGCAGGAAAGAATGTCCAATGGAACAAAGACAGCCTCTTCAATTAATGGTGTTGGGAAAATTGGACAGCCACATGCAGAAAAATGAAATTGGATCATTTCCTTACACCACACACGAAAATAGACTCAAAATGCATGAAGGACCTCAATGTGAGAAAGGAATCCATCAAAATCCTTGAGGAGAACACAGGCAGCAACCTCTTCGACCTCAGCCGCAGCAACATCTTCCTAGGAACATCGCCAAAGGCAAGGGAAGCAAGGGCAGAAATGAACTATTGGGATTTTACCAAGATCAAAAGCTTTTGCACAGCAAAGGAAACAGTTAACAAAACCAAAAGACAACTGACAGAATGGGAGAAGATATTTGCAAACGACATATCAAATAAAGGGCTAGTGTCCAAAATCTATAAAGAACTTAGCAAACTCAACACCCAAAGAACAAATAATCCAATCAAGAAATGGGCAGAGGACATGAACAGACATTTCTGCAAAGACGACATACAGATGGCCAACAGACACATGAAAAAGTGCTCCATATCACTCAGCATCAGGGAAATACCTGAAATCAAAACCACAATGAGATATCACTTCACACCAGTCAGAATGGCTAAAATTAACAAGTCAGGAAATGACAGATGCTGGTGAGGATGCGGAGAAAGGGCAACCCTCCTACACTGTTGGTGGGAATGCAAGCTGGTGCAACCACTCTGGAAAACAGCATGGAGGTTCCTCAAAATGTTGAAAATAGAACTACCCTATGACCCAGCAATTGCACTACTGGGTATTTATCCTAAAGATATAAACGTAGTGATCCGAAGGGGCACGTGCACCCGAATGTTTATAGCAGCAATGTCTACAATAGCCAAACTATGGAAAGAACCTAGATGTCCATCAACAGATGAATGGATAAAGAAGAGGTGGTATATATACACAGTGGAATACTATGCAGCCATCAAAAGAAATGAAATCTTGCCATTTGCAATGACGTGGATGGAACTAGAGGGTATCATGCTTAGCGAAATAACTCAATCGGAGAAAGACAACTATCATATGATCTCCCTGATATGAGGGAGAGGAGATGCAACATGGGGGGTTAAGGGGGTAGGAGAAGAGTAAATGAAACAAGATGGGATTGGGAGGGAGACAAACCATAAGTGACTCTTAATCTCACAAAACAAACTGAGGGTTGATGGGGGGAGGGGGGGTGGGGGGGGGGGGGTGGGGTTATGGACATTGGGGAGGGTATGTGCTATATGAGTGTTATGAAATGTGTAAACCTGGCGATTCACAGACCTGTACCCCTGGGGATAAAAATATATTATATGTTTAAAAAAAATAAAATTAATAAAAAAAAAATTTAAAAACTCTAAATCAATATAATAAAATTAAATTCACCTAGATTAGAAAAGAATTTGCCAGGCATTATTCTAAGCACTTTTCAAGTCATTTAATCCCTACACCATCTCTATGCGCAGGTAACATTGTCCACATTTTACCAAGTAATCAGAGGCACAAAGATGGTGAGGAAGTCACAACATATCATGCTAGTACCTGGTAGACATATCAAGAAGCATCCTGTGAGAATTTTTCTAATCTCTTGGTCCCTACATACAATTCCTTATCAAACCAGGTATAAAACCTTCAGTTATCCAAATCGTACATTCTGTGCTGTGCTCTTACCCAGGTGCTGATCTCCAGTCTTCCCATACCGCTTTCCTCAAAGTTAATGATTATACTCGGAGTACAGTAACAGAGACCTTATCAGGTCCTACACTGATTTAGCTTATTAAAATGTAATCACTATCACACAGATTTGCATTTAATTGTTCTTTAATTATTTCACATCATATCTTATGTCTATTGTGAACTGCCCCAAGTATGCTGCATGGTTCCAGGAACAGAATAAGCATAAAATACATGTCAGTTGTCTCTCCTATCCCATAGCACAATGATATTCTGCATACACCATGTTATTAACAACAATTGTTCGTATTTACTGAATGCTTATCATGTGCCAGATATTGCATTAATTTTCACATATATTATTATATTTAAGTCCCATTATATTTCTGTATAAGAGATAAAGAAACTGGGGCAGAAAAAGATTATGTTCAATAATTTGTTACTATATATTGAAACGTAAGTTATCTTATACCAACATCCACAGTTCCTAGACACTGCTGTATGTGATACGCCCTTCTGGCTTTATTTCTATCTTACTCAATAAACGAGTTTCTTGAAAACTAGGCTTTATTTTATAATTCTTACTCAGTAAGACTAATCGCTGGATTTTATTACAATTCATTTGCTCTTAGAATTGATCCTAAATCTTAAGAGAAAAAAGGATGCATATTGTGTGAGAATTTTAACCTTGACTGTAATCTGAACTTAGTATTAGCAGTTGTCCTTTAAAGTAAATTTCTTTCTATAATCTTGAACTACAATTACTTACTTACATTGTGGATAAGAATGTTGTTTACTATATAGTGTATCCATCCAGGTATTACAGTAAGGTGAAGAAATAAATTTATGAGAAACTTTAGTCTATATGGCAAAACACAGTCAACATGCAGCGCTTAGAATCTTATTTTTGGAATATGTAATTCCAGCTTCCTTAAGGTTTTGTTATAAATATTACTCTAAAACTGATGTTAAATTGATATCAAATTAATATTAATCTTTCTTCCTTTACTTGTTCCCTTATTCCAGGAAATCTAGATTCTTCTCTTTATTTGTCCTCTTAGGGAGATGTGACTAATGAACAAGCTGTAACACAATGACTGCTCTCAGTTCCAAAAGCACAAGGCGTGCTGTCTACCAGGAGCCACCCGGCTCTCTCTATAAAGCCCCTGAGCCACAATTCCAGACGGAGTGACTGCTACTTTTCAAAAGAAGTTGCCAGATTGGCTGATTGGTCACTCCTCATTCTTGTCCCCAACCAGTGCCTTCTTCTCAACTCCCAGTGACCAAAAAATTTACGGGATTTCTTACGGCTACACACTCCTGTCCCCCTTCCCTTGCACACTTGCTGGACCCACGTGCTCATGGCCAAAGCTCTATGGGTCAGGGAATCATCCAGAGTGGATTGAGGTGAAGGAGGCTCAGGATCTTGCCACGAGAACCATCCCTAGAATACCCAGATTGACTTTAGAATGATTTGGAAGCCACAATACATAATACTAGTACTAATACATAGTACTAATACAATAGCGCTAGAAGTCAGTTGCACTGGATTACACCAGAGCTTTTAACAATTTAGTTTGGGAACATAAGGGACTTTCAAAACATAATTTTGGGTTTTCAAGTGTCCCACTTCCATTTGTCATATAGTTAAACTTGTGTAAAGTGATGCTTTCAAAGTCAGAGCTTACTATTTTTATAGGATTTTCTACTATACCCAAATCTTAATTTATTTTTTTAGGATTCTTACCTCCCATAATAATAAAAACACACTAATAGTTACTTACTTGGGCGATTCTGTACTTCCTCTATTAAAGTAGAGTTGAGTAACTCAATAAATACTGACTCCGATCTTTCCGGTTCATCATCATCCAAAACTGAAATAGTTATGGTTGCCTCACTCTGATTGGCTCCAAAAAGAACAAATCCAGAAGCTGGCAGATAGTCTCTTCCTTGAGTTGCTCTGGCTATATTAGGTGGAAAATAGGGCAGTTTTTGCATATCATCCAGTGTTGCATATGTGACTAGGACTTTTCCCATGAGGCCTTTTAATCTTATCACTGACAGTGTGATATTCTGGGTTGCTTCCTCAACTTTGATAGGTCTGTTTGTCTCAGAAAAGATGAAGACCCCACAAGGATCATCGCTAGCCAAAACTATTAATGTGGCATTAGTATGAACTCCCAAGGAGCCACTGGAGACACTGAGGATTGACACAGAGAAGACCTTATCCAGTTCTGGATCTTCATCTGGAAGTATTTCCACTGTGATGTTGGCACTCTTCTGCCCAGTCTCAAATGTGACATTGCCAGAGGTGAAGGCCAGATCGCCATCAGGATCGGAGCCTATGCTCCAGAGCAAAGTCACTTGAGACAGAGCTCCATGGCTTCTTATTATCTATAAAATATTTAATAGCAAAATGTATTAAGAGAGGGATTAAAACCATTGATTTAGAGGTTTGTAAATATAGAATGATAGCAGGATATTAAATTTCCATCTTCTACAAGTTTTTCTCAAGAATTTGAGATTCTTGATGGCAGGGACCAACAACCACCAGTCTCTGAAGACCCTCACAGTACTTAAAAAGTGATTGTTGCATAAAGCTACACATTGATTGAACATTTTTACCTTCTAACTAAACTATAGCTATATCATTCCTACAATTATATTAGTAATGAAGCAAATGTAATTAATAATTTCTTTTGTTTAAGCACACTCATGAAAATTTTTGCTTTTACTACAAAAATGGTATATACTTCATTGTAAGGAAGAAATGAGTGATATTTTCTGAAAAGTTAGCCATAAAACTCATTTTTGAAAACAAATTATATTTCCTTTTATCTTCACCAAAAAACATATTTCTCCCAAAGCTGGATAAAATATACTTAAGAAGCAAGAAATACTTTTGCCAATAATATATTAAGAAAAATAAATAGCTGTAATTATGAATGTTAACTCAAAATAACATTCAAGACAAGAATTTTATAAAACTGGATCTTTTCCCTTAATATTTTTCTTTTTTTGAATAATTAGTTATCCTTTCTAAAGTTGTTCAAATTACTCCACAACAATTTACTGAAGATCTGCCATTGAGTGATCTTTCTTCATTATTTATATAAAACCTGAGGAAGCTGAGCAAGCTTCAAGCTCCTCCCAGTTGTTTAACAATTGAATCAGCTTAATTCCTAACTAGAACAAAGCAGAGAAGAAAGTACACATACACACACACACACACACACACACCACATATAGGGTTATCATTATTATTGCTATTTACAAATGTTTTGGATTTTCTTTCCTTTTGGGAGAGAGGTGAGATAGGATTGCATTTTTCTACCTATTATCATTAGGCATGGCCAATGTGATTTGCTTTGACCAAAAAGTCTAAGTTGAAAGGTTACAAATCACTTCCAGAAAGAAATCATAAGGGCCAGTATGCAATTCTCCAACCCACATTTTCCCCTCCATGAAGACAGAAGCACCTGCTGGGATGTTGCCTCTGGGATCCTTGATCCCTTAATAACTGGTGATGGCCAAGTTCATCTGGAGACATACCATGAGTGGAAGAACAAACCTTTGTTATACTAAGCCCCTGAGCTTTAGGAGACTTTTGTTTCTATAGCCTAAGTGAATTAATACAAAATCTATAAAAAATAATATTTGGAGGGCTCCACTATATTCCTTAAAGAGTCAGGATTCCTCAAAATCATAAGACAAACTTTTATGCAAAATTACATACAAAGACAAATGTCAAATCACTATTCAATTATCAGTTTGTATTGTGTGTACCACTTGGCTTGTTCCCCTCTACCCAAAAAGGAAAAAAATAATAATAATAATAACATAAAGGACACTTTCATAATACAATAAAACAGTTTTAAAAGAACAGAAAGTGTCTAAGAGTGGAGGGAAAACAGTACTCACATTTAACGTAACAGTGCTATACCCATCTTCTGGTTCAGTTCCTCTGACAAAGAGTGACTCAGGGCTAAATTCAAATATACCATGAGCATGGTCAGAAGCAGCAATTGTCACCAGAATTTGTGAGGCCACTCCTAGACTGGCTGCATGGGTAAGTTCCAACAAATAGCAAGAAAATGTTAATAAGTAATTTACAAACCAAAGGAAAGCCAAGGAACAACTTTTTGAAAAGAGTTGTACCATTCATTGAGTACGTTCTAATTTGTTTTAGAAAGAAAGGCAGACACAAACGGTTGCCACACATATTCATGCTTTTATGACCTTTCTCTAGTTTGGCACCAATGTGATATACAAGTGCTGTATAAGCACTTGGAGATGAATAAGGAAAACTTGTTTTCTTTTTCTGTCCTATGAAAGAGAACATTCTTCCACACAGAGTATATGAGGAAAGTCTCCCACGATCCTTGCTGACCTCAGAAGAACATGAGCCAAAATGCCTCTTACCTTTATGAATCAGTTTCCCTACGATTTTCAACTATCTGACTGAACAGATTCTTGGTTTTTAATGAGCATTAGTTCTAGGCCTATTTTTTCATCACATTATTATATTATAGATCAACCTCTCCTGGCCCCAAACACGCCAATCTTATAACTAAAAAGGTGCCAATTTTACAGAAGCATTGCATTTTTTCCTAAGAATTATGTCCAACTTTTATGTTGCATTAGTATATGCAGACAAGAAAATGAGCAATTCCAGAAGTAACAGAGTAATTAAATATAGTAGTTACATGATGCATTGGTGGAAGTTAGAAATAAGAGAGGTGGGAACATGAGTTCTAACCTTAAAACATAAAACCTGAAATTGTGATAAAGGAATATCTGAGATTAGAAAATTTCTCCCTTGAGAAATAATTTTCTCTCGATACAAAAAAAAAGTATCTGAGGTAAAAAGCTGAATCATGTTTGCATAGGAATCTACTTAAAATCTCTTTTCAGTATTCCCACCCATGACTGGCAACTTATTCTCCCTATTTATTGCCTTTTTAACTTTTTTTTTCCCAACTGTTTTGATTAAATGCTATATATAAAGACTGCTGGCTCTTTTTGTAAATAAAATAAGCATGATACATTTAACAGGAAAGTATAAATGTACTATTTCTCTCTTTTTAGGTATTCAAAACTATGTAAAATATTTTTCAAAAATCACTTCATGAATGATAGCAAAACTTCTATTAGAGTTGGAATCAGGACACTGTATTGGGTTCATACAGAGGAAAGTCTGGGCTTTGGAGGTAGGTAAGGACTTGATTCAGGCTTGATCACTTTCTAGTTGGGTAACTGTGACATGGAGCAAATACTAATTTATAAAGTTGCTGCTATGGTTACTGAGATAAAATATGTAAAGAACCTGCACATAGTAGATGTAAATAATTGGTCAGTATTGTTATCTCTAAAAAAAGAAGTTAAAATAAAATGAAGACTAGTAAAGGGCCTTGGAACAGCTGCTTACCATGCTTGTGAATAGTTGGAAGGAAGAATTCCATGTCCCCGTCACCACTACCACTGCCATCAACCCTAAAGAATTCAGTCACTTCACAAGGAGACACAGAGACACACCCACACAATA
This sequence comes from Enhydra lutris kenyoni, assembly GCF_002288905.1. Lineage (NCBI taxonomy): Eukaryota > Metazoa > Chordata > Mammalia > Carnivora > Mustelidae > Enhydra > Enhydra lutris. Next base: position 15,308,850 of record NW_019154103.1, on the reverse strand, counting down.
AACATTGACACAACGAGAAAATGGAGAGCTCTTAGAACATATCCAGAAAAGAGGAAAATGTAGTAATATTCACCCAATGGCATGCATTCTTCCAAAAAAGATAAATTATTTGAAGTGGTAAAAGTATAAGATTTATCAAGCTACTTATTTATTAAAAATTCATCCATAGCTTTAGGAAATACTCCATGTTAGTTGTAATTGGTATTTCCCATTTCTGTCAACTTAACCAGTTGTCTCTTTAAATCACTTACTTAAAGCAATGTAAATTGCTTCTAACATTTTATTTATTTTTGTTTCTAACATTTTAAATATTTTTAAAATATTTGTGGTTGTGTACAATCACACACTTGGGCCTATAGGACTATGACTATGACAGAGTCACCTTACCACTCACCACAATCAACTCAAAATTAGGGAAATGCACCTAATATTTCCCTCCAGCCATATGTTCAAATTCCCACTTTATGTACCATTCTCACACTTGATCACCTTTTTGCCAGTGACATGGTAAAAAGAACCCTAGATAAGCAGCCTACAACAATCTGTTTCGGGCCTAGCTGTGAAACATACCCACTGTAAAACTTTCAGCAAGCCATTCAAACTCTTGGTACTTCAGTCTTCTCACCTAAAAAATGTGTTGCCTTCTACAGAACCGCTCTAAAGACTAAATAAATAATGTAAAAAATAAAGTACTTGGCAATATATGAGGACTATGATAAAAAAGACAATGGTTTACCCTCACTTCCAATACACTTAAACTCCACCCATTAATTTACCAAAAGTTTGCAAAGAAGACAGGAAGTGTACTGATGATAGCAATGGAAAAGAAGATTAAGAGAGGCAAGTCCACATCCAGACCTATGTGCTTCTATCAGTGTCCTTGACTGAAATGCAAGTTTAAGATCGCCCTGCTCTTCTGTTCTTCCCCTCAATAGGACTGAGATACACCAGACACGAGAATTTATGGCACCCCAAATCTGAAATCATCTTAGAGACTTAGGAGGCAAAGTGAATTTTAAGGAATATCCAGTACATCCCCTATATTATCTGCAAGTCATGAGAGACAATGGTTCAACACTATGCACTCTGGCTAACATAAAACATTTATGCAGGTAGCTATCTTACATACAGTGGGTTTTATAAACCGTTTTATAAACAAACCGTTTTATAAACAAAACGATATGGAATGATGGTTGCTCCCCTGACTCTCAAAAGAATTTAGCGCCTCACAATACTGTACTTCTTAGACAGTCCCTACTATAACTTGGGGAATAGAAGCCACTGTCTAGATTTCTTCACCTCCAATCCCAACTCAATGAGAAAATGAGATTCTCTGCCACTATTGCTTACTCAAAGTCTGCAAGATTGGTTTTCAACTGGGTACTCATGCACGATTAATACCTAACAATGCATATTCTACAAATATGGGGAAAGTTTCTATATAAGATACCAAGTATCACTATGATCAGAAATATTACTTCTGAAGAATACTTAATGTTCCTTATCAATCAATAATGATTGCTAACATTTTCTCTATTCCATAAGTATTGCTAACTACAAGTGATACAAAGAACAACTTTTCAAATATTTTATAGTGGCCCTTAATTACTGAAGTTGTGTCATGAAAATATGATTTGGAAATGCAAGGACTTCTCTCTGGAGGACAAACCAAGCTGGTATTTTTACATGCCATCCTCCAAACAGGCCATCCAGCATGTTTTTACTGCTTTATGCAGTCAACCAAGCTGCGGCACTGTTTAATCATTTCCCTGGTTTGCTTTCACCTGGGCTTTGTGAACACAGGGAAAGAAAATATTGGGGATATTTTCCATACTTAATCCAAAGTCTCATTACATAGTAGAAGACAATTTTAATATTTCTGTTTTACTCAATCTTTCCCTTTGGGTGCCTTGTATAGTATTATAACCTTCTTCATTAAAACAATGAAGATAATAATAAGACAGTAATACCAGGTTTTGGAAGGAAGAGATTATCCTGCTGATATCTTACCAACTCTCAGTTTCTTACATTTATAAAGCGACTATGGTACATATCACATGCATTGTATAACACCGCCAGCAGCACCTGAAAATCATACACATTAACACTTCTGTGAAGAAACCTATATAAATAGTTCATCCAAATGGGATAAAGACTATAAGAAGCATCTCTTCAGTGCAGAAGAGTTTTGCCATGAAATGAATCCTGACTCCAAAAATCTTTGAAAATTGGAGATTCTGAATATCAGAATTGAGGATAAAGTGCTGTTGACCTGTTTTATTGATAATCACTCATAAAAAATTATCTAAAATGGCTACATTCACCTGGGCTACACCTGGAGCTCTAAAGAAGCTACCATGAAAACTGAAAGAGTAAGAGGAAAGACATGATTTTAGGAGCACCTACTACGAACGACAACTATAATTTGGTGATTCACTCAGGGGGTGCCTGGGTGGCTTAGTCAGTTGGGCATCCAGCTCTTGATTTCAGCTCAGGTAGTGATCTCAGGGATATGGGATCAGGCCCATGTGGGGCTCTGGGCTCAGCGAGGAGTCTGCTTGGGATTCTCTCCTCCCTCTCCCTCTTATACAATCTCTCTCTCAAATAAATAAATAAATCTTAAAGTTAAAAAAAAAATAATAATTTGGTGATTCATTACAATTATACTATTTTGGGGATTCTTTTTTACATATATAAGGAAATATTTTGTGCTACATAGAAACACATAATAATAAATATATTTCTAAGTTTAAAAAATAAAAAAGAAAATCAAAGCACTCAACTTGGAAAAACCAATGGGTAATAAAAGGGAAAAAAAACCCAGCACCATAGGTGGTATCCTTATAATAAACATTAGAAATATTAACTCAGAGTTAACCAAACCTCACAGCAAAAGTCTATGTAAACAAAACTATGAGTTGAATATTAATTTTTAAGAATAATTTTCTAAATTTATGTAGGGAGATGGAAATATTCTTTTTACCAAGAAAAGAAAGCAACTATCCATCAAAAACTGTCTGCCAAATTTATCTTAAGTAATTATTAATGTTTAGGGTGCTTTTCCCAAAAACTAGTAACTCACACATTTAAAAAAAAGGTAACATTGATTCAAAGGATTATATTTCCTTAAGAGAATCAACTATCCTCAAGACAGATAAACAAGAAAATATAAATATTTGATACTTTTGAGTCACCAGCTTACCTCCTCCCTCCAAGTTCAGTAACTCAACTTTAAAAGATTTTTCCAATTCCGGGACAGAATTATCAGTGATATTAACATAAATATATTTGTATCTTTCTCCTGGTTGAAATTCTAAGGTACCAGCAACACTCTGAAATACAAATAAAAGATTTATCCACTAGATTATAATTATTCTGCATATTAATGTACAAGATGAGAGTGTCTTCTATATCCCAAATTATTATAAATACTGAAACAGAAGAACATAAGTAAAATATAAACCTGAAAACACTTAAGTGGATGTGAATAGTGTTTGATATAAATTTTAAATAAATATTCTCCAACTAAGTAAAGCAGATGGATTTTTATTTCTCTTGTTTGCCTATTCATCAAAAAAGCAGTCTAGGCAAACAAGAAATCTGAAAAGGTGACATCCACAGATTCCTAAATTAATTCAATGAGATGCACGAAACTCTTGCATCTCTATATTGCAAACTCTATATTTAGAACTGTTCAAATTATATCAGGGTAATGTAAATAATCAGTGTGTAACAACAGCATTTTCACATTTTCATTCTGAGAATTTCTCCAAACAATAAAAAATATCAGTCTACTGGGCATTAACATTTTCTTGATTATATTTGCAACTGCAATTCAAAATATAGATCTCGCATCAGAAAAGTTCACATACTAGAGGAAAAACAAAAAGTTATTTAAATTCAAAGGTTCAAGGCCCTTTTTTCCTCCCCAACCTCATTATCTCTTACATAAACATCGTCCCCACAAGTCATGAGTACACATTTAAAAGTTTTAAATTTTTCTAGTGTTAGCTTGTGTGGACAAACTGTACTTCATTCTCAGGAGCTATTAATGATCTCAGAGTTAAATTGAGAAACCCATGTACAATTAACCTAATCATGCATTTATTTACTTTTTTGGATATTTATCAAATGCACATCATGTACATGGTACCATTTTAGATGTTTGGGATTCAAAAACAGCCAAGACAAATCTCTAGCTAGATGGAGACCATTCTATAAGGAGTGTTAACCACATAATATAATAACTTGAACAGAAAAACAACTGCTATAAAAGGCATATAGTAAGCTCAAGAAGGGATTAATTAACTTTGCCTAGAGGACAGTCATCAGTAGAGTAATTCCACAAGTCTTAACAACAGAAATAATATTTGACCGTCTTAGGAAACCATCTTAACTTGACCTTAGCAATATCCTACACGATGAGCCATTTCCTCTTCTAGAAATATGTTCTTCTCTGGTATTCCATGATATCACACTCTCCATTTTTCCTTACGTTTCTAGCTCATTCTTTTTAGTGTTCCTTGTTGATTTTAACAGTTGCCTTACAATCCCTAAAAACTGCTCATCAGATTCTCTTTAGAGTCTTTTTCTAAAAAAGGCTACCATGCATTTAGACTTCAAATACTATTTATATGTTCCCAACTCCCAAATTCTCGTCTCCAACCTCTGCTATCCAGACTTAAAACTTAATGCCTATTTCAAAGTTTTCTTATCATTTCTGTCAGAATTTTTAATTCATGATTTCCCCTTAAAAAAAAATCTATGCCTTATCCAATCCTCTCTACAGTACTAAATTATATAGCAGCAAGCTGTTTGTGCCAGGAACTAGGAAGTCACTTTTGACACACTCTTCTGCCTTATCCTTTGCACTCAACAACCTTCAAATCACCCCGTTTTAACTCAAACACATTTCTTGAGCCCACCTACTTCTTCACATCTACGCCATTACTCAGGTAGTGGACTCCTTACTGGCCTTTCTGCATCCAGTACTTCTATCTTCCAATCCATTCTCCCCCATTCTGACTACTGAGCTTTTATAAATACATAATACCTTTCAATTACTTAGCTTTGTTTTTAAAATATATGGCACATGTGTAGCATGATCTAAGGCCTAGAAAGATCCAGTCCCCATATACCTTATCTTTTACCAGGACACCTAGCTCTCCACACTCCGGAAACACTGGTCTTCTTTCTGCTCCTCATTAGGACCATTTAACCATGCCATTTTACCAGTCTTGAGTAGTTCTTTCCCCCTTCATTTAGTTTAATCATTTTCTCCTTAAACTTCAGAGCTAAGCATAGGTATCACTTCCCCAAGAAAGGCCTCCTCAACTACCCTATGTCAATACCTACTTCTCTCCCAGGGTATCAACCTTGAACATTCCTATAACTGTGATTCAATCATTAATTAGTTGTTTTATATCACAAGAGCTGGAAGTAAGCACCTGTATGGTGGGGACCACCTATACTTCAGCATATGAGAATAAGGTTAAGAAAAATGATATCTGACATTCAATTGTCTCTTCTATAGATGATCTTTCCTGGCACTTCCCCTCCATCCCCCAACACATGTATACTCACACGCACAGCCTAAGAAGTCTTACTTTTGTGGTAAAGCAGATCAGAGAGAGATGACCCATCAGAGAGAAGTGAAGAAAAATTATCACATTTTCAGGGACAAGCAAATATCACAGTTCAAAGTGGAAACCAGTGACATACAGAACATCTAAGTACCAGTACCCTAAAAATCATCAGAAATGTCTTCAAGGGTAGTAGCTTTCTGATAGTTGTGACAGATAGGGGCATAGGTTTTGTTTTATTTCATTTTGGTTATTAAAGAAAATGATAATCCAACTGGAGACTGGGGATTTCCAGACTACCTAGATATTGGACACTATCAGTATAAGGACCAAAGTATTTCTCTAAGAAAAATGCAGAGAATACTAAGCTAAGCTATCATGTCTTGTGCAATTTGTTACATATCAAATTAAAGATACAATATATGTCAAGGCAAGAGAAATATAACTTGCCCAAGAAAAAGAGTTTGAGAAGGAAGAAATCTGAGAAAACTTCACTAACTGGACTACAGCCAAAATTAATTAAATTCAATTAGCCAGGGTTTCTGGGGTTTATCCTTAAAAGTGTATACAAATTACTGGATACTGTACCATTGTGTGGGTTTTGTTAGGAAGAAGAAGAAAAACAGGAAAACTAATATTAAATTGAAAGGAGATAATTTTTTGGGAAAACAGAAATGTTGGAGGCTATAAAATACTTCCTCAAGAAGTACAGCCAAGAAGAAATTATGAGCATTTGCCTAATACAAATGAATATTCGTGATAATAAGCAGTGATTACTGAGTGTCACGATATATGTGCCATGTTCAGGACATGACACTTAAAATGCTGCCATCCATCCTCAGAGCAATCCTGGCCAGCAGATATTATCTCCTCTTAATGATAAAGAAACTGAGATTAGGAAGATCTGAGCTCCCAAGACCACCCAACATAGGAGACCACTTAAAACCCAGTCTGGTCCAGTTCAAAAATCCCAATTTTCTGTTTACCAGTACCACACTGCTGCTCACTTGAACAAAAAATATAATTAAAATTGAAAAGACATGGACATATAATTTCTTCACAAATTTGGTCCTATTTGATGGACGCAGACATGAGGATTTAAAATGTGTTAGAAACATGGGAGCCTGGGTGGCTCAGTGGGTTAAGCTGCTGCCTTCAGCTCAGGTCATGATCTCAGGGTCCTGGGATCGAGTCCCGCATCGGGCTCTCTGCTCAGCAGGGAGCCTGCTTCTCTCTCTCTCTCTCTGCCTGCCTCTCTGTCTACTTGTGATCTCTCTCTGTCAAATAAATAAATAAATAAATAAAATCTTTAAAAAAAAAAATAAATAAAATAAAATGTGTTAGAAACAGAACTGTAAATACACCTGATCAAAACCTGTAACATTAAAAATAAATAAATATATATATATAAAATAAATACAAATGAATAAATATATAAATATATAAATATATAAAATATAATATATAATATATATTTATATAATAAATATATAAAAATAAATAATACAAATGAAAACTATGACAAATATAAGGTACAAGATCTATCATCAGTATGATAGCTACTTAAGTGTCAGGCTTCAAAGAACTGAAGTATTTTAATTTCTAGAAATGTAAAAGGCTAGAGAGCCATCAGTGCTTATTTTCTGTGTTGAGCAGGATTAGTGCCAAGTCCCTTCCGGTCAGTCCTCCAAGAGAAGGGTTGAGACTATCTGACAAGTGCACATATCATTTCCAAAGGACTAAGGAATATATATATACCTGGTAGTCCTCAGGACTGAATGCTGTCAGGGGCACTGTTCTAAATTCTGCCAGAACCCTCCCTAGGAGGCCTTGTGCCCGGACGACCAGTAGCCTCACTTCTCCATCTTCCTCCTGCACAGTGACGTGTGGAATACTGCTTGCAGGAAGGATCATCGTGTCCTCGGACTGGGGGGGCAGCCCTGTGGAGAACTGAAGCAAGCCTGCAGGACACAAAGAGAGGCAGGACACTATGGGCCCAATTATCCATGGAAGAACTTCTTATTCATTTGAAACCATCTTGCACGATTATTTTGATTGCCAGAATAAAATTCTGAGGACTTTCATTGGAAAAGACTTACATGAAGATTTAGCATGCTTTTGACATAGACTATGTCAATAAGTTTTCAAAATGTTAAAAGTTAAAATGATAATTTTCCTTGTTTCTACCCAGAGAATCTTATATTTGAATTTCTAGAATTCATTCTTGGACTTAGAGCAGAACATGATTAATGCCACCCTAAAGGATCTGCAACACATTTAAGAAAAATTAAACTAAGAAAATCAGAGTTGAAGAGCCTCTCAGGTTTCCTACACAGAACTTTTAATAGTTGTTCTTGCTTTTTTCCTACAAAAGAACTGTTAGCTTTCAATGTAGAAAACCAGTCTCAATTTATTAGTACAATTAAGAAATTATTAAGAAAATTATCACTTTGCAGCACAGACAAAAAGAAATTAATATAAAAAGACAGTGATAACTCCACTTCTTGAAGGTTAATAAAAATCAGAAAGTACTTCAGTTAGTTAGGGGTAACATATCACAAGATAGTTTAATTTTGAGGGGTCCCTGGGTCAGTCATTAAGTGCCTGCCTTTGGCTCAGGTCATGGTCCCAGGGTCCTGGGATCAAGCCCCACAGGCTCCCTGCTCAGTGGAGAGCCTGCTTCTCCCTCTCCCTCTCCCACTCCCCCTGCTTGTGTCCCCTCTCTCACAGTCTCTCTTTCTCTCTCTCTGTGTCAAATAAATAAATAAAAATCTTAAAAAAAATTTTTTTAAAGTCATGAAGAGAAATACTTTCTTTCATTTTAAATTCATTTAAATAATCCTGTATTATTAAACTTCAGAAATTGATCTTTATATTTTCTTTCATAAACAATGTCCCTCGGGGCGCCTGGATGGCTCAGTGGGTTAAAGCCTCCACCTTCGGCTCAGGTCATGATTCCAGGGTCCTGGGATCGAGCCCCACATCGGGATCTCTGCTCAGCAGGGAGCCTGTTTCCTCCTCTCTCTCTGCCTGCCTCTCTGCCTGTTTGTGATCTGTATTTGTCAAATAAATAAATAAAATCTTAAAAAAAATAAAAAATAAAAAATAAACAATGTCCCTCATAATGGCAGCTTAGAATTTCAAGAGCCCAGAAGTTAGAGGGCCTGAAGTTCTATTTCAGTCATTTGCAAAAAGTCCCTTAAGAAGTTCTTAAGTAGACCAGGTACACCCAGAGAAGAGAGGATTATTTCTGCAAAAGGGCTTGGTTACCATATGGATGATCACTAGCTTTGATCATGATATCTGTTGTTTCCTTTTCCGGATCTATGCTTGCACCACTGGTGGGGGTTGAGCCTAGCTTCCCATCTCCAGGAACTGCAGAAACCAGCGTCACACGGAAATACTCATTAAGCTCAGGAATATCATCATCAAGGACATATATATTCAGGACCTATAAATGCAAAAATGCAGAAGCATGAAGCAATGAGGCATACAGAAATTACTTACCACTTACCAGAAGAAAATAAAATAGCCAATTAAGTTATACTTAACTGAAGTTACTACATCACATGATACATTTCTTTTTTTTTTAATATTTTATTTATTTATTTGAGAGAGAGGCAGTGAGAGAGAAAATGAGTGAGGAGAAGGTCAGAGGGAGAAGCAGACTCCCCGCGGAGCCAGGAGCCCAATGCAGGACTCGATCCCGGGACTCCAGGATCATGACCTGAGCCAAAGGCAGTCGCTTAACCAACTGAGCCACCCAGACGCCCCACATGATACATTTCTTAAACACTAGAACAAAGAGAAAGAGAGAGAGACCAAAGAAAGTAACTATTTTTAAAATAATAATGGGTGCTGAGCAGTAATATTTTTGGCCTAAAAATGTCATATTCATTTGATGTACTGATCTATCAGTGTAATGTTACATTGATCTATCAATGTAATATCACATGTTGCTTGTAACAAAGACAGTGGTATTACCAACCTCAGGGTACAGAGTTCCTAAGTGAGGAACTACATGTTATCTGATGGGATGTGATGGGGCAGTAGGAAAAGGCAACATATACATGTCTAGTGCCTGACATACTTAGTAACATTTTAGAAAAGAGATTCACAATGGACCTTGAAAGTCTGGCACAAGCAATCCTTCTAAAAATTAGCAGTAACTCAGAAATGCTCCACAAAATTTAAGTCATAATTTGAAGTGAAAAAACAATTCCCCCTTCCTTTATTAACTGAATAAGCATGTTTTGACACCTATAATGTGCTAGGATTAGAGAAGGCTCAAGTTGCTAAGAGGCTCACAGTCTATTGTAGGAGAGAAATCATGAAGAAAAAATTTAAAATGCAATATAAAATGCTAGTTAGTAGGTTTGTTGTCTAATTCTGAATCACAAAATACAGTAATCATAGTGTTTATTGCACATATATAATAAATATTAAGTTAATTAATAAATATGTGCAATGATATTGCACATATTTAAAATGTTATAAGATTTTAAATCAATAAATAAAAAATATGACAGAGTTATGCACATAATAAACAGACAAAAAAAAACCCAACCAACTCTACCCACTAAAGATTTTACAACAGAGAGCTTTTAAGCAAGTCTTAAAGTATTAGCTGCAATTGTAAATAATAATGGGAAGGGAATTCCAAGTAAAAGAAACAATACTTATAAAGGCACACAGTGCATGAAAGAATAAGGCTTACAAGGAACTGCAATTAGACCGCCATGACTGCAGCAGGAAATACAGCTAGAGAGATAATCAGGAGTCAGACCACAGGGACCTTTTATGCTATCATTTAAAAAAAAAAAAAAAAAAAAAGGACTCTTTTGCTTAGGCCCATGGCGCCAGCAGGATGGGCAGGTGTTCAGTCTTCATACAGCCAAGAAGCTCCTTGGCCACTGACAAGACCAGGAATGGCATGACATATAGTACAAGAAAGCCCATTTGGGCATGGTTCTGAAAGCCAGCACTGTTAGAGGAGCTTCCCATGCAAAGCGAATTATGTTGGAAAAAAGGGTGGAAAGCCAAACACCCAAATTATGCCATCAGGGATTAGGTCAGGGTCCTGCTGATCAACAATGGCAGAAAATCACAGCCTTGGTGCCCAATGACGGTTGTCTGGATTTTACTAATGTAAGTGCTTTAGTCTAATGTAGTTTCTGTTCCTGGAAGAGTTTCTCCCAGGTTTTTATATAATGAACGGGTATTTTTAATGATTGCCACTGACACCAGAAGTAAACTGCTCACTTCTGGAAAATGATGGAGTTTTGACTGCTGGATTTGGTTGCAAAGGTCATGCTATTGGTGACATTCCTGAAGTTCGCTTTAATCTTGTCAAATTAGCCAATATCTCTCTTTTGGTCTTATACAAAGGCAAGAAGGAAAGAGGAAAGACCATGATCACAAATTTTGATGGTGAAAACATGACAGTAGTAAATTTCACATGCCAAAAAAAAAAAATTGGGTTTTATTCCATAGGCAGTGAAGTGAAACTGAAGAATCATAAGCAGGAAACTGACAAAATGAGAATTTTGTTTTAGAGTAAGTACCATGGCAGAATGTAAACAGAGTGGACAGGCAAGAAAGGATACTAGGAGTTGAGCTAGGAGGTGACTGACCAGAAATAATGACATCCTGAACTAATGCAGTGACAGTAGAGATGAAGAAAAAGAGATAGATTTAAGATTTGTTCTGGAGATAGAAGACCCAGACCCCGATGTCTCACTTAGTACAGCAAGTGAGAGACAGAAAGGAATGAAGTGTGACTTCCTGGTTTCTCCCAGAAAGGAGGGTGACAACAGTCTGACGACAAACTAACTCCAAATGCAGTCTCCAAACTACGAGTCATTGGGCCCAAAAGCATTTGGAGAACTTTTTTTTTAAGTAGTTTTTCTGGAGTTTGATTTAGTAGGTCTGAGGTAGAATCTGAATTTAGTTTTAATGTTCATTTTTATCTTGATTTTAAATTAGAAAGTAATATACGGCATAGCCAATATACTCTCAGAAGTACAAAAACGACACCTATTACCCAAGTCATGTCAGTGTTCTTGAACAAAAGGGAACAATATTTATTCTGAAGATTTAAAATATCTTGCTCTTAGAAAGCAAGCTAACGAATGTTGCTCTAAAAAGTAATACCAAAACATCAAGATATACGTTAAAAATAAAGTAGTAAATATTTTCAACAGGTTGAAGCATACCAAAGTACTCATTCATTTTAGTGAAATGAAGACCCTATCAAGGTATAAATAAATGTATTTTACCTGGTAACTCAGTAAATAACAACAAAAAACATTTGCCTTTACTTTATGTTACTATATGTTATATATGCTCTCCTATTTTCTATTCAATTTTTAAATTCTTCACCGTAACTTGCTGAATTGATTTCATAATTAATGGGCCATTTAAAAAAAAACTTGAAAAACACATTTCCAATGAAATTTCCCATCCTTTGGAAACACACACACACACACACACACACACACACACACACACACACACAAATACAAACACCCCCCACACACACACTGTCCAGATTCCCTCGCAGCTAGGTTTTCAGATACTATTTAAGTATATTCAGTTAGTTGCACTCCCCCAATATCTGGAAGGCCACAGAGAAGTGGAGGCTCCCTTACACTGCTGTCTGTGCTAGAAAGTACAATCACAGAGCACGAGTGACAGCTAGGTACCCTGTCGTTGGCTTGGTAAGACAGAGAGGCTGGTATAGATCTAGCAGACATGGTGTTATAAGCCAACCTCACTGTTCAATGTTATTATTCTGTTTTCAGTGTGAATTATTTTTTAAGGAAATTAAAAATGAGGGGCGCCTGGGTGGCTCAGTGGGTTAAAGCCTCTGCCTTCAGCTCAGGTCATGATCTCTGGGTCCTGGGATCAAATCCCACATCGGGCTCTCTGCTCAGCAGGGAGCCTGCTTCCCTTCCTCTCTCTCTGCCTGCCTCTCCGCCTATTTGTGGTCTCTCTCTCTGTCAAATAAATAAAATCTTTTAAAAAAAGAATTAAAAATTATAGAAGGAAATATTTTCAATAAATCTTGACAAGCATACATATAACTATTTTCCTGACTAAAATGTGATTAATTTTTTCCCTTCCAAAATGTATATGAATCCACTTTATAAAACAATGGTTTCAAGTTATATCTTCATTTCATAGTTGGAAAATTGTGGAATCAGCCCTGTTTTCCAAATAAAAGAAATATTAAAAAAGGACCACATACTACCACTTTAACTTGGCTAAAAAAAACCACTTTAAATCCAGGAGGGTGAAAAAGACAGCATCAGATTAAAATATGGTCCTTAAAATTGAATAATTTTAGCCTTATGAAAACTTGCTAGTTTTCCTAATTTTCCTCATTTTACCAAAGACCAGCAAAATATTTACCATGGCTCTATCTGCAGCCTGCTATTGGAGAAATTTTGTTATAAAATATTTAGTTTCTTCTTCTCCCAAATTATAGAGATTTGATCATTCTTCTTTAGTATTAACTCTTTAAATCTGTCTCATCTCAGTTTTATCTTTTTCATCCAATTAACTCCTAACCCCCTTAGAAATTTTCTCATAGATTATACTTGCAATCATTAAGCTATTTTACTACTTTGTCACTGATGACATGTAAGTTATTTTTTTTTAAAGATTTTTATTTATTTATTTGACAGAGAGAGATCACAAGTAGGCAGAGAGGCAGAGAGAGAGGAAGGGGGAAGCAGGCTCCCTGCTGAGCTGAGAGCCCGATGCGGGACTCGATCCCAGGACCCTGAGATCATGACCCGAGCCGAAGGCAGTGGCTTAACCCACTGAGCCACCCAGGCGCCCCAGTTATTTATATTTTTAATGAAAAATTATACTGATGTGAATATCTAACATGATAGACCAAAAGAATGTTTAAAAAAATTTCTAATAGAGGGCACAATCTCATCCTGATTTCACTTGTAAGAAGTGCCACTTATATCTGAAGCACCTATTCAGAAATAAGATGACAGTTCACAGAAAGTTTTTATAAAATTGGAGATCACTTGAAACAATAGTTCATTTTCCCATATTAAAAAATAAAGTTGAAATTATAGTTACAAGAACATCTCAGTGCCTGATTAGAAAGCAGAGTACCATTAAGAATTCTGCAGTTTCATAATTGTTTGTATTTCTTCGGTGTTGGTTGTGATCTCTCCTCTTTCATTCATGATTTTATTAATTTGGGTTCTTTTGTTTCCTTTTTAATAAGTCTGGCCAGGGGTGTATCAATCTTATTAATTCTTTCAAAGAACCAGCTCCTAGATTCGATGATCTGTTCTACTATTCCTTTGGTTTCTTTTTCATTGATTTCTGCTCTGATCTTTATTATTTCTCTTCTCCTACTGGGTTTAGGCTTCATTTGTTCTTTCTCCCACTCCTTTAGGTGTATACTTGAGACCTTTCTTGTTTCTTGGGAAAGGCTTGTATTGCTATAACTTTCCTCTCAGGACTGCCTTTGCTGTGTCCCATAGATTTTGAACAGTTGTGTTTTCATTTTCATTTGTTTCCATGAATTTTTTTTCATCCTTCTTTAATTTCCTGGTTGACCCATTCATTCTTTAGTACGATGTTCTTTAGCCTCCATGTATTTGAGTTCTTTCCAACTTTCCTCTTGTGATTTAGTTCAAGTTTCAAAGCATTGTGCTCTGAAAATATGCAGGGAATCATCCTAAACTTTTGGTACCTGATTTGTGACCCAGGATGTGATCTATTCTGGAGAATGTTCCATGTGCACTAGAGAAGAATGTGTATTCTGTTGCTTTGGGATGGAATGCTCTGAATATATCTATGATGTCCATCTGGTCCAGTGTGTCATTTAAAGCCTTTATTACCTTGTTGATCTTTGTTTAGATGATCTGTCCATTTTAGGGAGGTGGGTGTTAAAATCCCCTAATATTATTGTATTACTGTCAATGTGTTTCTTTGATTTTGTTATTAATTGGTTTATATAGTTGGCTGCTCCCATGTTAGGGGCATAGATGTTTAAAATTGTTAGATTTTCTTGTTGGAAAGACCCTTTAAGTATGATATAGTGTCCTTCCTCATCTCTTATTATAGTCTTTGGCTTAAAATCTAAATATCTGATATAAGGATTGCCATCCCAGCTTTCTTTTGATGTCTATTAGCATGGTAAATGGTTTTCCACCCTCTCACTTTCAATCTGGAGGGTCTTTGAGTCTAAAATGAGTTTCTTGCAGGCAGCATATTGATGGGTCTTGTTTTTTTTAATCCATTCTGATAACCTGTGTCTTTTCATTGGGATATTTAGCCCATTTATATTCACAGTAACTATTGAGAGATATGAATTTAGTGTCATTATATTGCCTGTGAGGTGACTGTTACTGTATATTGTCTCTGTTCCTTTCTGGTCTGTTACTTTTAGGCTCTCTCTTGGCTTAGAGGACCCTTTTCAATATTTCCTGTAGGGCTGGTTTGGTGTTTGCAAATTCTTTTAGTTTTTGTTTGTCCTAGAAGCTTTTTATTTCTCCTTCTATTTTCAGTGACAGCCTAGCTGGGTATAGTATTCTTGGCTGCATATTTTTCTTGTTTAGTGCTCTGAATATATCATGCCAGTCTTTTCTGGCCTGCCAGGTTTCTGTGGATAGGTCTGCTGCTAATCTAATATTTCTACTGTTGTAGGTAACAGACCTGTTGTCCTGAGCTGCTATCAGGATTTTCTCTTTTTCTCTGAGACTTGTAAGTTTTCCTATTAGATGATGGGGTGTGGACCTATTTTTCTTGATTTTGAGGGGGGTTCTCTGTGCCTCCTAGATTTTGATACTTGTTTCCTTCCCCAAACTAGTAAAGTTCTCTGCTATAATTTGCTCCAGTATACTTGTTGCCCCTATTTCTCTCTTTCTTCTTCTTCTGGGATCCCAATTATTCTAATATTGTTTCATTTTATGGTATCACTTATCTCTCGAATTCTCCCCTCATGATCCAGAGTTGTTTATCTTTCTTTTTCTCAGCTTCTTTATTCTTCATCATTTGATCTTCTATCACTAATTCTCTCTTCTGCCTCATTTATCTTAGCAGTGAGAGCCTCCATTTTTGATTGCCCCTCATTAATAGCTTTTTAAAATTTCAACTTGCTAAAATTAATCAGTTAGAAAACAACAGGTGTTGGCAAGGGTGCAGAGAAAGGGAACCCTCCTACACTACTGGTGGAAATGCAAGCTGATGCAGCCACTCTGGAAAACAGTATGGAGGTGCCTCAAAAAGTTGAAAATAGAGCTACCCTATGACCCAGCAATTGCACTACTGGGTATTTACCCTGAAGATACAAATGTAGTGATCCAAAGAGGCATGTGCAACCAAATGTTTATAGCAGCAATGTCCACAATAGCCAAACTATGGAAAGAACCTAGATGTCCATCAACAGATGAATGGATAAAGAAGATGTAGTATATATATACAATGGAATACTACGCACCCATCAAAAGAAACAAAATCTTGCCATTAACAACAACATGGATGGAACTAGAAGGTATTATGCTAAGCAAAATAAGTCAAACAGAGAAAGACAATTATCATATAACCTCACTGATAAGAGGAATTTGAGAAACAAGACAAAGGATCATAGGGGAAGGGAGGGAAAAATGAAAAAGATAAAACCAGAGAGGGAGACAAAACATAAGAGACTCTTAATCTCGGGAAACAAACTGAGGGTTGCTGGAGGGGAGGGGAGTAGGAGGATGGGGTAGCTGGGTGATGGACATTGGGGAGGGTATGTCCTATGGTGAGAAAAAAAAAAAAGATTTCTGCAGTTTCCCATTGAATCAGCAATAACAAAAAACCCAAAACGACAAACCTTCAATCCACACCATTTTTATTATATTGGTATTAAAGAACAGATAAAACTGTAACACACATCATTCAAAAATCTTGTTTTTCTTTTTACATAAATAAATACAAAAATGGGGGCACCTGGGTGGCTCAGTTAGTCAAGCATCTACCTTCAGCTCAGGTCATGATCTTGGGGTCCTTGGACTGAGTCCCAAGTTGGGCTCCCTGATCAGTGGGGAGTCTGATTCTCCCTCCCCTCCTGCCCCTACCCCATACCCCAGCATGCTTTCTCTCTCTAAGATAAATAAATAAATTCTTTAAATAAATAAAATATTTAATAAATACAAAAACATTTTAAACCATGGTATTTACCTAATGATCTAAATACTTTAAATTGCCTAAATAGCAAGATGCTGCAAACAAATTACAGAACCAACAGATAAAGAAAAGCTTTCCAGTAGGCTTTCAAGGAAACAAAGAAGGTAGCATTTACCTCAGATCTCTGCCAAGGAAGGAATGTGATAGTTCCACTGGCATTAGCAAAATCGTCAACAAGGTAATTAATGCCATCAGATTCGATCTGTGAGATGGCGTAAAACAGATGCACATAATCCAGAGCTCCTCTGGTTCGCTCCACCACACATGAAATGGTGGATCCCTCCTCTGCAATCTGAAATTGAACATAAATTATTTATAAGTATATGTACCAATTCCAATCAGTGATAAAATTATAATGCTTTCATGGAGTCCTTTTACCATAACCTTAATTCTGTAACTTTCTAACACTCTAAGGAGAGCTCTACATTCTTGTCTCACTCTTTTATACATTTTACAAAAATACAAAATACAGAAATTATGAAAGGAATTATTATAAACAGTTCACTGTACATGTAATTCATTCATTGATTCCGTGTGTGTGTGTGTGTGTGTGTGTGCACACACGCGTGCACATGCACATGCGCCAGGCACTATGCTGGACACTATGGTACAAAAGATTACAAGAAAAAAAAATGCCCAGTCTGTTCTGTGGATAAATCTAAAGGGGAAGACAAACTCAAAGTTTTATGAAAATTGGGCATAGACAAACCAAATGGGGGGAGGAAGTAAGGGGTAGACAGTAGAATACGACATCAGGGAGAACATTCTAGGCATGGATAAAAGGTAATACGGATTTCATGAAATAATTCTGAGAACAGCAGAAGTAACAAGTGGCGAGAACCTTGAGAAATATCTGGTGAGGAGACAAAAGTCAGGTCAATGAGGGCATTTATGTTATACTTATTATTTTTTTACAGTTTTGTCATATATACATATACATATGTATATACATGTCTGTAGGTATTTTTCAGACTGAAAATATTTTTATCTGAACACTTAAGATAATACTTAAAAATTTTATGAAGCAAGAAGTTTTATTTACTTTTATTATTTTTACTTTTTGAGAGAGAGAGGACATGAGCAGGGGAGGGCCAAAAGAAGAGAGAATTTCAAGCAGGCTCCACACCCAGTGCAGAGTACAACATGGGATTCAATCTCATGACCCTAAGACCATGACCTGAGCCGAAATCAAGAGTCAGATGCCTAAATGACTGCCACCGAGTCTTCATATTCTTAAATTCTTAGTTTTTTAATCCAATTTTATTTTTATGTTAGTAAGCATATATGCAATTCATAGAAAAAAGTACTGAAACTCAATGAATAGAGCTCAAAATACAAATCCCAATTTAGATAATATCATTCTATTTTTCCTATGAATCATAAACACCTCTGTCAGCATTAGGGTCATTTTGGTGCCAATGTTCGTGCTGGAAAGAACAGATTTGAAATTTACCCACAAATAGGCAATACTCAAAACAGTTACCAATGAGCAGTGAAGCACCAGGATATGTTCCAATAAATCCTTCAACAACCTTACTTCAAAGAGTAACAGCAACCTTAGGTGCCCCATAGTAAATAAGACCAAGCATTTCCGGGACAATACTGTAACTCTTTTATTTGCCTGCAGGTCCTGGAATGAAAAGCCCAAAATGACAGGTGGTTGTTTAGGGGAGTCCCCAGTATGTCTCCTGGTAGACACCCCCTGACCCAGACAGAATCAGAACTTCTAATCCAGTAGAACCTAAAACACAAGAGTGGGAAACACAAATTCTGGCAGTTGGTCACCAGGAGTGATGGAAGTAGGGCCACTCTTACTTCTACCTCTTGCCCCCTCAGCCTAGGTAGCCTAGGTACAGGGAACACTGGACAGGTATCAGCCACTGGATACATACAACATCATGGCTGACAAGACACCCACCCCACAAGATGCAGTCCCTGAGCTGGCATATTAGCTGAGTCTATCATAGGCCATCCCCATTACTGTCATAAGCCAGCTGCTTCAGGTGATGTGGTATAGAGTAAGGGCAGACAATCCTATGACTGTGTGCCTGTTGTTATACCTCCTTCACATAAAATAAGTCCCTTTGAGGCAGGCTTCCCCATGGACACAGCAGGCATTCTTTTAGCCTTCAGAAGATGGTCTGGCAGACTACTAGGAACATAAGCTCATTAGCTAAAGTAAGAATTAATTCCAAGAAATAATTCCAATAATAATGAGCTTTTGCCCTCTCTGGAGTAAAACAGCCCCACACTTAGTGCCCACTTCCATCCCAAATTTCATTGTCTCTAGTCTTGATGATCCCAAGCCCCTGCCAGACCACATCATTAGCACTGCTCAAATTGTGTCTTCATAACTTCAAGCCATTTCTCCCTTCACATAAGATGAATGGCTAAGTGGGCTGTTCATTGCTCTCTCCTCATCCTTCAGAGCCACTTGTGAATGGAGAAGCAGAGTGGTGGTGGCCCACTTTTAGCAAGCTCCAATAAATCAAGCCAAGTCAGGATGGGGTGAAGCAGGCTTGATTTTTCCTCCTCCACCAGTTAGTTACAGGTTTTAGAGGTGAAGGTCAAAGAGTTGACTTTTAAACATGTCCAGTATGAAATATCCAAGAGATGTGTCAAGTGGGCAGCTAGAGAAATGAGTTTGGAACTTTGGAGAGAGGTCATGATTGACATGATAAATTTGGAAGGAATCAATATGCAAATGGTATTTAAGGCCACATACAAATGGTATATAAATATATCATTATACAAATGCTACTTAAAGACTGATGAGAAGACAAGAGAACTATAGGATGGAAAGAAATGGACCAAGTATAATCAGTTATGATCTAACACTGGTTTTGAAATCATAAAACTGTTCCAATGCAACTCCTGTATCTGAGAGCATAACATGGATAATCCATAATCCATAATCCATAATCTGCAATGTGGATTTCACATTTGTTTATATGATTTCATCAACAAGAAACACGGTGAACACAGAAAACTGCACTGACCGGAAACAAGCCACAGGGGAACACACAAACACAACTGAAACATCTACCAGCTACTCCATGCAACACACGTTTCTAGCCATACTTCACTCAGTCTAATGTGACAATCTTCCCTCCGATGTCAGATAACCCTCCTTCCATTATTTCACAAGAATATACAACCTGCAGTTTCCTCTGATGCATGCTTTTGCAAGCAAACTTAATGGGTTTTTTTCCTAGCTATATACCATATTTCTTGCAGTATATAAGTATTAAACATTTATTGTATAAAACTGCTTATTAGGTCCCTTTCTTTTTACATGTCACTAAGTTTTTGAGTAGTAGGAGTCTAACGCATTTTCCCCTTACATTTTCTGTTTTCTCTATTCAATTTGGCATTGTGTAGTGGTCTTTAGGAGCCCCTCAAACATATGATGGCAGGACTGAGTGCTCTGAAGGTGGGGCCCTCCAATCCTGAGGCTGCAGAGAAGGGGAAGCAGCACAGAAACCCAAGTGCTCAATAAGCATCTAATTTAATTCCCACCTTCTACGTAGGCATCTACATCAGCATTTTCATCACAGCTGTCAGTACATAAATGTGTGATGGAAAGAGCATGGCTTTAAGGTCAAAGTCCTGAGTTTCTTTACTCTATCACTTGGGACGTGATTTCTCCTTAAAATGAAGATCATAATGTCTCACGGATTTGGGTGGAGATAAAACAAGTACCTTCTCTGGTACCTATAGTAATACATTAAGTACTGTAAAATTTTTATATTTCTTCTCCTTGACAAACATACAGACACATACACAATTACAAAAAATAATGCTGCATTCTCTCATTTTATCAAGAAATATATATGCTGGGGCACCTGGGTGGCTCAGTGGGTTAAGCCTCTGCCTTCAGCTCAGGTCATGATCCCAGGGTCCTGGGATCGAGACCTGCCTCGGGCTCTCTGCTCAGCAGGGAGACTGCTTCCCCCTCTCTCTCTGCCTGCCTACTTGTGATATCTCTCTCTCTGTGTCAAATAAATAAATAAAATCTTAAGAAAAAAAAAAATACATATGCTTACATATTGAAAAAAAAATTTCCACCCATTTTGTTCCCAATCATAATGGGAACACATATGTCCTATTATTCCACCCCAAAATTTAACCAGAATGAACATTTTTAATGAGTTATATTAATAAGCCACTAATCCAATATATGAATATTGAACTCCCCCCTTTTAGCAGGAGGAATGGATGAAACAGATCCAAAGATACATTCAGTAATCGTTGTATCTCCTTACAACTTCTTACCAAGTCAATGAGCATTACCATGCAGCACCTAAGACTAGGAAAGGAGCTTCTGGTAGATGATGGCATTATTAATAACAGAAGATAATTAAAACAGCAAATAAAGAGTTAAATTTTTTTTTCTGTTAAAATATACATCTAATTGCCTTTGGAATCATGATATAAGCAAATGTTTAGGCCCATTTATGAGAAGCATAACATCAAGAAATAATCATTAAAACCACCATCATTCAGTTTTTCAAAAGAAACAACAGTAGCCACTGCTGTTTTCTTTTGAGTCAAAAATTTCCTCTATCTTCAGATTTGCAGGAGAGTAATTACAAAGCTTAACCATCAGAAAAGTTTTTAAAACATATTTTCCCAGAAAAAATAATGCACTGAGCCATAAATTGGCTTTCTGTATTGGAACAGAAGATTAAAGCTAATGCCTAAAATTACACATCCAATTAATTTTTTATTGTGTTTCACACTTAGGTAAAGATCTGTGATATCAGATTACATCAATATCACTTATATCTAAAGGAACCTCTTCACATAACATACACCAGGCACTTAAAAACAAACACAGTCCAAGCTAAATAATATTCTCATTTTTATAAAGATCCTCTCAAAATGTCTCTAAATTTATTCTTCAAGCTGTGAGTTTATAAATATAAAATGCAATCCAAGTATTAGTTATAAAAAAATAACATTATGAAATGCAATCTCACTACTTTATATTACTGGGTATATAAGACTGTAGGACATACAAAAATATAAAAAAAGGTGGAGGGAAAGTAACACTAAAGATTACACAGAAAAACAAAACACGGGAGGAAAACATGAGAATGTGGTTGCTATGCTACAGAACCAACAAAAGTCAGTCATCTGTTCAATACAGATACCACCTGGAATCCTACTTGGCATGGCCCCATCAGGGCGTTCAACAACATACAGGTTTATTCATTCTTCCAATTATAATTTATTAAGCACCTGCTGATTAGAAGAATATGGTGTACCTGGTTATGATGGAGCAAATCACAAAATAATTATCTACTCTTTCAATATGGCAAGTATAGACTATGTCATATGCTGCATATTCTAATTATATAAGATGTGATTATGCTTTCGTTTTAACCTTCATATTATTTTATTTCATGAATCTATGAAACTGTAAAAGCATAACCTGACTTACAAGTCTTTAAATACCTTGACTGCCTTTAGCATTTTTGAAGGAATAAAAAAAAAAATTAACTTTTCACTGTCACTGCAACAACACAATGAAGACTCTATAGAAGCAATAGTGGTTTTTATTTCCAAAAATCAAGCAAATAACTACAAAATTTAAACCCTGCAGACAATTCCAAGCATAGAGTAAACCAGCAATTCCCACATTTTTAGTTTCAACACCCTAAACGCTCAAAAAAATTATTAAGAACCCCAAGGAGGTTTTTGCTAATGTTGGTGAAATCTGATATTTGCCATTTTACTATTGAACACTGAAAAGAACGTAAAATTGATATATTAACTCATTTTAAAATAACAATAATAAACTCATTACATGCTAATATAAGCAGTGTATTTTATGTGAATAACTATATTTCCTAAAAAAATTAGTGACAAAGGGGCACTGTATTATATTTTTGCATATCTCTTTTAATGCCTAGCTTAATAGAAGACAGCTAGGTTCTCATATCTCCTTTCACAATCAATTTCTCTGCTGTTACTTGTTATTTGGTTGAAATATATGAAAAATATCCAGCCTCACAGACATATGTAACCAGAAAAGGACTTAAATAGTCCTGGCAGTTAGTTATAGATATTCCTCCTCCACATTATACCCATTTGACAAGTGGTAGTTTCTTAGAATTTAGTTGCAATGTGAAATCAGACTCTAATACATTAAAACCCTTTGGTCTACCTTGTACTTCAAGTCACAACTTGAGTAAGCAATCAATAAATATTGATGATGATAAGAGTAATATTACTCCTGTCTTCAAATCACACCAAGATGAAAATATGAATTTTATACTTACACTCTTAGTATTTTCAGGAATGAAAATTCTATAATATTCCTGACAAATTCCAATGTTGGATCTGTAGACTCAACAATGCTTTCTTATATAAACCATCTAAACTTTACTCTTTCCAATATATTTCCCTCTCATTTGGGCTTGGAGAACAACGTGTCATGTTTTTTCTTCCTTTCCAGAAGTTCTAATAGTATAGGTGTTGTGGCCCACACAGCAAAGTTCCCTCTTCTGCCATTAAAGACTTTGATTGGTCCTGTTCAAATTCCAAGATTTCTATAAACAGGCAAAGCTACATACCTACATGGAGGTAAATCAACACCAACACAATCTATCAGTGGAACTTGTGAGACAAGCCAGCATTAAAAACTCATTACAATGGCCCACAAAGCCAGAGAAACACACAAAACCTATTCCTCATTTTGGGCAGGGTTTTGACATTTATGTTTTGTTTTTGTTTTTGTTTTTTTTTTAGTTTGGTTGTTTATGCAGCTAACTGAATCTAAATGTGTTTGTTGTTTGAACTATGAGCCTTCCCATGTCTTATTATTAAAATACCTTCATAAGTTCAACTAAGATTTATTGAATACCTATTATGTTCCATTCTAGGTGTTGGAGATACAATAATGAACAATAACACTTTTCAAGTTCTTTTATCTCTATCGTAGAAAGGGATAGCCAATAAATAAGTAGACATTTAAATAACAAAGGGAACTTAAGAGTATAATCAATGTTACAAAAATGTAAAAGCAGGTGAAGGGATGGAGAACAGCCAGTTGGGAGAAGGGAATGGGCGATTACCTTAAACAAACAAGTCTTTACTGAGGAGATGTCTTCAGAACTGCTGAATGACTGGCTCTGAAGATCTGGATTGACAGTGTTCCAATTAGAGGCAAGGAAGCCCCAGTGCCAAGAATGGAACTGAAACATGCAAGTCTGACTGAAACATACTGACCAAAGAGAAATCTGACCAGTATGCTGACCAGGAGGAAGCCAGAGCTATGGTGGCAGATGCCAGGTCATAAAGGGAATTAAAGGGAAGCTGATTTTACGTGGCACCTTAATGGGTCTCACAACCTGATGAAGCCACCTGTCTTTTTGAAAATAGAGACAATGATACTAAAAATAGGGGGAAAGACAAACCTAGAAGTCACAAAACATAGGTTCAAATTCCAGTTCTTCCTACTGTATCTTAGGAGAAAAAAAAGTAAAATTAGTATTTATCTAGTGCTGAGAACTGCCAAGCTTTGAATCAGGCATTGATTCTGTCTTACTTAATTCAACTTGGGTTATTTTTTCACATCTCTAAGCTTCAGTTTCTAACCTTATTAAGTGAAGAGAATCATAAGTAATATGTGTTGCAGCTGTATTATAGGTTGTCGGGTATATAAAAAATCTAATATGTAAAATTCTTTAATGATTGAATAATTAAAAATATTATCATTATAGATAAACATATTTCTTCTTTAAGTTATCGATTTGTATGACATTTGCCCTCCCTAGTGTAGGGTATTCTAGTATTTCTGGTATAGAAAAAGCCCACTATTTGAAAATCACTTATGATGATCACCAAACCAAAGAGCTAAGAAGGGCATTAAGACAGTCCAGAGAGCTAGCTCCCCAATTTGAGCTAAATCAGGCCTATGACCACAATACTTTTTTTCACCCTCTACTAAGTCATGGCTTTCTTAATTGTTTCAATTTACAACAATGCCCTTCTAAATCTACAAGAATTGACTTGCAAAGGAAGGACTCTTGTTTCTTGGCATCCCTTCATGGGCATGGAGCTGTTGTCACACTCAACACCTGTGAAGTGGTGTCATGAGATCTCACATTACTGAACAGGAAACCAAGATGATTACGAATCTTTGAAAACTTTGATAAGGACAGTAAAACAGCCTAATGAATGAAGCTGGCCAAGAAAGGTGATAAGGAAGGCATCACACCCAACACAGAGGAATGTTGTAACTACTCAAGTACATTTCACACACACACACACACACACACACACACACAAAACCTCAAAAAATCATATTTTAATAAAGTTTCAATTACTATTATTCAGAAGCTTTCAATACATATCATTTCACTTACTTATGCAGTATCCAGAGAGTAGCCAAAGAAAACGACACGTGGAATATTCTGTGCATTTTGTGAAGTATATTAGCCTTAAAAAAAAACTGCCAAAGTTTCATTTGCTAACTCGTTATTACTTCTATTAGCTGATTAATCCTCTGATTCAAAATGTGAACTTATAAGAGCAAAGACTTCATAATTCACTTTTGCAACCTTTGACTCTAGCATACTTCAGGGCTTATAGCAGATATTTAAGCACTTTTACCAAATGAAAGAAAGTCCACTCCCAAACTTCCAAACAAATCCGCCTACAAGGAACTATTAACTCCAAAATTCCCCAAGCTCACTACTTACCTCTGGTATACAAGTTCCTGTGAAACCAAACAAGCCATTGGCATTGTCACTTTTTTGTATTATTAATCTTGCTGTAGTATTCGCTTCAGAAATGCGAGCTCCTCCATATACAGAGACTAGTTTAAGAATGAATAATTCTTCTCCCTCCTCTTCATTATCGTCTCTTGCAGAAATAATGAATGATTTGTTAGTTTCTCCCTGTCTGAACTCCAGATATCCAGAAACTGGGTGTAAATCACTCTTTGCTGGCATAGCATGAAGTTCATAAATTTCTTCCAGGGTAAGTTTCCGCTCATAAGACCTCACATCCTGCATCAAACCTGTAAATCTGTCATTGCCATTCATTCCTGCCCCAATTCTCAGTGTTCCAGGACCTGAAATTAGAAATGGGTTTAATTGCTAAAATATCCACAAGAATCTTGTCCCGCATTACAAGTGTGATTCAGAAAGTGAACCGTGTTGAGAGGTTTTATTAGATAAGTAAAACACATGACGAGAATATAATCAAATAAAGGCTACTTTCTGTTACAATGAGAAATGAATCTGTAATTGCTGGGATTTAAAATATTTTGTACATGTGTATTTATGTGTGTATATGTATACATGTATGTATCGGTGTGAATTTAGATAGACGTTTCTTCCAGAAAATTTTAAAATTTCCTTGCACACCTAAGAATGCAATGATTCAATTCAGTCACAATTTTTTAAACTTTTTTATTACTATTCTTCAAGAACGTCAAGGCTTAATCTATTAGAAATACATCTTGAGTTAAATAAAGCTGTGAGAATTCAACAACAATTTTCATGGGCCAAATATAACTCTTTATCCAAACAATTAATGCAAAGGAAGTAGAAAAAGAAGTATTCCTCCCCAGGAACAGTATCATAGGCAAGTCTTACAGACTTGTTCATGGTAATCACAATATGCAGCCCGATTATATTACTCTATATCAATAACAATCTTTTTCAAAATTTACCAGTTCTTTTTTTTTTTTTTAAAGATTTCATTTATTTATTTGACAGAGAGAGATCACAAGTAGGCAGAGAGGCAGGCAGAGAGAGAGAGAGGGAAGCAGGCTCTCTGCTGAGCAGAGAGCCCGATGTGGGACTCGATCCCAGGACCCTGAGATCATGACCTGAGCCGAAGGCAATGGCTTAACCCACTGAGCCACCCAGGCGCCCCAAAATTTACCAGTGCTAATGGACATCAGAAAAAAGCAGGAGTGGCAATCCTTATATCAGATCAATTAGATTTTAAGCCAAAGACTATAATAAGAGATGAGGAAGGACACTATATCATACTCAAAGGAACTGTCCAACAAGAAGATCTAACAATTTTAAATATCTATGCCCCTAACGTGGGAGCAGCCAACTATATAAACCAATTAATAACAAAATCAAAGAAATACATCAACAATCATACAATAATAGTAAGGAACTTTAACACTCCCCTCACTGAAATGGACAGATCATCCAAGCAAAAGATCAACAAGAAAATAAAGGCCTTAAATGACACACTGGACCAGATGGACATCACAGATATATTCAGAACATTTCATCCCAAAGCAACAGAATACACATTCTTCTCTAGTGCACATGGAACATTCTCCAGAATAGATCACATCCTGGGTCCTAAATCAGATCTCAACTGGTATCAAAAGATTGGGATCACTCCCTGCATATTTTCAGACCACAATGCTCTGAAGCTAGAACTCAATCACAAGAGAAAATCTGGAAAGAACCCAAATACATGGAGACTAAACAGCATCCTTCTAAAGAATGAATGGGTCAACCAGGAAATTAAAGAAGAATTGAAAAAATTCATGGAAACAAATGATAATGAAAACACAACGGTTCAAAATCTGTGGGACACAGCAAAGGCAGTCCTGAGAGGAAAATATATAGCGGTACAAGCCTTTCTCAAGAAACAAGAAAGGTCTCAAGTACACAACCTAACCCTACACCTAAAAGAGCTGGAGAAAGAACAAGAAAGAAAGCCTAAACCCAGCAGGAGAAGAGAAATCATAAAGATCAGAGCAGAAATCAATGAAATAGAAACCAAAAAAACAATAGAACAAATCAACGAAACTAGGAGCTGGTTCTTTGAAAGAATTAATAAGATTGATAAACCCCTGGCCAGACTTATCAAAAAGAAAAGAGAAAGGACCCAAATAAATAAAATCATGAATGAAAGAGGAGAGATCACAACTAACACCAAAGAAATACAAACAATTATAAGAACATACTATGAGCAACTCTACGCAAACAAATTTGACAATCTGGAAGAAATGGATGCATTCCTAGAGACATATAAACTACCACAACTGAACCAGGAAGAAAGAGAAAACTTGAACAGACCCATAACCAGTAAGGAGATTGAAACAGTCATCAAAAATCTCCAAACAAACAAAAGCCCAGGGCCAGACGGTTTCCCAGGGGAATTCTACCAAACATTTAAAGAAGAATTAATTCCTATTCTCCTGAAACTGTTCCAAAAAATAGAAATGGAAGGAAAACTTCCAAACTCATTTTATGAGGCCAGCATCACCTTGATCCCAAAACCAGACAAGGATCCCATCAAAAAAGAGAACTACAGACCAATATCCTTGATGAACACAGATGCGAAAATTCTCACCAAAATACTAGCCAGTAGGATTCAACAGTACATTAAAAGGATTATTCACCACGACCAAGTGGGATTTATTCCAGGGCTGCAAGGTTGGTTCAACATCCGCAAATCAATCAATGTGATACACCACATTAATAAAAGAAAGAACAAGAACCATATGATACTCTCCATAGATGCTGAAAAAGCATTTGAGAAAGTACAGCATCCCTTCCTGATCAAAACTCTTCAAAGTGTAGGGATAGAGGGCACATACCTCAATATTATCAAAGCCATCTATGAAAAACCCACCGCAAATATCATTCTCAATGGAGAAAAACTGAAAGCTTTTCCGCTAAGGTCAGGAACACGGCAGGGATGTCCATTATGACCACTGCTATTCAACATAGTACTAGAAGTCCTAGCCTCAGCAATCAGACAACAAAAGGAAATTAAAGGCATCCAAATCGGCAAAGAAGAAGTCAAACTCTTACTCTTCGCAGATGATATGATACTATATGTGGAAAACCCAAAAGACTCCACTCCAAAACTGCTAGAACTTGTACAGGAATTCAGTAAAGGGTCAGGATATAAAATTAATGCACAGAAATCAGTTGCATTTCTCTACACCAACAAGACAGAAGAAAGAGAAATTAAGGAGTCCATCCCATTTACAATTGCACCCAAAACTATAAGATACCTAGGAATAAACCTAACCAAAGAGGCTAAGAATCTATACTCAGAAAACTATAAAGTACTCATGAAAGAAATTGAGGAAGACACAAAGAAATGGAAAAACGTTCCATGCTCCTGGATTGGAAGAATAAATATTGTGAAAATGTCTATGCTACCTAAAGCAATCTACACATTTAATGCAATTCCTATCAAAGTACCATCCATTTTTTTCAAAGAAATGGAACAAATAATCCTAAAATTTATATGGAACCAGAAAAGACCTCGAATAGCCAAAGCAATATTGAAAAAGAAAGCCAAAGTCGGTGGCATCACATTCCGGACTTCAAGCTCTATTACAAAGCTGTCATCATCAAGACAGCATGGTACTGGCACAAAAACAGACACATAGATCAATGGAACAGAACAGAGAGCCCAGAAATAGACCCTCAACTCTATGGTCAACTAATCTTTGACAAAGCAGGAAA
The DNA here is from genome assembly GCF_002288905.1 of Enhydra lutris kenyoni. Classification (NCBI taxonomy): domain Eukaryota; kingdom Metazoa; phylum Chordata; class Mammalia; order Carnivora; family Mustelidae; genus Enhydra; species Enhydra lutris. The sequence goes on along the minus strand of NW_019154103.1, from coordinate 15,279,587 downwards.
GAATGTCCAATGGAAAAAAGACAGCCGCTTCAATAAATGGTGTTGGGAAAGTTGGACAGCCACATGCAGAAAAATGAAATTGGATCATTTCCTTACACCACACACGAAAATAGACTCAAAATGCATGAAGGACCTCAATGTGAGAAAGGAATCCATCCAAATCCTTGAGGAGAACAGAACATAGGCAGCAACCTCTTCGACCTCAGCCGCAGCAACATCTTCCTAGGAACATCGCCAAAGGCAAGGGAAGTAAGAGCAAAAATGAACTATTGGGATTTCATCAAGATCAAAAGCTTTTGCACAGCAAAGTAAACAGTTAACAAAACCAAAAGACAACTGACAGAATGGGAGAAGATATTTGCAAACGACATATCAGATAAAGGGCTAGTGTCCAAAATCTATAAAGAACTTAGCAAACTCAACACCCAAAGAACAAATAATCCAATCAAGAAATG
>NW_019154103.1:15214387-15279032 GCF_002288905.1 Enhydra lutris kenyoni | reverse complement strand
AACAAAACCAAAAGACAACTGACAGAATGGGAGAAGATATTTGCAAATGACATATCAGATAAAGGGCTAGTGTCCAAAATCTATAAAGAACTTAGCAAACTCAACACCCAAAGAACAAATAATCCAATCAAGAAATGGGCAGAAGACATGAACAGACATTTCTGCAAAGAAGACATACAGATGGCCAACAGACACATGAAAAAGTGCTCCACATCACTCGGCATCAGGGAAATACAAATCAAAACCACAATGAGATATCACCTCACACCAGTCAGAATGGCTAAAATTAACAAATCAGGAAATGACAGAGGCTGGAAAAGATGCGGAGAAAGGGGAACCCTCCTATACTGTTGGTGGGAATGCAAGCTGGTGCAACCACTCTGGAAAACAGCATGGAGGTTCCTCAAAATGTTGAAAATAGAACCACCCTATGACCCAGCAATTGCACTACTGGGTATTTACCCTAAAGATACAAACGTAGTGATCCGAAGGGGCACGTGCACCTGAATGTTTATAGCAGCAATGTCTACAATAGCCAAACTATGGAAAGAACCTAGATGTCCATCCACAGATGAATGGATAAAGAAGAGGTGGTATATATACACAATGGAATACTATGCAGCCATCAAAAGAAATGAAATCTTGCTATTTGCGACGATGTGGATGGAACTAGAGGGTATCATGCTTAGCGAAATAAGTCAATCGGAGAAAGACAACTATCATATCATATGATCTCCCTGATATGAGGAAGTGAAGATGCAACATGGGGGGTTAAGGGGGTAGGAGAAGAATAAATGAAACAAGATGGGATTGGGAGGGAGACAAACCATAAGTGACTCTTAATCTCACAAAACATACTGAGGGTTGCTTGGGGGAAGGGGGTCAGGAGAGGGTGGTGGGGTTATGGACATTGGGGAGAGTATGTGCTATGGTGAGTGTTGTGAAGTGTGTAAACCTGGCGATTCACAGACCTGTACCCCTGGGGATAAAAATATATTATATGTTTATAAAAAATTAAAAATTTAAAAAAAAAATCAAAATTTTTCAAGATCCAAAATTCAGAATCCTATTTATAAAGATGACACTCACCATCAGTAATGGCTTCTCCTTTCAGACTCTTGATTCCTCTGGGCATTGTATTTCCATCAAGGTAGAATTCAATTATACCATCATCCAGGATAATTAGAAGATGAAGCCAAACATTTTCTTCTAAATACCTTGTGACTGTTGTCTTGGCAATATATGTAGCATTGGAACCCAAAGTTTTGTAATGAAGAGAAAGTGTCAAATGGGATTCGTTTGTTTGAACTTTTACCCCATAGTAGATGTTTCCATTACCATCATCCTTTGCTATAACAAATCCATTTGTATTGGCATTGGGCATTACCCAAGCTGAAAAGGTAAAGTTGGCAATTGAGTTGTTCCTGGAAGGATGGTATTTTGGATTAACAGTTCCAAATGCACCCTCTAGTCCACTGAAGTACAAAGCATCTGTTCCACTGTGGCGACGCCGCATGTGTGGCTGTAAATGTACAGTGCTGGGGAAAATTCCAACCAGCAAAAAATCTACCATTGGAGGCAAACCATCAGTGAAGTCACCGGACAGTATTTCCCAGCCTACTCGTACGTCACCAAACACACCCTGCTGCCTCAAAATGGTAAAGTTGGTAATATAAGACATATCATCTTCTGAGAGTACATCTTCTGCAACTTCTCTCTCTAAGCACTCTGAATCCAAGATGAACACTCCAAAAGGATCATCATTGAATGGAATCATTACTGTCACCTGGAGGTTGGTTCCTGCTAGTTGGCCCCCAGGACCTGGGGATCCACCTGTAATAAGATGATTTATAATGAATAAGAAGTCAGAATTCGAAGTACTTTATAATATAAGGGGAAGACAAAAGGAATCTGATGAGCAAACTTCTGGTTAAATAATATATTCATTGATCAATGGAACAATTGTGTCACCATATGATTTTCATCATATTTTCAGGCATATTTTGGTTCAGAATAATTTCATTAATAATCAAGTCTGAAAAGAGAATATTAACTAGGGAGTTTTAATTCCTGTGCTGAAAACCAAAAGTGATGGGAAAATGGATTGTTTAAATTGTTTAAATGGTACAAAGACCAAGCTTTAAGCTTCATGAATGTGTACTTCCTAACTTCCATTAATATTTTATTGGAGATACTCTACTTGGTGTGAAAAAAATCTGTTTACAAGTTTGAAGATGAATGTAAGTCTCCATCTATAAGATCTAACCAAGCTAAGACCTCAAAATGAATGTTAAAAATAACACTTCTGTCAAAAGGGTGTTTTTAGCATTTTAAATTGAATAATCAAGATACACTTACTTCATTAATTGCATTTTCTATACAGCTCTAATTATTTACTTATGAAACATTAAACTTCAGTAGTGAAATAAAAAAAGATGGAAAAACACAACACCTGATATGTTTACAAGCTTTAAAATATAAAATTCATTGAATTCAGGAATTTTATCTGGAAAAGCATGGAGAATTATTGGTTCGGCTTCTTCTCCATCCATAAAGTTAACAATCCCTGAAGTTTCATAGAACTCTTGTCCAGGCTGCAAAGCAGAATTATTCTGAAACAGCTGCCAAGCCACAGAGACATTGCCAAAGTGTCCTCGATGCCTCAAAATCCTACATAACAAAGAAAATTAATTTTTATGAAAAATGTATAAGTAGTGAATTTTACTCTAATGATATACCTTTCAGTGTTATCTCAGAAATATTCTTTTTCTGTTTATTGTCTTTAATATAAACCAGTCAGCCAGTCCTTACTGAGTAACCATGATGAATCTCATGGTAAGAGAAAGAGGCAGAACTTTAAATAACAAAGAGAAGCAGTCTTAAAAGTCATAGTCTTCAAGTCCAAACGGAGGGATAAATTCCAAACCCAAATGAAAAATATTTAGATGAAAACTGGCAAAAGCAAAGGAGAAGACCTCAGATAGCTGGAGTCTCTCCATCCTGACAGATGACAGAATTTGGGATGAGGAGAGTGGGTATGATAATTTCCCTTTACCCCCTAAAGTCGTTCTTTTTTTTTTTTTTTAAGAGTTTATTTATTTGAAAGAGAGTGAGAAAGAACGCAAACAGGGTGAAGGGAAGAGAAAGAAGCAGACTGCCCCCTGAACAGGGAACCCAATGATGAGGGACTTAATCCCAGGACCCTGGGATCATGATCCAAGCTGAAGGCAGATGTCCAACCAACTGAGCCATCCAGGTACTCTTGAAGTATTTTTTTTTTTAAACAAGTGGCAACAACATAAAGTTTACCGTTCATTTGCACTACCAGCTTTGAAATTACTCCATTTTTAACTAATTTCAAATTTTTGAAATAGTAGCAATATTTCAAATTTGTGCATACTAAAGGTTTTATTTTATCCGATTTTGAATTTACCTTATGCAAATACACTTACCAAAATGCATTAGTCTTTCCTTCTTCTACTGCTTTGTCAATGGGCTCCAAAGAAAAAATGCCATTTGGGTCATCATTAGCTTCAATTATCACTGTAGCTATTCCATATTGATATACCACTGTGTCACCTAAATTAAAAAGTCAAAACAACAAGGGAGTAGTTAAGATGCTGTTAAATTCATATTTTAAATTAAGAAGTTTTATAATGAAGTTCAAATTTCAGCAAGCATTTCCTCACCGAAGGTCATAAATAAGAGAGAGATGCCTAAACAAGTTTAACGTGACTTGTCTTTGTGGAAGTGTTTAATTACAGAAGACATACTTCATTGAAAAACACACATGATACTTTCTCATGGGCCGCTTGGGTGGCTCAGGGGGTTAAAGCCTCTGCCTTCGGCTCAGGTCATGGTCCCAGGGTCCTGGGATCGAGCCCCGCATTGGGCTCTCTGCTCGGCAGGGAGCCTGCTTCCCCCTCTCTCTCTCTGCCTGCCTCTCTGCCTACTTGTGATCTCTGTCCATCAAATAAATAAATAAAATCTTTAAAAAAAAAAAAGAAAAACACACATAATACTTTCCCTCGCAATAGGAATATTGCTTCAACAGTTTAATTAGAAATCAAAAACATAGTTTTATCTAATTCCAAAGTTTTGAGGTAGACTGATTTCATAAAAATAATAAAAGGATCATCCCATAACATAAAAAAAACTCCAGTTCATATTAATTGGAATGATGGGCTTGAGCATTTGCCTTTAGATCTATGTCTTCAGGCAATAGTTTGATCCTGTCATACACAGAACAAAGCAATCTTTATGGTGCTGAAATTGATTCCTCCACTTGAATTCCGTCCAGAGTGTGTCATTCCTGTTACTACCAAGACATCAGTTCTCTTCTCATCAGTTCCCTGAGGTCCAAAGCTCTTCCTATTTGCTTCTCCTGCTCCCTATGCAAGCAAAATTCCTCCTCACTTTTTCTCAACACTTGTTAGTCCTCAGGACCAGTTCAAGCAACCTATCTCTCAGGAATTCTTCCTTGAATTCCAAAGTTAAGGTAAGAACATCTCCACTGTGTTCCTGTAGCACTTCCCACTTTGTCAGTCTATCATAACGATTATCACATTAATTTAGTAACACACACACACAAACATGCACACACACATACACATTTTACTCTAAGATCCATGAACAAACCTTACTTAATTCTATGCCCTAGCAGAGTAGAGTTCCGTAACTGGTACACAAAATTTATTTATGAATGTTAGCTGAACTGAAAGAAAGAAAACTTTCAAAATCAGAAGAAGGCAACACTAAAACTAAAATTACAAAATCAGAAATTACATGTAGCAAACCAGCACATTAAAAATAATTTATATAGGGCGCCTGGGTGGCTCAGTTGGTTAGGCGACTGCCTTCAGCTCAGGTCATGATCCTGGAGTCTCGGGATCGAGTCCCGCATCAGGCTCCCAGCTCCACGGGGAGTCTGCTTCTCCCTCTGACCTTCTCCTCGCTCGTGCTCTCTCTCACTGTCTCTCTCTCCTCTCAAATAAATAAATAAAATGTTTAAAATAATAATAATAATAATAATTTATATAAATATACAACTGTACTCAAACTTACTTGATAATTAGCCAATGGAAAGAGGAGAAAAAAATAAATAAAATCTTTTTTAAAAAAGAGAGATGGAAAAAACAAAAAATAATAAATCATTGTATAGAAAATGCTGACAATATAAAGTAATAGAAAACTAAAAATAATCATAAAATTGAAGAAAAACAAAAATAACAAAATCTAATTTTGTCAGGGTTCTGCTATCATGTGCATTTGTCATGCAACATGTCACAGGTGGTACTAAAAACTCATTCTGTCTCTCCACAGGGAAAACGGACAATATTTAACAAGGCTCTGAGGATGGCCACATCCTTTGATCCAATAATTCAATCTAGGATATATACCATGAACACTAACTATCAGGCACAGATACCCACTGCCAGCACAAGGTCATGCTGGGGATGCTGCCTGTCCAGCCCTCCCGCCATTGATCCCCTCAGGCCCTCGATGTTATGACATCATGAATGAGGAGAGGAAAGTGGAAGATAAAGAACACAGAAGGGATGTAAAAGCACAAATTATGTCATCCAACTCTTCATAGCTAAAGTCATTAGATTCTCAGATGCCGCCACATATGGAAAAATACTGAAGACAAATGCAGTGGCAGTATACTTCAGTCCAGCCATCCAATAACACCTCTCTCTCCATCCCTCTCTCTTCCAATACCAATTACATAGTTCCCCAATGATGCATTTTGCAAAATAAATGCCAACCCTCTCCTTGCACAGTGATTTCCCATTCTCTTTATAAGAGGTTTCAATGTTCCAATCCACTACTTTAATCATAATGACATTTTGTTTCTGATAAGAGTTTGAACCCAGTGACATTTCAACCTCAGAGATGTTTGGGACACAATAATTTTCCCCAGAATGACACCAAAGTAATAAATGGAATCAAGAACTTATTCCTACAGTAAATGATATTAAAACAATGGCATTTCTTCATCTACTTTCTATACATGACAGCAAAATTTTCTGCTTTTCACTTTTATATCACCAAAATTATTTTGACCTGTAGTAATTAATTTCATTTAAATTTTAGGACAATGATTGAATTCACCAAAATGTTTTTTGTCTACATAAGGCCTAATTTGTGGGTTTTTCTGAAACTGCTAAATTTCTTTTGTGGACATTATGCTACAAAGTTAAATTGTTCCTCATAAGATGGTAAGATGATCCTTTTTAAAATTTTCTTACTAAGTCATGTGAAAAATGAGAAAGAGAGAAAGGAAATAGATAAAACCAAAGAGAGATAAAGATAGAGAAAATGGTGGAGAAATGCAGCACAAACAAAAATTAAGTGATCTTTTTCTTTTCATTTTCCTCTTTCGGAATATTTCAGTCCAGAAGCTACAAGGTAAAGCATAGACAGGCATTCACTGTAAGGGTGGACAGTTGCGGCATGACAGTGACCCAGCACAAGGAGGGATAAGGAGAGCATCTCCACAGGAGAAAACCTTACTGTTGGATGTTGGAGTCTGAGTGCAATAGGAAGGCATCCACATGGGGGTGGAGAGATCCTCCTAGAGCAGGAAGCCAGAACCCTTGTGGGGTAAGAAAGGCAATCTCATTGTGGAAGGAGGGTAAAAGAAGCCATGGGAGTAGGTCCAGGGGACTCAATCAAAGAAGTAAGTATATTAAAAGTAAAGAGGGCTGAATTTCACACTCTTCAAGAAGGGAGGGATAAATATGGAAAGAAAGAAAACTACAACAAACCCTGTGACAATAGGAAGAAATGGAAACACTGTTGCGAACTCATGGTTTTCAATATATAGTTGGATATAGAACTGCAGACATAAAGTGTAGGTGTATGTATATGGAAATACATACCTACATAAAAATGTTCCCAATGTACACTAGAAGGGCCTAGAAGGAGCATAACTCAGTAACAATAAGCTTACCTAGTGCCCAGATTCTGGTTTCTAAATAACATCTTCACTAAAAGGAACCAGGGCTTCTTGGAAAAATGACTAATTTCAGGGTTGTGACAGGAAAAGTATGAGTTTGGAACGCTTACTGTGCCAGGAAATAAGAAAATGTTCACATAATAGGGACCTGTCAAAAAGACAAAAACATCCCCTCAAACAGGCTGCCACTAGCCAAATCTGGGAAAATTTGACCACCAGAACAAAAAATAATAGTGAAATATAACCCACTGCATTAAACAGAAATCATGAGTCCATACTGATAAAGGGTGAAAGTCTGAGGAGTTACATGGTATTTGCATAATCCATCTTCCCCACAAAATATTTATTAGTTTCAAAGAAAAAAGTACAAGAGAGAAGCCTGGCAATCACCACCTAAATTGTGGTCAAAGTAAACACTGCAGTAATGGGACAAAACAATATCATGTGTCAACTGTAGAGATGGGAAGAACAAAGAATCAATTCTATGAAAACCTGAAACTAATAATAACGGGGAAATATCAAAGAGACCTAAAATGGAAGATGTTCTACAAAATAACTAGCCTGTAATTTCTGTATTATAAAGGTTTATATATTATATATTATAAAATATATATTATGTATTCATATATATGTGTATTATGTAATCATATGTATGTATGTATTATATAACCATATAAATATGTATTATAAAATTTCTGTATTATAAAGGAAAGACTGGGGAACACTCCAAACTGAAGAGATTAGAGACATGACAACTAAATTCAATGCATGATTTTACTAGAAAGGACATTATTGGGACAGCTGGAGAAATCTGAAGGGTATCTCAAGCAATGACTATGTTAATGTTATCTTCCTGATACTAATGATTATACTGTGGTTATGTAAGAGAACATCTTTGTAGGAAAAATGTACTAATGTATTCAGAGGTGATGGGGTATTCTGTCTTCAACTTATTCTCAAAGTGTTCAGAAGAAAATAGCTCTTTGTACACTTAAACGAATAAATATAAAAACAAGCTAAAACCTCTCCAATTTGCTAAAAGTCGGGTCAAAATATTCTAGGACCCAACTACTGAGGTCCAAACATCCTGCTTCATTTATAGTACAAAGAAGAAGAAAGAGCCCATCTTTTCCCCCCTGCAAATTATCATTCATTATGGCTATGGCTCCAGAGAATTACCAAACAGCGATCTACAGAATGTGGCTTCCCAGCCAGTATGACTGGTGCCACACTAGAAGATCAAGGGCTTACAGAATACTGATGCCCTAAGACCTAGGATTACTAAACAAGGCTCAGGGTAGCTTTAGCTAGAAGATTTCTATTCCTTACATGTTATCATACTTTTCTCCTTGTGCTACATTGTGGAAAAAGATTGAAAAAAATGCCACAGAGTATACCAGGTACATGAAGATTCAACACATACATTCTTCACTCTTTCCCTCAAGAAAGCAATAAAATATGCAATTCTGCTCTCAGTCATCGATGACAGTTAAACAATTAATGTCATCTTGATAAAAGCACTAAAACAAGAGGTCTGCCATAAAAATATAATTGATTTACCTGTTGAATTAAAGAGGATAATATAAAAGGGCTCATCTGTTTCTGGGATATCATCTTCATTAATGAATACAGATATCCCCTGCATTCGACTTCCAACTGCAAAAACAAGGGCTTCTCCTTTTTCAATGGGAACAAAGTCTCCATCTCTTGCAGTAGCCTTCCCATCCATGGTAGCATACTGGACGGTGCAGGCGGCATCAACAGATCCATTTCTGAGAACTGTGAAGTTAGCAATCTCACCTTCCCGAACTCTCACCACACGGGGTTCTGAAATATTGATGAAGAAAAGAAGGAACATGTGAGCTTTTCTGATCCCATCTATATATTTTCACATCACTTCATGTTTCTCCCTGCCCATACAACAAATACCCTCCATTGTGTCTTTGCTTAAAGATTCAGCTCTGGTGCCAACTCCTCCATGAAGGCTTCTCTGATGACTTCTAGTCATTAAGCTTCCCCTTGCCTTAATTCATCCATAAGCCACTGTCTTCAACTTCCAAGTTGTCAGTAAATTAGTTGCTATCTGAAATCCTCAGTCTACTGTTTCATATACCTCATTTCCAAATCTAGATTGTAACTTCCTTGAGAATAAGCCCTGATACCTTATATTTTATTTTTGCTACAGCAGTTAGAATGCTGAGCACTGGACTAATTCATTATATACATGTTAACTGGAGGTTGAAAATATGAAGCAATAAAATTCACGATCTTTAAAAGATTCCTGCAATTGTAAATTGAACAGCTTGCAAAAAAGGGCTTAATAAAGCATTAGACACTGGAGCACCTGGTCGCTCAGTCAGCTGAGCATCTGCCCTCAGCTCAGGTCGTGATCCCAGGGTCCTGGAACCATGCCCTCATTGGGATCCCTGTTTGGTGGGGAGCCTGCTCTCCACTGCTTGTGTCACTCTCTCTTTCTCTCTGTGTCACATAAATAAACAAAGTCTTCCAAAAGAAAAAAAAAAAAAGGGAAGGAATTAGATACCAATTAAGCTCACAAATAAAACTAAAAACTGTCACCTATAGAGAACAAACTAAAGGTTAGAGGGGAAGTGGGGAGTGGGGATGGGTGAAATAGGTTACAGTATTTTTTTTTAATATTTTATTTATTTATTTGACAGACAGAGATCACAAGTAGGCAGAGAGGCAGGCAGAGAGAGAGGAGAAAGCAGGCTCCCCACCGAGCAGAGAGCCCGATGCGGGGCTCGATCCCAAGACCCTGGGATCATGACCTGAGCCGAAGGCAGAGGCTTTAACTCACTGAGCCACCCAGGCGCCCCGGTTACAGTATTAAGAAGTGCACCAGGTGATGTACGGAAGTAATGAATCACTAAATTGTACACCTGAAACTAATATAACACTGTATGTTAACTATACTTGAATTATAAAATAAAAACTAAGAAATGTCTTAGGTGGCAAAAGAGAGTTCTAAGGAAAGAATTAAAATGCAGGAATAGGGAAGCCTTAATTTACATGTCCAGTAAAGATGAGGTTTTAAGTAAGTGAGCATCCATTAGGTATAATACCCAGACCATGAACTGGCTACACCATGAACAGGAAGAAATTTCATGGAAGAATATCCTTTCTTGCACAAACACAAATGAAATACCTTCGAATTTGAAGGCAGAAGAAGAACAAAGCTAATAAAACAGTAGTTATTTTTTTTATTTTCTTTTTCCTTCACGAGACCTTTAAAAATGTTTCTTGGGGTGCCTGGGTGGCTCAGTGGGTTGAGCCATTGCCTTCGGCTCAGGTCATGATCCCAGAGTCCTGGGATCGAGTCCCACATCGGGCTCTTTGCTTAGCGGGGAGCCTGCTTCCCCCTCTCTCTGCCTGCATCTCTGCCTACTTGTGATCTTTCTGTCAAATAAATAAATAAAATCTTTAAATAATATATATATTTTTTGGGGCACCTGGGTGGCTCAGTGGGTTAAAGCCTCTGCCTTCAGCCCGGATCATGATCTCAGGGTCCTAGGATCAAGCCCCACATTGGGCTCTCTGCTCAGCGGGAAGCCTGCTTCCTCCTCTCTCTCTGCCTGCCTCTCTGCCTACTTGTGGTCTCTGTCTGTCAAATAAATAAATAAATAAATAAACAAATAAAAATCTTTAAAAAATAATATATATATATTTCTTTTTTTTTTTAAGATTTTATTTATTTATTTGACAGACAGAGATCATAAGTAGGCAGAGAGGCAGGCAGAGAGAGAGGGGGAAGCAGGCTCCCCGCTGAGCAGAGAGCCCAATGCGGGGCTCGATCCCAGAACCCTGAGACCACGACCTAAGCCGAAGGCAGAGGCTCAACCCACTGAGCCACCCAGGCGTCCCAGTATATATATATTTCTTAAAACATCAAATGGATTGAATAACGATCCTCCAAACAAATCATGAAATCATATTCAAACAAGTTTCCATTGTGCTGTATTGAAAATGTTCAATTATAAAAGTTACTGAAAACATATATATCTACTATTTAAAAAGATGTAAGCTCACTCAAAAAAGATAGCAACATCACCTGCAAAATAAATGGGGTCATCATTTCTTCTAATCCTCAGAGTTGCAGTTGTTTTATTTCCTATTTTAGCTCCTCCAGTGGCATTAAGTAGAGTAATGGTAAATTCTTCCATTTCCTCTGGAATCTTTTGGAAAATATGACACGTGTTTTAAATTAGGTGATTTGTATAAATAATTGCATTATATATTCCTAAATTATTTTTATCTTTTTAAAAAAAAGCTCTATTAATGACAGGACTAAAGTCCATCACCATTTCTGATTCAAGTAGGACTCAGACCCAAAAAAACATTCTAATGTGCATGTCATCCAAAAAGTCACTTCTTTCTGACTCATAAAATGTGATAAAAAAAAAAAAAAAGATATTTTGCCTACAAAAGCAAAAAATATAAATACTACATAGGTCACATTATTTCTGTAAGAAGATGGGATATATGTTATTTACAAGAAAAAAACAGAAAAGTGAATTTTTAACCCATTTAGAACAGAGCTCATAAAAGTAACAAAAGCTGAGCTAGCTCTCAAAGGCCTCTTACAAACCTCACTGAAGCTTCACCCATAAAGACCTCATTCCCGGGGCACCTGGGTGGCTCAGTGGGTTAAAGCCTCTGCCTTTGGCTCGGGTCGTGGTCCCAGGGTCCTGGGATTGAGCCCCACATCGGGCTCTCTGCTCCGCGGGGAGCCTGCTTCCTCCTCTCTCTCTCTCTCTCTCTCTGCCTGCCTCTCTGCCTGCTTGTGATCTCTGTCTGTCAAATAAATAAAAAAAATCTTTAAAAAAAAAAAAAAAAAAAAGACCTCATTCCCATGTCCTACCAAGATGAGATTCTCCACCATCTCTGAGCCTATATAAATCTCTAGTTGGACACTATTTCTCTTTCATTCCACCATGTAAGCTAGTGTTCTCCATATCCTAAAATAGAAGACTGTTGGAATTTTATATCTCAAGGAACAAGCCCAAGGGAAAGAAGACAGGCTTCTGGGATCATTTAAACACAGCTCTGCTCAGAAAGGTCCACTCCCATTGTTCCTAAGTTCTTTCTCTTCATTACCAATAAAATGACCACCGCCCTGGGTCCATGATCCATCTGATGACTGTCCTGATTCTGAGAATGCACCAATAGGATATTTGGTAGATGTTACCCTTGGCTTCAAATGGCCAAAGTACAAGCTGAGAACTTAACCTCACTTTGAATCCCTGATATTTAACATCTATGCAGTGTCACTGGCAACTGTAAGTTCTAAGAGTTGAAGATGCCTTCAGGGAAACCAAAAATATTTCTCTCTTGGCTTCTATTTAGACATTATCATACCTGCATTCTTTATCACATATTTTCATGACAAAATATATTGCCAGATATCTAATTATTAAATGAAAAATAATTATTAAGCAATGACAACAAATAAAGAGAGTTACATATGCAACACTTACCTCATCTGGAAGAGAGTAAATGGTGATGTTTTTTGAAAATTCCTGATCTCCAAAGAAAACAGTCCCTTGGACAGGAAATACATCTTGCGTAAAGTCTGGACTAACCACCCATGATACACTAACATCATCAAAGGTGCCTCGATTTCTTATTACGTCATAAACAGCTGTGAAATACAAATGTGTATAATATATATGAATATATATTTAACAATTCTAAAATGATGAGTAAAGAAACTGCTCAAAAAACAAAAGTAAAAGTAAGAACTCTTTTTAATAAAAGTCAATCATTTGCTTAGATAGCCTCAAGTTATGTTTATAAATGTAGTAACCTAGTCTTCTTTCTTCAGGTATAAAATTTATAAAATAAATGGACTTGATCTTTTCTATCACAGTTTGAGGTTTTAAAAATCATTCTGCACAGGGAACAGAATGGGGATTAATTAGGTGGACCTATGACACAAGTTCTACAAGGATATGTGCTAAAAGCTTCTAGAAGAAGTTGCGTACTCAAAAGTAATTTTCTCACCTGACAGACATTGCTCTAAAAATAAGGTCCTTCTCATTTCAGGGCACTGCAATAGCTCCCTACCAGTAATTCTCAGTTTTAAAGTCTTTCCTATTTGACTCGCCTCAGTGTTTGACTTCTACCACATATGGTTAATTGAAATCAAAATATAACTGAAATCATCAGTTATCATCACAATACTGATGTAAGAAATAAAAACAGCAATTCTAAATATGATTTTTAAAATATTTATAGCTGTACTATATGTAATTTTTAAGGCAGATGGACAACTAAAAACTATTCACTAAAGAAATAAACTAAAAAATGACTAACTTCCTCTTCAGTAAACAGTACTAGAATATAAAAAGCAGAATAAATTACCACTATAGGTATCGTCTCCTTTACTTTCATTTATCATAACAATTAGATCATCAGAGACAAATTCTATAATCCCATGAGGATCATCATTTTTTAGAATCGTTATGTTGACAACCGTAGCACTTCCCAACTTGCTTTCCCGTTCACCATGGCTGCTGAGGACCACCCAATAGTGTTCATCCAACTAAAATGAACATGTCAAATTAGGAAAAATATAAAGTTGAAATTTTAAAGCAAATAAAAATGTATCTATTCAAGAATATTAATACTGTTTTCCAGAAACATCCCACTGACAGAAAAAGACAAAAGAGCTGATATTATTCCTAAAAAAATTGTCTAACATTCTCCTACCAATTAAGTGAGACATCAGATATGAAAGTATACATTATCCAAAAAGGGAAAAGATAAAATCATAATGCTATACTAACATAGTAAGAAGACTGGACCTTACCACTGATGATCTAGCCATTTAAGTTAATAAGAGTAAATAAAGTAAAATTAATTTAAAAACTACTTATGTATTGGTGTGCAAACACAATGGAACAATATGTGGTTCCATTAATATAAAACTTAAATTTATTTATTTTTAAAAGTGATTTAACAGAAAAACTTCAGTTCAAACCCACATCATTAAAAGTTCAAATAGGTGACATAAAACAAAACATAAACAAAGCTTAAAGAAGATGAAGACTGATCACAATCGTTTCATATCATTTGGTATTTCTTTATGTAGGACAAATGTACATAATTTAAAGTTGCATGAATCTCACTTTGTTTTTCAAGCTTTTTTTTTCTTTTGCAAATGTAAGGACTTCTCAAGCCTTTCTTGTTCACTTCTTCTCCTGTATCTTCTTATCAATGTTTAAGATATTTATATTCATAATATACTAGACACTACCAGCTTTCCACAAAAGCACATGAAAAAAATAAAAACCTGTACCTCTGGTATTCCATCCAATCTTGTTAACAACGTGATTACAATCTCCCATTCCCCAGGTTTAAATTCTAGCACCCCTGTGTTTCCATAGAACTCATTGCTATCTCTCGGCTCTACTCGGTAGTGTAGAAACTGCTTCACCAGAGCTCCCCTGGATCGGGTGATGTGGAGCTCTACAGATTCCCCTTCCTTAAAAAACAACAACAACAAAAAAAAATCCATGGAAGTTCAAACTCTTCAAGATTGTTTTTCTGAGGTTGTAAGTACAAAATAGACTAAAGTTTCTTTCATACTTACTTTTATAACATAGGGTCCTCTGGACGTAGGAGAAAATTCAAAAATTCCCCCAGGATCATCATTTTCCAAAATAATTAGGTCACAGCTAGTATATCCAGATTTTAGCACTTGATTTTCCACATTGACCCTGGAGAAGTCAGAAGGAAAAAAAGGAACATGCTACCTATAATCTTCATACTGAATTTTGCAGCCTTATTTACAATATTTACAACACTTCCAGATAATCAATATGAAGGTTATTAGGAGTTGAAATTTAAAACTGAATTTAAGTGTATTAAAATTATATAAGATCAAAATACTTTTTACTCATAATATTTATGGAAGAACTTTTATTTCTGAATTCATTACATTTTTCATATTTGGCTGAAATCAAATATTGCCTAAGTACACCAAAAATATTGTCTAAGTATACCATAAAATAAGTAATCAAAGGCTATAAATGTATTTTTATAAAGAAAAAAATCTACAGATTTGTTTACAGTTTTATGAAAATTTAATTTGTAACATGTAGTTAGAAAATACATTTAAATAAAATTGCTTTAACTTTATATGCACTTGAATTTTTAAAATTTTTTAAATTTTTTAATTTTTAAAAAATCTAATGACATAAGATTATACTAACTAAATAAAAATTGGATAACTGCACAGACTAAAACAAGCCACACTGATCAAACATAAACGAAGTTATGATTAGATTTTAGAAATATTTTTGACCTTTCATATAATTCTATTCACCTCACTTTTAACTTCCTTTTTTGTTATTATAAAAGAAAATATAGAACATATGCCCAAAAAAACATGGAATAGAATGGGTCTGAGATTCATGACTTGAGCAATTTCTACACATCTCTCAAAAGAAAATATTTAAAGAAGATTTTTTTATATTTCTGGTTTTTATGGCTGGTGTATAATTAGAATGATCAAAGAGACTGGGACGCAGGGCTCTGGGAGTTTAAAAGCCTGCATACTCTTTGAGAATTCTCAGACCTGCGGTCTGCTCTAAACCTTCCCAAATGTCACTTTCTGTTGAACCAAAAAGTACTCAAGATCAGACCTCAAAATTACAATGAAGCCACAATCAATATGTGGAAAACATAGCTCACTTCCTATGTAGTAGAAAATCAGAATTTTCATTCTTCCCTAGCTTTTGGAAATCTGACAACCAACACCTAGCATACTCGTGACCGCAGAAGAGACAGCCCAAATAATAGGACAGTTATTTGTTACATTGTTAATCCAGTCATGTGATTTTCACAGTGAATATACCCGTATTTCATACATGCTCCCCTTACCATTAGAAAATGAAACGACACACAAAGCATGCGCAGGCATCAAGCAAAACTTCTCAAGACCTGCGGTCATGCAGAACCACAGCCTTGTCTAAAACAATGGCTTGAAAAGCAAAAAGGTTGAACAACCAAAACCAAGGCATTGTTTTGTACACTTACCCAAAATACACGACAAACCTTTCAGTTTCTACCCTGTCAACACAGAAAGAAGTGTGGGAGGGGGAAAAGGAGACAGAGACACCATTTGCCAAAATCTCACTTAATACTGCTAGAAATTTGAACGACAGAGGAAAAATAAAGCTAAAGAAAGCTTTCCCTTTTTTTCCCCCACAAGCCAGTAATGTTCACTTTATGGAAATTCTGCACACTGGCTTCTCTGCTATTGACAAATGCTAGCAAGAGGTTCAGCAGTTCCCACTTAGGGAAGATGACCCCATGGACAGCCAGCATGTCAACACCCACAGAAGACATTCCTTTCCAGGCCTGCTCCAAGGCGCTGAGGTTTGCCAAACACTGTGCATGCTCACAGGCCACAGCAGCTGAGCAAATCTCATTCAGCTTCACTTATAATTACTTAGTAGCTTTAGTGAGGTTTTAAAAAAAAAAAACAAAAATCTTCATCCTCAGACCGAAACCCAGTTATTCTTTGAAAAAATAAAAAACTCTAGAAGCAAAGAAATACATACCTTTCATCAATTGCATAGAAATAATATTAAGAAGCCATAAGATAGCATTTTTATCTTTTAACTCTGACAAATATTATTTAAATAGAACTTTGTATCAGGAAATCTAAATACTTTTCCAAATCCCCAGTGTAATGCATTTTCAAACAGTCTTGAAAAATACATGTCAACTTGCACAACCCCAGGGCTTCATTTGTAAGGTTAAATGACACTATTTATAAATATGGGGTTATACACAATATATATGAAAATTTTTCTGAAATACACAGTCAAAGTGAAATTTTTTCTGATTTGGGGAAAACTAAACAGTAAAATATTTTTAACTGGTATGATACTGGAAGCATTACAAACTGTTTAACTCCAGAGCAACTTTTATCTGTACTAAATATAGAGAATTGCCATTTGAATTTGACTTTAGAGAAAGTATATAAGGTACCACAAAAAAATCGCTTCTCGGCCTTTTGGCTAAGATCAAGTGTAAGGTACCACAATAAAGTGTTATTTCTGTTGTATTATTATATCATAACATTGTAATAACACTTACTACCATTCATTCTTTCATTTTAGTTTTGTTAAAAATTTGTAAAATCGAGATGAGGTTTAGATAAAACATGTGATTTTTAATTTTAGATGTTATTCTCACATTTATTTAATTAAATATATCTTAGAACACTCAAACGTTATTGGCTCATTCTTACTCATGTACAATTTAGATAATATAAGTAAACACTATTGCTAATTGAATTAAAATATTTTAATATAAAATTAAATGAATTTCCTATATTTGAAAAGAGAATAACCATTAATTTCTGAAATACTCTAGCCCATGATTTGTATTTCCTTGTGTACTGTTTTTGTCCATAGGAGAGAGAGAAATGAACACTTAAAAATTATATTTAAAGGTTTATATGAGCAAGTTAAAAAATGACTTTTTTGGAAGAATACAAAAAGTATTCATCATAAAACTTTCAAAGGTGAAAATTAAATCATTCTTTAAACACTTAGCCAAAGCAGAAACTCAGCTAAGAGTTTTTATAAATTGCTAGATCTTGGGTTAATAAATGCCATTCATTTTTTTTTCTTTTTTTTAAAGACTGCTCATTGATTTAATGAGTACTCAAACCTTAAAAAAAAAAAAAAAAAGGTAATTCTCAGTTTTCATTTACATTTCACTGATTTTTTAAAGTAATTTGAAATACCTTTCCTTAAGATTTAATGTGAAATACATATTAAAAGCATAAGTCATTAAAATCAGACATTTAGACAGCGTGTCTTTTTACATTTTTTATTTTTTTAAATTTGTTTGTGTGCTTTGTTTTACTTTTTATGTAAAAAAGGGAGTAAACAGAATTCACTTATGAAAACAAATAAAATATACAGCAGACACTTGGTAGATTTGTTCCCTACATTCTATATTTTTCTTTGACATAAAAATAAGATGTTTACACAAAATACTTACAAAGAAAAACCTAATGGTAAAATATAGATAGGATCAGGGGTTCCATAAAATAATACACTATTTCAGTCCTGATTAATATAGTATAAGATAATGCTAATTGAATTTATATGTGATTTTTATTGTTTATAAAATATGAATTTTGCAAAGCACTCCAGTCTCACTAACCTTCTCAAATATGTATCAACATTAATATAGATAAGCTTGGCTTTGATTTTTTTTTTTTTTTAAACTAACTGACTTCAGTTAAACACAGAACTTTTTTTCACTTTTGGAGGTTTTCTGTATTACTGAAAAAAAAAAAAAATCTCTCTGAGACTGTAGTATTTTCCTAATATAAATTTTCCACTGAGAAATGTTAAGTAAATCCTTATTATTAATGAAAAAAAGCCTTAAATTTGTATTTTTGATTCTCTGTAATGTGTGTATTATTTAGTGTTCAAATTCTATGTTAAAAAGAGAATTTCATTATATTAAGATTAACGCTTTCTTTTTACTCATTCAAAAAAGCTCTAATCCCCTCCCCTGCTGAAAATGAAGCAGACACAGCTGTTTGTTTAACCTAACATTTTTGATTTATTGCTGCCTAGTTTTTTAATATAGCAACTTATTAGCTATGCTTATGTTATATCTGATATCCTCCAAAAATTCTCTGTGCAATGTTTCCTCATAATGAATAGCAGGGTAAAAATTCACTATGTCACAATACACACAGTCTAACCAGAACCATCAACAACAACAAAAAAGTCAGAATCCCAGCAAAATGTCATCTACTCAGTTTTTTCTCTTTACTTCATATGGAGGAAAGAATTAAAACAAAAAACAAAATTATTTCAGAGAACTCGAACATATATAAATGTTACTAAATAAACATAAGCTAAATGGGTTATTACCTGTCTAGAGAAAGTGTTACTGTCTCATTCATTTCCGGTGTGTCATCAGCTTTGACTGTAATGTTGATTGTTGTATCACTTTGCCCAGATAAAAACACAACAGAGCCATTAAAGGGACCTATATCATCCAGGGTCACTGCTTTTGAATTAAAGCCAGAGGGCTTCAAACTCCAATAGACAGTAGCCTGGCCATCAGTTCCATCCCGATGTAAGGGAATGTATACCTTATTTCAAAAAAAAAGGAACAATTTCTTCTGAAATATATGCTAACAAATTATGTAAGCTTTTCAGTTAGTGCATGGCCATGTTATTATATGAATGTATGTATTCTGCATAGAGAGGCCAACTATTAAATAACAATAAAATATAACTGAAAATATCTTCTTTTTATAAAGCATAAAAATAATTTTAGATATAACTTTTTATTAGTTTTTGCTAATCACATTTATCTGCAAAACTGCTCCCACTCAAAAATATCCCTAACCTGTATTTTGTCTTAATAAAAGGATATTTTAAAAGCCAAAGAACAGTGAAAAAAACCACAGAACATATTGGTTAAATACGAAATTTTCATCAAAGTTTCTCCCCAAAAAAAAGAAATAATGTAATATCACAATATAAACTGAAAGATAAAGTTTTGTAATTAAAACTAGAAAATTATGAAAAATTCATCTTAAAGTTATGGAGGCAAAAATAAGAAAATAATAATATAAATAAGAACAAGAAATGTTTCTAGCCAATATGATACATGTGATAGAAATAAACTGAGATACTCAAATAGTTCTGGGTGACCTTGGGCAAGTTACTTAACCTCTCTGACCTCAATTTCCTCTAGTGAAATGAAGCTAGGACTTCCCCATTTTGCAAGTTTGTGGAGAGGATTAGAATGCCTCTCCATTAAATGAGCTAAATAAATGGCAGCTTTATAATAATTCTGAAACAAATTATTTTTGGTAGTTTTACTTAAGTGCAGTACATTTCAAATACAGAAAATAGAAGGATCATTGTAGATAATGATAAAGTTTTTTTCAAATAAAGAATATAAATGAAAACTTAATGGTAGATACATTATTCTTTTTAAGTCCCTAAAAAACTACCTTCCTTGTTCTTTGCTTTTTAACACAACCCATTTTGAAAAATGGAAGATATTTTCCTCACTAACCATTCTGCTAATCTGACTATCAACTGTCTGGGCTGGAGGCTAGTAAGCAAAATAAGATACTTAAGAAAGACAAAAAAAATTAAGAGTCACCCTGAGGGAGTGGGTGTGGCCTGGGCTGTGGATGGGACAGAGAGAAAGAGAACTGAGGGATATTTCCACACTTTCTGTTTCCCAGAGGGGAAGAATGCAAGTTTACAGAGCCCAAAATTTTCCCTCAAAACTAATTTCCCTCAAGGGAAAAATATGAAATGGTAAATTGACAGCAGATAATGAATAAAAGAAATCCACTCTCTAAATGTTTTTAGTTTTTAAGTTTTTAGAAGGAAACAGTATATTAAAAAAAATACAAAAATCAGAACCATCTTGAACAATGAGATACTCTGCCAATTTCCAGAATCAAATATACAAGCAAAGGAAGTCACGGATACCATATTCCGACATAAGACTTTGATAACAAAAACAATTCTCCCCTTTTCCGATCTGAACCCAAACCTACTTTAAATCAAATCTAAGTTAGGAGAGTCTTAGAGAAGGTTTCGGGGATAGACCGTGACTCAGATAATGGTAAAGCTGAAAGAGTCATCCCTAGATAAATGGCTGGAAAATTCAATCAGGGTTGGGGGCACATAGGGGTGATATGTTTATGAGTGTGCTTTTGTGTGTGTGTGTGTGTGTGTGTGTGTGTGTGTGTGTGTGCGCGCCCACAAAAATTTACCCATATATAAAAAATGTCTCAGATCTGGCATTCCACAACTTTCCCACCACCAAGTGGAATGGCGATCCAAGTGGATCCCTTCTGCCGCCAAGCACAGAACCCAAGGCAGCCACCCTAGTCCTGCCCAAAGCAAGCATGAGTAACACTGATAAATACAATAGGTCAGGGATACCTGCAATACATGTGACTTGGTCAATAAAAAAAGAAAAATTATGTTTAGCTATCACTCTGGCAAATGTCATAGCACTATCTAAAAACATCTACATCAAAACACCCAATTCTGGCCATGAGCAATTAATTCTAATTTTATTCTAACAAATATGGCAAAAGATGATGGGAAAATCACATATTCATTAGTTACTTATATCAAATGACACACTGAAGACTTGCTGTAAATGGTGAAGCTTTTCAAGGTCTGTTAAGTCTGTATGTTAACTCTACAAAAAAGGAAAACTGTCTATGCCTTATCTCAGACTCATTAGGGCTCATCAATAAGAAAAAGCTTACTTACCACTTCAGCAGCAGAATCTTCTGGTTCGTGTAAAATGATTGGAAGATTGCTAAGGAAGCCAATTTCTCCATTTGCAATGTCTGGAGTAACCACTAAAGAAATATTTTGGATTTTCCCAAATCTAGGACTTACAGGTGGGATTGGGGGAATTATGTTCACCAACTCCACAGTTTCCAACTATAATAAACAAACACAAAAAAAAATTTAAAAGAAGAGAAATTTTTAATTAAAAAAATCTTAATAGCATGGGACAACAAAATAAATAAGTAAAGATCACAAACTTGGCAACTTCATCTCCTCTTTCAGTCACCATCCTACTTCAATCTCCTACACTGGCTTCTTGAGTTTTTTGTTTTTTCTCTTGTTATTATTCCCCAGCGTTCTTTCTAAGCCCTTTATCTTACAATATCATACCCTCTCCCTAATAATATCTCGATCTCTCCTGTGAATTCCAAATCTTTCTAACAACTGTCCCTGGACATCACATAAATGTCACACAGACAGACACCTTACAGTTAGAATATCCAAAATAGAAATAACTACCTCCATGTTCCCTCACGACCAACATCACCAGCACTACCAACTGCTTTTCCTCCTTAACACCTGTACCCAACTATCTTGACCCTAAAGGCAAACTGAGAGTTGACCTACGTCTCATTCCTCTCTTCCACTGACCCACACTTCCAATCAATCACCCCCTCCCCTTCTATGCCAGAGAAAACTCACTATCAGAAGATCGTTCAACACTCCAAATGTAACCTAACATGTCTCTCTGTTTAAAGAAAAACAGCATATGTATATCACACAGTATCCCCGCGCCTAATGAACATGACCTAATGAACATTACTCTAGTTACACTAGAGTAACTTCCACAGTATTCTCATCTAGAATAGCCTCCCTTCATCATCTCACAAGTCCAAAATGCGCCCACTCTTAAAGACCGGTTAAATCTCCCCCTTTCGTGAAGGTTTCCTAGTATCTGCAGCCCCTTCTATTCTCTTTCTGAACTTCTACAACTGCCCTCCCTAAACTTAGAACTTTATTATAAATTTCACATGTTGCTTGCCTATCATCATTTTGTAAATTCCAGACTTTTACTTCCTAACATAGCCCTTGTGAGTCTGTGTTCTCTTCCTCAGCATTTCACCAGGCCATGACACAGACCCAAAACTGCAGCTGAAACACAGTAAATGCCTGTCAACTCATCCTTCTAACACAAAAGGAGCTCTATAGGAATCCTGGTATATCACAAACCTTCAACATCTTAATATTCTAACTTTCCAAAATTCACCTGATCAATCCATACCGTGTTCACGTGAGGAATACAGGAATAAATAATCATTACAGGACTGCAAAAACAATAAAGATTTTAAGCTGAAAAGCAATTCTGAACTTAGTAACACATTATGGATCTCCCACTCTTTAGAGCCCTCTGATAGGCTTTGTAATGTGGAAACAATGCCAATAAGTTACTACCAGAAGAGACTTGTGATTTAAATTGATTTTCCACAAACAGACAGGAGTAGTTCCGATCCCACACACAATGTCACATTTTATGATAAATGATATATATGTTAAAGACAAAAGCAAATGCCCTTTTAAAATGTCACACATTTTGCTTTATGAATTGATAAAGAAGATGTGGTATATATATATATATATATTTAATGGAATACTATGCAGCTATCAAAAAACCCAAAATCTTGCCATTTGCAACAACATGGATGGAACTAGAGGGTATTATGCTAAGCAAAATAAGTCAATCAGAGAAAGACAACTATCACATGATCTCTCTAATATGAGGAATTTGAGAGGCAGGGCAGAGGGTCATGGGGGAAAGGGAGGGAAAAATGAAACAAGATGGGACTGGGGAGGGAGACAAACCATAAGACTCTTAAGTTTCAGGAAACAAACTGAGGGTTGCTGGAGGGAAGGAGGGTGGGAGGGATAGTATGGTGACTGGGTGATGGACATTGGGGAGGGTATGTGCTATGATGAGTGCTGTGAATTGTGTAAGAGGGATGAATCACAGACCTATACCCCTGAAACAAATAATACATTAAACGTTAATTTAAAAAAAAAAGAATCACCTACAGGAGGGCTGCCTGGGTGGCTCAGTTGGTTAAGAGTCTGACTCCTGATTTCATTTCAGGTCATGATCTCAGGTTTGTGAGGTTGAGACCTGTGTCGGGCTCCGTGCTGGATATGAAACCTGACTAAGATTCTCTCTGTCTTGCCCCCTTTCCCTTCCCCCCCTTTCTAAAAATATATAAATATTTTTAGTTTTTTTTTTTAATCTAAAAGTCACATACAGGAGAAAGATACAAAAAAAAAAAAACCCTCTATATTTTGGTAGTCATTTGGTTAAAGAAAAAAAAAGAAATTAGACTGACACATTTTGTCAAAAATGGTATGTAGTAAAATAAAATGTGTAATTCCTTAGTATGCTGCATTTACTTTATAAAATAAATAAAATGTAAAGATAAATAGTAAAAACCACATATCTGTCATTCTTTCTAAAGAAAAGAAATAGATATACATGTAAATTTCTACTTATCTTTAAAAATATTACAAAGAATAAACAAATAAAATGTACATATTATATGTATAGATAATATATATATTTAATTTATATCTATACTTAATGCATATATAAAATATATATAAATATAAGGTAT
Source organism: Enhydra lutris kenyoni (assembly GCF_002288905.1). Lineage (NCBI taxonomy): Eukaryota > Metazoa > Chordata > Mammalia > Carnivora > Mustelidae > Enhydra > Enhydra lutris. The sequence continues at coordinate 15,255,072 of NW_019154103.1, read as the reverse complement.
ACATTGTTTGGAGGCAAAGATGTTTCCAAAATACTTGGTCATGCGTGAGTAAGCATGTGTCTGTGAATGAACACTCTCATTCCCATACATTCACCAAGAGCTAAACTGATAATACTATTCAAAACATCAGGATATTTTTACTCCAAATACTCCAAAACTTTGGAGTTTTTACTCCAAAACTTTCTAAAAAGAAAGGAGGAAAATAAGTAAGTCATATCTCACATTTATCAAAAAATCTAATTCTAAGTACAGGATTTTTGAAAAATACAAAGAAAGAAGATACAGAATGCTATGAAATGAACGGATCAAAAGGAAAATGCTAATTTTCCATGGCTTATTTCCTAGTCTCTAAGCCTTTTTGTCTGGGTTCCTTAAGCATCTGCTAAATCAAACTGCCCCATTCATAGAGTCGTTCTTTGCTTTCAGACAGTTTGCAACTGGGACAGCACATTAGCAAACCCCAAGCCTGCCAAAAGTTGTATCTCAGACTAATGTATTTAGCTGAGAGGGTTAGTGAAGAATGAGGAGCTCATGTCTCAGATTCTCCTTTCTTCAATTTCATTCAACTTTCCATGCAGAATCTGATGCCTCCTATTCTTGAGTTGCTCATCCATTATGTACTATACAAACTACATAACCTTCTAATTTCAACCAGCCTTCCAGAACCTACAGCTGTTTTGAACCTCAAGGAATTGTGTTGGTGACTAATAGTGTCTTTTTTTTTTTTCTAAATTGTTAAATTAACTGTCTGCACTCTAAGTTTTTATAACTGTTTTTATAACTGAATACAGAGAGCTAAAAAGAATTGAGTCTGGAATTAGTGGTGCAAACAGATTTCTAAACCGGCATCACCAAAATTCAGACACTATACACTTCTTCAAGTTTTCCCTGACTTTTCAAGTAGCATCAAGAATAAATTCTGCCATGATCATATACAGTGCTGAAAATAGCTCGGATAATATCTGATCCATAGATGGTCCTCAATAAACTTTTGTTGACAAAGAGATTCTCTACAGCTACTTGGATAGATGTACTAGATATTTTCAAAAGAGTAAAAGCTTGATAGAAAGGTTACTAATATTGGCACAGATATAAGTGGTCTGTATCCACAGTAAAAACTGGTCCTGAGGCAGCATGAGAAAAGAAATCAGAGAGCCAAAATGGGAACAGAAAAGTTCTCCAAAACTCAAAATCAACAATTAAATTCATCTCATATCACAAGAATGCCAGGATGCCTAGGCCTCCATGAAAGTAAAAGCAACTGTGTAAAATCTTTGCTTTATTTCACTTGGGTTCATAATTTGGTTCTCTTGTGCCCTATGCAAGACTGGAGACACACAGAAGGGAGAACTGAAAACTGACATACCTTAAATGTATGTTATGATTTTAAATATTTGTGCTCCCCCGGAATTCACACATTGAAAACCTAATCCCCTGGGTAATGGCACATGGAGATAACTGGGTCATGAGGCTAGACCCCCATGATGCAACTGATGCCCTTATATGACGCCAAAGAGATTGTTTCCTGTCTCTCTCCACTATGGGAGGACACGGCAATAAGACATCAGTCTGCAAACCAGGAAGAGAGCTCTCAAGACAGCTCTCAGCAGACACTCTTCATGCCAGCACCCTGATCTCGGACTTCCCAGCCTCCAGCACTATGAGAAATAAAGGTCTGTTGTTCAAGCCACCAGCCTATGGTATTCTTTTTAGCAACCTGAACCAAGACAATGTATATCAATGACATTGCTCTGAATCCAGAGGACGAGGACAGCAGAAAAGGCAAAGAACAGCGCTGATACCAAAAATAAAAACAAAAACTCCATCAAATTCTGAAACTCCTCGTAACAAGTTATTTTCTCCCAGGGACTCTTGAAAACTGCTAAGTTTGGGAAATGCTGCCCTCAGTGCAAACTGGTGAAATTAGTTATGCACTTTCATGTATCATTAGGTCCAATCTTAAAACACCGTGACCTCTTTTTTATAAGGCCAAATGTACACCTTTTCAAAAAAATTTCTAAATATATCTTCACATGTGTTCCGATAGCAGCATTCTAGTCCCTTTAATTTCTTGCTCAACATGGCCAGGGCCAGGGACTCCACCACATGCTCAATCCCACTTCACAGATGCGGATGCCCCATCTGGCCACTCACGTCACAAGAGCATCCCACAAGCCACAGGGGAAGCAGACACCACTGTGTACAAGGCCATGTTCTCTTCACCCATCACTCCAAGAGAAATTCAAGGGTCCTCCAAGATGGGTTATCCTCCTAGAAGTATGCATCACATCATACCTTCCCCATTTTGAGGTAACACAAAATACCAATAAAAAAATAAGGAAAGATGAAGAGGGTGCCTGGGTGGCTCAGTGGGTTAAGCGTCTGCCTTCGGCTCAGGTCATGATCCCAGGGTCCTCGGACTGAGCCCCGCATCGAGCTCCCTGCTCAACGGGAAAGCTGTTTCTCCGTCTCCTACTCCCCCCTGCTTGTATTCCCTCTCTCACAGACTCTCGGTCAAATAAATAAATAAAGTCTTAAAAAAAACAAACTAACAAACAAAAAAAGATGAAGAGCAGAATCTCCTAACATTAAGTGGCAAAACCTTTGGAAACAATGGCAAAATGTCTTCTTGTGGGTACACATGTTACAAAGAGGTATCCTCTACATACTGATAAATCTTATATCTCCATAACAGGTCACCTTCTAGACTCCTCTACCTGGAGTCCTCAAAAAATATACAAATGGTACAAGCATGAGCAATGTCCCAGGTGAAAACATACAAAAAAAGACAAGAGTTTTCAGAATGAAAGGGCCTACCTCATCAAGCACCAAGCAAAGTAGGAAACAGTCCTGTGGAATTCAAAACATTAAGAAGATTTAAAAAAAAAAAAAAGATCTCAGGGTTAACAAGCAAGTTACCTAAAAATGTAAATAATGTCTTTCCCCACAAATTTCTCATCAGCAACTGTGCTATAAAACAATACCCTCCAAATTCTGAAGAAAAAAGTATTTATTTTTATTTTTAGAGAAGGGGAGAGAGAGAGAAGAAGAGAGAGAATCTCAAGCAGGCTCCACACCCAGTGCACAGTCCAACGCAGAGCTCAATCCCACAATCCTGAGATCATGGCCTAGGCCGAAATTGAGAGTCAGACGCTTAACCAACTGAACCATCCAGGCACCCTGGAAAAATCATTTTAATCTAAAAATTTCTACCAAGCCAAACTATCAATGTGAGTTTGAAGTTTTGTTTTTAGCTTTTCAAAGACTCAAAAAGTTTACTTTGCATCTTCCTTTTCTGCATATGTATTTGAGGAAGACATTACAACAAAAACCAAACACAATCCAAGAAAGAAAAAGCAAGAGATCAAGAAAATTCGGGAGCTCAGTAGAAACCATTCCAAGTAGCAGGTGTGGAGCAAGCATAGAAAGCAGTTAGTATGGCTAACTCACCATGCAACATGTATAAGAAAACTGGAAGCTAGAATGTGGTGAGGATGGCATATAGATAGGGAGCAGTCAGAAATACTAAAGAAAGCAGCAAAAAGCATAAAACAAAGTCTAGGCAAAAATATGAGACCAATTTAAATGTGCATGATTCGAAAAAATTAATTGAATATGAGACTTCATTTGATACATATTTCGGTTAGTGAAATATGTGGAGATAAAGGATTATAAACTCTTTATCAACCCATTCACACTATTTGAATTTCTATTAAATTTATTTACATAACCAAAATTCGGTAAGCATCCTTTGTTGCTTTCTAATTTTCAGAATCAATCAATAACAAATGCATGGAAAACATAACGACATTATCATAAGTGAGTGCAGATTTTTTTAAATTTTGGCAATAAAAATAATGTTTTGGTTAATAAAAAAAAAGTAGAAGAATATGTTACAGGGCCCTAACTTCTTTTTATTTTTTATTTTTTTTAAGATTTTATTTATTTATTTGACAGAGATGATAAGTAGGCAGAGAGGCAGGCAGAGAGAGAGGGGGAAGCAGGCTCCCTGCTGAGCAGAGAACCCAAAGCGGGGCTTGATCCCAGAACCCTGGGATCATGACCTGAGCTGAAGGCAGAGGCTTTAACCCACTGAGCCACCCAGGCACTCCCCTAACTTCTTTTTATTAAGTAGATGAGAATCCAGAGATTCTATCTATAGTTAATAGACAAAGAAACAGATTTTTTAGTATGTTATTTTAAAATCTACACAATTTTTCTCATATTGCTTTATTTCTGAAATGCCTCCCCTGCAGTATCCATCATGAAAAACAGTATTTATCCTATAAATCCCATTCCTATCATATTTTCCTAAATCAACTCAAAAGAATGGTGGATCTCTTTCTCCTTCTTTCTCTCAATCTCTCCCCTACCTGCCCTCCTCCATTAACAATCTGTGTTACTCCATTTTGTCATCTGTTATTGTCTGACCTGCATTTCAAGTTGGTATACTTTTATTAAAGTAATAACTTTAGTAGGACCCTTGTTTTATTCATCCTTATATGGCTTAGGAGCAGACACTTTCTCTCCTTAGGCGCCCTCAACAAATTGTAGTTAACTAATGGTAGCATCCAAACCATCAGTGTGGCAAGATAAGGGTTAGTTAACTCTCTCACACAGACAAATACATTTGCAGTTGAACCAAAGTTGAAATTGTTCTAATCATTACAGTACCTTTACTAGAAAGTGGGCCCCATTCTGAAGGAATGCATCGTTTCTTATTGGTAGTTTTGTGGTGACTTGGATTTTTTGTTCTGGAAAAATGAGGTTATTTCTCCTGGACATATTTAAGATGCCATCTTTTGCTCGCAAAGGGTCCACAGCTCCAGCAGGAATATAAAGGGCAGAATAAAGCATCTTTACATCTCCTTTAGTTCCTCCTCCTCTTGTAAAACTCAGGAATAAATATCGTTCACCTGGGCTGCTTTCAATCTTCTGGTTTTCCATAGGAAAAAATGTTATTAGGCCATAAACATCATCACTATCTTGAATGTAGAACAAAAGCTGCAGATAAGGAAATAAAATATTAAAGTGTAGAATTCTCACATCTGAGAAAACCAAACTATTGATTTTCTAAGCTATTCTGATTTTTAATAGTTATTTACATATCATGTCTAAAGATGATCACTTTTTACATGTAATAGAGTAAAAGATGAATCAAAAATAGATTTGGCAACTTTCCCAATTTATTGCTTGTGGAATTTTTTTGAAGAGTAAATTTTTTATTTACGGAAAAGACCATCTTGAGTAATGGAAACATACATCATTTCTAAAAACAAGTGTTCTTCCTGTTGCACCCACCTAGACATAAAAGTAATACGTGTGATCAAATTCTTTGGCTCTTCAGTAGCACAGAAATATTCACACAAGTAAAGCAGAACAACTGATCTACCTCTGCTGGTTCGCTCACTTCTGCACCTCCTCGTACTGTATGAGGCAGAATCCGAAGTAGATAAGCTTCTGCTTCTTCTGGAAGATCATCACTAACAATAGTAAGAGGAATTGATGCCAACATCTGCCCTTGTGCAAAATGGAGAACTCCGGAACTTGGTCTGATATCTGCTGTTACTGGTGAGGGATCACTGCTATTCCGTGTCAGTTCCCAGTTCACAGAAATATTCCCATGGGTGCCACCATTTCTAACCACTGTAATTTCTTCAAATCTAGAATTTTATAATAAATACATATGGTCACATATTATACTTGTTTCCCTTAGCTGGGCTTTTTCTTTTTCTTTTTAAGATTTCATTTTTTTATCTGACAAAGAGAGAGATCACAAGTAGGCAGAGAGGCAGAGAAAGAGGGGGAAGCAGGCTCAGCAGATGGGGAGCTCGATTCCAGGACCCTGAGATCATGATCTGAGCTGAAGGCAGAGGCTTAACACACTGTGCCGCCCAGGTGTCCCCCCTTAGCTGGGCTTTTTTCAACGTCAAACTGGCCATCAGATTTTGGTAAAAGCAGAATCCATATCATAGAGAACGAATGGCTGTTTTTAATATGAAGGGGTAGATATGTAGATGTGTCCTGGGAACCTACTACAGTATGAATTCACTTGCATATTTAAATCACTCTGAAAATAAGAGAGAAAACATCAAAACCATGGTGGAAGAAGTGACACAGTTCGACACTATGTCCAACGGCACAAGTACTGAATCACGGAATAATATATTAAAATAATCGTAATAACAGGTTTAAAATAAACCATACCTTGATGTTGTATCTTCATCAATTACAACTGTCCTTTCAAACAAGATACTGTTGAATGACAGGACTCCATAAGGTTTGTCGTTTGGCTTAATGGTGATTTGCACAATAGAAGGGGGTAATAGCACAGCATCTCCCTGCAAGGTATCTTTTAGTAATACAACATGAAATGATTCCGCAATCTCTGGAATGGTGTCATCAACTATCTGAAATTTCAGGTGTGATTCATGAGTAAAAGGTGGAAAAACAATAGTTGGTGTTGGCTGAAGATCAATGAAGTCTAAATTTTCCTGGGCATGTGCTGTTGAATTCCCAGTTATAATAACGTAACTGATTGAAACCTCATATTCGTCAGATCCAATCAGATGCCCATTTTCATCTTTTCCACGAACCACTGGAATTAGGAGTATGTGGTCTTCCTCAGGGACCAAATAAATATTCTGGACGAATCTCACGGGACTATCATTTTTCTTAATGATTATTTCAACTGAGCTCCTAGAGGTGTTGATCTCAGCTCCTCCTTCTACACTTTTCAGTTGAATCAAAAATATTTCATCATTTTCTGGTACCTGTCAATAAATATAAACAACAGCAAAAATATCAATAGCCAAAACATCTGCAAAGAAACCAGAGTATACAAAGTTGCTATGCTTCAGTACAAAGATACAAAAAAATTTTAACTGAAGGGAATAGAGAGGCTTGTTTAAAATCTACATTTTAATATATCTTCCAAAGTTACATAATATATTTTAGATAGGGAAGGAAAAGTTCATAAAGCAATGGTATGGACAGGTATTAAAATATAGGTATAATGTCTTCCAACCTTGATCAATCTTTAGGTAACACTAATGATTTGACAGTAAGACTGGGCATAAAATTTTACTAGTTTTATCAAACTGGTAGAGTCAGAAGTAGCATGATAGTAATCTAATAATAATATGTAAGAATATCTAAGAATCTGGGATAATATTATAGATATATAATATCTAAGAATATGGAAAACTTTACATTAAACATCACATGCAAATAGTTTTCAACATGTGAATTATTCTTGCTTTGCTCTAAATGATTTCTAATTCAAGAAGTAAACATATACCAATCATATGATTTCCAAAATACACATCATGCCTCTGGAGAACAAGCTCTAAGAGTCACTATCAGGGAAATGTTGACACTGTTAGAGTGAAACTTTTTTTTTTTTTTTTTTTTTTGCAGCTACACAGAATTCCTGGGGATAATGCTGTTTAGATAAATTCTGTTTTATGAATAAAAGGGAAGAAAGAAATCTTTTTACCTCCATAAACAGCAATACAAAAGGTAATGCTATTTATCTAAAAAAAATGCTGTGATTTGATTGGTGATCTCTTTATTGCCCAATTTTACTGAGGAATAATTGACAAATATAACTAATATATTTTAAATGTACACATGATGGTTTGATATACATACACATTTTGGAATAACTGCAGAGATCCAGAGAATTAACATAATCATCACCTCACACATTGATTCTTTTTGTGTGAGTGACTGAACACTTATGATCTACTCTCAGCAACTTTCAAGTATACAACACTGTATTATTAACAGCAGGCACCATGCTGTACATTAGATGCTCAGAGGATGATCTTTTAAGTTTCTAGGTAAAATGCATAATTAATCATTGCCCCAAATTATAACCTTTTCAAGGATCTAAAAACAAAAGGTTTTTACTAGCTTAAAGAACCAGAAGAACTAGAGTCATCAATGCTACCTATTATTTCATTTTTTTTTAAGAGAAACAAATTCTAACAATGTCTTCTAAATCATTTTTCTTCTCTTGGGATTTTTTGTGATTTGATTTCATGATTTTTTTTTTTTTTTGTAGCAAGGTAAGGGATAAAATTCCCAGCTATTTTATTCTCTCTTTGTTTCTGACAATATTAAGATTGTTTTATTAAAAGTTACATTTTCTCTCATTTAGCTCACAAGAGATACCCTTGCACATTATTGTTCAAATCCCTTCCCTTCTTAGTTAAGTTAGCTGTGTCACATATCTCAATCCTTGGTAACTTCATTATGAAATGTAAAAATTTAAACTAAAGCCTTCGCATGAATGTGAACATTTAAAATATCCAAACAAAAGAATATCAATTACAGTAGAATCTTCTTTGTTTCCATAGTAAAATACTTACGCTGTGTAGGTAGTACTGTAACTGTTCAAAACTGAAATCACCAACAAAAATCAATCATCAGGGTTTACAAAATGATTAAGTTTTTGTAATACATGTGGTTGCCGGTTATATTCAGGCTTATCAGCTTTTAGATATACAATTTTATGTAAAACAAATTAGGTAAATATTAATCAGAGATACTCCAAAATGGCTCTTTATATCTAAAGTATACACTAACTAGTTAGTACTATACACTAACCTTACACAGGACTATGTTCTTGAATAATTTCAAATAGTGAACACAGTTTAATGCTTGACATAATGTACTCCAACATGTCTGTACTACAGGCAGAGTCCCTGTCCCATTGAAGCATTTAACAGTATCTCACCTCATCATCGAGTACTGTCAAATTATAAATGACTATTGCTCTGCCAGGGGGAAAGGTGATATTTCCTTTAACTGGGCTCAAATCTTCCTCAGGTGAATTTGGGCCACCCTCTACCTGCAAAGAAACACACAGTGCCATTGATAAACACAAAATATTTCACAAGAGTAAGAAAGCATTACTGACAAAAATCAAAAATCCACTTAAAAATGTTTTGAGAGGGGGCGCCTGGGTGGCTCAGTGGGTTAAGCCGCTGCCTTCGGCTCAGGTCATGATCTCAGGGTCCTGGGATCGAGTCCTGCATCGGGCTCTCTGCTCAGCGGGGAGCCTGCTTCCCTCTCTCTCTCTCTCTCTCTGCCTGCTTCTCTGCCTACTTGTGATCTCTCTCTGTCAAATAAATAAATAAAATCTTTAAAAAAAAAAAATGTTTTGAGAGAAGAATTATAGAAAACTGTACATAAGTCTGCCCTCTTAATTAATAGTCCAGGAGTATAATACAGTTATAGATCTTGACTACAATCACATTAAACTACATGGTTTCTAAGCACTTTTTCTTTTTTTCTCAGCCATTAAAGTAAATCTGAGAAAAAAAACATAGATTTTCTTCACAGGTACGTATTCAAAATTGGTAAATTCTCTTAAGTAACAGAATCAAATGGCAGTACCAGCACTGACTGTATAACGTTGAGCAAGATATTATATAACCCCAACGGATGCCTGGGTGGTTTAGTCACTTAAGTGTCTGTCTTTGGTTCAGGTCATGATCTCAGGATCCTGGGATTGAGTCCTGCACTGGGCTCATTGGTCAGTGAGGAGTCTGCTTCTCCCTCAGCCTCTGCCTACCACTGCCACCACCCCCTATCCCCCACCTGTGCGCGCGCTCTCTCTCTCTCTCTCTTATCTTTAAAATAGGCATAATACTATCCACTTCACAGGTTAGATGTGAAGAAGTAATAAGACCATTCTTTTTGAAAAGTGCTTATTAAGTACTCTGTGCCTGATCTCTGTTACACGCTAAGGATACAGCAGTGAATAGGCAAACTCCCTACCCATAAGGACCTACATTTAATGAAAGGGAAAAATGATAAATAAATGTGTATTTTTCAGATGATGATAAGTATTATGGAGAAGAAATTAAGAAGGGCACGAGGGAGACAAAGTTCTGGGAAGAGATGTGGTTTTTTTTTGTTTTTTTTTTTTTAACAGTCCCTTCAGCATGTGACCTCTCCTGCTCCACAGACTCCCAATTTCCCTATTTATTTTTTTTTTTAAGATTTTATTTATTTATTTGACAGACCGAGATCACAAGTATGCAGAGAGGCAAGCAGAGAGAGAGAGAGGAGGAAGCAGGCTCCCCACTGAGCAGAGAGCCCGATGTGGGGCTCGATCCCAGGACCCTGGGATCACGACCTGAGCCGAAGGCAGAGGCTTTAACCCACTGAGCCACCCAGGCGCCCCGAGATGTGGTTTTTATATGTAGTGAGAATCAATGTAAGGCACTTAGAACAGTAAATGGCAACATTAAATGCTCAGCAAATACTAGTTGTAATTATTTCAACAAAACAAAGGCTCAAGACTCAAGAAAGTAACTTTAGACATCCAGAAAGTAACATTCAAAATTTGCAATTTTGCCTTATCCTTTCCACAACCAATTTTTTCCCAATTTTTCCCACATTTGTTATTAGATACATTTTCAAAAATGTACTATCTACGACTACTGCATATTTAATTAGTGCTACTATGTTTTTCACACATTATTCTCTTATGGCATTTTATTTTTTGATGCAATTACCATAACCATCGTACAGTGTAGGTCTCCATGAGCACAAGAAGAACTCTACTATGTTTCAGAATTAGGTTATATAAATCCAACTATCCATTTTATTGATATTGCTATTAATAGTTAAGATAGAAACTGGTAAGATAGAAATTAATGCTCTAATATTTGAAAACAGCATATGAACATGTTCTAGATATTATAAGGGACAAAAATTAGTTGAAGATTTGAATATGTATCTCATAAAATAGCAATATGGTGACTCACTGGTATGCCTGTGTTCAGTAAGCAATCAAATGGAATGGTGACAGGTAGCACCCTAAGAAACCTGCCTCATTCTCAGCCTATCTGAGTCAAGTCAAATGCTCTAACACCTATGGACCACCATGGTGGAGTCTGACTGCTCTTAACAGCATCCATTAAGAGTATTTTTTTAAATGGGGAAAACATAAAATGGGGGAAGACTAGACATCAAATAATCAAATAATTTTACATAAATTTTACATAAGCCTAAGTAACCCATGGGCATTTTTAAAATTTACATCCTTGAAAAGGTTTATCATAAAGGTTTAATGAATTTTTTAGAATTAACATTATTATTATTTTATTTTGTGGTTTATTATTACCAACCAGTATATAAAATGATACATTGTGTTTCATGGTAGCATAGTATATGCAAGCAACAACAACAACAAAAAACATCTTTTATTAACTATGAAATTTATCAGATAATAAAAGTATTTACTATTATTTCAGTTTTTTAAGGGTCATTCATGCTTATTATAGAAAGGACCTTCATTTATAACTTAATTATGTGTGTGTGTGTGTGTGTGTGTGTGTATATAAAATATATATATATAAAATGACTTAATTTATAACTTAAAAGTTATAGCCACCTGATGTGAACTCTGAAGTTTCAAGTGATTTCAGACTAAACTTACCTCAAAAGTCACAGTAACCATTCCATAAGTTCCTTTTTCTCTGATGAGAGTAAGAGGCACAGATTCATTTCTGCCCCTGGGCTCACTCACTGTGATTGAAAAAGGCTAGTGGGAACAGCAAAGACAGGCACTTATCAGCCAGAGGTAGAGGTGGTACAAACTGTTAACCTTAGAAATACTAAATTTACATAGACAAATTAATCCACATCATACCCGAAGAATGTGATATGACCTAGCATTAATTAGCTGTAGTTAATAAAAATGCTTGAAAGGTTAAAAATAATAGTGTAAAGGGAACATAAAACTTGGTCAAGCAAAAGATGCAAGTTCTTGTCCTGATTCTACCATCAGCTAGCTATTCTGCTGAAAGATCTTAGAGGTTATTTAGTTGAAAGATGAGAAATTCAAATGCTCACAGGGACCCAGGATGTCAAAAAACCAAGTTGCGTCTCCCCGAGAGTAGCTGATTGTGACCACCCAGTGGCAGCACCACCAACAGGCCTTACTCCTAACCACTATGCCCTTCTCATTGGCCAACCTGCCAGTGAAAAGCAGAGGACTGCTAATGATTTTCAGGACATGATCACTGGGGGAAAGAAGCCAGGGCTTCAAATGTTGAAACACGCTGACTTGGGTGCCTGAAACTGGGCCTAGAAGAGGAGGAAGAAGGAAGCAGCCAGGTGCATGCTTTCTAGGGCAGCAGTGCCCATCTCTCCTGGTGACCCCAAGCCTCAGTGTCCCCATCCATAAATGGGGATCAGAATATCTGTCCCAAAGACATCGAACATCATCAGTGCTCTCTTCATCATCAACATAATCATTATCCAGGCCAGGAGCTGAAGCCAGCTTATTTAGCAACTACTGTGACCTCAACTGTTTACTTTGTTTCATTTTAACCTTATGGGGCAGGTGCCCAGTCAGGGGCTCCCTGGCAGCACAGCAACCACAACAGTCAGGGACCTGCCACCAATGCTAAAGACTGGGATTCATTCCCAGAGGTTAAGAGGTACTGTGTCAAGAAAAAAGGCGGGTGGGAGGGAAGGAGGGGGAAGGGAGGGGGGAGGGAGGAAGGAGGGAAGGGAGGGAGGAGAAAGGAGGGAGGGAGAAAAGAAACCTTTAAACAAGTCAGTATGAGGTTAGGGGTGATAAATTGGGAGTGAATATAAAAGAAAGACAGTAAGGAGAAAAATTAAGCAATTAAGAGAGCCTGCTTCATAATTAACAAGTAATTCCCCATCATTTAAATAGAACTGACTGATTAATTAATTTAATTAATTTTGTAAATGACAATATAATGGAGGTCACAAAATGTCTACTATATTGACATTATCCACATCTTTTTTTAATAAAGATACTGCAATTAAAAGTTCATATTTATCTATAGCTTGCCTTGTTACAGAGATAATTTAAGGTAAGAAAATGACATACAATGCACCAATTGTAGCAGCAATCTAAATTGGAAAATAAATAAAAAGCTGGGGAGTATCATCATCTTTTAGTAATGATAATTAGTAACATAATTCAAAAAGCCTCAGTATCAGGAAGGTGATTGTAGTCTAAAACTTAGTGGCAAGATCCAATTGTATCCAAGATAAATTTTGTTTTAAGAGCTGGAAACATGGGCACCTGGGTGGTTCAGCTGTTAAGCATCTGCCCTCAGCTCAGCTCATGATCCCAGGATCCTGGGATGGAGCCCCACATCAGGCTCCCTGCCCAACAGGAAGCCTGCTTCTCCCTCTCCCACTCCCCCTGCTTGGATTCCATCTCTTTCTCTCTCTCTCTCTCTCTCTCTGTGTCAAATAAATAAATAAAATATTTTTAAAAATGGCTGCACCATTAAAAAAAAAAAAAATAAGAGCTGGAAACAATTTCTCTCAAAGGGGAACCTGTCTTGTGTACTTCTTTCTAAAGATAAAACTCTCTGAACAGAGGACACACAGGAATTCAGTGATCAAGAGAAAAGAATGAACTGCTGAGCAAAACTGAGGGAGATGATGAGGAGTTTTAACCTTTAAGAAATATGAGTAAGTGGGAAAAAAATCTCAGGGTAGGGACCGACTACAGAATTTAAGAACTATCGTGTCTTCATTCTATTCAATTCTGAGTTGACTATAGGTTTTTCCAGTACTCTTCCAGTAAATTTTTCTCATCTCCAACCTTCAGAGGAGGAGGACAAACAGTATTTTCTTTCAGTGGCAACTGAGAAAATCAAGCAAAAGGAACTACATTACAACATCTGCTAGAGCCTAAATGTTTGTGCCCCTCCTCCCCCCACCCTGAAGTCGTGTTCAAATCCTGGGCAGTGGGGCCTTTAGGAGATGATTAGGTCACAAGGGCAAAGCTATTCTGAATGGGACTAGCGCCCTTATCAGAGAGACCTCCCACAGCTCCTTTGCCCCTCCTGCCCTTTGAAAACAGCACACTAAGACATCTAGGAAGCAGGCCTTCACCAGACACAGATCTCAGACGTCTCTGCCTCCAGAACTGGGAGAAATCATTCCTGTTGTCTACAGAATTCTGTCACAGCAGACAGAACAGACTAAGACAACATCCAAGTTAGAGAACAGCAAAGGAGGCAACGAATGAGTCAGGTGAGAATGATCAGCAGGAGATTAGGACAAGAGATGGCCATGATCCGACAGGCCTCCTCAAGCTGAAGAAATCTTAGGTAGAACAAATGAACAGTCTACAAAATGTGGGACATGGATGAAGTTCGAGAAAATTTTATTTAAATATCAAATGTTAGGATGCTACCAGGTAACATCATGAAAAATAACAAAAAAAAATTAATAACTATTATCTAACAACCACAAGATTAATCAAATTGCAACCATACCATATCAAATGAAATAATTCCAAATGCATTGTCATTTGATAATATTGTCACAGTCACAGTCCTTGGCCATCCAAGTTTTACATTTGCTGAAGGTTTCTAAAATAAAAGCCCAAGAATAAGTTAATAAAATTAAAAATAAGAGGAACAGTGAAACATTTTAATAGTTTCTGTTTTTGCGTAATTGTTCAGAATATGAATAAAAATACACTTTTAATGCAGATTAAGAAAATATATTCAAACTAAGTCAACCTGGTAAAGAAGTCCCAAATAAACTTTTTAAAAAAGTTTAAAAAACCAGTAATCACTGGCTATCAAAATATCAATCACTATAATGATAAGTAATCACTGGCTAGTAATGCCATATTATAATTAATGCCATTACTAATGTAATAGAGAATTAAGTAAGCAGTGTGAAATTCTATTCAAATATGATTTTTTTTCTTACACTACAGAAGGTGCTGAAGCTTAACAATTACTTTTTTCTGTAAGTCACAGAGCCAGATTAAAGATGAAATATTAAAACATCTTTTCTAATCAACAAGGGAAGAGTTTCCTACAACATTTCTATTGATATTCAACAGCAGCATAAAGGAATATGCAAAAAGTAATATACAAAAGCAGAAGAGAACTATTTCAAGCATCATTTTCACAAAAATTTTACTCATACTGACCTAATGATTCTAAAAAAAATTCCCAATGCCCCTCAGAAAAATTAACTAGAACAGTGTTAGCAGTCATTACCTCAACCTAATAGATCAAGCCATAAAGGACAATTAAACCTTGGGCTATTCAAGCATTTTTCCCAGGGGCAGTCCAAAATAATTCTAAGGCGCAGGGACCTCCCACTTCCACGCCTGCTTTTTGTATCCTTCTCCTTTGAACTTAGAAGTCTAGGTCATTCTTTGTGCATCTGGTAGCAGGGGAGGGATAAAAGAGAAAAGGGCCAAATGGAAGACTGGTTTTCTTGAGCATCTGTCATGGCAATTCCTAAATAAGCTGAATGGATCCAAAAACTAACTGTAGAATCTTCTAAACAAGATTGTCTGAGGAATAATAACCACAATAATATTGTCTGTGGAACTGACAAAAAGGTCATCAGTTCTGAGTTCTATGAAAACCACCTCCAGTCTTTAGATGGGCTTTATCTCTACAGAAACAGATTTTTACGCACTGTAAGGTTTCTCTGAGTTTAAGGTGGGCAGCAGGGGCAAAAGGACTTACCTGTAATGTTAAGTGAAAAATAAAAGTTTCATCAGGCTCTGGTAAGTCATCATCGCATACTGCTATGTATACTGTCCGATTTGTTTCTCCAACAGGTATAAATGCTGCAGCATATGTGTCAAAAAAGTCACCGGTGTCATCTCCATACAGCTATCAAATGCAAAATATAGGTATTTCTTACAACAGTGTTAGGATAGGCATAACTGATGCTAATTGGAGCAATCAACAGAAAAAAACAGGAATCATCAACTCACGCTGATGTTTATAGACAGGATGTACCAAAAACAAAACAAATATTTAACAATTGACAAAAATCACTGTCAAAAAAAATTATTAAAAATGAGTCTAAGCAAAAACATTTGCTTATACTCTGGAAGGTAAAGGAATCATTACACAGAAAAGTAATAATTATATAGGAAAGTAAGGATGTGAATATTTTTTTTCTACCTCTTAATTGATCTGAAGTGGATTACAGCAAACCTGACAAGAAAACAAACTGTAGCTACAATAGGAAATAAAAAGGAATAGGAAATAAAGCAGGAACTAGCCTGCCAAATTGTATCAGGAAAATCAGTTATTTTTACCCTTTTGGTTTCAAAGAAATGCTTTTTTAAAACTTCAACTCAAGTTTTATTTATATTCTCCCCCACAACTCCAATAAAGACCAAATTCCTTTAGTCATCATAAACTTTTCCTTAACTTTTTAAGACTTCATTCTGTAACATCAACACTGCTAATAAGATTTTCAAGGGAGCAGTAATTATGAAATTATAAATGAGCAACTTCTGGTGCAAAGCTATATGAGATTTCTTTTGCCAAAGAACTCAAAATGAACAACTTAGCTACTGGAAAAAATACTATGATTTAGTACAAATATGTATAGGAAAATTATAGTCAATTTCTAGTTTTCTTTTATAAAAATAAAGTTTAAATACTTGAGATACCCAATTAACTTGTTGAGGGTATTGAAAAACTTGTACTCCTTAACATAAAAAGTGGCACAGCCTTTTAGAAAGCACTAACTATCAAGAGCCATTGAAACAAAGAGAAAAACACAGCAATCCAGTCCAAAAAAATCACTTAACAACCCAAAATGTGTAAAAATTGATATATATGTAAACATTTTCATCAAAGCAGCATTTATAGCAGCAAAGATTGGAAGGAACCTCATTGAAAAACAGGTGAAAAATGATTGAGAAATGATGATGCCACCATCAAGAGAAACTGTGAAAATGAAAGGGCAATCCCAAAACATCCTTATGATACAATCGAAATTATGCATAAAAGATTACTAAGTATAATGTATACTCAAGTCCAAATGAATTCAGTAAATATATTCACAGGTCATAAATTAAAAACTCAAAGCAATGCACAAAATTATAAAACTGGGTTTATTTCATAAGCAGTTTTTCTTCTTTATCTCTTTTTACGATGTTTCACAATGTGGTTAATTTAATCTCCTCCTTCAAAACTTATTTTTGAAAAAAAAATTTCAGGCACTTTGGGTCTCAAACACAGCAACATCCTTAGTAGTCATATGACATTTTTTTTTTATTTAATTTAATTTTTTTTTCAGTGTTCCAAAATTCATTGTTTTGCACCACACCCAGTGCTCCATGCCTTCCTTAATACCCACCACCAGGCTCACCCATCCACCCACCCCCCTCCCCTCCAAAACCCTCAGTTTGTTTCTCAGAGTCCACAGTCTCTCATGGTTTGTCTCCCCCTCCGATTTGCCCCCACTGATTAAACACAGACACACACAAATAGGCACACAATCCACCTAATAACCAAAGTGTGTATAAGATAACTTGATAAACAGTTTAACAAACTTACTACTTGCCTAACTTCTACTTAAGTTAATGTATTTCATTTCTCCCAAGCTCTCTGACAAAATTCATTTTTAATTTGCCATTTTTCGGCTTTTACATATTTTATGTATTTTCCCTAAGCCACCTGAAATTAATATCTGAGCAGAGACAACTTGTAACCAAATTACTAAAAGTAAAATTTTCTTCTACTTAGAAATAGTTACTGATGTCTTTGGTTTTTATTTGTTTTAACATTAAATATATGAACATTTTAAAATAATCAGCCTATACCTTTACAATAGTATTATTGTCAAGTGCATATGCTACCTTGGAGCGCTGTGTAAACTCTATAAGAAAAATGAATGGAATAGTGTAACTGCAAGTCATTTATCATAATGAAACAACTCAGAATCTCAAACAGTTAAAAAAATACTATCACTGAAACTAAGAAATTTCATATCATCTATTTCAGTAAGAATAGAACTACATCATTTCTTACCGATACAATTGCAGTGACATTTGCTGGCTCTCCTATCCTTTCGATGACAAGACGAATAACTGTTGTACTTGTTTCATTAACTACAAATTTTGTTTGTCCGGCAAACCTTATTTCTGTTTCTCCAAACACAAAAGGGATGAATAAAGCTGAGAGGAGATTTACTAGAAAAGATGCAGAGGGCATCCCTATAAGGGGGGGAAAAAAAAAAGCTTTGAATGTATTTTCATTACACTGTTGCTTACAGGTATAAACATAGGATGAAGAGCTAGACAGTCAGCAACTAAGACATAAATACATCAAGTATTAAGTATCCAACTTAAATACGTGATCAAAGAAACAAGTTAAAAAATCACAATCTCTTCTGTGGTTCTTTTTTACAATTCATAACTACTTTTTGTTCTTTAACTTATATATCAAGATAATAGTTATTAGTAGCCTTAAACTTTTTATTAAATTAGGGTTTTTAAAATTTTTGACGCTAAAACTTATTCTAAGAAAAAACATAAAGCAGTACCTCGGAAATGGAGTTAAAGCCCATATTTCCTTCCCCCAAGTGAAACTGTAAAATGTAAGCTAAAACTAAAAAATTATCAAATGGATCAATAATCTTAATGCGGTTTCTTCATCTTTTTATTTGATGATCACACAAATATGAGAGAACTCTTAAAAGTGGTATGTAAAAGCAGTTGAAGCTAAAACTTTATTGTAAATTGATTTCTTGGTTGTTTCTACCTTTTCCTGAAATTTGTCTCATTTGAGAATGTTTTAAAAATTTTTTTTTAGGGACGCCTGGGTGGCTCAGTTGGTTAAGCGGCTGCCTTTGGCTCAGGTCATGATCCCAGCGTCCTGGGATCGAGTCCCACATCGGGCTCCTTGCTCAGCGGGGAGCCTGCTTCTCCCTCTGCCTCTGCCTACCACTCTGTCTGCCTGTGCTCATGCTCTCTCTCTCTCTCTAACAAATAAATAAATAAAATCTTAAAAAAAAAAAAATTTTTTTTTTTAGTTACTGCAAGGAAACGCTAAAGTTTTTAAAGTTTTTTAGTGATTGTAAGAAATGCTAATATTTTCAACATATGTTTCCAGGACTTAAATTTCTTCCATTAAACAAGCTAAAACATTAATATCATTTCTTAGAAAATGTCTATGTTGCTTTAAAAATAAGCAGCATAGACAAACATTTGACTGTATTTCCTTCTCTTCCATAAGTTCTTTTGTTTTCTTCTTACTAGACTGTGTGTGTTTATGAGTCATCAATAGCGTTCCTGCTTTCAGCACTGTGTGATTCAAGTGTTTTCAAAAGCACAACAGTGCAGTGGCCTCTTGAAAGCACTGTTGTTTTGTAATGTAGATGCACCTCCACAAAATGTGAACAACTGATCTCACGGATCATTAAGATTCCAATGGATTATGTGATCAGTCACACGAACATAACAAGTTCATGTGTTTTAAAGGAGAGTTGCATTATGCACTCTATGAGCCAAAATGCTTCCTATTAATCTTTACCTTGGTCGCAAAGTAATAAAACTTTCATGCATGCGGTACTTCCACATGGCTACCCATGGTGTTATATTTAGAAACCACCAAACACACAAGTTCTTGATATATTTTAGTTTAAATGCAATTTGCTCAGTCAAGTATATTCAAACAATGCAATCTGAGATTGCTTAAAGATGTCTCCCATATTTATGGCTGCAAAATCCAGACAGGGATGCAGAGGTCAGAGTCCAGGAAGGGCCAACAGAGACAGAGATTCTGGAGGACTAAGGAATTCTGTACACCTGTGCCTTCTAAGAATGTTCACCCGTCCTGGGGATAAGGGACTTGGGGGAAGAAATAAAACAGCTCTTTCTTCCCTGACTTCTAAGGTGGAAACCTTAACCAAAAGTAAGTTAATTTAAAAAGTGAGAGAAAGGGAAGGAAAAAGGCAAAGACTGGGTGAGTCAGGAGATTAGGAGCAGCTCTGGGGCCACCAAAGACAACTGAAGGTCTTCTGTGGAATTCTAAAGCCAGAATGATTTCACACCTCACTATGACAAACAGTAGGGGAAAAATGGACTAGGAATGAGAAAGAGAATACAGAATGGAGGGTGAGGAGGCAGTGAGCTTGGCTTTGAATGTGTAAGAAAAAGATCAACTTTGGTCTATTGTGATTTTGAAAGAAAAAAATTCCTTGAACGTGAGATGTGACAGAACTTTGAGCTGAGAGGAATACGACACCTGAAGTTCTAAGTGAGAAAGAGTGAAAGTGAATTATAGCATGACAAGAGGGAATCACAAAAGGCTGGGGAAATAAGTTCTCAAAATTTGTTCTGCATCAGAATCAGCTCAAATGTTTGTTAAAAATGCTAACTCACACACTCAAAATTTTTGATCCAGGGAATTTAGGTTGAGGCCCAGGAATCTACATTCAACAGGCAGCCCTACTGATTCTAATTCTAAGCCCAACTGATCCTTGAGACATACTTTGACATACACTGTCCGGGAGTGTAAGGAAGAGTGTGAGGAGTGTGTTCGAGAGTGGACGTACAATAAACCACATTTGCAGCTTTGAGTTAATTACTAAATTTTTCAATGCAATATGCTTGAACTTACTGCTGACTTCCTTAAATATTTTTTCCTATACGTTATTATATTATATTCTAAGATTCCACATATCCCAAAGAAAAACTGCAAAGACCTATAGAAAGTAATCAGAACAGCGAATGTTTAGGTACCGTTGTTGTAGAAACTTTACTTAACAACATCCCTCTGAAGAAGGTACTAGTAGCATTAAGCTCATTTATAGCTGACGAAACTAAGGCACAGAGAAGTTAACACATGTGGTGCTACTTAACTAAGTAAATGACCAGGCAGGATTTGAACCCAGCAGTCCACATTCAGGCTCTACCCCATAACCATACTATATTGCCTCTTACATACTATTCCTACAAATCACATGCCTCCATCTTAAAAAATTTGGTAGATTGCTTATGCTACCTGTTTCCAAACATTCAAATATTTTAAACTCATGCACAATAACCAAAACTTCCATGAAGATATATAATTACAAGTCTCCTAAGTCTGCACATTATTATTCAAATAAACATTACATTTATTTAACAGAAACTATGGTTCTCTTGACTATTTTAAATATTTAATAGCATCTTTTAATGTCAGGACCAATGAGCTCAAGTGGTACATTCTTACAGTTTCCCAGGCAATTAGAGCTCCAAGATCTTGTGGCTAAGTCAGTAAATTCATTTTAAATTGGTGCACATCAGTGAATTTTGAGATTATGTGAAATGAACAAACAAGCATGATTGGAAATGCCTCAAATTCTGTGACATCATTGATAATTGAATCTCCCCTGCTTTCATCTTTTCAACTTGTAAGAAAAGTTGTTGAGGCAAAGTTGGCATTCAACAGAAACTAAAAGATGAAGAAAAAAGCTTTGAAAGTGAAGTTCCCATTAGAAGACAGGCATAATTAAACAAATGCTGAAGTTTCTTTTTTAGAGTAACTAGGTACATTTTCCTCTATCATACTAAAAATCTAGTCTTTGGAACTCTATTAAACTCAGAAGAATAGGCATTAGCAACTGACACAACATGTAAATCTTTTATCTATTTCAGGTCACTTTTCACTTACTTAAGAAAAGTTTTACATGACCCATCAGACCACCAATTTTAAACTTTTCTGTGAAATGAATTCCAAACATGTGCTTAAAGATGTCCTTAATTCATAGTCTGTCACAATGTCAAAGAATAATTTTAGCAATATTAAGGCATTCCTCTGCTCTGCAGGAGCATAATGTTCTAATATTCAAATTCTCTCCTTTTCGGCTATAATCCATGTTTTCCTCACCCCCCAGTATGATTCAAAGGAAATGAAAGCTGTTCCTGCCAATAGATCTCTTATCTCTGAATACATTTCTTACCATGTTAAAACAATATGAAATTTATGTTACTTTCTTGCTTATTTCCTGAGTTTTACTATGAAGTTTTGACAGAGTCCTGCTAACGTATAAGCACAAAGTGTTCAGTTTTTAGATTCCAGTAATCACATGCAGCCTATAAAAAAGTCATCTAATTCTGCAAAAAATATTTCAAAATTAAAATCAGGAACATATTAGAATAGTTTCTACAACATATATTGGTTGCTTTCCGAAGAGCTGATTAAAACATGGTATGACATTTGTGCAGCGAGCACCTGCTCGCTAGACATCATGCAACGTCCTGGGCTCATCACTGATGATACAAACATCCCTAAGATATGGCTCTTGGCTCTATGGTACTCTCGGCAATCGGCGAATGCCTCAAATCAGGCCAACTGGAGCCAAAAAGATAATTCTAAGATTCCTGTTTAAGCATAAAGATGCAGATTCCCTCTACTGCTGGATTTGGGATCATTTTGATGGGGGACAGTTTCCTCCAAAGCCTGGAAATAAAGCCAAAACAGCCAGAGACAGAGCCAAGATGTGGAGAGGAGCCAAGTCTTGATAATCAAGCTCTGCTTCCTGAATCCAGCTTTACCCTCGCCTCCTCAGTTACTGAGGCAATAAATTACATTTTTTTCAACAGTCACCTTAGGTTAGATTTTCTGTCACTTTCAACATCAATATTTATCCATTAATCTCCAACCTGTGACCCTACGAACCCATGTCGGGATATACCAAGTGGAATATTTCTCCTCCTTCACTCCAACATTCAATAGTCTTACTTAGTCTTTCTAAAATTTTGTGGAAAAATACCACACTAGCTCTTTCCTGTTCCCATGCAATTATTAACACCATCTATAATATTTTGCCCTCCCACCTCAAAACTGACAATGACTAGTAAGGAAATTTAGGACACGCAGACAAACCAAAGTTGTCTTCACAATAAAACAAAGTGGAACAGGAGTACACCACACCTGACTCAGTGTTCTGGAAAAGTTGATACATTCTGATTCTCACAAGGAACCCCAATATTATGCTTCTTTAAGTTAGCATGGCATTAATTCCTCTCTCTTGCTTTTTTCCTGAATGCCTACCTCTTCTTTCTCTTCGGAAAACCTACTGGTTTTCAGTAGGTTTTCAGGTAACCTACTGGTTAGCATACAACATATTAAACATCATTTATAAAATAATACTCTCCCACATAATATGTCATACTAACCACCAAATTCTACATCCCTCTTATCTAGGGTATTACCTTCCTCCTATCTTACTTCTCATTACTAGGTACTTTAGGAAAGATAGCAAGTATAGTATATCCTGAGTAAATGGGAATAGTCATCTATTTTAAGTTCCAATAAGTCTGTAGGAACAGAATAAAATAAGGTTTAGAATAAAATAATAAATGAGACTAAGCACCCAAAAGATGACAATATAAAAAAAAATATAAAAAAATGATTCTGCTGATTGTGCAGTAATTAGCTCTCATACAAAACTCTAGTTACTTTTTTTTTTTTTTTTTAAGATTTTATTTATGTACTTGACAGAGATTGTAGGCAGAGAGAGGCAGGCAGAGAGAGAGGGGAAGCAGGCTCACTGCTGAGCAGAGAGCCCAATGCGGGGCTCGATCCCAGGACCCTGAGATCATGACCTGGGCCAAAGGCAGAGGCTTAACCCACTGAGCCACCCAGGCGCCCCAACTTTGGTCACTTTAAAAGTTAACTTTGTCAGGGTACCTGCGTGGTTAGGTGGGTTAAGCCTCTGACTCCTGATTTAGGCTCAGGCCACGATCTCAGGGTTGTGAATGGAGCCCCACCTTGGTCTCCATGCTGAGGGTGGAGCCTGCTTAAGATCCTCTCTCTTGGGGTGCTTGGGTGGCTCAGTGGGTTAAAGCCTCTGCCTTTGGCTCAGGTCATGATCCCAGGGTCCTGGGATAGAGCCCCGCATTGGGCTCTCTGCTTAGCAGGCAGCCTGCTTCCTCCTCTCTCTCTGCCTGTCTCTCTGCCTACTTGCGATCTCTATCAAATAAATAAATAAAATCTTAAAAAAAAAAAAAAAGACCTTCTCTCTTTCCCTCTGCTCCTCCCTCCCTCCCCCACTTAAAACATAAATAAATAAATAAATGGTAAAACTTAACTTTGTCTTTTTAAGTTTTAAAGTAAACAACTGTACAACCCCTATGAGTGATAGGACACAGTGAAATGACAATTATTATTAATGCAGAATTGAATAGATGCATTGACCTTTTGTTTCAGTTGTTGCCTTATCAATGCCACAGCAAGCATCTTCCCACGGTGTGACCACCAGATAACTGATACTGAAAATATGATCCTGATGGAAAAGGTTTTCTAGTTTAGAATTACTTCAATTCTATTACATTTACTAACAGGCATTCTAAAGCTATAGAGTTACTCCCATGGAACAAGAGAAGTTTCACCACTCGTATCATAAATTATTCAGCCTCTAAGAATTCTTAATTTGTGTTATTTATATTTGGGTGAGTACTACAAAAAAATTGATGTTTTCCTTCTTCCATACCAAAACAGAATTTAAATTTGCAACTTTCAATTAAAAAGTAAGCTAATGATACAAATAGAGGAAAAGCTAGATATTTTTAGATAAAAAAAGGTATAGTCTCATAGTTATGTGGACCATACCTAAACTTTACCTTACTACCCTTGTTTAATTTTAAATTTTTAAGGAGAATATTTTATTATATAACAAATATATATATATATATATATATATATATATATGTTGGCACAATATTAAAAAGTACGTCTCCCTCACACCAGCCCCCATCAGCCATATGCTTCTCCTACCCAGAGTCAATTACAATTATCAGCTTCATCTGTCTCTCACAAGAGAGAATCTATGTATATATTGAGATGTACAACTATAGGAGAAAATTCCTGTGACAGATTTTGTTTTCTTCAGCTACAGACTTCAGGAATCTGCGCGTTTTCTCAAGATGGTAGCTGATAGAGAAATAGATACAACAGTTTGATGTTGACACTCATCATGGGAACGCACATAATTGTCTCAACTACACTCCGTCACCATTATAAATCTCATCAATTAAATGATCGTGTCCACGGACTTTCACTACACTCATCAAGTCACCCTCTAGGGAAAGAGACAAAAATCTGGCAACTTGCACTTTCTTAGACCACATATTGTCAAGCCTACATTCATCGGGACTTCCTGACCTCTGTACATGAACATAAGATTCATCCTGGGATTCCCTTTGACTTCTGCCCTTTGATCTGTTTGCTGATTCCATGTTTTCTTCTTTCTTGGTTTACTTTGTTTATTCCCTTGTTTTGACAGAGAACATCCTCCAGTAACTTTGTAAGAAAGGGTGTGTAAAAACAAACCTTTTAAATCTTGTATGTTAGGAATTATTGTATATTAATCTTCCACTTAACAACACTTTCATTGGGTATAGAATTTTAGGTGAAAATAATTTTTATTATTCTGAAAGCCTTGTTCTATTATTTTCAAACTACCAGTGTTGCTGTTAAGAAATCCAAAATCATTTTGATTATGAAATATTTTATGTGTTTTTTTGCATTGTCCTCGCTCTGGAAGGTTCTTCTCTTTGTCATAGTGTTTCACAATTTCACAGGATTTTTCTTGGAATGGGTTTATTCTTGTTCATTTGTCTGATCACTCAGCCCCCTTCGGTCTGACACTCAATTTCAGATCTAGAAAATTTTATTTTACAATGATTTCCCCTCTTCCATTTTCAGTTTTTTTCATCCTAAAACTCTTATTATTTGATCTTGGTATTCTGGGATTGACCCTCTCACTTTTTTTTTTTTTTTTTTTTTTTAATTTGCCAGAGAGAGAGAGAGTACAAGCAGGGGGAGCGACAGGGAGAGGGAGAAGCAGGCTCCCGCTGAGCAGAGAGCCCAACATAGGCTCTCTGTCCTGAGCTGTCTCTGTCTCCTGAGCTGAAAGCAGACACTTAACTGACTGAGCCACTCAGGCACCCCAACCCTCTCATTTTCTTGTCCTTTATTCTAATATCCAAATCTTTGATCTTTGCCCTGAGAATTTAAAGATTTTTTTTTTTTTATTTGACAGAGATCACAAGTAGGCAGAGAGGCAGGCAGAGAGAGAGAGAGGAAAGTAGGCTCCCCGCCGAGCAGAGAGCCCAACATGGGGCTCGATCCCAGGACCCTGAGATCATGACCTAAGCCAAATGCAGAGGCTTAACCCACTGAGCCACCCAGGTGCTCCCTGCCCTGAGAATTTAAATCACCATTAAATTTCAGTTGTCCTACTAATTTTTTAATTTATGCTATTGTGTTTTCAATTTCTAAGAATTGATGGTATCCTGTTCTTTTTCTGTTAATTAAATACCTTCTTTTATGTCTCAGAAAGTATTAATTTTTTAAAGTTTTCTCTTTATAGTCTCTGTTACTGCTAAGTGGCTTTGCTACTTAATCTGGGATTTATCTTCTATTTAAGATTTCTTCAAACATCTGGTAATTCTTGATTATCTGCATATGCTTAAAAGTAAGAGACTAAAAGGATGATTGGATGTGCTGAATATATGGATCTGTTTATCTGAATATGACTAAGGGGGCGCTTGGGTGGCTCAGTCATTAAGCGTCTGCTTTTGGGTCGGTTCATGATCTCAGGGTCCTGATGCAGGACTAATCAGGCTCCCTGCTGTGGGGGGGGAGGAGAGCCTGCTTCTCCCTATCCCACTGCTTGTGTTCCCTCTCTCACTGTGTCTCTTTCTGTCAAATAAATGAATAAAATCCTTAAATTTATATATGATTAAGAATCAGAGACCAAAATGAAAATTTGAAGTTTTGAGCATATATGAGAGAGTGTAGCTTGTCAACATTGGGTGAAATGAGTAAACTTTTTATTAGAAAGTCTCAATTTTAGTCCCTTTAGAAAAGATTTTACTCTCAGGTTGATCAGGTTCCCCAAAGAAAAATTTTCCATTCTACTATCTAGAAGATACAGAAATAACTATGAAGATTTCAGGGACCAAGTGACCGGAGCCTCAGCAATCAGTAATCATATATCATATAGGGATCTTCACCCTTCAAATATGCTTCAGATCCCCAATCAAGAAACCATGTTTAACAAGTTTCCAGAGAATAAACAGTAGAGCTGCAGGGAGGAGGGGTCAGCAGTAGTACAGAAGAGATGCTAATTCTAGGAACCCAGCTACTCCTGGGACAGATTCCATCCTATCTAGTTGTCTACCCAGCCCACTCCCCATAGTTACAGAGGTACTTGGTACTCCCTGTATTGTTTTTAAGAATCCTGTGCAAACTTAGCATTCCTTGGCCTACTAGCTTATAGAGTTAAGCTGCTGCTGTTGGTCTGCTAAGCCAATTATTACTCATCTGTCTGCCTTCTGGCTCAAAAACCACATTGCTATTGTCTCCTCTCCTCTTCAATTGTTGTGCGGCTACACAACTTAAAAAAAAAAAACAAAAAAAACTTTACCATAAAGTTTTAGGTGGTTTAGGAAGACCCAATATTAAAAGTGCATAAGTTCCTATGTTCTCCAATTTTCTTCAATATTCAAGTATAATTTTAGATCCTGTCATGGTTCTAACAAAACATTTTAGCATCTCCCATTAACAACTTCCAACAGATTATTTTCATCACCTTCATATTTTCAACTGGTTAATTTTTTTTTTCTCTTTCACGTACTTTTGTATTAATCATGCATTGGGAGCCTAAATATTTAGGATCTAGTTCCAAACTGGGTGATGGGTTCATGGAGATTTACTATTTCTTCTACTTTTGTATGTTCAAAATTTTCCATAATAAAAAAAGGCTTTATAAGAAAAATCTTTGAAGGCTCCTAACTGCACTTAAAGTGCAGACTCTACCATGGACTACAAGACCCAATATAAACAGACCATACCTATTATATCAAGTCCCACTCTTCCCCTCACTCACAGCCATAGTGGTGGTGTTCCAGATCCTTGGATGAGTCAAGCCCTTTCTAACTTCTGTGCCATAGCTGGTTGCTCCCCAGGCCTAGGACTCTCTTCCCTCCTACCTTTCCCATGACCCTTTCTCGTCTTTTATGTTTTTGCTTAAATGTCATCTTCTCAAAGGGACTTTTCTATTCTCTGTATGTAAAGACATTTGTCCTGATATCCTCCTCTCAGCTTTTTGTTTCTTTCATTGCACTTAATCACAATTTGCACTTACTCTGTCTCTCCCCTTAGAAGAAAAGCATCATCAGGACAATGACCTCGCCCGTCTTGGATTCTCAACACCTAGCATGAGTACAGAGATGAGGCCCAAGAATATTGATAATTTTTAAGAAAAAGCACCTAAAACTTGGATATTAAGCAAAAAAGCATGTGCCATGTAATTTCAATATCAGATAGGGCACAGACCCATCCAAGATTTAAAGAAATGCACTTTATTCAACTCAACATTTTTTTACTATCAATAAAAGGTTTCAGACTTAGTGAAGGTACATGTAAATTTGGAAGTTTTCATGCAGTAAATGTGCAAATACTTTTTGTCCAGTGAAACAGATATCCAGAGGTTACAGTTTTATTGCTCAGAGGACAATGCCCAGTTTTATAACTAACCTAGGAATCTTATCTCAACATTCCTTTATTAATTTTCCTGTACATATTTAGTTCCTCAAAAGCTCTTTGAAGCAATATTAACATTCTCTTGGTTTCCTCACTAATGGGTTGAATATCTTTGACATGTGCTCATCTTATATTTTCATGAGAGTCATGTTTACCAACTTTTGCAAAGTGTGCTTTAACACAATCTCTCTTTTTTCTTTCTTTTTCTTTTCTTTGTTCTCAGAAGAGTAACCATGATAGAACAAATCACCCCGGCACATGCATATGACTCTGGCTCCACAAAACCGTTTCAGTAAACAACTCTACAGCTTGAACCAAAACTTCCAAGGAAAACAAAACGTTACTAAACACAAATGAAGTAAGTAAATGCTTGAGACACGAAATCTTTTAAATAACGTATGTGTACCTCAGATTTCTATCGTATTCCAAAATATTTAAGCTTGACATTTCCCATGAGACCATACAGTCCCAATTGCTTGAGTCATCAACTAGATCACAAAAGCCATTCAAGCTGTTCATATGTGAATTACAAATGTTCACCAAGAAAACAGGAAGAACAATGTGCAGAAGCTTCAATTCTAGACTACGTGTGGCTCTAGAAGATTATGGATTTTAAATGTGCTCTCTCTATCCCACTTTGGCAAAGCACAAAATGAAGGATTCACAACACTGAATGCTTTGAGGCAAATTTAGAAGCAATAAAGTCAATCAAGACATGTGCACAGAGATTCCAAATATGAGTGTGCTAATGGTATCACTTGTGAAGGAGAAGTAAAACGCACTTGCCCTTTTGCTCCTTTGAAATACAAGGATTGTGCGTCTCAACAAAGATTTCGTGAACCACCATTAGATGGCACCCCTCCATTTTCAAAAGCAAACATTTTCTTGAATCATGAAAAAAGGTCCTAAGAACTTAAAGATAGATTTTTGCCACCTATAACTCTTTGTAAAAATATAATTTGCAATTCCTCATAAAACTCAAAGACAAAAGTCACAAAAGCAATTTTATTGAAATTAAGATCTCATTGAACACTGCTATAATTAGTTCTAGTCTTTCATACTTCAGAGATTTAGTGTTATCTTAAAAAAAAATTCTCTTAGCCAATTTTTCCGAGTTTCTTTCTATTATGTGTCTATTTATAGAATATCATTTGTTTTCAATGACGAATCTAGGCACTGTCCTTTCTAAAGGAATTATATGCACACATGGCAGGTAAGGGAAAGAACAAAGTAAAAAGTTTCATGTTTAATGTTGAAAACAGAGGTTTCACCCCAAGAGGTCTACAGACATGTTTCTTAGGCCAAACTGTGTCTACAAAATAATAATAAAAGAATTTTTTCCAAGATTTAAAGTTTGAGGACGCCACATTTTTAAAAAATTGATTTCTAGGTTATTTTGAAAAAACTGAGTCCGCATTTCTACATGACATCAGTTGGCTCCAGCTGAATAGCAACTGTGAATTATAAAGAGAACTTGAATTCCAAGTCCACACCAATGTCTCCTCTAAGTGGGATCAAAGAGGAAAGTAAAATACTTCTTCTGTTTATGCCATTCAACAGTAGAAAAACACGTACAAGTGTGTGTCCACACATACACCTGCACACACATACCCCTTGTAGGCTGTCCCCAGTGTAGGGTCCCAGGAATTTGATTTTACAGGGCAAAGGGAGAGCATTCCTAGCAGTACCCTCTTGGGGATCCTGCAGTAGAAGTTATGAAGAGTCTAGCTGGACACTGCCAATGCCCCTGGGGATGCTGAGTCCCCAGTCACTTCTAGTCTCTGCCATCTTCCCATCTTTGCCATCGATGGACAAGTTAAGCCACTTCTCTGGACCCCAAGTTCCCTCAACTATTAAAGGGAAGAAAAAAGAACAGCTACAGCACTAGGGAATTTGTGAGGCACTCAGAAATTCATTCCAGTACACCAGGAAGTACCAGTTTCCAGGCTCTGGACCTTCAATATCCAATGGCCAAGAGACTAAAGGAAATAAGACTGGGCATCCTAGGCTGTCCTGTGTGAGGCTCTCTTTCTACCCACGCACCCATATAATATAGCAATACTAGAATGAAAGGAGGACGTCTGATATAAGATGGAAACATCCAGAACCTAGAAAATTTTGCAAAGCACAATGAAAACCCAAGATGGCACTGCGAGGTCTGAGGGGAATGAACTGCAACATTGTATTTGAAAACAAAATGGTGAGACTCCTCCCGGCAGGCCTGCAAAACTCAAACAAGAGAATCAGCTACCTCTACACACTATGTCTGGCATGGAAAGCAAGGTAGAAGAGCTATCCGGGAACTTTAGAAATGCCTACCTACCTGGCCGCACCTATCACTCCAGACTCCAGAGAGGGAGAACAGTACTTCTCAGAGTTAGAAAAATAAGTCTGTATTCTATGTATAATAACTTGAGGTTCCTCCTGAGGAACAGAAGAGTACAAAAACAAAACAAAAGATAGACCAAGAGGGCCTGAAGATGTTTTGAGGTCAAAACTACTGTCAAAACCGTGCTGCAGGCGAGGATAATCTTCAGACTTTAATGCCACAAACCTTCAATTTGTTTTTGCCATTGAAGTATACTTGACATATAATATTAGTTTCAGGCATACAACATAGTGATTCAACAGTTACATACATTATGAAATGCTCACCACTTAAGCATAGTCACTGTCTGTCACCACAAAAAGTTATCGTAATATTATTGATTATATTCCTTATGCTATACTTTCACAACCCTGTGACTTACTTATTTTATAACTTAAGTCTATACCTCTTTATCCCCTTCACTTAGTTTTCCTATCTTGCCACCCTTCTCCCCTATGACAACCACTAGTTTGGCCTATATTCATGAGTCTGTTTCTCTCTGGTATTTGTTCATTTGTTTTATTCCTGCTAAGTAAAATCATATGGTATTTATCTTTCTCTGTCTGACTTATCTAACTTAGCGTAATACCCTCTAGGTCCATTCATGTTGTTGAGAATACCAAGACTTCATTTTTCTTTATAGCTAAGCAATATTCCATTGCGCATATATAACACATCTTCATTATCCATTCTACTAATAATGGATATTTAGGTTGCTTCCATACCTTGGTTATTGTAAATAATGTTGCAATAAACATAAGGGTGTATCTTATCTTTTCAAGTGTTTTTGTTTTCCTTGGGTAAATACCGATTAATTGAATTACTGAATCACATGGTACTTTTATTTTTCTAGTTTTTTGAGGACCCTCTTATACTGTTTTCCATGATGGATACACTCCAATCCCACCAACAATATATGAGGGCTCCCTATTCTCCACATCCTCACCAACATTTGTTACTTCCTATCTTCTTTATATTAGCCATTCTGATTGGCATGAGGTAATAATAGCTCATGGTGGTTTTGATATGCATTTCCCTGATGAATAGTGTTGTTGAGCATCTTTTCATATGTCTGTTGGCCATCTGTGTGTCCTCCTTGGAAAAATGTCTACTCATTCTTTAATTGGATAATGTGTTGTTTTTTTTTTAAGATTTTATTTGAGAGAGAGAACACAAGCTGTGTGGGAGGGACAGAGGGAGAAGCAGACTCCCCACTAAGCAGAGAGATGGATGTGGGGGTCAATCCCAAGACCCCAGGATCATGACCTGAGCTGAAGGCATATGCTTAACTGACTGAGCCACCCAGACACCCCAAATTTGTTTTGTTTTGTTTTTTTTAGTGTTGAGTTGTATGAGTTCTTTATACATTTTGGATATTAAGCCCTTACCAGATGTATCATTTCCAAATATCTTCTCCCAATCAGTATGCTGCCTTTCTGTTTCTTGATGGTTTCCTTCACTATGCAAAAGCTTTTTAGCCTGATTTAGTCCTAAATGTTTATTTTTGCTTTTGTTGTCCTTGCCTACAGAGACAAATCCAGAAAAAGAGTGCTAAGACTGATGTCCAAGAGATTACTGCCTTTATTTTCCCTTAGGAGTTTCATGGTTCCACGTCTTAACATCTAGGTCTTAATCTATTTTGAATTTATTTTTGTGTATGGTATAAACAAGTGGTCTATTTTCATTCTTTTGCATGTAGCTATCAAATTTTCCTAACACAATTTATCAAAGATACTGTCTTTTCCCCCATTGTATATTCTTGCCTTCTCTGTCACAGATTAATTGACCATATAAGCGTGGATTTATTTCTGGGCTCTCTATTCCATTCAATTGATCCATGTATCTATTTCTGTGCCAGTACCAGAGATTACTAGAGCTTTGCTGTATGTCTTGAATTATCTATGTCTTGAAATACGTATGTCTTCAAGTTCTGTTTTTCCAACTTTGTTCTTCTTTTACTCAAGATTGTGTTGGCTAAAAGTTGGTGGAATCACAATTCCAGACTTCAAGCTCTATTACAAAGCTGTCATCATCAAGACAGTATGGTACTGGCACAAAAACAGACACATAGATCAATGGAACAGAATAGAAAGCCCAGAAATAGACCCTCAACTCTATGGTCAACTAATCTTCAAAAAAGCAGGAAAGAATGTCCAATGGAAAAAAGATAGTCTCTTCAACAAATGGTGTTGGGAAAATTGGACAGCCACATGCGGAAAAATGAAACTGGACCGTTTCCTTACACCACACAAAAATAGATTCAAAATTAATGAAGGACCTCAATGTGAGAAAGGAATCCATCAAAATCCTTGAGGAGAACACAGGCAGAGACCTCTTCAAACTCAGCCACAGCAAATACTTCCTAGAAACATTGCCAAAGGCAAGGGAAGCAAGGGCAAAAATGAACTATTGGGACTTCATCAAGATCAAAAGCTTTTGCACAGCAAAGCAAACAGTCAACAAAACCAAAAGACAACCGAAAGAATGGGAGAAGATATTTGCAAATGACATATCAGATAAAGGGCTAGTATCCAAAGCCTATAAAGAACTTAGCAAACTCAACACCCAAAGAACAAATAATCCAATCAAGAAATGGGCAGAAGACATGAACAGACATTTCTGCAAAGAAGACATCCAGATGGCCAACAGACACATGAAAAAGTGCTCCACATCACTTAGCATCAGGGAAATACAAATCAAAACCACAATGAGATACCACCTCACACCAGTCAGAATGGCTAAAATTAACAAGTCAGGAAATGACAGATGCTGGCGAGGATGCGGAGAAAGGGGAACCCTCCTACACTGTTGGTGGGAATGCAAGCTGGTGCAGCCACTCCGGAAAACAGCATTGGAGGTTCCTCAAAAAGGTGAAAATAGAACTATCCTATGACCCAGCAATTGCACTGCTGGGTATTTACCCTAAAGATACAAATGTATTGATCCGAAGGGGCACGTGCACCCGAATGTTTATAGCAGCAATGTCCACGATAGCCAAACTATGGAAAGAACCTAGATGTCCATCAACAGATGAATGGATCAAGAAGAGGTGGTGTATATATATATATATATATATACACACACACACATACATACATACACACACAATGGAATACTATGCAGCCATCAAAAGAAATGAAATCTTGCCATTTGCGACGATGTGGATGGAACTAGAGGGTATTATGCTTAGTGAAGTAAGTCAATCGGAGAAAGACAACTATCATATGATCTCCCTGATATGAGGAAGTGGAGATGCAACGTGGGGGGTTTGGGGAGTAGGAAAAGAATACATGAAACAAGATGGGATCAGGAGGGAAACAAACCATAAGAGACTCTTAATCTCACAAAATAAACTGAGGGTTGCTGGGGAGAGGGGGGGAAGGGAGAGGGTGGTTGGGGAAGGTATGTGCTATGGTGAGTGCTATGAAGTGTGTAAACCTGGTGATTCACAGACCTGTACCCCTGGGGCTAATAATACATTACATGCTAATAAAAAATAAAAAATGTTTTTAAAAAAAGATTGTGTTGGCTATTCAGGGTCTTTTGTAGTTCAATACAAATTTCAGGATTTTCTGTTCTAGTTCTGTGAAAAATAATACTGATATTTTATAGGGATTACACTAAATATGTAGATTGCTTTGGATAATATGGACATTATTTATTCTTCTAATCCATGAGCATGGTATATCATTCCTTTTATTTGTGCCATCTTTGACTTATTTCACGAATGTCTAATAGTTTTCAGAGTTTAGGTCATTCACCTCTTTGGTTAAATTTGTGCCTATATACTTTATTCTTTTTGATGCAATTGTAAATTGTATTTCTTAAAGTTTCTCTTTCTGGTATTTCATTAATAGCATATAGAAATACAACATTTCTATATATTGATTTTGAATCCTGCAATTTCACTGAATTCATTTATTCTAATAGATTTTTTGGTGGAATCTTTAGGGTTTTCTGTCTATAGTATCATGTCAACTGTAAATAGTGAGCTTCACTTCTTCCTTACCAGTTTGGAGGACTTTTATATCTTTTACTTATCTGATTGCTATCGCTAGAATTTCCAGTACTACATTGAACAAAAGTAGTGAAAGTGGGCATCCTTGTCTTGTTCCTGATCTTAGCAGAAAAGTTTTTAGCTTTCCACCATTGAATACAATGTTATCTGTGGGGTTATCATATACAGCCTTGAGTATGTTGAGATATGTTCTCTCTATAACAATTTTGTTGAGAGTTTTTAATCATGAATAAATGTTGAATTTCATCAAATGCATTTTCTACATCTATTGAGAAGATCATATAATTTTTATCTTTCATGCTGTTAATGTGATGTATCACAATGATTAATTTGTGGATATTAAAACATCCTTTCATCCCTAGACTAAATCTCAGTTGACTGTGGTGAATGATCCTTTTAATGTATTGTTGAATTCAGTTTGCTAATATTTTATTGAGGACTTTTGCATCTCTGTTCATCAGGAATACTGGTCTATAATGTTCTTTTTTTTGTAGTGTCTTTTCAGTCCTTGGTATCATGGTAATGCTGGTCTCATAGAATGAATCTGGAAACATTCCTTTTTAAGACTTTTTGGAATAGTTTGAAAAGGATAGGTATTAATTCTTCTTTAAATGCTTGGTAGAATTCACCTGTGAAGCCATCTGATCATGATCTACTGCCTACACATAATACAAAAGTAAATGTTTTTCTTCTTCTTCTTAAAAGATATAGTGCTTATTTCTGTTGTTTTAAATGTAGCTCAAACTGTTTCACTATTATGCTGGGGGATGACAGGATTAAATTTGATTAAAATTTTCTTACAGCTGTGATGTAATTAAAAATATTAATTCCTTGGAATCATTAATATGTAACAAGTATGAACTAGTCCACAACACTCATGGTATAAATATATCACCATGACATTATTTCTCCAAATTAAATTAAATCCTACTCCAAATACCATGAGTCATGCTAGAAGGAAATCCAGCTTTACCTCTTGAAGGTCCCCTACTTGCATGCTCCAAGAATTCCAGTGGCATATGCATTCCTAAAGGATGTATAGTATCCCTGTCTACAGTGATCCAGCTGCCACTGAGCCTCAGGACCCACTGCCCTGTCTGAACCTGGTCCTCCTCCATCTGCCTAGCCTTGCTGTTTTAGTCTGTGGCCCTCATGCCACACTGGCCCCAGCTCCTGGCATGGGTCAGCACTATCTTTCAGATAGTGCCACACAACTGCCTGTATCACTTCTTTAGTGCTATCTTCAGTGCACAGTATTCCTAAGCAGTTCCCTCCAGCTATAATTTATAGCTGTTATAGTGCAAAGTCCTTCACGAGCTTAGTCTTTTTGTTCATGCACACTATTTTTAAAGAGCTTAAAGGAGGAGCACCTGGGTGGCTCAGCTGGTTAAGTGGCTGCCTTTGGCTTGTGTCATATTCTCAGGGTGCTGGGATCAAGCCCCTCATGGGGCTCCCTGCTCAGCAAGGAACCTGCTTCTCCCCCTGCCTCTGTTCCTCTCCCCACTGCTTGGGCTCTCTCTCTTTCTCTCTCAAATAAATAAATAAATAAATAAATAAATAAATAAAATCTAAAAGAAAAAGAGTGCTTAAAGGAATGTGGACCCTACTGATGGTCTTAGCTATGGCTGTATTCATTCACCATCTGGCAACATCCGAAAAATACCCAGAGTCTCTACAATGTGCCAGGGATTGTCTAAAGCCTAGCTATGCAACAATAAATACGAAAAAAATGAAGATATTAAAATAGAATTTCATCTTGAAATTTCAACTTAAAAAAAAAAAAAAAGGCAAATCATCACTAGATCAGTTTTTATCTCCCAACTCTACCCTGCACACTGATATGTGAATAGTTACTGGGAAATGAATTATATACCTTTATACATTAGAAATTAGAGTAATGTTTATTTTTTTTTTAAGATTGTATTTATTTATTTGACAGAAAGAGAAATCGCAAGTAGGCAGAGAAGCAGGCGGGGCGGGGGGTGGGGGGCGGAAGCAGGCTCCCTGCTGAGCAGAGAGCCCAATGCAGGGCTCGATCCCAGAACCCTGAGATCATGACCTGAGCCGAAGGCAGAGGCCCAACCCACTGAGCCACCCAGGCACCCCTAAATTAGAGTAATGTTTATTCTTCTTTGCTTTCATTGCTGTATCAGAATTTCCATCAATATTAACTACCTACCTCTGAACATTTATATTTCAGAATTTCCCTTCCCTCAGAATTCTCTCTTCCTCCACTTCCACAGACTGTCTCCAAAAATGCGTACTTCCGACCCCATTCTTTCATGTTTTAGACTTTACTCCTATTAGTCTGCCTCTTCTCTTTCTCCTCTCCCTCCCTCCCTCTTTCCAGTTCTTCCTAAATCCCAAATGCAGTCTTCCTACCTACAATCTTCCATCCTCAGTCTTGCTTTATCTTCAAGCTTAACATCTCAACTGTATTCACCCCTTCAATATCAAATTTAAACTTTCCCTCTGAGACATCTCAACTTTTCTAATCTCTATGAAAACTTGAAATTCCAACTTTTAAACTTTCACATAAGTTCTCAGAAGTGTGTTCCCCAAAATGTGTTCTATGCAATGTTATCCCCACATTTTGGCCAAATTAAAGAATTCTGTTGTGAACTACATTTAGGAAATCAATTTGTATGGATACTATACATACCTTCTTAAAACATAAAACAAATGCCAAAAAGGCCGAAACACAGGCTTAACTTTATTTAATCCATCATTTTTCAAATCTATGATGACCACAGAATAATTTTCCCCCACTGATACCTATTTACAACCTACAAATCTAGACTCATATTGTCAACTACCTAGACACTTCCATGTAACTACACCACAGTATCTAGCAAACTATTTTGACTAGAGTAGGCAATTATCCTTGTTAAATAAAGACCCAATCCCACATGTTGACCTCAAGACACTTTCACCTAACTACTGGATATGTCCATACAGATGTCCTACCAGTCCCTCAAATGTATCTCAAACCGAAACAAAATGCTACAGACCTCCCAAACCACCTTCTTCCTCTATTCCCTAACTCTACATACTTGTAGCTGAGTTGAGTACCTCTCTCTTATAAATGACTTATAATATCATTTTTTGACCTACAACTGCATCCATCATCCAGTATAATTTGGTCTCCTTAGGAAGGGATATTATACTTTATCTATCTTTACATCCTCCTCTGCACCAAGTCTAGTCTTATCCCAAATCATTAAGACTTTTTTTTTTATTTCAAAAAAGAATCTGTATTATAGGAAATTATGAACATTTGTTTTGGGGTCATACTGCTAGGCCAAATCCATGCCCTGTCCCTACAATCTGTGTTAGGCTGACAAGTGACTTAGTGTCTCTAAAACTCAGCTGTATCTCTAAACCTTAAATTTCTCATGAAAATGTGGGTTTAAATCATCTACCTCAAAAGGTAGTCATGAAGATTAGAAGAAGTGAGATATATGGCACTCTTAGTACACTGCCTAACATATAGCAACCACTCACAACTCACCCATTCATATTAATAAAACCAAAGTTTCCACAAGCATGTATCAAGAAGTAAGATTCCAGGTTGAAATTATTTTTAGCAACTTGCTCCAGCAATGCTTACCCCAGAAGCCAACCACAATGTAGGACATCTGACTACCTTGAGACCACCATGCTTTGATGAAGTCCAAGCTAGCATGGAGATCCTGGACAACTTGTATCCTGGAAAGAGAGATACCTGGACAACTTCCAGTTGTCCACATATGTCATGTCCAGACATGACATCGCAACCCAGACATGGGATTGATTAATTGTCAGATGATTTCATCCTCAGTGACTCTCTGGTTGCAATCCTATGGCTCTCTGGTTGCAGGAAGTGTCCAGAGAAGCCCTCTAAACCCCAGAGCTATGAGAGATCATTATAAATTAATTTCAGCCACTAAATTTTGGGGTGGTTTATTGATACAGCAAATAAATAACTTGAACATTTCTTTTCACGATTCTGCCATTTTAATATACATTAATTTCCCAAATCAAATATGTGTCACTCCAATTACTACATAATTATTTAAAATAATGAAGAACACATAAATTATGGATACAAGCCCTCAGAGCTTAATTAAAACCTAATTATCACAATCTTAGAATTACATGAATATATTCTCAATCCATCATCAAAAGAGGGAACTTCTGATATGTTTAGTACCCAAGTGTTTTTATAAAATGAAAATGGCAGAAATATTAATCAAAACAAGAATACAGACAAATCTCTCATCGTCTTTTACTTATCCTAAGCTGTTTTCCTCCTTATTTTCCATTCCTTAATTTCTTCTTTCAGCTGCAATTCATTCCTTAAAGAGAGAACAGTCCTCCCCCAACCACCACACACACACACACACACACACACACACACACACACACACGTAGTCACATCCTTCTAAAAATTCTCTATACCTAAAACTTACTTTTGAAGAAAACTCACAAGCAAAAAGGAAGCCTTTAATAGAATTCATTGTGTGCATCACCAATATCTTTCACCTCTTGACTTTGCCTTAGGTAATCTGGTGTCATAAATTAAAATAAGGGAGCATTTTTTAATCATGCAATGACTCCCCCAGACTTGCCCCTTTCATTATTTTGCTTTTGATGAAT
Source organism: Enhydra lutris kenyoni (assembly GCF_002288905.1). Lineage (NCBI taxonomy): Eukaryota > Metazoa > Chordata > Mammalia > Carnivora > Mustelidae > Enhydra > Enhydra lutris. Next base: position 15,215,714 of record NW_019154103.1, on the reverse strand, counting down.
ATGTCCAGGGCACAAAATACTTTGAAGTTATACCACCCAACGTGTCCTCACCTTCTATCACAGTAATTGTCCCTTCCTTCAATCATAAAATTTAGACTAATCAACTGGTTTTAAAAAAAGATATCTATATCATTTTTCTCTGTATTGTTTTAAAAATTCATGAGAGACAATTTTTTATTTATTATTCCTCCAATTTTAAATTTTAACTTGGCCCTATTTCAAATCCATAGTTCCATTTAAGTTTAGCAAAGTCAACCGCAAGAGTTGAGAATATCAGACGGTAGGTCGACTAAGACTGAAAATTTTACAAGAACTGACTTACTTGAATGTTTCTTGTAAGTTGGACTTGCTGTCCATTATCAGAGCACATTCTCTCCCACTCTAAATATCTCCCATTTCCCTAACTCCAGCTATGTCCTATAACTTTAAATATTCACTCGGGGTTTAGGATATACTAGAAGGATGGTAATAAATGGGCGCCTGGGTGGCTCAGTGGGTTAAAGCCTCTGCCTTTGGCTCAGGTCATGATCCCAGGGTCCTGGGATCGAGCCCCGCATCAGGTTCTCTGCTCAGCAGGAAGCCTGCTTCCTCCTTTCTCTCTCTCTGCCTCTCTGCCTACTTGTGATCTCTGTCTGTCAAATAAATAAATAAAATCTTAAAAAAAAAAAAAGAAAGAAAAGAAGGATGGTAATAGGAAAATTGATTGAAAGGGCAGATAGTCAATTCCTTCTTACGTCACTTTCTCATGAGGCTTCCTGATGCCACATTCATCTGGTTCTCAATCCCTCAGTCTCCTTTGCTGGGTCCTTATCTTCTTCCTGACCTCTGCAGGATAAACTTTTCTAGTTCTCAGACCCAGACCTCTTCTCCATCCACACTCACTTTCACTTTGTTTTCATTCACCTCACTACTATAAACATAATCTTCCAAATTTATATCTCCAGCTGAACTTTTCCCCCAAATTCCAGATTCACACATCCAATAGACTGTTTGACATCTCCTGGTGTTGATAATTTTTTTTAAAGATTTTATTTATTTGACAGAGAGAGAGAGAGATCACAAATAGGCAGAGAGGCAGGCAGAGAGGGGGAAGCAGGCTCCCCGCTGAGCAGAGAGCCCGATGTGGGGCTCAATCCCAGGACCCTGAGACCATGACCCGAGCCGAAGGCAGAGGCTTAACCCACTGAGCCACCCAGGCGCCCCTGGTGTTGATAATTTTTTAACCTAATTTTTATTTTGGAATATACAACACATTCACATAAATCCAAGTTTAAGCCTATGTGACAAGGTATATATATATATATATATATATATATATATATATTTT
>NW_019154103.1:15158759-15214287 GCF_002288905.1 Enhydra lutris kenyoni | reverse complement strand
AGGGGGGAGGGGCACCTGGGTGGCTCAGTGGGTTAAGCCTCTGCCTTCGGCTCAGGTTATGATCCAGGGGTCCTGGGACCGAGCCCCACATCGGGCTCTCAGCTCAGCGGGGAGCCTGCTTCTCTTCCTCTCTCTCTCTGCCTGCCTCTTTGCCTACTTGGGATCTCTGTCTGTATGTCAAATAAATAAATAAAATCTTTTTAAAAAAAGATTCTTTTTTTTTTAAGATTTTATTTATTTGAAACACAGAGATCACAATCTTTTAAAAAAGATTCTTTTTTTTTTTTTTTAAGATTTTATTTATTTATTTGACACACAGATAGAGATCCCAAGTAGGCAGAGAGGCAGGCAGAGAGAGAGAGGAAGAGAAGCAGGCTCCCTGCTGAGCAGAGAGCCCGATGTGGGGCTCGATCCCAGGACCCCTGGATCATGACCTGAGCTTAACCCACTGAGCCACCCAGGTGCTCTGTGACAAGGTATATTAAGAGAATTCTCACTTCCATCGACCTAGTCCTTTCCTTCCCCTATAGATAACTATTTTTCCTAGCCCTTGAATTATGTTGCCAATGTTTCTTTGCAAAAATAACTATATAGAGACAAACTGAAATAAATAAAGCAACTATCAAATGATGATATAATCGCACAGATAAAATAATTATTTCTAGTGACTTTAGAAATAGTATTTTGACTCTCTGACCACAGTAGAATAAATTCTAACAAATACAGTTGCAAAGAAAGCTTATATACTTCATTCATATTCTTATTGTCAGTAGTAATATCAGTTATTATTGTGTTTAAATTATATTTTTATATTGTAGAATATATATTTTGGAACCACATTTTATATGTTGTAGAATATATATTTTGAAACTACACACGTTTATAAGATAGGACAAATAATAAGTCATTACATAAGAGAAAACAGAAATGACAACAAAACCAAAGAAATTATATAAAGTATCTGGACAGTTAAATTTAAATTGGAAATACCAGTCTCACTTCATGACATTTTTTCTTTGTAAACTACATATTTCTGACTTCATCTATCAAAAAGGCTTAGAAGTAATGACAACTCAGTAACAACAAGCACCACAGTGCTTAGATTTTTGTCTCTAAACACCATTCCCCAGTAAAACCAGGATTTCTTATAGAAATAATTGATGTCTGGGGAGGGAAATACGCAAAATGAACCTGAGCATCTTGTACTACCAAGGAAGCTATTAAAGATTAATGAGGTTACATGGATGGGGCAGAGGAACATGAAAGGGCTCCATTAGCCAAAGACTAAAATTTTTGTGCACCTAAAAAGTAATGATTGCAATGTTTTGAAACACATTAAACATACAAATCTTTATCTTCATAAGTATACTGAAATAAACAAATAAATCTCACTGGTCACCACTGAAAGTAACTGGAGCATCAATGGCTTACTCTGAAATTAACATTTAAAAAGAAAGAATTGGGGCACATGAGTGGCTTAGTGGGTTAAACCTCTGCCTTCAGCTGGGATCATGATCTCAGGGTCCTGGGATCAAGCCTCACGTCGGGGAGCCTGCTCCCCCCCCCACCACCTGCCTCTCTGACTACTTGTGATCTCTCTCTCTCTCTCTTTCTCTCTGTCAAATAAGTAAATAAAATCTTTAAGAAAAAAAAGGAAGAATTAAATATTCATCCTGTCTATTCTGGGTAAACTCCTTTTCAGAATAACCAAATACCCTAGCCATTAAGGAAAAGTTCTTCCTTAAAGAATTCCAGCTAATGTGGCAAGAATGACAGAGTTAACAAAGCATGGTTGCAACTCCTAATAAAATAATTGTAAAATGACGGGGCGCCTGGGTGGCTCAGTGGGTTAAAGCCTCTGCCTTCGGCTCAGGTCATGATCCCAGGGTCCTGGGATCGAGCCCCACATGGGGCTCTCTGCCCAGCCGGGAGCCTGCTTCCATTCCTCTCTCTCTGCCTGCCTCTCTGCCTACTTGTGATCTCTGTCTGTCAAATAAATAAATAAAATCTTTAAAAAAAAAAATAATTGTAAAATGATCATTGTGGATGAAACAATCAGATAAAAAATCAATTCAAACTGACTTAAAAGCTTGCACATAAAAGTTGAAACCATAAAACTCCTGGAAGAAATTATAGGGGGTAGGGTCCTTGACATCAGTCTTGGCAATTATTTTTTTTTTTAATTTGACACCAAAAGCAAAAGGAACAAAAGCAAAACAAGAGAAACTACATCAAAATTTAAAAAAAAAAAAAAAAAACTTCTGCAATACAAAGGAAACCATCCACAAAATGAAAAGGTAGCCTGGAGAATGAGAGAAACTACTTGCAAACTCTATACTGATAAGGAGTTAATATCCAAAATATATAAAGAACTCAGAACTCAATACCATAAAACAAACAATCTGATTAAAAAATGGGTAGAGGAACTGAATAGACATTTACAGAAGAATGCATACAAAAGCAAACAGCTGCATGAAAAGGTACTCAACATGATTAACCAGTCATCAGAAGAATGCAAATCAAAACCACAATATCACTGTATTCCTATTGGGATGACTATAATCAAAAAGAGATAACTGTGCTCACAAAGCCCTTGAGAGTTGTACATTTATGAGCAAAGTGGTTATTTTAAGTTTTAGAGTGGTTAGTTATGACTAAAGCATATATAAATTTGGGGTTCCTCTTCAAGTAACAGTGTACAAAATTAAATACAAAATTGTTAGAGCCCGTTATCTCTCTTTGCATTCTCCTGCTTTCAACCTAAGTCCTTTTGTCTAATGTGTGTCCCTTGTAAACAACATGTAATTGATTTCTATAATGTTTGGTCTTCTCTGATAATCACTGTGCTCTTACTGAGGAGTTTGATTTATAGTCACTTATTATAATTAGTCATACATTTAGATCCTTTTCTGCCATTTGTGCTTTTTGCCCTGCTCTTATACAGTTTTACTTTTTCTTCTCTTGCTTTCTTTCACTGTGCTTGTGAATTGATGCATTTGTTCTTTGAGAGTTATCATTTTTGCCCCGTAAATTTTTAAAAGTTTCAATTTAAATATCTTCACCTTACTACTAAACAATAAAAGGATCTTACAATATTCAAAACCAATCCTCTGTCACACAAACCCCACTAACATGCTAATTTTATGATATAAGCTCTATCTTATTTTACTTAACTCTCAATGTATAACAATAGAATTTGGAATTTAATCATTAATATTCTTTGTTTATCCAAATGTTTATTCTCAACTTCAGTCAACATTCCTTACATTTTAGACCTTTCTTGGATCATTTCCTTCTTTCTGAAGTTCGTGAGATAACGGGCAAATCCTAGTGAAATGTTATTGGTGTCTATTACAGACAAAATAAGACTTCAAGGCAAAACGCATATAAAGACAGTCACTATACAATAACAAAAATGTCAAGTTACCAGGAGCTAAACTAACACAGAGTTCAAAATATATATTAAAAAACCCTGCTGGAGGGGCACCTGGGAGACTCAGTGGGTTAAAGCCTCTGCCTTAGGCTCAGGTCATGATTTCAGGGTCCTGGTATCGAGCCCCAAATCTGCTCAGTGGGGAGCCTGCTCCCCCCCCCACCCTGCCTGCCTCTCTACCTACTTGCGATCTATGTCAAAGAAATAAATAAAAATTTTTTTTAAAGGCCCTAAAAAGAGGGGTGCCTGGGTGTCTGACTCTTGGTTTTGGCTCAGATCATGATCTCAGGACTCTGAGATCAAGCCCTGAATCGGGCTCTGCCCTCAGCAGAGTCTGCTTGTCTCTCTCTCTCTCTCTTTCTCTCTCAAATAAATACAATTTAAAAAAAAAAATAAAATAAAAGGCCCTAGAAAGACTCATGAGTAAAAGCAGCAATTATTATAGAAATCAGAACCTGTATGATGTAAACCTAAGTGGGGGTCTTTAAGGAGACTTTCTTAAGGAAGTACCTGTATTAGAAAATAAAAAGGCTACAAGATTAATGTGCTAAGGATCCAAAAAAAGTCTATAAAAGTAAGAAAGGAAAAGAAATATTAGGGGCTGACACTTGAGCTTTAGTAGCTTCAAGATAAATTTAAATCCTCTTTAGGAATCCAGAGGAGACCAAAGGAGCAAAAGAAGAGGGCATCCTTCATGCACCCTAATCATAAAAAACTTGGGCTTTGTGTGTGACAATATCAGCTAATAGCAGCTAAAAGCGAGGCTATTCTAATTCCTTTACACGTGTTAATTTCTTTGATCCTCATAGCAACCATTTAAAATATAAGTACTATTATTATGCTCATTTTCTGATGAGGAACCTGACATATAAATTAAAAATATTTGTCAAGATTAGATCTCAGAAATCCAAAGCCAAGATTCAAACCTAAGCTCTCAAGGTCCAGATCCTATGTTTTTAACTAAATACTAGATTAATATTCTAGTCTTGCTAGGAAAGATCTTGTAGGAAAGATCATTTTAAAAGCCACTATATTTATACATCCTATCATATAAAAATGCCATTAAATGAAAAATGCACATCTTTATTTTCTTCTCTCTATAATCAAACCTAGCTTCTAATTGGCAGCATAGCCTACTCACTAGCACAGTCTACTGAAGAGACCAATCCTATACCTAATGGTTAATGATGTAACAAGAATGGTTATTATGTAGAATTTCACACTCACAGTGATTTTTCCACTTGCAAGGGAATTAGTTGTTGGCATACATTTTATTCGTGAATGACATGATACTTTAATAAGAGTAGAAGCAATGAAAGAAGGCAAATAGGCATTCTAATTCTAATTCTCTCCATGCTTACATACATCTTCTGGGGAGGGAAGGAAAAAGGAGTTAGCTGCCTAGAAGAGTAGGGTTAAGATTTCTAATCACAGTGCCAATGAAATCGTTGGGATTTTAAAATGTTAAAAAAAAATCACTATAAAATCTGAGTTTTTGAGGTCAGTAGCTACAATTAAATGTAAAAGTAGAAATCATCCACTCAGCATGTTTTTCAAGTCCATGGTAGAATGCTTCAGTAAACACTGAAGGAATGAATGGCCAACCCCCAGTATAAGAGCACACATGAATATTAGTGAGAAATAAAATAGGATGAAATAACATCCCCTAAACTCTAACAGTTTCTGGAAATTCTATTGATTTTATTATTCCAAGTTCTCAAGTAGTAGTTATAGCACTGACTTATAAAAACTACTACTAACTCTAATCACCTAAAAACAAAAACAATTTCCTGAATTTGCTGACTTTCTCCAAGAAAGATTTCTTAAATATTAGGTAAAACTGCCACTCAGTATCAAATTGCTTTGTAATGGTATTCAAACTTATCTCTAATTATTTATAATTTTAGTGACAAATGTTTAAAAGAAGTGAAGTCCTGATTTGGAAATATTTTTATTGTAGTGAGATTTTCAATGTAATGCTACCTGATGAAACAGATCTACTTATATTAGGAAATTTAAGAAGTCAATTCATCTAAAAATTAAATAGAAATATTTTTATGAGACACCAAAAAATAATAGATTATGATCATTACTGTGATCATTAAGGAGTGGACAACTTTTGTACATTAAATTGAAGACCTGAGTTTGCTGCTGTTTTTAATTTTGCTGACTTTTATAAATCTTTGTTTCAACTATAAAGTAAAACAGTTAATAACTTACAACCACGTGGTTAAGGTTACATGAATTAATTCATGTGAACCTACGTTGCAAATCCCAAGGTACTAAGCAGAACCTTAAAATATATTTGCTTCTACCAAAATTAGACAAATTCGTTCAAATTTGTTTGTTCAAACTTGTTCATTTTATAAAGTACATCAGATACTTTTAGGAAATTAGTTAAGGTTTTAGATAAACCAATGCATAAATGTACAAACACACAGACACACACCAGAATTACTGACAGCTGATAAAACTATACATTAGTGAACTGGACTTGTCTTTTACCTAAAGCCCAATTCTCAAGTGATTTATTGAATTGCCCTCCCTAATGAAACATTTTAATCCTTTTGTAATTTGTCTTAGAAGCAAAAATAATTTTTTTCTTATTTTGGTAGTTTAACTAATATCATTTAGATGAGTCCCTACTGAAAACACAGAAATCATTAGAGAATTGAATTCAATGTGCATCAAATAATGTCCAATCACATTTCTGATTTTAGCATATCCTAGATAGATTAATTACTATGCCAGCCAGGACTATACTTCCCTCTTAGGAAAGAACCACAGCCAGTGGTGAGGGAGAAGTCATTGGCTGCAAGTTCTTCCTTTATGTTGTTTTCTCACAATCTGGTCCTATCTTAAATGTCTTAGTTAATTGGCAAAGGTCTATGCAAGGAAAGTTCCAACTGGTGAACCCTCAAGCCATACCTGATACATCTGCCCCATAATGTGACCTTGAGCTTAAAAGAACGTATAAAAGAAAAGGGATAAACTTCTCCTGAATGCATCCTGGCTATTTTATCCACCATCCCAAGTGACCCAGCAATTCCACTCCTAGATATATAACCAACAGAACAGAAAACATATGTTCACACAAAAACTTATATAGAAATGTCCACGATATGGGATGCCTGGGTGGCTCAGTTGGTTGGGCGGCTGCCTTCGGCTCAGGTCATGATCCCAGCGTCCTGGGATAGAGTCCCATATAGGGCTCCTTGCTCGGCGGGGAGCCTGCTTTTCCCTCTGCCTCTGCCTGCCACTCTGTCTGCCTGTGCTCATGCTCTCTCTCTCCCTCTAACAAGTGAATAAATAAAATCTTAAAAAAAAAAAAAAAAAAAGAAATGTCCACGATATAACAGTCAAAAAGTAGAGACAATCCAAATGTCCATCAACTGATGAATGGATAAAGGCAGTATATCTATATATTTATACAAAGAAATACTGTCCAGCCGTAAAAAAGAATGAAGTAGTGATACATGCTACAGCATGATAACTTTGAAAACATTACAGTGAGTGAAAGAAGGCAGACACAAAAGGCCACATACTATACGATTCCGGCCACATACTATATGATTCCAGCCATGTGAAATGACCACAACAGCCGTATGTGTAAAGACACAGATTGGTTGCCAGGGACTTGGGGGTGGGAGAGGATGGGAGGGAAAATTAATGGGTACCGAATTTCTTTTTGAGGTGATAAAAATGTTCTGGAATAGACAGTGGGGACTGTTGTCCAACCCTGTAAATATATTAAAAACCACTGAATTACTTTAAAAGGTAAGGTTTTGTTTTTTTTTAATTCTATCTCACCTTTATTAAAAAAAATCCAACTGACCCTGCACTTCCAGCCATCCCTTTCTCTTCTTTCAACAACTGCAGTCAAGTTGATCTACTATGTATCTGGGGCAAGACACCTGGATCACTCCTCCCTCTGCACCCCTGATCCATGCTATTCCTGGGGCTCTTCTCTCTACTTCTCTCCACTCCCTCTTCTTCTCCACCATTCTTCAAAGTCCATATCAGGTCCTACTTTTTCCACAACACTTTCCATCCCTAGTGGACTAGTTTGCCAAAGCACAGGTAAGTCTTCTTTATTTCATGCCTGTTCACCAACACTGCTGAATATAGTTGAATAATATACAAATGACTCTAATTATAGGTGCAGATAGGGCTTTTGCTTTATATCAGAGGTTGGAAGTATAAAAGATAGTGCAATTCTTTTATATACGTTCTCAAATTATATTGATCATGCGCCAGGCTTATATCTAAAATATTTCTCTTATATCTTTTCAGTGAAACCTTATTTGAAAAATAAGAAATGTATTATTTTATTTCCAAATAATTACGTACGTACAACTTTGCAAAAATAGTGCTGCATAAAAAGATGAGCTAAACTGAATTACTGCCCCATGACACAGATTAAAGGATAATATCATTACAATTATCCTAACAAAAGGACTATCAAAACATACAGTGCTGTCTTAAGAAGAATAGGATATGGGCATGAAGTATATTAATATTACCTAATTATCAGAATCCATGACTAAAGAAGCTAACAAAATCTTATCTTCAATTAGCACACAAATACAAACCCTTGAATTATTTCCACAGTATACTTTAGAGCACTTGCTCACTTGTTACAACACTTAAAAGAAATTCTTTTCTCTTTTACATACATTCCCCCACAGAATTCTTTTCTGCAGAAAGAGTGCAAAGTCAATACAAATAATTAAGAATTGCTTCTTCTTTGTTAATTTTAAGTCATCTCACCTAATTCCCTCTATATAACATATATACCTTCTGTTCACTGTGCCCACTGCAGGCAGAAATAAACTAAGAGTGCCACACAATGCCTTTTTTGAAGTTGTATTTTGAAGCTATTTCATTTGAAGCTGTTCTGTATCTTTCAACCTGGGCCACATTTCAATAATGACTATTTAATAATTACAATCATCCCCTTATTAGCGTGGCATTTCATTTTCCTTGCCTTATGGCACCCCGCAGTTGAAGGCAAGGAAAACTCTCTGTTGATTAGTTATTTAAGACCAGCAACAATAACTATGCTGGAGAGAAGGCTACTTGGAGAGGATTACATAAGAGCTGGAGCTCAACTGCCTCAGACAGAGAGCAGCAAATTATAAACCCAAGTACTTCATTGCATGTAACCAAATTGGCTAGTTGAAATGCTAATTGCCTTTCAGCAAAACTAAAGACAGACAGGGAACCTTGTGCTTCAGAGAATGAAATGCATTTTTACTCCACTTCTGCACTATTGTCTTGCTGAGAATCATTTGAAATCTATTCATAAAGGTAGCTCTTTCCCTAACCTTTAAAATGTGGGAAATTTATTTAGCCCCTACCAGCACCTCCAATGCACTGATGGCCAAGATGCGAACAGATGGTTGGATTTAAGCCACGTTAAGCCCCTAATAAAGTAAGGCATGAAAGAATTCTATGTTCAAATATACAGCACAAATCAAGAAAATGTGCCTAGGAAAAGGAAATTTTGAATAACAAATAAATTTATGAATGAGAGTTATCAAATACTATCACCTTTAAAATATTAATATTTTCAGCATAATTATATTCAAACACATATGGCAAGAGCGATCATTGCCTATTTCAAAGAAACCCCCAGCCTCCCTTTATACTTAATAATTTTCTATTAGTTCAAAACTCATTTATGGAGAATTATTCCAACAGCCAGTTTTCCCCCTTTATATGAAAAAGAGTCCATTCGGGGTTTTCAGAATCCTGAATATATGAATGAGAAATGCCCTATCAGCATCCTGCCCTCATTCTGAGGTATAGCCAGCCTTACGCCTGACTGCACCAGAAAGGACCCCATGACCACCTGCCCAGCAGCTGGGGGAGGGACTTGGTCTGGTACATTTTGAAGTGTATAGTGTGTCACAGTGGAATCAGAAAACACAGCCTTTGTATTACCACAGCCTCCTGCAACCCAGCTCCACCCTTCTCCTCCTCTTCCACACCTCCATCGGGGCAACAGAGCTCAGGCGCTGTGGCCTCCTGTGTGGCCTGACATCCTGACACATTGGGGAACCCTCCATACATGCAAAGATGCCCTCCACCTTGCTTACCCCCCCCCCCGAATCCTGCCTTGTGAAGGGAGAAAAACGGGCATGCATATCCAGAAATCAACTTTCTGTACTACTTCATTCTGTATGAGAGTCTTTTTATCTTCATTTCTCAACAAGTATCATTATTTATAGAAAGTTTGAGTGGCCTGAGAGTGACAGAACACTAAGTAGAGCTTTCAATCGTAAACAGTTCCAATAAAAGATTCAGCTCTCACCCCGAATCAGAAGGAGTTATGGCGAAAAAAGAAATCTTTCTGGCTAGATGTTCATCAAAATCTTTGGACAGTGGAGTTCCTGGTGATTTTTCTTTCTCCTGTACTGTCTGAATTTCCTACATGACTTTGTATAGTTATTTCCAAGTCAAAGAAGGAGATAGATGGACACTCAACCGCATGTAATATTAAGCTGTTCAACTTTTCTCACAAAATCAGGGAAATGCCCATCCAAATCTCTCCCTGATCACACTACATTTTATAATCAAATTAAGCTATCATCATCTAAGGAGCTCAATATGCTTTAAAAGCATCCATAAATTATCTGGTTGCCCTCTATGTGAAGTAAAAGTAATGACAGCACAGTGCTTGCACACGGTGCAGACTTTTGGACCCAGTGTATAAAATAATGACTTATCAGAGGTAAATACAAAGCCTATAACAAAGTCAGTATATTAACCATTTTGCTCAAATCTAGAGACACTGAAGAAGGATATAATATAGTCCCTGGCCTCAAAGATTTAGTAGCCTAATTCGGTAACATTGAAATTTTCAGTAACAGTAGGACAGAAATATTAAAATAGAGCATGAGGCAGTGTTTGGTTGATGTCAATAAATCATACATGTAATGACCAAGTTAATCAGTTATCATGCTTCTTGCTTATTAATTTATGGGAGTATCCAGTCATAATGCAAAAAGAGAATCTGTGACTTTAAGTCTCTCAACTTTTCTGTTTCAGTTTACCCAAGTAGGAAATAAAGAGGTTGATGTAGTTTGGCTCCAAATTTCCTCCCAGTGCTTAAGGAGTGCAACAGTGTCTTCACAGCCTTTGACTTTCTGAACACTAAGGGATCACACACCCAATCTAAGGCAAAATGTATTTTCTTTGTGGGTCCTCCCAGGTCACAGATCTTTCTGCCTCAGTTTTTATCTGCAAATCAGGATAACAGTATTTGATGATTAAATACAAAGTTACTCTTTTTAAAGGGACTAGAATTCCTCACACACAGTGGGCATTCAGTAAATGCAGTATAGTATTATCATTCACTGTGGGGGCATGAACAAAAGGGTTTAGTCACAGTTAATTCTGTTGTGAACACTTTTTCTTTGGGTACAATATGGGCAAGGGCACCTGCAAGTAACAGATGTATGAAATACTCTGCCTCATACTAGCTTCTGCCTTACCGTATTATTTCTAATCATTACTTTTATTACCATCAAAGTATTTGTGTTCCAAATATGTCTCACATTATCCTTTCCCAACAATGAATACAACTGGCATTCAATATTTGATATATATATACAGCATAAAACTAGAACTGCTGTTATTAAAATATAATAAATGTTGACTGATACATGATTTCTATTTCTGATATTAAGACTCAGTGTTGTTCCATAATTTACCTGCACCTCATCATGTACTTACATTTTAGTCTAAGATTATTTTTAGTTGATGTTTATATGTGGTTTCAGCTTTTAATCACCACATTCAGTATAGGGTAGAGCTTAGAGCACTCAGGAAAGATCCTTGATCAGCTCTGGAGAACTTTTGCAAGGGACTTAAACTTTCCATGCCTCAATATCATTATCTGTAAGTTGGGATAATACTAATCTATGGTCTTGTGGTAAGTGTTAAATAATCTATATAAAGGGTTTCTCAGAATTCATTACATAAGAGGCATTCTGTATGGGGTGGCTACTATTGTGACTCCTCATGGAAAAAACATGGAGATACAATTTGGCCATACTTATTTTTAGTGTATACATGTTGGCTAGTTGTTTTAAAAGGTATAAGGAGACTTAGCACCTGAAATAAGTCTTTTCAGTTACCTGGTTCCATCCCTTTATTTTGTAAATAAGGAAAAATCAGGTGCAGAAGGATGGATGAATGTCCAAAGTCACAGTAAGTTAACTGCAAGCCAAGACATAACTAATTGCATATATTTAAAAGATTCTATTATGTCAGAGTTCACACTGTATTTGGCACAACCTAAGTAAATCACCCCCCCCAAAAATGTTGGGGCGCCTGGCTCAGTGGGTTGGGCCTCTGCCTTCATGCCATTGGGTCATGATCTCAGGGTCCTGGGACAGAGCCCCACATTGGGCTCTCTGCTCAGCAGGGAGCCTGCTTCCCCCCCTCCCCCTGCCTGCCTCTCTGCCTACTTGTGATCTCTTTCTCTGTCAAATAAATAAGCAAAATCTTTAAAAAAAAAATTGTTGTTCCTTTGTATCTTGACTAAAACATCTTTTTTTAATGACTTTTTGTTGTTGTTCTATCTAACTGTTTTGATAAGTGACACACAAAGGGGAGGGAGAAGACTTTAGTAATGTAAGGTAATAACTTCAGAAAGAATTTTTATATAATGTATTAGTTAAGGTGTATTTTTTGAGCTTTATCCTAATGGTTGGTAATCATGCACTCTCAGGATTTGATAGGAGTAATTTCTAAAACAGTCCACAGCTTACATATAAACACATTACAGACATTTTTAAAAGTTGTAGGTTTCGTGAAATGTTAAAAGTCGGTTTAAAATAAAAGTTACAACGAGTAAGTTAATATAGCAACTTAAAATGAGATTCTTCCCCCATGAACACTAGCACAGTTTCTTAGTCTTAAGGAAAAAAATCGATTTTAAAATACCTGAAGACGTTAAAAATGTCTAAGCTTTTTAAAAATGTATATATTAAAAAACAAAACAAAACAAAAACAAAATGTATATATTATTCTGCGGTTCCAGGCTAATTCCAAACTCCCTGAAATCAACATATTTCACTGAAAATTCTTCGACACAGCGGTTATTTTTTAACATAAGACTCCTTAAGTTCATTTCAGCGTTCTCATTAATTATTACCTGTGGCGCGCCGTTCTTGGTCGGTTATTTTCCAAGCCGACTTTTTAAAATTAAAGCTAGGGTTCGGGTTTCAAAGAGGCAGAAAGAGAGGAAAGGAAAGTTTTCCCTCTGCTGATTCCCACTTCTCACGTTCCTTGAGATCAAGCTGCTTTTGCAAGCGCGGCTGGCAGGAACCGAGCACTCACCGCCCCGCCGCAGCCCCGGGTGGAGTGGACGCCGACAGCTGAGCGGGATAAGCGCAGCCGGCAGCGCCGGGCGCACGCGCTGCCTCCGGCGCCCACGCCTCCACCTCAAGCAACAGGTGCGGGAGCAGCGCCCCTGCGCGCCGCGCGTGCTGCGCCGCTCCCTTGTAGCACTGGGATGCTCGCGGCACCATCCCCCAGCCCTGGCCTACCTAGCCCTGGGGACACCGACATCCGCGCGCGCCCTTCGGTCCCCGCGGGTCCCTTTCGCACACCGTCGTTCCGCCTCTCGCTCGCGTCCCTAGGCTTCGCCCGGCTGCTGGTCCTCTCTCCTGCTGTCGGGTCAGGACTGTGGCTCCATTCTCCTCCCCCGTCTCTCCTCCCCCTTCATCCTCCGTCTGCTCCAATAGGACTCGCGGCTCCCCGGGCTGCGCTCACCTGACCAGCGGAGCGGGGGTGGCTGCCCAAGGCAGCGCGCCCCCGTCTGCGCAGCTGGCAGCCAGGTCTGCGCTCTGGCGTCGAGAACACCCTGCAGTGGCCATCCCTAATGGACTGTTCCGGCCGCCTGGCGCCTAAGCTGACCTGCCTGCGCGCCGGAACCTCGGAGTCTGGACTCCGTCTGCACCGCGCAGGCGGGATACGCGGTTCGGGCTTCTTGGTGTTGTACTCTGACTAAACTTTGTAGTTTGTCCCCTTGGGCACCAGGACACCATCTGCCACCCGACTGGCGGGCACTCCGCCCTGGCCACTCCACTGTAAGCAATTCACGGTGTTCTTTCTGAGGAGAAAAGCCACTTACTGGTTCTTGATCCTTTCCGAAGGACATTTATTTAAATTTTGACTGAAGCGCCTCCCCTGAGATGTTCACAATGAGAATTTGCGCACAAATGGGTGAAGGAGGACCCTGCCCGTACATGTACTTACAAACGAAGACTAAGGTCGACGTATAGGTAAATTATGTCTCTTTTATAAACGAGGGTTAATTCCTACCTTGTACGGTAGTTACAAGGATTAGATGAATAAGATCCTGTGTGAATTGCCACGCTACATCTGACACGTGGTAAACCCCAATAGATGTTGGCAATTTTTCCCAGGGCTTAAAAAAGGAAAGCCCCCGAGGTCAGATCAAATCATCCCCATCGTGCAAATACCCGTCTGCGCCAGAGAAAAACACAGGCAGAATTCTTAAAGGTTTCAAACCCGGGAGGAGGTTAAAGATGAGCAATTGGCAGTCCAACGCCACCTCACTGCTGATCTTATGGACGAAAAAATTAAAATAAATGCTGATTGGCGCGCCTGGGTGGCTCAGTGGGTTAAGCCTCTGCCTTTGGCTCAGATCATGATCTCAGGGTCCTTGGGATTGAGCCCCGCATCGGGCTCTCTGCTCAGCAGGGAAGCTACTCCCCCCCCCCCTCCGCGCCTGCCTCTCTACCAACTTGTGATCTCTGTCAAATGGATGCATAAAATCTTAAATACATACATACATACTGATTGAATGGCTTAAAGTCTGAAACAAGAATGGATCTTATGTCTCCTAATTCCAAACACAGGGCACAGGGTATCATTATGAATCTCCATTGGAATAACTAGATAGTTACTTTGAGTTGCAACAGATAGCTACTTTGCTCTCAAGCAGGACTAATTTAGCATTATTATGGGCTGTTGCTGAACATCTCATCTCACAGCTGCAACAGTCAACAAACAGCTGGGGGTACTAAAGCAAAGATGATTCAGGCAAAAGGGTTCTGGTACAGAAATTGGGTAGGAATGCAAATGCTGCACTTCGAAGCATAAGAACAGGTAGTGAGAAGAGCAACCTAAATGATAAGGACATTGACTAGCTTTCCTGTGATGCTCAACTAAAAAGCTGGACCTGGGTCTAGAAACTAAATCCACACAGCCTAGTGGAAGAGTAGACACAGATGTGCTTACTATAACCTACACTAAGAAAACTGAAACGTGGAAACAATTTATAGTCAAAACAGTGAATCCAGTATTCATGCAGTGATAACGGGAAACAGAAAAATATAATGTTAGAAAAATATTTTCTTCACATTGTTTTAAATGTGTGTTCACTGTTAATATGCCCCATAGATTTACAGTTTCTAGATTATTCAATATTGTATATTCAACCCATGGTTTTATTGTATTATTTGTAAAAAGGCTTTATTTGCAGCAAAATGTTACTTTAGTTTATTAAGACCCTGACAAGGTCAGTGTCTATCAAACCGTTCTGGCTTAAGCATTGTTTCACCAAGTCCTGTGATTAAAAACATTCTCCACAACTGGACTTGCTCAGCATGCATTTTCACTCTGTGTAGGACACCACCTTCGGCACTGTGATGAACTGAAAGTAAACCTTAAACCCACTCTCCTTCTTAAAGCTACCTCAGGGAACTAAGTAATTCATTAACAATTTCTACCGGGTGTTCAGGAAGAAGAAGATACTGGAAGGCACTGTGGGAAGAACAGTGATCCCTAAAACACAACCCTAAGTGCACTGAGCTTGCACTGTCTAGGGTGAAAGTTTAATGAGCCAAAAAAGCAGAGGATGCCAAGCAAAAAATGAGCCTCCCAGAAAGTGCTAGAGATATCCCAAGAGGAAGAGATTATGTGGAATGGTGAAACCTTCTCCAGAGAGCTGATGATCTTTGCCTTGAAAAATAAAACACCAGAAAACAGAAAAGCTGGTACTTTGAGGACAAATATGTGACAGGGTGGTGCAGATACTATCAAATACCGGAAGTATTTACCGGATGCCCAACACACTTAAATCTGAGCTCCTCACACGGACTAAAAGGACCACATGATTCTGGCTCCACTTTCCTCTCTAGTCTCAACTTATACCATTCTCCCTCTTTTCACTGTATTCCTATCACACTGATCTTCTTTCTGTGGCTCCAACACATCAAAATCATTCCTGCCTCAGAACCTACGCACAAACTTTCCCCTCTGTGTGGCACTCCGTTGACGGAGATCTTCATATGGCTGGCTTCTCTATCATCTCCTTCATTTAAGGGGTAGCTCAACTATCCCATCCTCACAGGCATCTGCCTTGATAACTTCCACAGGCACTCTTAACCATTACCTTGTTGTGTTTTCTTTATATCATTTATCCCAATAAATACCTTAAGTGCTTATTTAGGTGTTTTTGTCTACCTGTAAGAATAAAAGCTCCATGATGGGTAGGCCCTACGTCTTTCTCATTTGCTACTCCATACCTGGTAGTTAGAATAAGCTCTAGGAATTGGAAAAAAAAAAAAAAAAAAAGAAAGAAAGAAAAGAAAGAAAGAAAGAAAGAAAGAAAGAAAGAAAGAAAGAAAGAAATAATAAGCTCTAGGATATAGTAGCAGAAATTCAACACATCTGGAGGAGGAGGGAGGGCAAACAGGCCTGGATAATAGAATAGGGTTCTGTGAAGAATCTGGAAGGCCAACATATGAAAATGACTCCCAAAGCTTATGTTCTGGTGCTTCACAATTCAACATTAGAAAACATGACTTGACCCCATAATAAAATACAAATACACCTGAAACCAATATTCTAAACTTCTTCCATCATTTACAGCACCAAGAGATTTTGTTCTTCAAGTCATGCTTTGGTAAGAAAAACAGAAAAGAAGTGGATTCCTGGGCATGTGGACATGGAAGGTGGCAGGTGCTGCTGAGAGAGAGGTGTTGAAAGGAAAGTTGAAATTTGAGAAGACAAAGGTGGCCAAATTCCTAATTCTGCCTCAGTGCAGCACTGATGGCCCTTTAGTAATCTCCGTCAAATCACTTTTCTGTAACTCTAAATTTCCCACAGTCAAAAGTAATTCATTTGCTTGACCCCGTAAGAAAAGTACTGATGTCGTACAATTTTTCTTCCTTCTTCAATTTAGTTAGCCTTACATACCAAGTAACACTTTATAAATCTTCAAAGATTTTTGTAGTTCCTTGAAAAAACTATTTCTCATATTGACACTCTGAGTTCAGATTTCTAAGTGTAGGCACACATAAGGGAATTTTATCCAAGGAACAAAACCAAGCTTAGGCAGCCTCCACTTAGCTTAACCTCCAAAGAAGTAGAAGCAGGATATTACTTCAAGGGTATCTAAATCTGGGGCACTGGGTGGCTCAGTCCATTAGATGTCTGCCTTTGGCTTGGGTCATAATCCCATAGTCCTGGGATCAAGCCCCACCTTGGGAATCCTTGCTCAGCGGGAAGCCTGCTTTCCCCTCTCCCTCTGCCTGCCGTTTCCCAGCTTGTTCTCTCTCTCTCTCTCTCTCTCTCTCTCTCTCTCTGCCAAATAAATAAATAAATAAAATCTTAAAAACAAAACAAAAGAGCTTCCAAATCTGTCTGCCAGAGGCTTCTTCTGTTTAAGCCCTAGGTCCCAGGCAGGAAACAAAATTAGACTTGTCAGGAGCTTGTCAAACTTGGACTCCCCTTTCTTTCCACACTCCTATCAGACCCATCAGGCTACTGGTCCCCCATCTCTCCTCCCTTGCACACCAATACGCAGTAAAGTTCTCAGTAACATGTAGGGTTTATCATCTTAGCACTCCGTAATGGAGAAACAGAGCCTAAACCCATGTTCTCAAAGAACCTGGGCACAATAGTAGTAGCTCACTAAATATGTGTTGGATGAATCATGTCACTAGACAGATAATAAGGAGGAAGACCCACTGTGAGACCCAGAATTAAAATTTGTGGGCCAGAGGGAATAATTTCTGCCACTAAAGACTCAGAGAATCCATTTAATAACTGAGCATACTTGAAGCTGAGACTCAGTTTCCAGATCAGAAAAAAAACAAGTATTCTTGGACCTTTTGGAAATAAAAGCCTCAAAAAATCTGAGCAATTCCTTGAACAGTCTCTCACACAGAGCTAATCCTTGGTGTTACTAGTTAGGTGAACACTACTCGGAGCTGATTTTCATATAACTAATCTCTTACTTGCTAATACATGAAAGCCTACAGCATCTGAGATGCCAGACCTTGCTTTTCCCCTTTTTCAGATGCTATCATAAGCCTGCTAACTGCAATACATATTTTAGGTGAGTACCTGTTTAACCAGAAGAATTGCTAGACACTCCAAATATGAACATGGACAAAATGCAATCTCTACCTTCCTGTAGTCCGCTTTGAGTAGAGGAAAGAAGATACAAAATTGTGATCATTCAAAGTACAATGTGACCAGTGCTGTCAGAAAGATACCAGAGATGGTTCAAAGAAGGGAGAGATGAAATTACTGGATTGCATCAAGATACCTTTGCTCTTGTCTCTCATAGATCAGTCACTCCCTCGCTGCTTTGGTTCCCAGGACAAGCTGTTATCTTGCCTCACAGAACAGACAGGTGCTCCCAATTACCTCTGGACCTCTGAATCTGAGCCATGCTGTGATTAAGCCACACTGAACAGGAAACATACAAAAATAGTTTTAAACCTCTACGGCAAGGGTCAGAAAACTTTTTCAGTAAAGGGCCAGACAGTAAATATTTTAGACTCGCGAGCCATGCAGTCTCAGTCACAACCGTTCAAGTCTGCCGCTGTAGTGTGAAAGCACCCAAGGCAATATGCAAACAGATATGCACGGCTGTGTTCCAATAAAACTGAGTCACGGGCGCCTGGGTGGCTCAGTGGGTTAAAGCCTCTGCCTTCGGCTCAGGTCATGATCCCAGAGTCCTGGGATCGAGGCCCGCGTCGGGCTCTCTGCTTGGCGGGGAGCCTGCTTCCTCCTCTCTCTCTCTGCCTGCCTCTCTGCCTACTTGTGATCTCTGTCTGTCAAATAAATAAGGTCTTAAAAAAAAAAAAAAAACTGAGTCACAAAAGCAGGCAATGGCCAGAAACAGCCGAAGGGCCACAGTTTGCTGACCCCTGCTCTATGCAGAAGCAAAAGTTACTTTAGTTATCACGTTCTGTTTTGATACTTGTATCCTAAATCAATTAATTTACTCAACAATCATTTATGGAGTGCCAGTGATATAGGATGCTTTGCACAGGTAAAGATGAATTGGCAGATGCTCCCAGACCTCAAGAAGCTTTCTTAGCTCAATTCGCTGTGCTGTTTGACAAGGACATATGATATATATTCTAGTCCTGATTCCTTGCAAGATTCCCTGTCCTCAGTCCTCATTTTTTTTTATCATCTGCTGTTTCTTTTTTTTTCCCTCTGCCTAGTTTCTGATCAATATTTTCGTCTGAGCTTCACAACATCTATATATTCAGGTCCTGGCTAAACTCTTGCTTGCTCTAATCTAAAATTCTTAACCCTTAACAGTTTTGCCTAGAGTTCTTCTTGCCCTCTTGGGCAAAGCATCAGCAAAAAGGAAAGAAAAGAAACAAAAAGAAGCAGCTAACACCTATTATAAACATAAGTACTGATGGGGGCTTTCTGTTCACTTGCTGTGGACATTGTACAGTATTATAAGTCAAAGTCTTGAACAGGCCATTTTCCTCTCCCCTAGAACAGGGGCCTGTTCTAGGGGAGAGGACCAAAGAAATAAGAACCCGACTTCTTTTTTTTTTTTTTTTTTTTTTTTTGTTAAATTTATTTGACAGAAATCACAAGTAGGAAGAGAGGCAGGCAGAGAGAGAGGAAGGAAAGCAGGCTCCCTGCTGAGCAGAGAGCCTGATGAGGGGCTTGATCCCAGAACGCTGGGATCATGACCTGAGCCGAAAGCAGAGGCTTTAAACCACTGAGCCACCCAGACGCCCAGAAGAACCTGAAGAAAGCTACCAGACACTGAGGCCAGATTCTGCCTCCAGGGCTTTTTAAGAGGTAAAATGACAACAGAGAACAATCACCTACCTCGTCCTCACCCCAGAGGATAGAAGAAGCCTTGAGGGGAGAGAAGGTCTGGATTTTTTCTCCTTTAAAGGAGGGAGGAAGGGCAACTTCTCCTGCTGTTGATTAGCAGCTCAGGCCAATAGATTTGTTGATCTGCCCTGCCCCTGAAAGGAAAGAGAACTGACAAAGAAAGCTGGTAGGAGAGAGAAAGAGTGCAAGTCAGCAGACTCGCTCTCCTCTTTGTACAAGAATGTATAGATCTACTATAGATTGTGACGGCACAGAAGTTGCAGTACAGCATAATCTTGCCAACACCTGATGCTAGAGGATGGACAAGCCATGCAGTGAGAAGATCCCAGGAACAAGAGGCTGTGTACTTCCGGGGACTAGCTGAAGAAGAGGGTTAAGGGAGAAACCACTTCAAGGAACTGTACAAAGGGGAGGGCTCACAGAATGCACCGAACTTATCCACGTGCCTTTGAAAAAATCAGCATGCCAGTCACACAGGGGTTAGACCCTCGGTGTTTTCTGGAGAACAACCAGAGCCATAAAAAGGGCACTGTGCCCATAAGCAGTCAAAGAGATAGTTGTCCTTCTAGTCTCCCTCTCCACTCTCAATATTAGAAGAGTTAAACCTTGCGAGAGTGCTGAATCCTAACCACTAGACAATGAGGGAGTCTCAGAAGAGTTAAGCCTTGAAATGGACTAGGTAGAAAAGAGAGATCATTCTAAAATCAGAGTCAACACACATGCGCGCGCACGCACGCGCGTGCTATACATGTTAACAACTCACCTTGCTTCCACCCCATTTCAGGTAATGAGCTGGAGGAAGCCTTGGATATGATCTGAGATTGCCATATAATGAAGTTGCGGAATCTCCCCCAAAACAGTAGAAAAGAATTACTTGACATGGAACAGATACGGAAGAGACTGGAGACAATAACAGTTTTGCGTTCATGTTTGAAGTTCATGTTTGAACCCCACTGAGTTAAACCCCCTGGTAAACTAGTTTGGTAGGCATTGCTGAAAATGTGTGCTATGGATTTCAGTTCCCCAAGCTTGCAAAGGGCAAAAGTCTCAGTAATTAAACCACAAATGTGGGAAACATCCTTAGAAAATCATGATAAAATTGTAAAAGGTCTTAGTATTATCATAAATAAACCAATTTAAATTTGTTTAACTCACTGTTTTATTTGACCACAGAACTTTTTTACCCCCCTCAGATAAATGCCAACTGGGCAGTTAGTGGAAAGAAACTTGTTTCTTTGGGGTTTGGGATCCTTATGGTTTGGGGCCATGCCAGTCTGTGTCATTCCCTCCTGGGCTGCAGGAGTTGTGCAATTCTTGAGATGCCCCCTGGAGTTGTTCCCACCGATGAGGACCTCATGAAAGAACAGGAACCTTATTAAGGGATTGAAAAGCAGAAGGTCAGGGAGCCTGGGTGGCTCAGTGGGTTAAAGCCCCTGCCTTCAGCTCAGGTCATGATCTCAGGGTCCTGGATTCAAGCCCCACATCGGGCTCTCAGCTCAGCAGGGAGCCTCCTTCCCTCTTTCTCTGCCTACCTCTCTGCCTACTAGTGATCTCTGTCTGTCAAATAAATGAATAAAATCTTTAAAAAAAAAAAAGGAAAAGAAAAGCAGAAGGTCTTGGAAAATTGAGAGGAGTAAGTCCTTCTAGCAGGTATAAGTCTTACGTCAGAAATGAGCTTAAAATTGGAAATCTGGAAGAGCTGGAAGGTTTCAATCTCATGGCTCCTGAGAGGCCTTTTTTTCACATCTTTCTTATTGTATGCAAAACTTCCACAGACTAAAAATAAAACAAAACTGACACCAAAGCCCTAGAAAATGTTACATATGTACAGTTGTGTGATGGGGGGAGCCAGGACAAAGGAGAATGGCAGAAAAGGCTCCCACACAGTTCCAGCAGGAGGTGACTCCACATCTTCCCAAGGAAAGAGGAGCATTTCAACCCTGGTTGGTTCTAGTGTGGCAAGTGGGGTCCGCTGACCACTGCTGTCCAGAAGACTCCACTAAGCCAACTGCAAGAGGCTGAACAGGTGACAGGAGTCATGGTCTCCATATTTTACTATCTCGACAAAGCTTTTGATTACCCTGGATCTTTTCTAGGCTACTTAGATTACCTAGAAGTGACCAACTTGTCTTGATGTATCATGATTGTTTTGAAATCTCTAATCTTCTCTGTCACAGGCTTCTCTGTAAAGTATTTGGTCCTTACATAGATGGAGTGTGAAAAGAATAGTTCCTCCTTAAGACTGAGGTTTTGACAAAGTAGCAATCAACTCAGACCATCACAGACAACAGAACTTGAAGGAGCATTTTAGAATTTTTAAACCAGACATTTGATGACAACAAAACAAAACAAAGCCTGATAACAATATCAAAACCTTTTTATCTCTTGCTTTTTGTGTGTGAAATTCATATTTCACATAAAAATATTAATTTTTTGTACTTATTTAGGTTTCTCTTTTAAAAATTTCTATACTTTCAATATTTAATTTTTCTAAAATTAGTAAGTAAAAAGGGAAGGATGAATTATGACTTTTATGTTCTTACAAAGTTTTTAAATCTTCATCTTCCTATATTAAAAATGTTTTTCCTTAAGAAGTTTATTTATAGAATATACCTGAGATTTTGTAAAATCAGGAGCACAGTTTCTATTTCTAAAGGCATAGAAGAGCAAAAATGGAAGCATTTTCTTATGGTTGGGCCCAGATAATGCAAAGAGATAATATAATGTAGATAAATTGAGCAAGCTTAAATAAATTTGTTATTCTTTCACACTTTAGTTTCCTTATCTGTGAAATGAAAATTTTCATACCTACTACACAGAATTATGTATAGGTTGAATAAGGTGAAGTCTGCTACATAGTAAGATTTTAATAACTGGCTGAAAAACACTGAAATAAAATAGAAACAATTATTTCCTTCAGCTGAATTACAGATGGCGTTGAGAAAGTTTTTATTCTAAGTTAACCAATCCAATACACCACAGTGGTAATTATATATAAATAAATTTACAAATTCATAATTATGTATTTTAAAGCATTTTCCCATTAAAATTTTTAAACAATTTCTCTTTATTGCTGAAATGTGATTATATCTGTCTTTAATATAATTAGATATCTTTTATACTAATAAGGAAGCAAATATACATGTAATTGTTAATAGCTCCACCAAATGAATATTAAGATCAAGTACTAGCCAAGTGTACATATTGCTTTGTTACGAATAATCTCATTTCCTTACAAATTTTAAACATATACAGTAGTATTTGATTATAGATGTGTATTTTATTTTTATTATGGCCATATGCAATACTTTATTACATTATTTAGTGAAGAATAAGTTACGTATGATTTTATGTCTTGTGGGAAATATTTTAATTCTTTATCTTCCCAAGATAAAAATATCCCTTCCCCAAGAAATTTATTTATAAAACATTCACAGAAAATGCTGAGACATTTTTAGATTAATAATGGTTTCTATTTCTGAACAAGAAATGTGTCTCAGAACAGCTTTTCTCATATTTTAAAAGGAATTTCCCCATAAATCAGTTATGAATGTATATGGAATCTTTAATCCTTTAAGAACAGCTAATTAAATCTTTTTTCCCTAGTTGCCTCTGGTATAGGCCCGCTGTGTGTGGCACTTCCCATGGTTTGTCATTTTGTCTTAATGGCAGGGGGAGGAAACCAGCAAAGCTCAGTAACCACACTGCATATCAAAATGTCACCATGGCAGCATTTGTCCACTTGTCAGAGTCCTTCTGAAATGACTCAGCCATTCATTTTGTTGAATCAATATTGAAGCTTTTGAGATTTATTACTTGAGGTTTGGGAGCAGGCAAAGCAAACAAATCCGTCATTCCTAACATTGAGTTCTAGTTGGGCTGAGATTATGATTTCTGTCTGCACTTTATTTATGAGAACAGATTATAATGTTTCCACTCCTCGCATAATTATTTTGTAATAAGCTCGCATTTATATGCCTGATAGTATGGTGGAAAAGAATTTAAAG
Source organism: Enhydra lutris kenyoni (assembly GCF_002288905.1). Lineage (NCBI taxonomy): Eukaryota > Metazoa > Chordata > Mammalia > Carnivora > Mustelidae > Enhydra > Enhydra lutris. The sequence goes on along the minus strand of NW_019154103.1, from coordinate 15,190,698 downwards.
TTTCCAAAAACATTCTGTGGGCTATGGTAAATTTACTGAATTCAAATAGCTAATTCCCTGGGAGGTGTCAGGCAGGAGGGCAGGGAGGAGAGATGTGAAGCTTTTGATAGAAAATCTTTAAATCTTTGGTTTAAGATTCTTCAAATTCCGTTTTCTTATATCCTACCTTTTTGTCTTTTTTTTCTTTTTCTTTCTTTCTTTCTTTTGAGAGAGAAAGAGAGAGAGCTTGAGCAGGGGGAAGAAGCAGAGGGAGAAGAGCAGAGGGAAAGAGCAGAGGAAGAGGGAGAGGAGCAGAGAGGCCAACTCAGGGCTCCATCCCAGGATACCAGAATGACAACCTCAGCGGAAGGCAGACACTTAACCAACTGAGCCACCCAGGTGCCTCTATATATCCCATCTTGAAGCAAAATTAACAAGAACCAGGATAAGCAAATTATCTATTAAATCCTTCTATTTAATGATGTCCATTTACTGATACTTTCCCCATTCAACAAATATAAGATTCTAAAACTATTTTAAAATACTGAGATTTCGGGGCGCCTGGGTGGCTTAGTGGGTTAAAGCCTCTGCCTTTGGCTCAGGTCATGATCCCAGGATGCTGGGATCGAGCCCCGCAGCATCGCGCTCTCTGCTCAGCAGGGAGCCTGCTTCCTCCTCTCTCTCTCTCTGCCTGCCTCTCAGCCTGCTTGTGATCTCTGTCTGTCAAATAAATAAATAAAATCTTTTAAAAATAAAATAAAATAAAATACTGAGATTTCTTCAAAGACAGTTTTATAATCACGTAAGTTTCTAGTGGATTGGGTCACAAAATGGATCTGATTTGTCAATGCAAGCACTCACTGTACGTATTTTCAGTTATCACTGAACTAAATTCAGTGCAGAGGTCAGTGTCCAAAGATGAAATGATGAGAACTTTTCAGAAGTACAGATCTGTCTGACAAGATCCTGACAAGATCCTGAAGATCATTAAAGCTTCATTGACATATCAGGCCAAGTGGAAGGGAGAATGGGCAAGCTTCTCATTAGAATTCCTCCTTCAGATCTCTTCCCAGAGCTGAGGAGTCTCTCCTTTAACATCCCATGACGTAGACCAGTCCTACTGGGATCAGCACAGGATGCTGCAATGCTATTAACCTCAATGGGGTGAGTCAAAACCAGATAACATGATGGAGTCATCTGTGTTGGTTATAGGATCTGTTCTCCCAGGACCCCCAAATTCTACCCAGGACTTGTGCAATCTGAGGTAATGTTTATTTTACCAATGGCTACAAGCAAACAAAGCCACTGCAAACAAAGCTCCCACTGTCTATTTCCCACATGGGTGAGAAAATCAAGCCCAGTGGGAAGACAGGTTTGACTGATGGTATGTTTGGGCATCATGCCGGGCCTTATAAACTTCACATATATAGGGATGCCTGGTCCACTTAATGCACACATCTCTGCCAGCAGCATAAGACCTAAGTTTGGAGTGTTCTACCTTTCAGATGTCCAGTAAGCTCTACTTAACTTACACAATTGCATGCAATCATAAGAATTTTAGATCATATTGAAAGACATATAAGAGTACCTTCTGTAGTTTCTGTTTACAGTGATGAAAAAGTTTTGGAAGTAGGTCATGGTTGTATAGCACTGTGAATTGTACAATTAAAATGGTTAAAATGGTAAATTTTAAAAAAATGTTTAATTAATATATAATGTATTATTAGCCCCAGGGGTACAGGTCTGTGAATCATCAGGTTTACACACTTCACAGGACTCACCATAGCACATACTCTCCCCAGTGTCCATAACCCCACCACCCTCTCCCTCCCCTCCTCCCCCCAGCAACCCTCAGTTTGTTTTGTGAGATTAAGAGTCTCTTATGGAGCACTGGGTGTGGTGCAAAAATAATGAATACTGTTACGCTGAAAAAATAAAAAATTAAAAATAAAAAAAAAGAGTCTCTTATGGTTTGTCTCCCTCCTGATCCCATCTTGTTTCATTTTTTCCTTCCCTACCCCCCAACCCCCCCACTTTGCCTCTCAACTTCCTCATATCAGGGAGATCATATGATAATTGTCTTTCTCTGATTGACTTTAAAATTTTATGTTATGTTTAATTTACCTCAATTTATTAAAAAATTCATTTTGTTAAATATTAAAAAAAGCCCATTTCAAATGAGCAAATCGTATGCTATGTGGATTAAGTCTCAAGAAAATAGCTGAAAAGAAAAAAAAGAGTCTTCTGCAGAACGCTTTAATGCTTTTCCTATAGCTTGTGTGCAAGTCAGTTCATATGAGAAAATGTACTCTGGAATTGTCTCACCTTTCAGAAAACCAAAATCCTTTTTAAGTTTTCTTCTTTGTAGAGTTCTGAGAAAGTAAAAAGGTTTTTAAGACTGTGCTTGAAAGAGTGCTATGCAGACAAATACAGCTTTAGCATTCCATTAGAGCAATCCTACATGGCCTATTCCCAAACAAAATGGAGTTCCCTAATACTTTTCAGTTTTTCTTTTCTGTATTCTTTTCTCTCTCTTTTTTTTTTCTTCAAAAACCAAGGAAGTGAATTGTGAATATTTCCTACAAGAAATGCTGAGCTGGTTAATTTCTGATAATTATAAAATCACGGGTGGTCAGTAGTTCAAAGAAAATCTTTCCTCAACAAAACCAATTATGAGCAGAGACTTTAACTGTGTCCCTTTATCCACTGCCAAATGCATTATCAATAGAACAGAATGTGAAAGCTGCAGCTTTGATATGAAAGGTACTGAAAGTATTCATCTTTTGGTAGTTGTTCTGCCACTATATGGAATGGAATAAAAGGAAAAAGAATTATGCAGCATCAACTTGAATTATGCAATCGGAGAAAAGGAAAAGCAAATCATAACCAGATGCGTCTATGCATACATTTTATTACAAAAACTTTCTTTGATATCACCAGGCACCCAATGCACTCTATTGGTGGTGTGAAGTAACTGAAAATAATATTAAGAAAGGACTTGGAGTAACATATCTTATCATTCAAATAGAAAAGCATTTACAGCAGAGAACTGGTATCAAAGATGTCTTTATTTTTTTTTTAATTTTATTTTTTTTTTTATGTGACAGAGAGAGAGATCACAAGTAGGCAGAGAGGCAGGCAGAGAGAGAGGGGGAAGCAGGCTCCCCGCTGAGCAGAGAGCCCGATGCGGGGCTTGATCCCAGGACCCTGAGATCATGACCTGAGCCGAAGGCAGTGGCCCAACCCACTGAGCCACCCAGGCGCCCCTCAAAGATGTCTTTAAAACATCAATATTAAGCTGAAACATATGAAACTGATATCTGCTTATACAAAAATGGTCAAACAAGGGCAAAATGGTGGAATAACAGCAATTTCATGTGCTTCAGCCTAATACATAATTTTCCTCCTAATTCCAAATGGCGTTTTCTCTTCATCATCATCACCCATGGAATAAAAGACATTTATTTAATTTTTATTCAGTTTCAGGTAATTTGCTTAATTTTACATTGTTTAGTGTTTTTAGCCACCTCATATGGAATGAATCCATAAACACGTGAGTCAATTAATGTTCCTTTTCTCCCCTTAATCAAGAAATATTTTTAAGCTGGATATACCAACATTTCTCACTCATCAGTCTTTGGGGCCCACTGTCAGCATCAGGAGGCATGTCAAAGGAAGCCCTTCCTTATTTGAGATGATGCTAGGAGGAGGACACTCTTGCCCAGACCAACTCTGCTCCTGTATCTTTTGTACAGGCTAAATGCCAGGCCTCTTCCCTCTGGGTACCTTGAAGTTTCAGGGACAGGTATTATGGGAATGTTGAGAGACTGAAGGATCTGAGAGGGAAGTCTAGGGCTGCTGGAGTGGACCTGAGTGAAGCTTGATACTAATGAAACTCGAGGTCAGAGGCAAATCCTACTGGATGATCATCCTATCTACAATCAGAAACACGGTCTCCTAGAGGGTCTAAAGGGAAAGCCTCCTGCTGGAAATAGAAGGTAGGCCAGAAAAGATTAGAAGCTAGTTCTCCTTGCAACCACTGTTGGAAGAAGAGCAGAAGAGAGGGAGGCAGAATGGGACTGAGATGAAAGAAAAAAAGAACTATGCCACTCAGGGATGCCTGTACAATCTAGATTAAATATATAGCATGGGAGGGGCTCCCAGGTGGCTCAGTCAGTTAAACGTCTGCCTTCTGCTCAGGTCATGATCACGGGGTCCTTGGATTGAGCCCCACATTGGACTCCCTGCTCAGTAGGTCATCTTCTCCCTCTCCATCTGACCCTCCCTGCCCCTTCTCCCTACTTGTGCTCTCACTCGTGACTCTTTCTCTCTCTCAAATGAATAAATAAAAAATCTTAAAACATAAATATATATAGCCCTGGAAGTGGGATGAGGGAATGGACAGGCACTGTCTGAATGCCAGCGTTCCGCACCCAGAGCAGAATCAATATCCAAACAAATGCTTAGCCAATGCTCAGACAACTGCAGTTGACTCCCATGGCAGGGGCAGAATTTGGGCGGCATTACTGAACATTTTTCATGTTGTCAGTGATAATCTGCTCCACTCAACAATCAGAAGGGTTCTGCCTGCAGTTTACACAAAGGCAACATAACACACAATTCTGGACAATTTCACAGGAGAATAATCTTTGAATAATGTGTCTTAAATCAGAGTCAAAGGTCAGAGTCACTCTGGCACTGACTGAGAAAGTAGTTCTTTTCCAGGGCTCTGTATGTGCCAATCCTAAGGAGGAAATACTGCAAAGAGGTTCAATACCTAAGTCACCAGTTTACTGAATTAACACAATTCTGTTCTTTCTCACCACTGACTCACTGAATGTGCACTGTTTTTTTTTTTTTAAGATTTTATTTATTTATTTGACATACGGAGATTACAAGTAGGCAGAGAAGCAGGCAGAGAGAGAGGAGGAAGCAGGCTCCCTGCTGAGCAGAGAGCCCGATGGGGGGCTCAATCCCAGGACCCTGGGATCATGACCTGAGCCAGAGGCAGAGACTTTAACCCACTGAGCCACCCAGGCGCCCCTGAATGTGCACTGTTTAAGGGGCGCCTGGGTGGCTCAGTTGGTTGAGTCCCCAACTCTTGATTTCCACTCAGGTCATGAACTCAGGGTTGTGAGATCAAGCCCCATATCAAACCTTGAAGAGTCCTATATGGGGGGGAGGGGCTCCTCCCTCTGTGGAGAGTCCGCTTAGGATTCTCTCTCTCCCTCTGCCCCTGCCTCCTGTGCACTCATACACTCTATTTCTTTCTCTCCCTCCCTCCCTCTCTCTCAAATAAATAAATAAATCTTTAAAAAAACAAAAACAAAAACAAAAACCTGCTCTGTTCAAAATTCTTTTCTGTCCCCAGAATGAAATCTTGGGTGGGCCCTATGTTTCACATTCATTTTCAATTATTAACAAATAGTCTCACTCTCAGAGAGTGCAAAGCAAAGCTTAACTTCCCATTTAAGTTTGGCAAGTTCTTCTCTTGCTTGGGGCTGATCCTGGTTACAAAGCCTGCAGTGAGGAAGGAGGACACAGTCACTCATTTTCGCTATCCCTCCCAACTCCTCTACTTTTCATGATGCTCTTTAATTAATGGCTCATTCAGTGTTGAGAAGTAGAGAAGGAGATGAACAAAGGTTAGGAAAAAAAAAAAAAAAGTTCTTTCCTGAATGAGTTCTTTGGAGACTCATATATGGGGATACCTGACATGGGCTATGTTTCCCTGGGCAGGCCACTTGTAATCAACCTTCCAGTCTCTACCTTCTGGTAGTCCTGAGGGATCACTACATCCCACCAGTGTGGTCTTTTTAGACAATTAAGAGCCTTCTGTTGTGTCCACAACTGACCCTCAAAACACCACATTTTCCCCCTTGCCACTACTCTTACTGCAGGGCAGTGTTAAACTCACCTTTTGACTTTTTCAGAATGAGTCAGGTACCGGTTCCTCTGTCCCTCAAACTCCAGGTCAAGCTCTCCAAGTGATTCTCTGCTTCTCTACTTTTGCCTAGGGGTGGTGGAGATAGAGGGCATAGCATAGTGACAAGTCTCTTCAAAAAAATTCTCACTACAGACCTCAACACCAATCTCCCATCCTCATTTATCTACCCTGAAGGTAGGTGATGAATTAAGAGTCTCCAAATTGGTTATCAGTCTCTTTACAAAGTAGTGAGTGGTGTGATTAATCTCACAGATTCTTGACAACTATCTGAGTTCAGAACTCTGCTCTACTATTGCCAACTATAAGATACTTAATGTCTCAGTGTCCTTATGCACAAAGTATTGAAATCTGTAAGAAATAAAAGCAATGGAGGAGGAGAGCTTGGGAACTTTCTGGAATAAAAGAAACTAAAGAGGCATGACAACTAAATGCAATTCACAAACTTTAATTAAATTCTGGATCTCATTTTAAAATAAGTTTAAGTAAATACAAAAAGAAAACCATATAAAGAACATAATCAGAGCAATCTTGGATATTTAAATATGGACTGAATAATAGAGAATAAGATTTTATCAGTATTATACTTGAGCGGTGGTTATGTTGTGGTTTTGTAAAAGAATGTCTTTGTACTTAGGAGACATGCTGAAATATTTAGGAGTGAAGTGTCATGATATCTGTAACTTATTCTCAAATTATTCCTCAAAATATTGTCTTACAAATAAAAATAATGGTGTCATACACATAATAAATCTCTTAGAGCAATACCTGGCATATAATAAACAATTCTGTAAGTGTAAATTATGGATTATTAGCACAGATACCTAGACAAAAGGAAAAAATCTCATTTAAAATTATTATACATTTGTCAAATTGAGCTAATGTACTGAATCATGAATTTCCTAATACCCTCTTCACCTACTGCTCACCTTTCCCAATCCCCAATACTTTCTTTCTTTAACTTCTCCATTCCTCCCTTCAAACCATGTCTCCCACTATTAAGACAGTTTCCAACTTTCTACTTCACACTGTGATAACTAATATGATCAGAAGAATATTTTTTCAAGTTATGCTTTAATCTGTAACACTTAGATTCACAATTCACTTATATTAGAAAATCTTTGTACCTTAAAACTCACACAGTAAATTGGCTTAAATAATTTTAAGTATTTACATTATTAACAATTAAAACTAAGGAGCACCTGGGTGGTTCAGTGGGTTGAAGCCTCTGCCTTCGGCTCAGGTCCTGGTCCCAGCATCCGGTCCCAGCATGTGGGGCTCACCACATCGGGCTCTCTGTTCAGCTAGGAGCCTGCTTCCCTCTCTCTCTCTCTGCTTGCCTCTCTGCCTACTTGTGATGTCTCTTCTCTGTCAAATAAATAAAATCTTAAAAAAAAAACTAAAACTAAGAATGATTCAGAATATGTATTTATTCCATTTCAGGTTAACATCAATAATATATTTTTATGAAAACTGTATTTCCCAAAACAAAAATATTTAGTGAGATCAGTGGCATCATTTACCATTTTACAAATTTCCTTTTTTTTTAAATTTTACTTATTTATTTGAGAGAGAGAAAAAGACAAAGAGACAGGAAGAGAGCAGGAGCAGGGGGGAGGGGCAGAGAGAGAGTGAGAAGCAGACTCCCTGCTGAGCAGGGAGCCTGATGCTGGGCTTAATCCCAGAACCCTGAAATCCTGTCCTGAGCTGAAGGCAGACACTTAACTGACTGAGCCACCCAGGCATCCAGTGTATTTTTTTTTTAAAGTTGGGGTAACATACCTAACATAAAATCTGCCATTTTTACCATTTTAAAGTATATAATTCAATGGTATTTAGTACATTTACAGTGTTATGCAATCCTCATCACTACCAGAACATTTTCAGGACTCCAGTAGAAGACCTGGAGCCATTAAGCAGTGACTTCTTATTCCTCCCTTTGGCCAATCCCTGGAAACAACTAATCTGTTTTCTGTCTCTATGGATTTGTGTATTCTGGGTATTACATATAGATGGAATCATAGGGTATGTGGTCTTTCATGCCCGGTTTCTTTCACTTTGCATAATGTTTTCAAGGTTCATCCATGTTGTAGCATATAGCAGTAGTTCATTTCTTTTTGTGGCTGAGCAATATTAAATTTTATATATATACCACATCCTGTTTGAAGAGTATGTGTACACCACATTTTTTTTGGTGTGAAGTGGCATTTCATTATGGTTTTGGTTTGCATTTCCCTGATGACTAATCCCATTGAAGATCTTTTCTGATGTTTGTTGACCATTTGTACATCTTCTTTGTACATCTTTGGAGGAATATCTACTCAAGTCCTTGGCCAATTTTTCATCAAGTGTGTCTTTTTGTTACTGAGTTATGAGTTCTTCATATATCCTATATACTAGACAAGACATGTGATTTATAAGTATTTTCTCCTACTTGGTGGAGGTATCTTTTCATTCTCTTGATAGTGTCCTTGATGCCCCCAAATTTTTAGTTTTAGCGAAGTCCAATGTATCTAAAAACACAAAATTGTGCTTTTGTGTCATATCTTTAGAAACCATTGTCAAGTCACATATCATGAAGGTTTATTATGCCTATGCATTTTTCTAAGGTTTTAATAGTTTTAGCTATTTATTTATTTATTTTACAATTTTATTGATTTACTTGACAGAGACAGACAGTGAGAGAGAAAATACAAGCAGGGGGAGTGGGAGAGGAAGAAGCAGGCTTCTCTCTGAACAGGGAGCCCATCACGGGGTGCGATCCCAGGACCTGGCATCATGATCTGAGCTGAAGGCAGACGCTTAACGACTAAGCCATCCCGGCACCCCAGTTTTAGCTCTTTTTTAAATATATATTTATTTATTTGACACAGAGAGAGAAAGCACATACAGGGAGAGCTCCAGAGCAGGGGTCTGATGTAGAACTCAATCCCAGGACCCTGGGATCATGACCTGAGCCGAAGACAGTTGCTTAACCACTGAGCCACCCAGGCGCCCCAGTTTTACCTCTTATAGTAAGTCTTTGATCCATATTGAGATTTTGTGGGGTTTTTTGGTATGTGGTATGAGGTAGGGGTCCAACTTCATTCTTTTGTGTTTGGATAGCCAGTTGTCCTATCACTGTTCGTTGAAGACATTCTTTCTCTATAGAATGATCCTGGCACTTTTGTCAAAAATCAACAGATGTACAGATTTATTTCTAAGCTCTCATTTCTATTCAATCAACATAGGTCTTTCCTCATGCCAGTTACCAGAATTTTTTTTTTTTAAAGATTTTATTTATTTATTTGACAGAGAGAGATCACAAGCAGGCAGAGAGGCAGGTAGAGAGAGAGGAGGAAGCAGGCTCCCTGCTGAGCAGAGAGCCCAATGCAGGGCTCGATCCCAGGACCCTGAGATCATGACCTGAGCCGAAGGCAGCGGCTTAACCCACTGAGCCACCCAGGCGCCCCCAGAATTTTTTTTTTTAAGATTTTGTTTATTTATTTGACAGACAGAGATCACAAGTCGGCAGAGAGGCAGGCAGAGAGAGAGAGGGAAGCAGGCTTCCTGCCAAGCAGAGAGCCCGATGCGGGGCTCGATCCCAGGACCCTGGGATCATGACCTGAGCCGAAGGCAGAGGCTAAACCCACTGAGCCACCCAGGCGCCCCGGTTAACTGTATTCTTAAGAACTTATTCTTTTTTGGTGCTATTGTAAATGGAATTATTTTCTAAATTTTCTTGTCAGGTGTTCATTGCTAGTGTAAAGAAATACCAGAGATTTGTATGTGTTGATCTTGCATCCTATAACTTTGTATCCTGCATTTATTAACTATAATGACAGGTGGATTATTATACTTGCTTTGTATTCAATGTATTTCTGTATATCGTTTTGGCTGAAGTATTTTAAAAAATCCAGATCCTCATAAATATTTTGTTAAGATAGGGGCGCCTGGGTGGCTCAGTGGGTTAAAGCCTCTGCCTTCGGCTAAGGTCATGATCTCAGGGTCCTGGGATCGAGCCCCGCATCAGGCTCTCTGCTCGGCGGGGAGCCTGCTTCCCTTCCTCTCTCTCTCTGCCTGCCTCTCTGCCTACTTGTGATCTCTGTCTGTCAAATAAATAAATAAAATCTTTAAAAAATATATATATTTTGTTAAGATAGGGAGAAGGATTTTCAGGTTTTGTTTTTTTATTCAGATAATTGTGGATATTCATCCTTGATGTAATATCAAGACTCAATTAAGTGATAGTTCTTTAAAGGTTCATTGCAATGTGGCATTTGAATCATATCAAGGGTTTTTTAGTCACATTAAAATCCTTTGGCCTTACACTTCAAATGGATCTCTTATCTGTGTGTGATTTTATAACACTGTGCCTTTGGAAAATATTTGGTTCTCTGAGTAATGCTGATTTTCCAAGTGTTGACACTTTTCATTTGATGGTATTTGAAAAACCACTTTATTATCACCATCTGTTTTATCACACAATTCTTTGAGTTTTAGGGAGCCTATAGAGGGAATAAAGTATTCTTAAATCTAATTTTTGCTTGAGATAGCAAATTCTGTCTTGTTTTCCTTGAAGTAACTGTTCACTTTCAAGAAAATAGCTGCCATATATCTAAGTTTTACTGATCATGGTTTTTCTGCCAGTCATTCTTTCTATTAAAGTTGTGCCCTGTGATAAAAATGGATTGTTCAGTTCCCAAATCAAGTAAGGGCACAAGAGTTTTTCCTCCAGACAACCATTGTATTTTAACATGCAGTAAAAGAGCTTGATGCATGTTTCCCATTTCATCAGAAAGAATAATAAAAGAAATGCAGTCAAGGGTTGAGATTTAATAATCAACAAACATTCTCAAGAATTTTTTTTTTTTTTAAATGAGAATGTAGCACTGGGCAATACAATGATTACTGATACAGTTTGGTGCTTCTGCCTTGATTTATGCTACAGATCCAGTATAAGTGCAAATGATAACACAGTAAGCAAATAACTTCTTAGAATTAATATAAAAATACTTTTAACCCTGAGGACCCAGTGAAGGACTCTCAGGAATTGGTAAGACCACACTTGCACAACGAATGTGGCCAGCCACACTTGGACAACAGCTGGGAAAGCTATTGAAATGTCAGTTTTACAGACTGCCTCAACTTCAGAAATGTTGAAAGAAGTAGATGTTGCTATTCTTATCATAATCTCCTTGAGGAAATTTTCCAGTCCCTTAGCAATGCATTTGGATGCTCTCGTTACATACACCCAACGAGGAACAGCAGTCCCTATATTCAGTTCTTATGAAACTAGAATTTCAATGGCTAAAGGGCAGATACTTACAGAAAAGTGGATATAGTTCATGGAAGGTAGGACGAGGCAGGAAGAAAAAAGAATTTACAAAAAACCTTTATTATGTATTCACATCACATTTGCCTCTAAAGTCTATCCCATCCAGTTGTTAAGGCCAAATAAAGTAGAAGGGCTATCATGTCTATTTTACAATCTTTCAATGAAGTGAGTGAAACAATAAGATTGAGAAATCTGTACAAGCCAAGTATTCATTTACATTATGTTATGCTATAGATAACCAAATCTGTAATAAAACTTTAAGGACAAGGTAATGAAAGGGAAGTTAATCGAGTTTCTGTTAATATAGATGGATTCTCCTACAAAATAACAGATTAGATTTAGAATTGAAAAGTACTCTGAAGGAAAAGAAGTCCTTCTCAAAACAACACATAAAAAATGTTTAAATGTGTTTCTTCTTAACAGACTGCTCACTGATCAGCATATATCACGGCCAAACACTCTATTCTGCATAGAAAGGAAGAAAGGTTTCACTCCTCTTGCTCTATACCCCACCAAGTAAATCCAAGTGTGCAATACTCTTTGAAGTCAGCAGGCATTTTTTGCTTCAAATAATTCAGAAGGGATTTAGAAGCCAGATAGGATTAAAAGCTTGGGGGGAAAAACGGGGGGGGGGGGGGGGAGAAAACAATCTTAACTGTAAATAAAAGAAAACATAGTGAGGAGAGAGAAGGAAAATTTTACTTAGATCCAGCAATTGCTGAGGTGGTAAATCTAGCTTATTCATAATTAATGGGGGAAAAGACACCCAAGGACAGACTCGCTAATCAAAGTATACAAGAAGAATATCTTTAAAGCCAAAATTGTGCCACCTCGTAAATTGAGATGCTTTGAGAAAATATTTTTAAACCAAGTATTTTTAGTCCAAATTTGTTGGACGAATTGGACATTCTCTCTGACTCAAAGCACCATCCCTCTCGCCTGAGTTACTTGCCTGAGTAGCCTCCTCATCTCCCTACTTTCACCCTAGCCGTCCTAAGTGATCCTTTCAAAGGTAGATAATGTTCTCCTCTGCTCAAAGCCCTCTCGTGCATGGTTTCCCATCTTGTTCAGAGTAATACTCTGTGTCCTGGTAAAGGCCTACACAGTCTCACCCAATTTAGCTCCTTCTAACTTCATCTCCTGCTGCTCCCCCACATCGTGCAACCCACATGAGCCTTGCTGGTTTTCTTGCTATTTCTTCAATACACTAGGCACACTTCCTTCTGCCTAGCAAGTTCTCCTCCCAGGTACCAACATAGCTCATGTACTTTCTTCAGGCCTGTGTTGGTCTATCACCTTTTCAATCAGGCCTTTTCTTTATTGTTTTAAAGATTTTTGTTCATTTAGAGAGAGAGAGAGAGAGAGAGCACAAGCAGGCAGAGGGTGAGAGGAAGAGGGAGAAATAGACTCACTGCTGAGCAGAGAGCCTGACGTGGGACTCAATCCCAGGACTCTGGAATCATGACCTGAGCCAAAGGGAGACCCTTAACCAACTGAGCCATCCTGGTACCTCCAACCAGGCCTTTTCTTACCCACCCTATTACAAATGCAAATTCCCCCCACCCCAAATACTCCAACCTCCTTCCCTACTAAATTTTTCTCCATTCATTTAACACCATCTAACACACTAATGTTTCATTTATTCATTTTAGTTTTCTCTCTCTTCCACCATAAGAATGCAAGCTCCTTGAGAGCAATGATATGGGCCTGTTTGTTTGGGCATATATGCCCAGTGCTTAAAACAGACCCTTCAACACAGTTGTGTTTAACTAATTTTTCAATTGAATAGATGTAATTTCTGTCTAGACTTTGTCAGATAAGTACTTCAGTTTAGGCACATAGAGCTCACTGCTCTATGATTTTTTTTTTTTTTAAGACTGTATTTATTTATTTGACAGAGAGAGAGAGATCACAAGTAGGCAGAGAGGCAGGCAGACATAGAGGGGGAAGCAGGCTCCCTGCCGAGTAGAGAGCCCAATGTGGGGCTCAATCCCAGGACCCTGAGATCATGACCTGAGCTGTAGACAGAGGCTTAACCCACTGAGCCACCCAGGTGCCCCTCTCCCTTTCTTAAAAGACTTTATTTATTTGAGAGGGAAAGAGAGTGTGCACAAGCAGGAGGAGGGGCAGAGGGAGAAGCAGACTTCCCCCAGAGGAAGGAGTCCAATGTAGGACACTGGGACCATGACCTGAGCTGTCAGACACTCAACTCACTAAGCCACCCAGGCGTCCCTCTGTAATTCTTTATATGGGCATAAAAGTTTCACTTTTGAACTTCTATCTTGGTATTTCAGATACTGTTTGTCAAGCTGAGGACTGTCACAAAAGTAGTCTCTAACCATTCCTAGAGACACAGGCTAGAATGAAGACATTCCATTCTTTCCATTCTTCCTTTATATTTCCCCATGCCCTAATCTTCCTGACTTCCTGAGCACACTATTGAACACCTAAAATAATCTAATGGATGTCTACTCTCTGGACTCTATTTTTATTACTCTCCACTGTCAGATAATCACTTTCTGCTCTCATTCAATGCTATAGACTGGGCCATTCTTTTAATGTTTTCTTTTGGTGAAGTGGACTTAATTTAATTCTGTCTGACCATTCAGGTCTTCGGAGGAGAAGGCACAATAACAAGCAGTTTATAGGTTCTCAGGTATTCACCTGCACCAATTTACTTATGTGACCACAATGATGGCAAAGATTATGGGAAACAAAGCATTTAAGTTACAGTCTACTTAATCCTAAACATATAACTATTCATTCTTATATGTAACAACTACCTAGCTAATGAATTTAAGAATAGTAGTTTTGAGACTAGTTTTCATCTAGTAACATCTATATGGATGGCGGCATCAGAATGTTTGTTTTCAAGTCATATTTAATATTCCTGAATTACTTACTAGCATTTATAAGCAATTCTGGACTCTTAAAGTACCCTTGGTTCTTCTTTCATCCACATTATGGCAGAGTTGTGACTACGATAATCACTGTGTTTTAAAATCACAGAGTGACAGGCGCCTGGGTGGCTCAGTGGGTTAAGCCGCTGCCTTCGGCTCAGGTCATGATCTCAGGGTCCTGGGATCGAGTCCCGCATCAGGCTCTCTGCTCAGCCAAGAGCCTGCTTCTCTCTCTCTCTCTAAAAATAAAATAAAATAAAATAAAATAAAATAAAATCAGAGTGAATGGCAACTAGGGAAGTTATCTGGTTCATCTCCAGAACATATCTAAATCACGCAGTCTTTCTTTTTTTCCTCCAAGACTTTTAGGGAAAAGACACAATAATTTTCTTTCTGTATAGATTCTCTCTCCATAGGTTCAATCACGAAGATGAGAGAAGAGGGGTGCTTTTTTAGGTTTTACCCCATAAGACAATTTTAAATTCATTTGAGTAGAAGTATTTCCTTAGTGCACAACAGTCTTTTCCAGTTTTGTTTCTAGAAAGTAGAATTAGAAAGCACGGTCAATAAAAGGATATAGGATGGAGCAGAGAGTAATAAAAGAGCAGGGATGAAAGAAATCTGGCAGAGGGAAATCAAGAAAAAAGGTAAAAGGAATTCAGTTTTGTTACCCTTTCATTTTTTTTTTTTTTTTTTAATTTCCAAGGGACTTGATCTGGTTCTTTTCTCTAGGTACTCACTACTTGAATATAAAAGTACAGACTCGGGGCGCCTGGGTGGCTCAGTGGGTTAAGCCGCTGCCTTCGGCTCAGGTCATGATCCCAGGGTCCTGGGATCGAGCCCCGCATCGGGCTCTCTGTACAGCAGGGAGCCTGCTTCCCTTCCTCTCTCTCTGCCTGCCTCTCTGCCTACTTGTGATCTCTCTGTCAAATAAATAAAGAAAATCTTTAAAAAAAAAAGTACAGACTCAAAAGTGATTAAGAGATGGATGGTTGACTACTGGTTAAATGTAGATAAAACAAGTCTAGTTATTTAATAATTAAATGTGTTCAGTCTTCATATTGTTTAATATAATAAAATCATGTGGTAATAAAAATCCAACCTAGGTAGAGAGTTCTAAGAAGAAAAGGCAAAGTCTTCTGCTTATTCCCCTGATACACCTCATACTTTTCAACCACTGTTCAAAATTCCTTTAGTAATTTTCCAGAAAGAAAAATTAAATGTATCTCCCTCCATAGATACATGAGTGTGAAGAGGTGGTGATGGGGGATATACACTTAAAATTTTATTCCATACTTTTTATATGTAACTTACTGTTTTTTCTTTAAAATACACTTTGGAGGGGCGCCTGGGTGGCTCAGTTGTTAGCAGCTTCGGCTCAGGTCATGATCCCGGCATCCTGGGACAGAGCCCCAGCCGCGCATCAGGCTTCCTGCTCTGCAGGAACCACACCCCTGCTTGTATTCCCTCTCTTGCTGTGTCTCTCTCTGTCAAATAAATAAATAAAATCCTTAAAAAAAAAAAAAAAAAGAAAGAAAGAAAATAACTTTGGAGATTTTTTCCATGTGCCTAAGTCATGGAAGCTCAATGAGGAAGGGCACTCGTTTTAAGTACTGTATTCCCAACGTTTTGAATTAAGGTCTTGCATATATTTTTCCTCTAACAAAAATGTGTTAGGTAAATGAATAAATAAATCAGAAAATATAGACTAACTTCATTCTTTTGAAGTTAAACATTAAAAACATAACATTATATTATTTAAATGTACAAGAAGTATCTAGTCTGCTACATTTAGAATATTTTCAGATTTTTGGCTATTACTGTAGGAATGCTTACATTCCTGAACATCACAAATTTTATACATATGTAGCTCTAAGTGAATCCAAGGTAATTTCTTAACCATATAATAGTTCGACTGCATTTTTAACTTTGATAGATATTGCCAAGTAACACTCCTAGCCAGCTGCATCAATTTATCCTCTCATTACAATACCGTTTTTTATTCTGGAACAAATCACAAAATCTGAGTCAGTGACAGAAACGCACATTCCTTGAAACTACATATTCTTTCATCTAGGCGTTTTAACGAAAACTGTGTCAGATGTGATCTCAAAAAACTGAAAATCCTTTTGGCTTTGCTGAGCTCCGGGGACATCCTTTTTCTCAAAGAAAAGTACTTGTTACTACTGGCCTGCTTTTTGGAACTTGGCCAAAATTCATGGTTAACTGATTCCTTTGTATATTTTAATAATAAAATATAATTCTGTTATTGTCTTTTTATAAAAGTTCAATAACTGCACCTTTGTTAAACATAAATAACAATTCAAGAACATGCAGATATCATTGAAAAAAAATATTTATAGAACGGACCCAGGTAGCAGTCTGTAGAAGTACTTGAAATTCTACCACTCTGGCTCTCACATGGATTCCACTGCCTATTGACATTAAAATAAGAAAAGTAACCTACATGCAGAAAGAAGGTTGTATTCCCATTAACATTCATGAAGGCTGAGCAGCTGAAACCCTACATATCAAGTAGGGAATATATCTTTTGTCTACTGATGAGAAAATGTCTCAGTGACAAATGGTTACAGACGGTGTCACAAGGGCAACACCACACAGAACAGCGACAACAAACAAACAAACAAAAGTCTTCTGCAGTTCTTTTTGTAGCATTGTGGACGGCCGTGCCTATCTCCTTAAATAAAAGAAAAAAACTGCGGTGCGGAATTCCTAACCTTTACTGAAGGCACTTCCCGGCAAACAAAAACACAGTCTTTGAAAGTAATTCAAAACAGAGCATCAAGGTCTTCATGATGCATAAATATCCAGACATTCTGAAAAGAAGTGCTCTGCACTCTGCATCCCAGCTCTTTGGGTCAAACGTGTATCGTCGTAAGACAGCAAGCACACTCATCTAAGTGCGAAGTATGTAACGTCAACATGGGGAAGTACCAGGCACATCATGGAAACGCTTTACATCATTTACGTAAATTCAAACACATTATCATACTCATTTAGTAAATTTGAGATAGTTATCTCATAGACCCTAACAGTGACTGCCAGTGCCTTTCAGTTAATTTTCAAAACCAAGTCAGTTAATTTGTAGACAACCTGTCTCATTGAGAATAGGGAGCCTGAGAACCAAAGCCCGTGGGCAAACATGAACCAGGGCCTGACTCTAGGTGGCCCACTTTCCCCACCTATAAACACAAAGACAAGCAACCGTACCCCGCCGGCCAAGGACTTCTTTCCAGTATTTTGCCTCTTCTGCAAGTCTAGAAGCTTCAGCAGGAAGACTAATAAGCACAGTACAATTTGCTAAAACATGGATGTCAACACTGAGCTTCCGGGCGTCCTTCTCCACCCTACAGAAAGCTCTAGATGCAGACCAAGAAGAAATGTACAACGGCCCCCGTCAAATCCTTAAGAACCTCCCTCCTCCTGAAACCCCACCGCCGCGTATTTTCTACACAGTCTGCCAGCACTCTGTGGACGAGGGACAAAGGAGAAGCCGGCCAGGCGCTCTGGAGCGCGGGGTCAGCCCCCAGCCTTCGCCATGGGAGCTATTCCTCCTTGGATGGAGGGGCGGGGCAGGAGGGGAGGAGACAGGGGCGGGTCTGGAACTCGGATCCCCGCCACCGGGCCCTGACGGCATCCCTGCGCCTGCGCGCCCGGCGTGGGCCAGTGGTTGGAAAGCTCCTGGGTCTGGTCTTCACCTCGAGTCCCCGCCCTCTGCCTCCTTCCCCGCCCCTTCCCACCTCCGCTCTCCTCCTCCTCCCCCACCCCTTCCCACCTCCGCCCACTTGACGCGATGACGCACCGCAGGTTTGCGGACGTGGCGGCGGCGCACAGCCCGGAAGGCGGAGACGTTGGCGGCAGTGGCGGCAGAAGACAGGGGCAACCCAAAACGGAGGGTTGGTCATGAATTTTCCCGGGACAGGAGCCGCGGCGGCGGACCTGGCAGCCGGCTCCTTGTTGTGTCCCCGCTGCTAACAGAACAGGTAAAGATGGCGGCGAGAGATGGGAGGTGTCCTGGTCCTGACCTGTGGGATCGGGCCCCGGCTGCGCCCTCGCTGGAGATGGCGGGGAGTCCTCGGCCGCAGGTGTAGCCGGGGCGGCCGGGCAGAGCTCGGATCCCGGCCTGCACGGACGAGACCCCGAGGCAGGGGAGACCTTCGCGACCAACCCCACTGAAGCCCCTCGTTACACTCTTGGGGAAACTGAGGCTCAGAGGAAGGACTCCTGCCTGCCAGATGCCCAGATCAACGTATTTACAACCTAAGCACTATATTTTCCCCACTTACTGTTTTGTTGAATAAATGTTGACGGCTTCTTGTCCGCACCGTCTAAGTGTGATGGGGTAACATAAAAATCCGAGATAATTGCAGGGAATAAACAGGGGAAAACAGGGTAATAATAAAAAGAACAAGAACAAAAAAAACCTTGGGTTGTGGAATGGAGAGGTTGGGAACTTAAGTTTTAAAAACTGAATTGGCCCTGGAGGATACAGTCGCTGTGATGCTATCACAGTGCTGAACTAGCTTGTGCCCTATGGCCCTTTTATTGTTCTCTGCTTCAGGAAAGGCAAAGCCAAACACCAAACAATAATTACTACAAATTAAGGTGTTTGGGAAACCATTTTCAGTTACTGAGTGAGCCTTAACAACGTGTCCATTCGTAACTTTTGGGACTTTTTGTACTCTAGATAGCATGCAGAGTTTTTTTCAGTTTTCTTAAGAGGGGATTCCTGCTTTTTTCCTACTCTAATAATTAAGACAGGTTGAAGAAAATTGAGCCAGATGACTTGAATACAGTGTACTTTCTAAACTCTGTATGGTTGACTTAGATAATTATCTACTTGGGCCAGAGTCTATCTTTCCACTTGGACTGGACGCGCAACCAATTCTTGATTATTCAAAAACAGTATCTAGTTTGTGGTTTTCTGCTGCCTTCATTTCATTACACAAGAGAGTGAAAAGATAGTGAGATGAAGTTCTAGTCTTTAACTATTATTTAGCATTGTACCATGGAGAAGGTTTGATAGAAATATGTGAAATGGCTTTGGGCATTGCTCAGTGAATTAGAGCTGTTCTAAGCCAGTTTGGGATTCTAAGAACAAATTATTAGTGGGGAAATGTCTAAATGGGTCCGTATAGCCACATGTAAATTGCTGTTAATTTTAAGTGTTTTTTTTTTTCAAGATTTTATTTATTTATTTGACAGACAGAGATCACAAGTAGGCAGAGAGGCAGGCAGAGAGAGAGAGGAGGAAGCAGGCTCCCTGCTGAGCAGAGAGCTGGATGATGCAGGGCTGATCCCAGGGATCATGACCTGAGCCAAGGCAGAGGCTTTAACCCACTGAGCCAACCAGGTGCCCCTTAAGTGGTTCTTTTTTTTTTTTTTTTTTAAGATTTTATTTATTTATTTGATAGAGATCACAAGTAGGCAGAGAGGCACGCAGAGAGAGAGAGAGGAAGGGAAGCAGGCTCCCTGCAGAGCAGAGAGCCCGATGTGGGGCTCAATCCCAGGACCCTGGGATCATGACCCGAGCAGAAGGCAGAGGCTTTAACCCACTGAGCCACCCAGGCGTCCCTAAGTGGTTCTTTTTAAAACATGGACCCCTTCTGAGAACAGGAAAACAAATATTTCCCCCAGAAAAATGTACGTAAGTATAAAATTTTGCCTACGACTCCACAGAATTCACAGACATTTCCTAAACTAAAAACACAAGATAGTAAAGACTTGGTTAAATAAGTAGAAATAAAACTATTATCTATTTTAGGTGAAGCTGAGATACTTCTTCATTTTTCTGAGAATTAAAGCATCCTTAACTTATTATGC
This sequence comes from Enhydra lutris kenyoni, assembly GCF_002288905.1. Lineage (NCBI taxonomy): Eukaryota > Metazoa > Chordata > Mammalia > Carnivora > Mustelidae > Enhydra > Enhydra lutris. The sequence continues at coordinate 15,170,714 of NW_019154103.1, read as the reverse complement.
TATTAAAACAAGATTAATCTTTGAACTTCTTAGAGTTGTCACTTGGTTAGAACTCCATGAAGGAATAGGTGTGACCAGGACTTCAAAACTGCTTTAGAGATGAAAACTGGAGAGCTTTCTTTAGTTTGGTGGCTGTGAATTTAGGAATCACAATACATGTTATTAAATAGTAGCACCCTAGGGGGTGGGGATGGGTGAAAGAGTCAGCTTAATATATAGTTACTAGTTAGCTGTGTTATCCTACTAGAAAAACTCTTGAGTTTCTAAAGCATTGCAAGTGTTGCTGTAGAGCAGGGTCAAAAACTGGTTTTCACCCCCCCCCCCAAAAAACCTGGTTTTCAGGAGTTGTATTCAATGATATGAAATAGTTCATATATTATGTACATATGTGCCTACACACAGAACGCAATCTCTTGTCATCCATATTACAAATTCAGACTTTTGGGAATTTATGTTTGTTTTCTCTTTTTCACTTGGTATTTGTCTGTAGTATTTACAACTGAGCTAAGTCCTTCTTTAAGGCACCTTTTGAGGGACACCTAGGTGGCTCAGTCAGTTAAGTAGAGTGCCTTCTGCTCAGGTCATGATCCCAGGATCCCGGGATCGAGTTTTGCTTTGGGCTCCTTGTTCACTTCTCCCTCTGCCTGTAGCCCCCGCTGCTTATGTTTTTTCTCTCTCTGATAAATAAAATCTTAAAAAAAAAAAACCAAAAAAACCACCATTTAAGTTTGCTTTCTGTGACACAGTATTTTGATGGTTTCTTCCTCTTGTGAATATCCCTTTCTCGCTTCTTTGCAGGCTGATTTTCCTTCATTCAAAATACCAAATATAGCAGTTCTTCAAGGCTCAGTCTTAGCCCCTTCTTATGCTATACTTTCTTTAGGTAATCTCATCTATACCCACCCAATTTCAGTTTCTACTTACGCATATGAGCCATGAAATTATGGTAGGGAGGTGGGGAGGTAGGGAAGTAGGGAGGTAGTACAAAAGATACTCCAATCCCACATGCACTTAAAATTCAGAACAAGCCGAATATTTGGGTTCACTAAAGTGTTGTGTTTTTACATATATAATATGTACAATTCATAGTTCTGATAGAGTCAAAGTATATGTTTTTAATACATGATACAAAAGTATTTCCTAATTTTATTCACATGCTCAGAATAATTGGAGCTTCATTTTTTGACTTTAAAAAGATAGCAATTTACTTTTGCAAAAATGTTTATCACCCCCATATTTTGTAATATATGGTTTATAAAAATGGATTACCGCTTCCGGATATGTTAATTGCACTTCAACATCTGTAAAACTTCAACCTAAATATTTAAATACCTAAAATCATTTTTTTTTTAAAGTGTCCTGAATATAAGATTCATGTAACTTGGGTGAATGGCTCAGGTACATTCCAAAGTTTTCTTCTTTCCTCCTCAGATTTTGACATGGCAGGGAGACATCAGAATCGTAGTTTTCCTCTTCCAGGAGTTCATTCAAGTGGTCAAGTACATGCATTTGGAAATTGTACAGACAGTGATGTGTTGGAGGAGGATGCTGAAGTTTATGAGCTTCGATCCAGAGGAAAAGAGAAAATCCGAAGAAGTACATCAAGAGATAGACTTGATGACATTATAGTTTTAACAAAAGATATACAGGAAGGCGATACTTTAAATGCAATAGCCCTTCAGTACTGTTGTACGGTAAGTTTTCATTTGATTTTGCATAATGCTATCCAGAATAATTCGTTCATTAGCACAGATTGAAACAAGTTCTGTACTCTTTTATCTTCTTTTTCCCTTTCTTTCCATAGAAATCTGTATGTTCGTAGCTGTTAACTTTTTACACTTTTAAGTGAATTTCTGTGTATGTCTAAATCAATGATTCTGTTGTCAGTATTGAAAAACACCCATATGTGTTATGTTTTCTCCTTACTCAAGTTGTAAGAGAATATAGAAATATATAAAGAAAAGTTTTTCTCTGCCTCTGCTTCCTCAAATAACACAGTTTGGTGTTTCTTCCCATAACATTTTTGTGCTTATAAAAACACTATACATATGGGGTGATTGGGGGTGATTGCCCTTGTTTATTGGGCTTTTAAAAACTGGTTTAGGGGCTCTTGGGTAGCTCAGATGGTTGGACATCTGCCTTCAGCTCAGGTCATAATCTCCAGGTCCTGGGACTGAGCCCCACTTTGGGCTCCTGCTCATCGGGAGTCTGCTTCTCCCTTTCCCTCTGTCTCTGCTTGTGCACTGTCTCTCTCTCTCTCAATGCATAGATAAAATCTTAATAAATAAATAAATAAAAATTTGTTTATACTATGCCTATTACTCAAGTTGCCTTTTTCATTTTCTTGTATATTATGGACATCCCTCAGTGTCTTACAGATCTAACTCATTATTTTATATAGCTATATAGTATTGTATAGTGTAGAAGTGCCATAATTATTAAGCTGTTCTCCTATCACATAGTCAGGACTTTCTCCCATGTTTTGAATTGTGTGGTGAATATCATCACAACTATATCTTTAAATTAAATGGTGGTACCTTTATTTCTGTGGAATAGATTCCCAAAAGTATGATTGATAAATAGAAGGAAAGGTATTATTTTTAATTTTAATAATATTAAACTCTGTTTGAACCTTTTTTATATCTGTATCATTATGTCCATCTTGCATCCTTAGCATGTAATGTTTTCATGTAAACACACTGATCCAGAAACTGTTGGAACATTTTTTCAAACTTCCTGTCTTTATACTTCCAGTAGAATTTTGTAATGTATGTATCGTGTTATCTCCTGGCACATTTTAAAGTGAGCTTAAATATTTCCTAATGACTTAAAGGATATAATTTCCAGAATGTTGTCAATGTTGATATTTAAAAATATGACTGTTAGAATATTGTTTATATGCACTAAAAGAAAAAAGATTTATTTATTTTAGAGCTTGAGACTGGGGGAGGGGTTGAGGGAGAGGGAGAACCTTCACACTTGCTGCTGAGTACGGATGGACCCTGAAGCTGGACATGGGGCTCTGTCTCATGACCCATGAGATCATGACCTGAGCCAAAACCAAGAGTCAGATGTTCAGCTGACTGAGCCACCCAGGCACCCCTATATGCACTTTTTTAATAGCATGAAATTTTTATCATCCCTTTTTCTCCTTGATTAATATTTTTACCCTCCCCCCACAATCTTTCATAATGTTCTATATTTTTATACTTGAAAGCCCTTTATTGGTTACCTATTGTAATTCTCTGCAACAGAAACATACATATTTATAAATTTATTTATACAAATATATGTAAATTTAAATTGAATTTTAAAAAATTTCCTGTGACATTGAAGTTTTGTGTTATTTTTCTCTGAATACAGTAATTACAGAACTTCAGTTGATCAAAACAGATATGATAGTTTTTAAAAATTTAATAATGTAGTTTATTAAAATGCATTTCTTGGTGAGGGAAGAGCTGGATATTTTTTTTTTGCAAGTTGTTCAAGTATGGCAACACTACTTACTATTAGGTCATAGTAGACCTGACTTCATTTTTTAGTGTATATAACCATGTGAATACATGTTTGTAGAGAAGTTGCAGAATGTGCTTTTAGAAAGTTGATAGAAAGCAATCAATATTTAAAAATTAGGGGCAAAGCTAAAATTATCAAGGTGGAGGTCCAAGAGAGGAGTGTGGTCCAGTAGCTTCATTAGAGAAAGACATGGGTTTTCCTTTAATGAACCTGATAAATTGTCTTAGAAAAGGAGAAATTTGAAATGCCATCTGAATGATTAAAAATAGGTCATATTTCCAATGAGGTGAAAAGGAAAAAGTATATGACTATATGAGTATATGAGGAGAAAGGTATACCATAGTGATGTGGAAGGAGAAAACAAGGGGAACAACAGATGAAATTTTAATAGGTGTTCCAGAGATGAGTGGCATAGACTGATGGGAAGAAGCACATTGAGCTAATGGAGGAAAAGTTTGATCTACTTAGTAAGAACACCATTATAAAGTTTTAAGGAGTGCTGCAGAATGGTAGGCAAACCTACTGGTGAGTTGGAGGGGACCCAACAATAATGAGGTTAGTGGAATAATTCAAGTGAGGAAGATCAGGGCTTAGACTAAAATATGTGCAGTAAGACTGGAGAAGTTTACAGAAAATCATTTGGGTATTCTACAAGATGTATCAGTGGATTCCTCATTTATTTATTTATTTATTTATTTATTATTTTTAAAGATTTTATTTGTTCATTTGACAGAGATCACAAGTAGGCATTTAGGTGGGCAGAGAGAGGGAGGGAAGCAGGCTCCCCGCTTAGCAGAGAGCCGGATGCGGGGCTCGATCCCAGGACCCTGGGATTATGACCTGAGCCGAAGGCAGAGGCTTTAACCCATGGAGCCACCCAGGTGCCCCGAATTCCTCATTTAAAATGAAGAATGATGAAAGGGTGGTTAGCTTAACATAAGAGGAAGGCAGGCATTATCCACAGTAGGGAAGACTAATATAATAGAGTTAGGGAGTTAAGTGCTCCGTTTTACCAGGAGTTAAACCAGCAAAAAAGGATGAACCTTACAAAGGATTTATCACTTAAAAAATTGAGTACTTAGTGCTGTATTCCTCTTATAAATAGTTTTAAAAATTACTAAAAATATGCCAGTCATAAAACAGTGACAAGAGGACAGAAAGTCCAAGGTTGGAATCCTAATGCTATCAAGAAAGTTAGTATAAAAGAAAATATAGGGATATTTAGAGTGAGAACCTAGGTAGACTACTAAACCTTGGAAGCCTGGTTCAGAAAGAGTATGGAGTAGTTAAGTCAGAATAGACAGTACCAAACAAATGAACATTTAAAGAGAATAGGGTCAGACTCGGGTTTGTCAATGAATCTTCATTTGCTTTAAGAAAAACACAGTCTTGAGGTTGTAAAATTTGAAAGCATCCTTTTTCTTTACTGTCTCATCTATTACTTCTTAGTCCTCTCTATTCTCCTCCCACACGTACGCTTCCAGGGAATTGATTTTTCCAGGAATTCTTATTCTTCAATGGACTTGATCGGGAATCTGCAGTTGATCAGTTCACACTCCCTCCTAAATACCCTCTTTGTTTGACTTCCTTGATTTTGCATCTTTCTGATTTTTCTGCTAGTGATATTTAATTATACTAAATATATTAAATATAACTATTAAATGTTATAGCTATTATAACACACTGTATATTGCTATTCTAAATGTTCATGTGTTTTAATTAATCTTTACAAAACCCTATATGGTAGGTAGTGTTAACTACTGTCATTTTACATATGTGGAAATTGAATTGCAGAGAGGTTAAACAACTTGTCTCATATCAAAAAGCTAGAAAGTCGTCAGAACTGTCCTTCAAACCCAGACAGTCCATACTTTTAATCACCATCATATATTGCTTTCTTGGCCACTCTTTTTTCATTTTCTTTTTTTTATTTTTATTTTTATTTTTTAAATTTATTTTTTAAAGATTTTATTTATTTATTTGACAGAGATCACAAGGAGGCAGAGAGGCAGGCAGAGAGAGAAGAGGAAGCAGGCAATCTGCTGAGCAGAGAACCCAATGCGGAGCTCGATCCTAGGACCCCGGGATCATGACCTGAGCTGAAGGCAGAGGCTTTAACCCACTGAGCCACCCAGGTGCCCCTCTTTTTTTTTAAATTTTATTTAAAAGTAATTTCCGGGGGCACCTGGGTGGCTCAGTTGTTGGGATTCTGCCTTTGGCTCAGGTCATGATCCCAGGATCCCGGGATTGAGCCCCACATCGGGCTCCCTGCTTAGTGGGGAGCCTACTTCTCCCTCTCCTACTCCCCCCTGCTTGTGTTCCCTCTCTTTGCTGTGTCTCTCTTTCTCTGTCAAATAAATAAATAAATAAAATCTTCTAAAAAATTTTAAAAAAATGTAATCTCTCTACCCAACATGGGGCTTGAACTCAACCCCGAGATGAAGCGTCACACGCTTTCCTGATTAAACCAGCCAGACACCCCTTAGCCACTCTTTCTTAATCTCTTTTGTAGATTTCTCTTACTCAATATACCCCTCAAACGTTGGCATTTCTCAAGAGATCTTTCATGTGTCACCTTTTTCTTCCAGTCTTTTTTAGTGAATCTGTCTACTCTTGTGACTTCAATTACCGTTTTTGCTGGTAATCCATGAATCTATATTTTGAGATCATTCTTCCAGATTTCAGACATATCTCTTAACTGCCTGTTGGATGCCTTCCACTTAGATATTTCAGTCACCTCAAAGTCAATGTGTATAAAATCTGTGTTTATTTTCTTTCTCCCTCCAGAGTGTTCCATATCTTAGTAAATGGCATCATTAACCACTGAGTTGGCCAAGCCAGAAAAGTTTTATCCTAGACTCACTTTGCCTCTCTGACATCAATCAGGTGATAAATGATCAGAGCTTAGGTTAAAGCATTGATGGAAGTCATGAATGGGACTAATTACTTAAAGGTGGTGGGAGAGCCTATCATAATTGGTAATCTGAGGAACACTCCCATGCTCTCCCTCTTGACAGTGGCAGGTGGATAGGATATATAGATAAGGTGAGAACCATATAATATATAGGGAAAGCTTATAAATAATGACCGATCTTGGGGGTAGTTGACAATGCATGAACACTGAGAAGTTTGGGAAAAATGTCACCAGAAGACAAATGAGGGAGATAAATTATGTTATCAATTCTAAGGTGCATGTTTTTTCACACATTTTAACATCTTTGAAATTAGAATGGTGGTATCCTCAATATTTGGTGTTTTAGGTCCCCCCCCCCAATATATAAAATAATGACACATCTTAGAGTGGATGGCATCTGAGTTTTGATAAAATCCGGTAATTTTAGTTGGGTAAGTTGACATTTGCCTACACTTTAATTGCTAGACTGGAAGAAAGAACATAAATATTTGTAATTGTTCCTTCCCAAATTGTTTACAAACAATAGAAAGTGTGATATTTGTGCATGATGTACAAAGAGAAATATCAAAGGATCCTAGAATCTACTTAAATACCTAGGATTAGTGTTAATAATACATGGGTGATAGTAAGAAGTAATTAGTGATTTCCCAAGACTGGTAGATCAAAAGTGATGTAGAACTGTTAACCACAAAATAAAATCTGGGTGTGATAACTTAATACTGCTAATAATTAAGCTCCACTTTCTTTTTTTTCCCTTCTAAAAGTAACTGGGATGAATGACTATTGTCATTCTATTCTTGGGGGTAGTTGACAATGCATGAACTATTTTGATGGAGAATTCAGATGAATGTTGCTTTTTTTTTTTGTTTCTTAACAGGTAGCGGATATCAAGAGGGTTAACAATCTCATCAGCGACCAAGACTTTTTTGCCCTTAGGTCTATTAAAATTCCAGTTAAAAAGTTTAGTTCATTGACTGAGACACTTTATCCTCCAAAAGGAAGACAGGCTTTACGTCCTTCGTCTGTTCAGTATGTTCCAGAACAACAGGAAATTTTGCTAGCTAATGATTCTCTTTCTTCCACTGAGTCAGCTGATAACTTTTTAAAAGAAGTAGATCGAGACATAGAACAAATAGTAAAATGTACAGACACCAAAAGAGAGAACCTTAATGAGGTAGTATCTGCTTTAACAGCACAACAAATACGTTTTGAACCTGATAACAAAAACACTCAACGTAAGGATCCTTATTATGGAGCGGACTGGGGAATAGGGTGGTGGACAGCTGTAGTGATAATGTTGATAGTAGGTATAATAACACCAGTATTTTATTTGCTGTATTATGAAATTTTAGCTAAAGTGGATGTTAGTCACCATTCAACAGTGGATTCTTCACATTTGCATTCAGGAGTGACACCCCCATCACAACAGAGAGAAGTAGAAAATGGAATTGGTCCAACTAAAAGAATACCCTTTGGCCAACATGATCATAAACTATATCGTCAAGATTCTCAGTCACCTGCTGCTCAACACAAAACATAGCAGTTGGCTCATAATTGCAGTGTTAATGATCATGTATATCTGGCGTGTGGTGAATCAGTTATATTCAATAACCACTTTAAAGGCAGAAGTTAGGGAGATTGAAGATGCTTTTGTTTTTCACCCTTTTTTTGAAGCCAGTTACAAGTAGATTGAGTATAAATTCCTACACTTGCTGTTGTTGATATTGAAAGCTGTAAATCTATATCTGTTGTATCAATGCTTAAAGCAAAAATGAATTTAAATATGGGTCTAGGAAGTTCTTAACTCGGAAAATGCATCATTTTTCTTATTCAAGCCTGGTTATGTTTAAATTTTATTTTTCAAATTATTTTTTGGTTTAAAGTTATTAATATTAAATATATTAAGCAAAATAAAATTTATAAGCACCCCAGAATAATGTTTTGCAGTTAGGAAGTTGCCATTTGGTCACTAGAACACTGGATTAGGTCAAGACCTAAAAGTAATCTTTGTCTCTTAAAGCTCTCTGCCTCTGCTTCTGTGATTATAATTGCTTCTGTTATTTGAAAGCACTTTTGTAATTCTTTAATGAAAAGTGTTATATGAGTTAGCATTATTTAGGAAATAATCCTTACATACTGTGATAAGTTGTTGCTGTGTTATATGCAGTAACATGCCTTAATTACATTTAATGCCTTATAATATTACTTTATGTAAGCTAATACAAGTTTTAGAATTAAAATTAAGGATTATTTCTGATGGTCCAGTGGGATTCATAGGCCGTATAAATTCGTCTCCATCTTCACTATCAAGGAAAACTTCATAGGGTTAAAACAGATTTTCACTAGCTGCCTCTGGTCTGTTGGAGAAAGGGTTCATTAAGCAAAAGCAAAGGTGCAAGAGATCTTTTGCATTAACAATAACAGACAAATTATTTATTGATCCGTTAACCTACATTTTTCAAAGAGGAAATGTCCAACTTAGACTTTTTTCCCTCTGAACATAGCATCAGATTGGGGAAACAGAGGCCACAGGTGTGTGGATCAGTTGAAAGGGCTTGATAGTGCTACTTTGTAAGATTTACTGGGGATCAGACATAGTCTGGCTAAATAAGGATCATTTGCATACTGATTTCCATCATTTAATTTCTTCAAGTATGTATTTTAAAAATGTAACCAAATGATTCATTAGAAGAAAGTTTGGTGGAGTCTGGATTGCCTGTTTTGTGTATAATAAAGTGTGTACCTTAAGTTATATAACACCACCTCATTTTCTGGGCATTATTTCCTAATTTTTAATGTTTCAGGTTTTAACTGGTCATTTTATATTTCCAACTCCAATACTGATTAAAAAAAAAGAGGGGTGAATAAAAGGACAAAGAAGTCAAGCATTAAAGCCCTTGCATGTATTAGAGGGCCTTAGACAATTATTAGAAAGTGTTAATATGGAAGTTATAGCAAAATCATTTGTTGAATAACTTTTAGTTTGGAATTTTAAAAATTGTTTTAATGTGCCTTGGCATCTTGAAAAAAAAAGTGTATGATCTAATTTATGTTCAGTGTTAACTTGGTCAGTTTACATTGTATTTATTACATTTGCTGAAAAATCAAGTTTTAGGGAAGAAAAATGGATTGGATTATTTTAGGGTAGAATGAAGAACTTTGTTTACATCAAATTGATGAAATTACAGAGTCAGTGATTCCTTTTTGCTAGTGCTACTTTGAAATTGTGATAGATCTGATTTCCAAAATAAGTAACTTTATTAAAGTAGTGAATTATACTATGTACTTGATTAAAAACCATTTTGTCTTGCAGTGGGTCCTGTTTCGCGAAGGAAATATATCCTTATGACACAATCAGACAGTTTCCTTTTTCTATATATTTGAATCCTGTATAATTCTATATATGTCATATATATATAGAATTTTAGGTTCTAATCTTTAATGGTCATTAAAAAATTTTTCCTAAGCATTTAATAGATCTAGAATAATTTTACCTTTTAAAAAGTACTAATATACATCAAAATTTGTAGCAAATAATTACTTTGTAAAACTTAATGAGTTTAAATTGTGTTGAAATCCTTACTTGAATTTACTTAGATGCTTTACATTAGAAGGTACATATGTTATATATATGCTAACAATTGTGAATCACTGCATTTGGTTCACTTAAAAACTTGGGAGTTGTAAGTGAAGAAAAATCTATTTTTAGGGCAGATTTTTTTTTTTAAGGCTGGCTACAAATGGTTAAGTTGTTTTGAACTATTGAATGCCATTTAAAGTTTCTGCCATTCTACTAGAAAATTATGGGATTCACCTCTTCAAAAGATAGGTTAAAATGGATTATACAAAGTCTGATGACCATATTATAATTAGAAAGAAGACTAATGTTAAATGAACTTTTCCGAAAGACTTCTTGTGTTTTTTAAAACTTTTCTTTTTCTGGAACTCTGCTTGCTTGTTCAGCAAGCATTCCTAAATGAACCACTACTTACTAAATTAGTTCTTCTTAAGGTATCTGTTTCTAAAATTACCTACTTGAGAACATGAAGGATGTTTCAAAAGTATCATGAAGCAAGGATCCAGTCAGAGCGTTACAGGGTGTGGGGTTTTTAGAAGTCTGTATTTAACAGATACATTATGATGGGTAGCATTCTTATTTTGAATTACAACAGCATTGCTCAGGAAATCAGTATTTTTCTTCCACGTATGTGCATATTGCACTGTTAGATCATAGAACTATCTGAATGCTTTATTTAATTCTTTTTATGTATGCAGATACTATAAATCTTTTGTATAATGTATTTTATACAAAGGCAAAATGGAATTTTAGAACATTGTTAGCATGAACATCTGTAAAACTGGTTTTTAAAACTTTTTGCCCTTATTTTTCATATTTTAAAAGATATGCAAAATGTAATAAAGTTTCTATTTTATTATTCAGTCTAAAATGGAAGCTGGTGAATTTAATTGAATAAAAACAAATGTTTTCTCCTCTTCTATCAAACTCTTTGATGTAGACATACTGTGTAAGGTAGATAGAATTGCCAAAGTTTTACCAATTCATATTTCCCCCTTGTTATGCAGAAATAAAATCCACTGGGTTATTTATAGGACATAAATGAAAACAAATGTCAGATGGGTGTTCTTTGGATGTACTTCGGTAACAGGGAAGAAGACTTTAACAGGCACGGTCCATGGCTGCTTAGCAAGCTGTGGGTCACATGTTTAGCACCATGATCTAAATGTAAATTTTATCATGAAACAACCTTTCCACTTCAAGGATATTTTTCAAAATTACCAGTAGCAAAAAGAACTGAAAAAGCTGTTTGAAGTTTTTATTTATTTAATGGAGGAATTTGTGATGTAATTCTTTTTTTCCCCTTAAAATTGTATTTAAGCTCACTTTTTAATAAAAAGTTTTTACTAACTCCAGAGCCTTTAAGTATATTAAGGCAAAGCCATTGACACTATACATTTGAATGTGGTGGGGGTAGAAAGGTTAACAAAATCTTCCAAATTTCTTAGTATTCTCTTGTATCCATTGTCAGTCCATGATAGCAGTGGTCACACTAATACTACACTATCTGCCAAATCTCTTCATTTGTTAACATGACTTTAATCACCTAGAGTTTTCTTTTGTGGGTTTATTCAAGAATACTTGGTAACTGTCATACTTGTTCAATAAATAGTTATTTCACTACATAAAATCTGTATTAACAAATCTGTTCTCATACATTTAAGTAGGTTCAAAATAAACCATGTTTATATAAAACAAAATGACACAAAATTGTTTTGTAAGAATTTAATATGTAAACAGGAAAATAAGCATTATAGCAACAAAACAGTTTGGCCTATTAATACAGCAATTTTTTTTTTTAAATTTTATTTGACAGAGATCACAAGTAGGCAGAGAGGCAGGCAGAGAGAGAGAGGAGGAAGCAGGCTCCCCGCTGAGCAGAGAGCCCGATGCGGGGCTCGATCCCGGGACCCTGGGATCATGACCTGAGCCGAAGGCAGAGGATTTA
>NW_019154103.1:14762974-15158659 GCF_002288905.1 Enhydra lutris kenyoni | reverse complement strand
GGAAGCAGGCTCCCCGCTGAGCAGAGAGCCCGATGCGGGGCTCGATCCCGGGACCCTGGGATCATGACCTGAGCCGAAGGCAGAGGCTTTAACCCATTGAGCCACTCAGGCGCCCCTAATACAGCAATTTTAAAGACACTTCACCAACAAGTACTTTTTTATATACAGGAGGCTACCTCTGCATTGAAGTTTACCTTCTTACAGAATAACTAACTTCACAGTCTCAGATTTTAAGCCAGAAGGATAAGATTCATGCTGGTAAAGCAACCTACAAATACTCCCTGTCCTCATAGTTAGTCTACTTTCAACTTATAAAAAGAGGAAGACAGTGCACTTAAGGCAGATGGCTGGGGGCTCCTGAAGCAAATCCCTGCCCAAAGGGACTGTCTTACCATCTGTGGACTAAAACTGGAGGCAAAACTGAAAGCTAGGAAAATAAATACCTGTATCTTAAGTGCATCTGACTGATTCACAGGGTCATCTGCAGAGTTACACTGAAGCAGGTAAACAGAACCGTTGAGATCAGATTTCTATAAATTAAATGGTATTTGGCTAAAGTACTAAGGAGGTGAGATAAAAACATCAATGTTTTATTTAACAATCCTAAGTATTTGCCCATTACAACTAGAAACTTTAGTAGGTTGCTGTTTTAACATGGACTTTCTTTTGTTTTCCATTTAGAATGTTTAAAATTTCCTAGAAGCTTATTTCAACAAATAATTCACATGTGATGGGCACACTGAACTAACAATGGTCTTCACACCCACCTTGAATAATCTGAGAAAGTATTAAAATTGAAAGTGATGTTTTTCCTGAGAAAGTCATGTTTCAAAATGGCACAAGACATAAATTTTCTCCAGTCCTTCCCTCCAGAACATAAGATGGGAAAATCAGTATAAAATAGTTTGTGAGGACAACATGCTTGTTTTTCAAAACTGCTTGTTTTCAGTCACTTAATGAAGCTACCAGTTTTCAGAGGGTGAGAACCAAGTTTAAGAAGTGATCATTTCTATAAGGTATGAATGAATACATATGGCAAATTTCGGTTAGTATGTAAGCAATTTTTATAGGAAGTAGTGTACAGGTGGAGAAACTAAGGCACAGAAAACTTGACCAAGCTCATTTTCAAGGTTGAGTCTATAGTAAAGGTAGAAACAATCTAGGGCTTTGATTCTCAAGGTTAGAAGGTAATGGGACTACCTTCCCACAAGGGAAAAATAATCTTCTTTGTTCTCTTTGGTAGAGAATATTAAGAAATCATTTAAAAATATATAATATTAATTCCCTTGGAAATCTTTGGCATTTGTGTGTCTTTGGATGCTGGGGGGTCTAGGTATTTACTCTGCCAAGATATTAAAAGTCAGGGGAGCCAGTTTTTAATCAAAACAAAGAAGATTAATCTTAACTTTAAAATGACCTGAGTTTTATTCTGCACTGTTCTATAAATCATTTGGATAACTGAGTCCTGTGAAATTTAACAATGGCCATGACAACTCACAAATTTTGTACACATGCATTCTGCAGAGAGATTTATATGACTAGAACTTTCTCTATACTTTTGTAAAGTACAAAATTAGGTATCTAATTTTTCATGAGCCCAGCTATTCAAAGATCAAACTTAACAACAGTGAGATGATTATATGTTAAATGGCATTGAGTTGGCTCCAAATTCGAGTATTTTTTTAGTATTCCAGGTTTTTATACGGACTGAGATGTGACCTGGGAAATTCATGAAGTTCAGAGTGGCATTTTTCCCTGTATGTTTTTGATCACAAAACTTCTAACCTCATAAAATATGCAATTGTAAGAGCTCCAGTAGGGTTTTGTAGTCATAATGCAGCACAGAACAGACCATGCAAAAGTAAAAGATAAAACTATTTTCAAGTTTCTTTGTTTTTAAAGTGCTCTTTGTGCAGTATTATTACATCAACTTCCAGACTACAGAAATTCACTATAATGACTAGTAATAGTTTTACAACAGATCGAGTTCCATAAGAGTAATTTGTTCAAGTATGAATACATAGATTAAAAAATGCAAAAACTCTGGGCACACTGAAATCCCAGTGATAGACGAGAAAGCCACTTGAATACATAAGACGGATGACAGGGGTGTTGAGAAGGAAATGTCAGAGTATCAGAGACTGATTGGTAAGGTAAGTAGTATGTAAACTCAAAGTGGTTCTGAGTATTTTGACAGCAAGTATCTGCCCAGCAAAAGAGGAACAAAAATATAATATTCCTTATCAGAAATAGAAAACAAGTCTGTCCAAATGTTCAGAAGTGGTATCATCAAGATATTTTTGGAGAAATTTCATAGCTAATAGGTTGCTTCATCCATGTTGTCGTCACTGTCTGCACCAAAATCATCTCCATCTTCAAAGTATGAATTAATGTAGTCATTTTCCTAAGTGAAATGATATATTCTTCAGTAAACATTAAAATAAGTGAGTAGTAAGGTCATTATTAAACAATATAATGTAGGCTGTCCCTTTAAGTTTCTAAATATCAAGTAATAAGAAAACATAGCAGGCTTTTGAAAAGTCTCTGCTATTTCATCTGCTTAAAAAATACATTGGTTTTTCACTCCCATCTACCTGTGCTGCTTTCCACAAGACCATCACCTCCTACAATTTTCAGGCACCAACTAGTTAAGAGAAAATGAAGGAATGTCCATGACACTTGAGTAGAATGATACATTGAATTCATTACACCTCAGGAGGACGATCTATGGTTTAGTTACCTAAACCACTAAACACTCCAAACAAATGTACAGACACTCAAGAAACAAAGCCAATTTACATTAACATTCATTAAACTACACCAGAACTGAGGTTTTCAGTCACGGTGTGTAACAGAGCATAAGTAGAGGGATTTTTGCTTCCTGCCAAAAAACAAGCTTGATACCAAATGAAACCTAGAAAATGCCATATTCCATCTAGGACCCCTCAGTTTCCTTGAGGTTAAGAGTAATTAAGTTCCTGGGAACATTTCAATTATCAAGACTGGGGAAGACTCTTATTCATGTAAATGTTTCCCGATATTTCTGTGCTTTCTGTCAAAAATTAAAAAATCCATTTTGGATATGGATTAAAAGATATTTAAGAGAGTTATTAACTAATTGCAGTATATGGGATATATCTGGATTTTGACTGGGATGAACAATAATGAGACAATTAAAAATATTTGAATATTGGGGGCGCCTGGATGGCTCAGTGGGTTAAGCCTCTGTCTTCGGCTCAGGTCATGATCTCAGGGTCCTGGGATCAAGCCCCGCATCGGGCTCTCTGGTCAGCAGGGAGCCTGCTTCCCCTTCTCTCTCTGCCTGCCTCTCTGCCTACTTGTGATCTCTGTGTGTCAAATAAATAAATAAAATCTTTAAAAAAATTTTGAATATTGGCTTAATATTTGATGATATTAAGGAAATATTTCATTATGTTAGGTATAATAATAATATTGTCATGTTGTTAAAGGGCCCTTATTCTTTAGTACATACTGAAATATTTATGGGATGAAATGGTACAATGCCTAGGTTTGCTTTGTAACAATCCAAGGTGGATGGGAAATGGAAGTCCGGGGATAGGAATGGATTGGATGAATGAATGAGTGGTTGAAAGAATGGCTATACATTGATGATTGTTAAAGCTGGGTGATAAGTCCATGGGTGTTTATTTTACTTGTCACTAGATTTTTTTACTTCATTGAAATCTACCATCAAAAAATTAATCTCTACATCTCCACTCTCTATAGCAAGAGTTATGATAAAGTAAGAAGTAGAGACGATTCTCAAAAGAAGGTCATCTGGATGTCAGCTTTTTTAGTACCTGCATGGTGGGATTTTTTTTTTTTTTACATATAAATTTATATAAATAATGCAAGATAACTTATAATATTCAGATACAGATTTTATTACTTTGTCTTCCCTGACACTGTAAGTTTCTGTATCCAGTAAGTTTCCATAGCATCCCCAGGAAGATGGCCTGGTTTCTCTGGTGCCAAGAAATCCAGTAACATCTGGAAGCCTGGCTGAAGCCTTGGGACTAGTGTACAGGGAAGGGGTGCATGGTCGAGAGTTCAAATGAGACCACTTTGTAAATGAGTTGGAAGGGATACTTCACTATTCCAAAGTCAAGCATATGCAACTTTTGCTTTAGACACGAACACTTCCAAGTACATTCAGTGATTTACCTTAGGTAATTTTGTGATGTTAAAAATCAAACAGGTACAAAGTGAGAACTTGTTGAAACTGATGGCTTAAGTGGTCCTTGGCTTTCATTTGAACCCTTGCTTTTTCCTTTAATTACAATATTCAAAAGACTGAAGAAAGAAAAGGTCTGTGTTTCTTTAATTGGACAGAGGTGTTACCTAGATAATTTGCTCCATTTACTCTTCAAAAACAATGCTTATAAAACCCTCAATATGTCAATTAACATGAATTTTTCATTAATTAATTGCTAAAAAGCGCCAAGAGTAAGACTTTAAGTCTAGAAAGTCTTTAACTGAGCTCCCCTCTTCATCCCTCACCCAGACTCATATTCAAAACATGTATCCTTCTCTACTAAAGTGGAAAGTTGTTTTTTTTTTTTTTTAAAGATTTTATTTATTTATTTGACAGAGATCACAAGTAGACAGAGAGGCAGGCAGAGAGAGAGAGAGAGGGAAGCAGGCTCCCTGCTGAGCAGAGAGCCCGATGCGGGACTCGATCCCAGGACCCTGAGATCATGACCTGAGCCGAAGGCAGCGGCTTAACCCACTGAGCCACCCAGGCGCCCCTGTTTGTTTTTTTTTAATGAAATGTATTTATATAAACTGTGTTTAGTACTTTGCTAAGGCCTAACACAGAATTCTGGAATTACTAGAATCCTAATGTTTGCTATCATTAGGGATGATCTTAATTTCTACAGAGTTCACCTCAAGCAGGCTTTATAAAGAGAGCATTCCAAAAGCTAGTCTTGTCTAGAAAACAGGACACTACTCACTCAAAGATAATAGCACGCCACGATCTCCAAGACCAGTTGTGATACCAAAAATGTCTTCAGATACCAACTATACCTTGGA
Organism: Enhydra lutris kenyoni; assembly: GCF_002288905.1. NCBI lineage: Eukaryota > Metazoa > Chordata > Mammalia > Carnivora > Mustelidae > Enhydra > Enhydra lutris. Next base: position 15,153,604 of record NW_019154103.1, on the reverse strand, counting down.
GGGCAAAATCATCACTGGTTCATAGCAACAAGCTTGCAAGCATGATTTAACCACAGTTCCTTTCAATCCAAGCAACTGAGCGTTCTAAAATACAAATACGATAAAACTACCCCACTGCTTTAACCCTTCAAAGGGTACCCACAGCACTCAGGATAAAGTCATATTGCTCAGCCTGGTATTTAATATTTGTCTTCAGCTTTGTCTCTCCAAGTCCCCTACTTGAACTCTCTAGTCCAGTCATTTTGACTTGCCTGGTCAATTACACTATTAGCGCTACACTCTCATTACCCGCAAGCCTTCTCCGCCCACTTTCCTTTATCTGCAAATCTCCTCCAGTCCATTTCTCATCTTGATCTGATTAAGTCTTCAGATTGTCTTCTTTGAGATACCTTTTTTCACATCACTAAAATGGAGTTTGGTGCCCCTCTTATGTACCCTTATGGCATCCTGTACTGTATCACACCATAGTATTATACAGTGTATTATAACTGTCTCCTCTCTTGTGTGTCTCCCCACTACACCAATATCCTTGATGAGAGAACTGTATCCTATTTTGATATTCCCCTTGCCTAGTACAATTCCAAGCATATGCATGGCATACAATTACTGCACAGTGAATGAAAAAAAAATAAGGACTAATAGGTATTTATAGGGCAACTAAAATTTTGGATAGGGATTGTGGAGAGAAAAGGAAATCCAGGGGAAGGAGTCTGAAGAATACTGACATTTAAAGATTAGAAAGAAGACAACTCAAAACAGACCACGAAAAGGTACCAGAAACAGGAAAAAAACAAGAAGTGTTGTGTCCCCCACACCAAGAAAAGCAACAACGTTTGCCTATGTCTTGGCACACAGCACAATGCCTGGCATAGAGTTGATGCCATAATTGCCTTAAATTGTTGAATTTAAATAAAGGAAATAATATTTTAACAATGAAGTTGTGAGCAGTGTTAAATGTTGCAGAAAAGTGAAATCAGGACTAAAATTTATCTATTGGTGAACTTGATGGCAATAATTTCCAGAGCATACAGGTGGAAATCAGATGAAAAGAACTAAAGAGAGGAGGGTGGGGGAGTGAGCAAGTGAAGCCAGCTGAACAGCTTTCCAAAAGATAGCAGGACACTTGGAAGGGAATGTGGGGAACATATTTCATCATGAGAGATGAACATGTTTTAATGCATGAATGGAAGAGATGAGTAGGAAGAGACTGAAAATATGAAAGGGGAAAGGACATAAGGATGATGGACCCCCAAAAGGAAGGACAATTAACTCTAAATACAATGAAGACTATTTCTTTCACTAAAAAACAGGAGGAGGAGGAAAGACATTTAGTTTGAAGGCAGAGGACATGAAATCAAGGGAATTTCTTATTGATAGCTTCATTCTCTGTATAAAGGGGTTATTATCTGCTAAGAGTGAAAGGAAAAGATGTCAAGGAGAGGGATTAAAAAAAAGAGAGAGAGAGATGACCTAAAATAATTGCTGTAGACAGATGATAAGAGAAACACAGAGAACGTGTTAGTCAGCAAAAAGGGGCTAGTGAGTGTTGCTTTAGTAGCATCAGTTTCTGGCATTCCTCAGAAAAGCTCAACAGGTGGTTTGGAGGGAAAAGGGGAGACAGTGGAACTGATCGAACGTTACCTTGATCTCAAGTGTGTGCTGGGAGCATACAGGAAGACAGTAATGGCAAGAAAGCAGTTAAAGGGTGAGCAAGGATCTAGGCCCTTTAGGGAGGGAGATTAAGACAGGGAATGAATCAAGGCGAAATAGAGAATCAGAGGTCTGGCAGTCTCAATCACATCAGAGTACAGGAATAAAAAAGTGAATGATCTGCAAAGAAAGTTGGACACAATATGATATTTTAAATTTTTAAATGTTTAAAATTTATCTGAAAGAATAAAGAATACTCAGGAAAATTCTTCCTTAGAAATAACAAAAAATAAAAAGCTTCTATTAACTGGAACAGCAGAGTGATGGTTCAAAACTAGGTCCCAGATATACATCTAAGCAGAAGTGGCAATCTAATAGCTGATACAACGGAATTGCAAATCAATGAAGAAAGTGAATTATTTAATAAATGCGGTTAGCAGCTGGCCAGCATTTGGAAATAGATAAAAATGGATCCAAACCTCTCTTTACACCAATATAAATTCCAAAACAATCCAAAATTTAATATAAATGAATTAAAGTATATATTAAAGACTTCGGAGATATAGCACTTTCAGATAAAGAAAAGATTTAGCGTCATGTGGGAAGCTGAAATGGAGTGAAGACAAAGTTCACTGCCATGGAGAAGAAACTCCCAGCCTAGGGTTACTGCATGAGGTACCTACTAAGTCCCAAAGAGGCTGCGGCCAACAAAGTTACCCTACTGAAAAGCACCCTGATTGGCTCTAGCTTATTTTGAAATGCACCATGTTTCTAGAAGTTAGAAATCCCAAATCCAAACCACTAAGTTGTAACTCAGATACTGGAGATTAGATCATACCTCTTCTCTGCCAGGGTCCACACGCACTTCGGGGTTTGAAACGTGATGGTATGGCAGGGGTTTCCTCTTCAGACCCTAAATGACTAAGTCCTTAATTACAGTAATGGCGGATTTAAAATTTTATGTAGATAAACCTTCAACTAATCTGATCGATTTGCTTCACTTGTGGCCTCCCACTTACAAAGTTGCCTGTCAAGTTCCTCTTACCTCCCAGATTCAGTTTGGTATCTTGATTTCAATGTTAAAGTCATTCTCTTGATACTAAGGAACAGATACCAGTGATGATGACATACCCCTCATTCCCATCGACTTGGTTCTGGTTTGTTATTTTGACTATATAGCACATATCTGACTCCTCAGTAGAGAACCCTTAATAAAGTTCCTAAGTTTACCTCTTCTTGCTCTTCTTCATCATACTCCTCTTGTTCTGCGGCGTCATCGTCGTCCTCCTCATCGCCTTCTTTACTCTTCTCTTTGCCGCCTTCTTTCTCTTCATTTTCCTCATCTGATTTTTCACCATCACCTCTCTTTTCCAGTTCCTGGTATAAAGGAACCTCATTAATTTAAGTGGAACCCACTAGACTTTGACCTCCCTGCTCAGCTTTAAGAAAACACAGTTACCCATCACCTTATTCTAATCCTCCAGGCCACTACCTAGGAAACTGTGAGTTCACTCAACAAAGGAAGAACTCTCTATCCTGTCATTATACTAGTGTTTTCATTGAGTTTCTAACTTCATAACTGGGTCTCAGGGATGGCTCAATATCAGCTCTAAGCACAATGCTTTATTTTCACGATTTCTGTCTTACCTCCCTTTTTTTTTTTTTAAGATTTTATTTATTTATTTGACAGAGAGAGAGAGAGGTCACAAGTAGGCAGAGAGGCAGGCAGAGAGGGGCAGGGGGAAGCAGGCTCCCTGCCCAGCAGAGAGCCCGATGCGGGCTGAGATCATGACCTGAGCCAAAAGCAGAGGCTGAACCCACTGAGCCACCCAGGCGCCCTTACGCCCTTCTAACACACTGAATTGATTGAGTTCATAGAAAGAAACTTTCAGAAGGCTATTTTGTTATCTTTCCAACATAAAAGGAGAAAAGAGAATGTAATGGCAACCTTTCAAAAATGTCTACATTGTATGTGTGTATGTATATATGTATTTATTTAAAAAGTAAGCACTATGCCCAACATGGGATTTGAACTCACCACCCTGACATCAAGAGTTGCATGCTCTACCAACTGAGCCAGCCAGGTGACCCTATGTTAATACTCATAATTAAAGCACAGGATCACTTTAGCTAAGATATGTTGTTCTTAAACAATAAACAGAATATGAATTTCTATAGCTGAAAATGCTCCATCCTATTATATTTGCTTTGTAGATTACATATAAAGAGAAAACACATTTTGTATTTGGAGTGACTACAATTTAGTTATTCCTTTACTGGCTCTTAAATACTTATTTTTAAAATCCTTTTAATTATATTCAAGTTTGAATTTAAGGAAATCAAAGGCAATAAAAACACTACATCAGAAAGATTCAATTTCTAATCAAAATTTAAGTTCTGGGGCACCTGGGTGGCTCAGTTGGTTAAGTATCTGCTGTTGGCTCAGGTCATGATCCCAGAATCCTGGGATCCAGCCCTGTGTCGGGCTCCCTGCTCAGCTTCTCTCTCTCCCTCTCCCTCTGCCTGCTGTGTGTGTGTGTCTCTCTCTCTCTGTCAAATAAACAAATAAAATCTTTAAAAAAAATTCAAATTCCACTTTTTTACCTCATTCCACTGAGGCAGAACAAATAAAACAAAGGTAAAAGACATAAGATGATTTATTTTCACACTGACTCATGTTGCCTTATATGAGTTATTACTATAACGCATGCAATTTTTCAAATTGACAATCCCTTTGGAAAATCGCAAGTAAACAAAATAGTGTTTATAGATATATCTTTGGAAGCATCTACAAATACACACACCCACACCCACATATAATGATGCTATGTTGACATTAACATATGGAGTCTTTTCTATTTTAATCTAATTACAGTAAAGAGGTCTATGACCCATAAATTTTGTGTAGTTACAAGGGAATTGTAGTGCTGTGCTTATTAAGCTCTGTGCAAGGTATATACTCTATTTGAAAAATCCTGCTATTAGCTATTATTTCATAATTAGCAATAAACATATTTAAACCAACTATGGAGAATGTTTTTATTTTATTTTTTATTTTTAAAAATATTTTATTTATTTATTTGACAGAGAGAGCACAAGCAGAGGGAGCAGGTAGAGGGAGAAGCAGGCTCCCCGCCAAGCAAGGGTGCCCAATGTGGGGCTTGATCCCAGGACCCCGGAACCATGACCCAAGTTGAAGGCAGATACCTAATAACTGAGCCACCCGGGTGTCCCTGGAACATGTTTTTAAAATACAAAAATCATTCACTGCTCTGTAGGTCTAGGAAGTCTTTATTTCTATTACTGTCATTTCAAATATTTTTAAAAAATAACAACTTTATTTGTATTACATAGGCCCAAGTCAAACCCGTAAAATACTTAAATCGCTTAACTACAGTAGATTTATGAAACTTAAAAAAATGATCTCAGAGCCACACACATTGTCTCATTACTTTTTTCTTTGTGTGCTAAGCTACTGATTTTGGTTTGTCTACCTTTTAGTCTCCATTTTCTCCTCTGTGAGATTTAACTATTTACCCACAGATTCGTTTTAAGAATAATGAGATACCACCTCATACCAGTCAGAATAGCTAAAATTAACAAGTCAAGAAATGACAGATGCTGGCGAGGATGCGGAGAAAGGGGAACCCTCCTACACCGTTGGTGGGAATGCAAGCTGGTGCAACCACTCTGGAAAACAGTGTGGAGGTTCCTCAAAAAACTGAAAATAGAGCTATCCTATTACCCAGCGATTGTACTACTGGGTATATATCCTAAAGATACAAACATGGTGCTCCGAAGGGGCACGTGCACCCGAATGTTTATAGCAGCAATGTCCATGATAGCCAAACTATGGAAAGAACCTAGATGTCCATCAACAGATGAAAGGATAAAGATGTGGTATATATACACAATGGAGTACTATGCAGCCATCAAAAGAAATGAAATCTTGCCATTTGCGATGACGTGGATGGAACTAGAGGGTATTATGCTTAGCGAAATAAGTCAATCGAGAAAGACAACTATCATATGATCTCCCTGATATGAGGAAGTTGAGATGCAATGTGGGGGGGGTGGGGGAGTAGGAAAAGAAAAAATGAAAGAGGATGGGATTGGGAGGGAGACAAACCATAAAAGACTCAATCTCAAAAAACAGACTGAAGGTTGCTGGGGGGAGGGGGGACGGGAGAGGGTGGTGGGGATATGGACACTGGGGAGAGTATGTGCTATGATGAGTGCTGTGAAATGTGTAAACCTGGCGATTCACAGACCTGTACCCCTGGGGATAAAAATACATTATATGTTTATTAAGATAAATAAATTAATTAATTTAAAAAAAAGAATAATGTGATGAACACAATGTGAAAACACTTCGCAAACAGTTAACTTATAGAGAGGGAATAGTTATTCCAGTTTAAATAATACGCAGCCAACCTATAGAGTTTCCCATAAGTCAAACAGACAGAGGCTCAAATATTAGTTTTCTGCTATCTGATTATTCACACACATGAGATTTGACTGTTTGTTACTTTCTCTCCATCTGCAGGTTGTTTTTTTTTTTTTTAAGATTTTTATGTATTCATTTGACAGAGATCACAAGTAGGCAGAGATGCAGGCAGAGAGTGGGGGTGGAGGGAGCAGGCTCCCCTCTGAGCAGAGATCCTGAGCCGAGGCTTGATCCCAGGACCTTGGGATGATGACCTGAGCCGAAGGCAGAGGCTTTAACCCACTGAGCCATCCAGGCACCCCATCCACAGTTTTATTATATTAAAACCTGCAACTGGGTGCCTGGGTGGCTCAGTGGGTTAAAGCCTCTGCCTTCGGCTCGGGTTGTGGTCTCAGGGTCCTGGGATCGAGTCCCGCATCGGGCTCTCTGCTTGGCGGGGAGCCTGCTTCCTCCTCTCTCTCAGCCTGACTCTCTGCCTACTTGTGATCTCTGTCTGTCAAATAAATAAATAAAATCTTTAAAAAAATAAATAAAATAAAATAAAACCTGCAACTACTTTTGCTTAAGAAATGAACAATAAGAAAGTCATCCAGAAGCTAATTTTGCTCGTTAACGGAGAGATAAAAAAAAAAAGCTAACTCATTTAACTTTCAGATTTAAAACTTCAGTTTTAACATGTGCAAAATGAAAAAGGTGTTTAAATGTAGGAAATCAGAAAGCACAATTTGTTCTGATGAGAAATCACATTCAGATTAATCCTCCTTATAGCACATATCATCTTAGCAACTTCTTTCCAGGAAGCTTTAAGAAGAGTCAGTTGCTAGTTCTGCAACCTGTTGCTAGTTCTGCAACCCTTTCCATCATTCCACCACGGTTAAACCTGACAGTTATAGCTATTCCCTCAATATCCTTCTGCCATTATTTTCAGATACGTTATCTCTGGCTCAAGCACCAGCCAAGTTATCACAGAGCTGTGCCAACTTGACCAGGCAAATAAAAGTTTCAAAGCCTTGACCTCCTTATCTGTAAGTAAGGAAGAAAAATACCCATCTCTCATTGTTATGAAGTCTTCAGGACATAAGGTATGTAAATATCTTTCATCAAAGAGCCTGGTACATAATAAGCTATCATCATCATCCTCATCATTACCATCAGTAGTATCTGCAAGGACAGTGGGAATACATTGGCATAACCTCCATGGAGAGTGGTCTGTCAATATTTATCTATATTATTTGATACACATAACTATTGACCTAAGAAATCCACTTCAAGAAATCTACTCTATAGATGTAAAACGACATACTTAATGTAAATTCACTATAGCACTGTTTATAATAGCAAAACTCTAGATGAAACATGGCCATCGATACAATACTGGTTAAATAAATTATGGTTCATTCTTACAGTGCAGCCAAAAAAGAAAAAAAAATAAGGCAAACTCTATACAGACTAACATAGAGCCATCTCCATTGATTACAAATGATAACATGAAATGCAGAAGATATGCATATGCTAGCTTTTGTCATGAAAAAGAAAAAGAAAAAAATCTGTTATTTGTTATACATAAAATATTTCTGGAAGATCCATCTATAAGAAACTGATAATACTGGTTGTACAAGAGGGGAACTAGATGGTTAGGGACAGGGATGGGAGGGCAAATTTTCAGTTTATTAACCTTTTGGATATTTTATCTTTCTATTTTTGAAATATTAAAAACAATGAAGGTATAAAAGTAGTTCCATAAGATCTACTTTTTTTCAATAGAATCTTCTACACTTACCAAAGACAGAAAAAAAAGCACTAATAAAGTACATGTGTAAAAATAGGAAAAAAAAAAAACCACCCTGAGACTTTTTTTTTTTTAAAGAAATACATTTTAGGTATGTAACTCGTGTTTCTTTCTCATATGTACTTCCAGTGTAAGGGGAAAGTAGTGATACATGGAAAGTAAGTAGGTGACAGAAGGTAAGGTACATTGACAGGTAAGTGGTAAAGAAGGACAGGATGGAGTTTTTTTATATCCCAGCCAACAATGTTCAAATCTTTCCAGTTACCCCGTGTGCTGAGCTTGGTTCTGCCAAATCCACATATTATCAAAAGTGAGAGAAGGTGGAAAGACTGAAAAAGGTGAAAGAAGGCATGACACTTTTTCAGCTTGCTCAGATAGCAAGAAGAAAACCTTACCTCGATTTTTTTCAACACATCTGCAGTATTAGTGAGTGAAACGCCTTTGCTTGTATCTTTCGCCTTTTCGGATTTGGGGCCTGCTGAAGTAAAACCACTGTTAACACATATTTCTGTAACAGTAACTCTGCATTATGTTTTTTTTTTTTTTGCCTCTTCATATGCTGCCTAGCATAGTGATATGTCATGGCGGACAGTCACATAATTTGCAGACCGAATTAATTTTCTTAATTAAAAATAAAAATAATTTTCTTAAATAAAAATAGTATTTCTTAAATAAATAAAAAATAACTGAGTCAGCAGGCCTCACCAATTTTCCATGATGAGGAGTAAATGATAATCACTTAAAGGATGTTTTCTAACACTGTAACCAGATATATTTTTACCAGGAAGATCTGTACTAGAAAGTAATGTTATTAAGGCCTACACTGACTACTAAAATGTTACCTAAGGTAGAAGCATGAGAGGACCAGAGAAAGACTCTCACAAATATATCATCCGCACTGGCTTCCTGTTCACTGATCTGTGTATTTTATTTTAACTAGAGCAATTCAACCAGGTTTGGAAAATAAAAAACAAGTGCAGAATAAATATGCATTTGTCAATGGTTAAAGAAATGAGGAAGGAGTTATACTCATGCAACATAAGCCTCATCTTTGGAATAAAGATTAAAATGGTTAAACTGAACGTATCTGTTATATGAATCTGAAAACTCAAAGCAATGTAAATAAAAAGTTTTAATGGCTTTTGGATTTTTTTAAAGCCATATAAAAAATCATGCATTAGAGGCTATTCTACAACCACAGGGAATGGAGAATTATTTCACATATAGATCCAGCCAGTCAGTTACCAAGGCTGTCCTACCAAACTGTCCCATTGTGATCAAAAAGTATTATAGTCCTTTCCCCAAATCAAACTAAATACCTAGACATTACTTGGCAACAGAGGAAAATATGATTCAGAAAGATGTAATTTCGTTAAAGATTAACATTTAACCTATAGAAGAACAAATTTCTAGATTGTGGTGGATGACCCACAACTGACAGAATTATAATTTACTATGTTATACCAAATTGCCCCTCAGGGAGTCACTGAGCTCAGAACCCCAATATATATATTTGTGACATTTTGCTCAGAAAAAAGGTAACAGTTATATTTAATAATGGGTAACTTTCTCTGTTCCCCTTGAGGGTAAAAACCGTTTAATTTGAACTGTAGCACATAAAATGTAGTATCATATATGAACTAGATCTCAATATATATTATAATATAGATGCTAGAAAACATTAGGGTAAGGACCTATTTTAGCCAGAGCACTTCCATCCAGGTTAAACAATAACCTTGTTGTTTAACCCTTAAACTGTCCCTGACCCCCTTCCCTAAGGGACTTACTTAAAAACAAGTCCCGGAAACCAGTCCCAGGTAACAAAGCCTAAATACAAGGGTGGGTCAGGCCAGGTGCAGACATCCCATCAGTAGGGGGTGGCATACTGTCTCCCTAGTTACCCAGGAGTATGGGCCCCGCCCCTTGGGGCACCTTTTGGGCGCCAATTCCGACCAAGGTGATAGGCTAATTCAAATATCTACTAGGGTAAATTGCAATTCAATTGGTCACTTATGTGTGACCTAACATGACTGTGCAGCTTTCTCTTGTGTTACAATTTCATTGGCCACCTGTGCGTGGCCAGGCCCAACCACATGGCCTTTGCCCTTAAAAGCTAGTCTGTGAAGCAGAGAGAGGTCGCCCCTCTGTAAGAGGTGCGGCCCCGAACGTTCGGTTTGATTCTTGATGCTTGGTGTGAAATAAAGCTTTGCTTGACCTTCGCTTTGTATCAGTCTCGCTCCTTTATTCACGGACCCATAATTGGGGGACCTAACAATTAGCTAAGAATGTAATTTACTCACATCATGGTCTTTTTCTCTAAGAATCTTCTGTTGAATTATTTACGTTTCCTAACACATAAGGCTATTAATTGGGTATTACAGAACATGGTCAGGTAAATAAACTTATTAAAAACTACTGATCTCTTGCGGCACCTGGGTGGCTCAGTCGGTTGAGCAGCTAACTCTTGATTTTGGCTCAGGTCGTGATCTCAGGGTCCTGGGATCGAGTCCCGCGTCGGGCTCTTTGCTCAGCGGGGAGCCTGCTTCCCTCTCTCTCTCTCTCTCTCTCTGCCTGCCTCTCTGTCTACTTGTGATCTCTCTCTGTCAAATAAATGGATAGAATCTTAAAAAAAAAAAACAAAACACTACTGATCTCTTAACTAAGAAAGTCAGTTGCTGAAAGGCCACTAAGCATCTTTTGCTACTTATCAATCTGGTTTTATATAATCACAAATTCTTTTATGTATAACTGGGAGAGAAGTGTCAAATTACCAAAATTTGTTGGGATGCTTGGGTGGCTCAGTTGGTTGAGTGTCTGACTCTTGGTTTTGGCTCAGGTCATGATCTGAGGGTTGTGAGACAGAGCCCTGAGTTGGGCCATGTGCTCAGTGGGGAGTTTTTTTGGAATTCTCTCCCTCTCCTTTCCCCTCCGCCCCTTTCCCAACTCACATGGCTTCTCACTCTCTTTCTAAAATAAATAAATCTTTAAAAAAAATTGCCAAAATTTGTTAAAAGACTGTTTTAACCCAGAAACATTAATATGCATTTTTTTTCATCTTTGGCCAAATATATGCATATATTTGAATTTTTTTTTTTTTCTGTTTCTTTCAATACCTGCCATTAGCTGGTTCTTCAAGAAACAAAGTTTTTCAGTCATTGTCTTTTTGGGTACTGTTTATTTTCATGTAAATCAGTGGAGGTCATTTTAACAAAAGAGAAAGGGAGGGGGTAGGGAGAGGGTGGTGGGGTTATGGACATTGGGGAGGGTATGTGCTATGGTGAGTACTGTGAAGTGTGTAAACCTGGCGATTCACAGACCTGTATCCCTGGGGCTAATAATACATTATATGCTTATAAAAAAAATAAAAAATAAAAACTATGCAAAAAATGAAAAAAAAAAACAAAAAACAAAAGAGAGAGTATAAGTTTATCAGGAATAAAACACAGAAATTTCACAATATGCCAAAAAAAAAAAAAAAGCTCAGAATAGAAACAGAAAGTTTTGTGGTTGTTGTCTTATTTTTTAACAAATGGAAATTCTGACACATTGGACATTTTTACTAATAATCAATTTGTATATAAAGTTCCAGGGATGAGCAGTAGTGTGACGTATTTGAAAATATCAATTTTTCCAAATCAGATACATTCTTTTTTGGCTCTTTAAAGTCTGCTACAAATTTGGGATTCACCAAGACATAACCAGTATTAGTGCATGATATTACACTGGAAAAATAATATATTTGCCTAATAAAAGCCAAAGGTACAAAAGACAGCAAATAAACTATTATATCTCAACATACTGCATTTTGGTTTTTTAAAAAAATATAATATTTTGTATTCAAGCAAGCTAAATATTCTTAAAAATTGTAGTTCTGAGGTAAAACAAAATAAAAATATTTCCACTTTAAATACATATGTTAGAACTTACTGAATTATATATTTCAAATATATGCATTTTATTACATGTCAAAGATAATTCAATAGAGCTGTTAAAAGGGGAGGGGAATCTCTTTCAGAAAACAGGAGATAAAGCAATACTTCCTATTCTAAGAGGCCAACATTACCCTAATACCAAAACCAGACAAATATTAAAACAAAGGAAACAGGGGCGCCTGGGTGGCTCAGTGGGTTAAAGCCTCTGCTTTCAGCTCAGGTCATGATCTCAGGGTCCTGGGCTCGAGCCCTGCATTGGGCTCTCTGCTCATCAGGGAGCCTTTCCCCACTCTCTCTCTGCCTGCCTCTCTGCCTACTTGTGATCTTTGTCTGTCAAATAAATAAATAAAATCTTAAAAAAAAAAAAGAAAGGAAACAGAAAACCGGTATCTCTCATGAACATATAAGCAAAAATGGTCAACAAAATATTTCCAAATCCAATCCCACAATGTATAGAAAGAATAATACATCACGACCAAGTAGGACTCATCACAGGTATGTAAGGCTGGTTCAACCTTCCAAAATCAATTAACATAATCCACCACATTAATGGGTTAAAGAAGAAAAATCATGTGATCATATCAACAGATGCAGTAAAAGCATTTGACAAAATCAAACACCCATTCATCACAAAAAACTCTTAGTAAACAAGTAGAGGGGAACTTTGTAAACTTGATAAAGAATAGCTATAAAAAACCCCATAGCTACATCATACTTAATGGTGAAAAGCTTGACACTTTCCCACTAAGACTAGGGACAAGGCAAGAAAGTTCCTTCTTATCATTACTTTCAACAGATTTGGAAGGAAGAAATAAAAGTGTCTTCATTCACAGATGACATGGTCATCTATGCAGAAAATCTGAAGGAATGAGGCAAAAACTGTGGAAATAAGTGATTGTAGAAGGGTTGCAGGAGGGGCACTTGGGTGGTTCAGTGGGTTAAGCCTCTGCTTTCAGCTCAGGTCATGATCTCAGGATCCTGGGATCGAGCCCCACATCAGGCTTTCTGCTTGGCAGGGAGCATGCTTACCCCTCTATCTCTGCCTGCCTTTCTGCCTACTTGTGATCTCTCTCTCTCTCTCTCTCTCTCTGTCAAATAAATAAATAAAATCTTAAAAAAAAAAAGAAGAAGAAGAAGAAGGGTTGCAGGATACAAGGTTAATATACAAAGGTCAGTTTTGGGCTGAAAGAATGAGACAAAAACTCTGGAAACTAATAAGCAATTACAGAAGGATTGCAGGATACAAGGTTAATACACAAAAGTCAATATATATTTCTTATATATCAAAAATGAGCAAATGGAATTTGAAATTATAAATCTGATACTACTTACATTAGCACCCCCCACACAAAATACTTAGATACAAACCTAACAAAATATGTATAGAGTCTATATGAAGAAAACCGCAAAACTCTGAAGAATGAGGTCAAAGAACTAAATAAATGGAGAAATATTCCATGTTCATGGATAGTAAGACAGTATTGTCAAGATGATAGTTCTTCCTAACTTCATCTTTGGATTCAATGCAATTTCAGTCAATATCCTAGTAAGTTATTTTATAGTATCAGCAAACTGTTTCTAATATTTGTGTGGAGAGGCAAAGGATCCAGAATAGCCAACACAATACTGAAGGAAAGAACAAAGTTGGAGGACTGACAATACTGGACTTTCTTTTGTTTTATTTTATTTTATTTTATTTTAAATAGTATTGGAACAACTAAACTTCCACATGCATAAAATGAGTCTAGGTGGATCTTAACACCCTTCACCAAAATTAACTCAAAATGGACCACAGCCTAAATGCAAAACACAGAACTACAAAACTCTTAAAAGATAACATAAGAGAAAATCTAGATGACCTTGAGTTTGGTGATGACTTCTTAGATATAATACCAAAGCCATGATTTATGAAAGCAATAACTGAGAAGTTGGACTTCATTAAAATTAAAAAATTCTGCCTTGCAAAAGATAATGACAGGAGACAGAAAACAAACCACAGACTGAGAGAAAATATTTGCAAAAGACATATCTGATAAAGGACTGTGTGAAATAATAGAAAAAATATATATTGGTCTCTGTTTCTGGTTCCTGGCACAGAACTCCTAAAACTTATAATTTCTTAAGTGATAAGAACACTAGGAGCATGTTTTGTTCTAATATTTAGTCTTTGAAACTGGTTCCTAACAAAGTTCCTAATCCTTTGGAATTTACTTGGTAATAGGAGTATCTTTTGTTCTAAGGAGGCCATTCTTGGTGGGCTCTTGGATAACTTCAAGAGGGAGGCTGGTCACAAGACAGGACAAACTATGATTAAAAGATTGGAATTTTCAGGGGCTCCTGGGTGACTCAGGTCATAATCCCAGGGTCCTGGGATTGTGCCCTGCATTAGGCTCCTTGCTCAGCAGAGAGCCTGCTTCCCCCTCTCCCTCTGCCTGACTCTCTGCCTACTTGTGATCTCTATCTCTCTTTCAAATAAATAAATAAAATCTTTAAAAAAAGAAAAAGATTGGATTTTTCAGCTCCATCCCCCATTCCTTGGGAATGGGGAGAGGGACTGGAGACTGAATTAATGAGTGATCATACCTATGTGATGAAGTCTCTACAAAAATCACCAAAGCATGGGGATTTGAGGAGTTTCCAGGTTGGTAAACACGTCCACATAGTGGGAAGGGGGTACACCCCAACTCCACAGAGACAGAAGTTGCTGTGCTGGGAACACTTCTAAACCTTGCCCTATCTATCTCTTCATCTGACTGTCCATCTATATTCTTTATCATATCCTTCATTAAATAATAAACTGGTAAACCTAAGTGTTTCCCTGAGTTCTGTGAGCTGTTCTAGCAAATGAAATCTAAGTGGGAGGAGGGTCATGGGAACCTCCGATCTGTAGCCAAGTCAGACACAAGTTGTGGGTAATGTGGGAAACCTACTACTTGAAATTGGTATCTGAAGTGGGAATAGTCTTGCGGGGCTGAGCCCTCAACTTGTGGAGTCTGTGCTAATTCTAGTTGCTATTGGAATTGAATTAAATTATATGACATCCAGCTGCAGAGAACAGCTTGGTTTGGGGAAAAAATTCCACACACCTGGTGTCAGAAATGTTGTGGTGGTAGTATGAGAGTAAAGGAGAAACTCACAGCATAGACTGTGAGTTTTTCCTATAGACTGTTATCCAAAATATACAAAGAACTCCTAAAACTCAACAGTAAGAATGCAAACACACACACACACACACACACACACACACACACACACACACACACAAACATTAAAAAGTGGGCCAAAGACCTTAACAGACATCTTGCCAAACAAGATACTCAAATGGCAAGTAAACATACACAAAGATGCTTCACATATGTCACCAGGAAATGCACATTAAAACGGTAGTGAGATACTACCACATACCTATTAGAATGGCCAAAATCCAGAACACTGACAATACCCAATGCTAGCCAGGATGAGTAAAAACAGGAACTCTCATTGGTTGCTAGTGGGAATGCAAAATGGCAGAGGAACTTTGGAAGACAGTTTAATGGTTTCTTGCAAAACTAAACATATTCTTACCAGATAGTCCAGCAATCATCCTCCTTGGTATTTAATCAAAGGAGCTGAAAACTTATGTCCACACAACAATGGATGTTTATAACAATTTTATTCATAATTGCCAAACCTTGGAAGCAATCAAGATGACCTTCAGCAGGTAAACAGATAAACTGTGGCACATCCAAACAATGGAATATTATTTAGTGCTAACAAAAAATGAGCTGTCAAGCCATGAAAAGTCATGGAGGAAACTTAAATGCATTTTACTAAGTAAAAGAAGCCAATCTGAAAAGGCTACGTACTGTATGCCTCCAACTCTATGACATTTTGGAAAAGGCAAAGCTGTGGAGACAGTAAAAAGATCAGTGGTTGCCAGGGGTTAGGAGGAGGAAGGGATGAAAAGGCAGAGCACAGAGAATTTTTAAAGCAGTGAAAGTACTCTGTATGATAATACAACCGTGGACATGTGTCATTATGCATTTGCCAAAACCCACAGAATGCAAAATAACAAGAATGAATCCTAAAGTAAACTATGGGCTCTGTGTAATAGTGCTATGTCAAGGTAGGATCACTGATTGTTACAAATGTACCACTCTGGTGGGGGATGTTAATAATGGGGGAGACTATGCATGCATGGCAGCAGGGAGCATATGGGAAATCTGTACTTATCTGTTCAATTTTCCTGTGAATCTTAAACTGCTCTAAAAATGAAGTCTATTAAAAAGCAAAACGTAAAATACAAGGCCTAATAAAAAGAGAGGGGTAAGAGATGGGGGTATTTCTTCTCTTCTCTTAGTTTCTACTCCATTGTTGTTAATTTTCCTGGCTACTTCCTTTTTTCTCTCTTTATTCTTTATATCCAAATTTCCCAAATACTCATTTATGCTAGCTGTACCCTTTTCCTAAATTCTCATTTACTGTTTAACCCATTCCAATCTGAACTCTACCCTTACGAATCTTTTAAAAAGCTCTCACCGAGGGTAGCCTGGGTGACTCAGTCAGTTATGCATCAGACTCTTGATTTTAGCTCACGTCATGCTCTCAGGGTTATGAGACTGAGCCCCACGTCAGCTCAGAGTCTGCTTGAGATTTGCTCTCTCCCTCTCTCCCTACACCTCTCCCCCTCACATTCTCTCTCTAAATAAACAAATAAATGAAATCTTTAAAAAATGAGAAAAGCTCTCACTAAGGTCAACAATGATCAACATGTCAAAAATTAGTTTACATTTTCCAATCTTTATCTTACTTGACCTCACAGCAACTTTGTTTAACCTCCTTTAACACTGTTGTTACCTCTTGAAATAGTCTCTACTTCTTTTTTGTTTTTAAGATTTTATTTATTTAATAAATAATAAATAATTATTTATTTATTTGGGAGAGAGAAAGCACAAGAGCAGGGGAAGCAGCAGGAGGAGAGGGAGAAGCAGACTACCTGCTGAGTAGAGAGCCTGATGCAGGACTCAATTCCAGGACCCTGAGATCATGACCCGAGCAGAAGGCAGATGCTTAACTGACTGAGACACCCAAGTGCCCTGAAATAGTCTCTACTTCTTGTGTACTTTTGCTTCCACAGTTCTATTCTCTTGGGCTCGCCTCTCTTCTTCCCCTCTCTCTTTTTTTTTCCATCTCCTCTGTCAGCCTATTAAATTTTGGCCTTTCTCCAAGGTTAGGCTTAGGCCTTCATTTCCTCTAATTCTCTAATTTCACCCTAGACAATCTCATACTTTCCTCATAGTTTCAATTATATTATCTATGCTAATCACTATCATCTCCATTTTGAGGTTCACCCTCTTGTACTCAACAACATGCTTAACATTTCTACTGGTATATTTCAAAGGAACCTTAAAGACCACCTTTAACCTGAACTCATGACCTTCCCTCACAAACCTGGTCTTTCTCCAATGTTCTTCCCCAATCACATTAGTAATTTCTTACTCATCTTTCAATCTGGACTTCCTATTCTGTTTTCTCAAAGAAACTCCCCTGACCTCCCAATGAGGACATTGTGGTTTTGTTTAATGTTTTTACTCCATTTGACTGTAAGCCCCATTAGGGCAAGGATTATTCCCACTTTGCTCATTGTTTTATTCCTTTTACATAGTGACTGGCAATAATAGATGCTCAATAACTTTTTCATCATTGGAATTATGAAATAACAACACATTAGAAACTTTCACTTTGGTATTTTATGTACAATATAAAGTTCTAATCTACCAGTTCCCAAATTTTAGCAGCTCGAAATGTTTAAGTTAAAAACTTAAAATATATGCATAGCAAAGGAAACCGTCGACAAAGCCAAAAGACGACCAACAGAATGGGAGAAGATATTTGCAAATGACATATCAGATAAAGGGCTAGTATCTAAAACCTATAAAGAACTTATCAAACTCAACACCCAAAGAACAAATAATCCAATCAAGAAATGGGCAGAAGACATGAACAGACATTTCTGAAAGAAGACCTCCAGATGGCCAACAGACACATGAAAAAGTGCTCAACATCACTTGGCAACAGGGAAATACAAATCAAAACCACAGTGAGATACCACGTCACACCAGTCAGAGTGGCTAAAATCAACAAGTCAGGAAATGACAGATATTGGCCAGGATGTGGAGAAAGGATATCCCTCCTACTGTTGGTGGGAATGCAAGCTGGTGCAGCCACTCTGGAAAACAGCATAGAGGTTCCTCAGAAAGTTAAAAATAGAACTACCTTATAACCCAGCAATCGCACTATTGGGTATTTACCCCAAAGATACAAATGTAGCAATCCAAAGGTGTACTTGGACCTCAATAATTTATAGCAGCAATGTCCACAATAGCCAAACTATGGAAAAACTAGAGATGCCCATCAACAGTTGAACGGATAAAGAAGATGTGGTATGTAAACGGATAAAGAAGATGTGGTATGTATGTACACACACACACACACACACACACACACACACACACACACAGGAATATTACTTAAACATCAAAAAAGGAAATCTTGCCATTTATAATGATGTGGGCATTACAATAAGCAAAATAAGTCAATCAGAGAAAGACAATTATCATTTGATTTCACTCATATGTGGAATTTAAGAAACAAAACAGAGGATCATAGAGGAAGAGAGGAAAAAATAAAACAAGACGAAACCAGAGAGGGAGACAAACTGTAAGAGACTCTTAATCATAGGAAACAAACCAAGGGTTGCTGGATTTAGTAGGGGGATGGGGTAACTGGATGATGGTCATTAAGGAGGGCACATGATGTAATGAGCACTGGACATTATGTAAGACTGGTGAATCACAGACCTGTACCTCAAAATGAATAATAAATTATATGTTAGTTAATTGAAAAAAAACTTAAAATATAGGTTGTATAACCATTAAAAAAGTTTCAAATATGCTAAATTGCAATATATGTCTCCAAAGGCAAAGGAAACAAAAGCGAAAAGGAAATTTTGGGACTTCATCAAGATCAAAAGCTTCTGTATAGCAAAGGAAACAGTCAACAAAATGAAGAGGCAACTCATGGAATGGGAGAAGATATTTGCAAATGACACTACAGAAAAAGGGCTGATATCCAAGATCTATAAAGAACTCCTCAAACTCAACACACACAAATAGATAATCATGTCAAAAAATGGGCAGAAGACATGTACAGACACTTCTCCAAAGAAGACACACAAGTGGCTAACAGACACATGAAAAAATGTTCATCATCACTAGCCATCAGGGAGATTCAAATCAAAACCACATTGAGATACCACCTGACACCAGTTAGAATGGCCAAAATTAACAACACAGTAAATAATATGTGTTGGAGAGGATGTGGAGAAAGGGGAACCCTCTTACACTGTTGGTGGGAATGCAAGTTGGTATAGTCACTTTGGAAACCAGTGTGGAGATTCCTTAAGAAATTAAAAACAGAGCTTCCTATGACCCTGCAATTGCACTATGGGGTATTTACACCAAAGATACTGATGTAGTGAAAAGGGCCATCTGTACCCCAATGATCATAGCAGCAATGGCCACAGTCGCCAAACTGTGTAAAGAACCAAGATGACCTTCAATGGATGAATGGATAAGGAAGATATGTACCATATATACAATGGAGTATTATGCCTCCATCAGAAAGGATGAATACCCAACTTTTGTATCAACATGGACAAGATCGGAAGAGATTATGCAGAGTGAAATAAGTCAAGCAGAGAGAGTCAATTATCATGTGGTTTCACTTACTTGTGGAGCATAAGGAATAACATGGAGGACATTGGGAGAAGGAGAGGAGAAGTGAGTTGGGGGAAATCAGAGGGGGAGACAAACCATGAGAGACTGTGGACTCTGAGAAACAAAATAAGGGTTTTGGAGGAGAGGGGGGGTGGAGGGTTGGGTGAGCCCGGTGGTGGGTATTATGAAGGGCACCTATTGCATGGAGCACTAGGTGTGGTACATAAACAATGAATTTTGGAACACTCAAAAAAAATTTAATTTAATTTAAAAAATTGTTTACATACTTGAAAAGTCTTTCTTGGCACATCAAAATTCCATAATTAAAGAAAGGAAAAACAACTAAACAAACCAAAATGAAATGAAAATTGACAACAAAAACTTTTAACAAAATAACCAAATGCCAAATATATTTTAAGGAAAAGCATTCAGAACACTGAGTGTAACTTCAGATTGATAATTCAATAAATAGAATTTGAGCAATAACTTTTTTTAACCTGGATTATTACATTAGTCAATGTACCTTTTTTGCACTTCTTCCTTGGCATCATTTCTCTTGGGAGTCTTCTCCAATCTGCATGTACAAAAGAAAAAAAAAAAACACAAAAACTGAAATTCCCCTTAGGGATTAGCGGCACTCACTCAACATGACTATTTTAAAGGACATGACAGGGGACACCTGGGTGACTCAGTGGGTTAAAGCCTCTGCCTTCAGCTCGGGTCATGATCCCAGGGTCCTGGGATCAAGCCCCGCTTCAGGCTCTCTGCTCGGTGGGGAGCCTGCTTCCCTTCCTCTCTCTCTGCCTGCCTCCCTGCCAACTTGTGATCTCTGTCTGTCAAATAAATAAATAAAATCTTAAAAAAAAAATCTTAAAAAAAAAAATAAATAAAGGACATGACAGGAGCGCCTAAGTGGCTCATTCAGTGAATCATCTGACGTCAGCTCAGGTTGTGATGTCAGGGTTCTGGAATTGAGCCCCGAGCTGGGCTCCCTGATCAGCAGGGAGTCTGCTTGTGCCTCTCTCTCTGCTCCGCCCCTTGCTCATGTTCTCTCTCTCTCTTTCTCTCTCAAATAAATAAATGAAATATTTTTTAAAAAAACCACAACAACAACAACAAAAAACAAAGGATATGACAGGGTCATCTGGGTAGCTCAGTAGGTTAAGCATCTAACTCGCGGTTTCAGCTCAAGTCATGATCTGAGGGTTGTGAGATTGAATCCTGGATCAGGGCCTAAGATTCTCTCTCCCTCTCTCTCTATCCAGCCCCCTCTCAAATAAAAAAATAAATCTTTAAAAAGAATAAATGACATCACTGCTGCTTCTGCAATGAAAATAAAATTTCCTAATATCTGACTGTACAGATTTAGCTTGGGAATCAAAATATAATAGTAACATATTTTATCCTATGAAGAAGAAAATGTCATTAAAAAAAAATTGGGAGGTGGGGCGCCTGGGTGGCTTAGTCGGTTAAGCATCTGCCTTCCTCTTGGGTCATGATCTCAGTCAGGGTCCTGGATCATGTCCTGCATCGTGCTCCTAGCTCATTAGAGTTTCTGGTTCTCCCTCTCCCTTGGCCTGCAGTTCCCCTGCTTGTACTCTCCCCCCCCTCTCAAACTGTATCAACTAAATAAATAAAATCTTTAAAAAACAACAACAACAACTTTGGGGCATCTGGCTGGCTCAGTCAGTACAGCATGTGACTCTGATCTTAGGGTTGTGAGTTCAGCCCCACATAGAATGCAGAGATCATTAAAAAAATAAACAAATTAAAAAAAAAAAACCCCAACTTTGTAATAGTGCTATAAAATTTCTATAACATTCCTTCAATAGCTACATAGTATTTAATCAATCTTAAATACAGAAATTTTCATAACAAGAAAAATAATGTAAGAAAATTTTTATGAAGTTACTCATGATATACTGTTTGATAAAAAGTTTCTAAAACAGTACGTATAGAATCCCATTAAAAAATAAACCTAACATATATTTTTATATATTTAATATTTGTGCAGGGAAACCTCTAGGTTGTGAACAAAATATGACAATAATTCTTTGTGGGTGTTAAGATTATAGCTGCTTTTCTTATATATTATTTATTATTTGACTCTGCTATATTTTATAAGTTTTCTATAGTGACATGTATATCTTACAAAATAAGGAATTGTTTTTTCAAAAGTTAAAATATGTGACCACAATCCCAACATGTGCAAAATTAAATAAACAATTCTAATAATTATCCAAAAATTTTATAATTAAAAATATAAATAGCTAAGGAAAAGTAATTCTCTTTAAGAAATAATTTTGCCTGGGGGGCACCTGGGGGGCTCAATCACTTGAGCCTCAGGCTCTTGATTTCAGCTCAGGTCATGATCTCAGGTTTGGGTGAGATTGAGCCCTGTGGGGAGTCTGCTTGAGATTCTCTCTCTCTCTCTCTCCCTCTGCCTCATCCCCTACACTCTTTCTCTCAAATAAATAAGTAATCTTTAACAAAATTTTTTGCCTTGAATTAGCTATACAATTCCTCTAATTAGTCACTTTATTCCAATTTTTTAAAAAGAATTATTTATTCATTTTAGAGAGAAAGGACACATAAGCAGGTGGGACTCCTCACTGAGTATGGAGCCCTATGTGGGGCTATATCCCCAAAACCAAGATTCAGCTTCTCAACTGACTGGGCCAACCAGGCGTCCCAGTTTCTTTACATTTTGAAGCACAGAACTAATTAGAAAAATGAAACAACATGAAAATAGATTAAAAAATACTGCCTGTCAAGAAAAACTCAGTGTAGTTTGCAGAAAGCATTTGTATCTCAAGCTATTTTACCTGAACTATTAAATTTGGCTTTGAATCTATTTCTGCTTTTATAAGTGAGTCATAGATGATCATGAAAAGGTATATAAAGAGAATCATTCAGGAAATGAATATTTATGATGTGGCAGATGTGAAAGATCTGAGACAGGAGATAGGAGAGTGTTCAAGGGGAATCCAACCTTATCAATGATCTACCCTGGAAAGATCACTATAACCCATGCAAGCAATAATGCTGGTAAATGCCATTTATGCTCTTACATAAAGGCAGTTTCCACAAAACACCAAGAACAGAAGTCAAAGGGAAGTAAGTTAAAAATGAAAAGACCTGGGTTCTAGTCATACTTAGCAAGTCACCCTGATAAGTCACTCTATTTCTATGGCAACGTTTCTTTATCTGCAAAATGAATGAGCTGGATGAAATCTCTCTAGCTTCTTCCATCTTGCCTGTGCTTAAGGAAAATTTGTGAACATTGAAAAACACTCTCTTAGCTATGGTTCTATTGAAAAGGTATCTTAACAAATAAAAATAGTCTCTGTGTGTTTGAAAGAAAGGAAGATCCACGAGCATGGCTTAAAAATGTCCTTTAACTAGTCTTGTTTTCTCCTCAAAAGCTGTAAAATCACTCACAAACATGGAAGTATTACTGGTACTGTAGGTTAAAACTGTAATTGTAGCGAATGGAAACGGAAAGCCCAGATGGGTTTGACAAGTCCTATTTTATAAAAAAGTATCTTAAGAACTTTAAAATCGGGCGCCTGGGTGGCTCAGTGGGTTAAGCCTCTGCCTTCGGCTCAGGTCATGATCAGGGTCCTGGGACTGAGGCCCATATCAGGATCTCTGCTCAGCGGGGAGCCTGCTTCCCTTCTCTGTCTCTGCCTGCCTCTCTGCCTACTTGTGACCTCTCTCTGTGTCAAATAAATAAATAAATAAGAACTTCAATATCACTTCAACTCTTCCTTGTTATAATACAAGGAAGTATCCTAGTTTTCAAAGGATATACATTACTAATTAATTACAGGAAAGGAACAAGACTATTTTCCTATAGCGTAAATTCCTATGGTGAAAATAGAAAATTTTCCCTAAAAAAATATATGGGGTAGGGAGATAAACTTTAAACATTATTTTAATACTCTCACTTTTATAATTACCTGGTATCCATTCCTCTTTGTACACCTTCATGTATCTTTTACTATATCTTTCAATATCTAGAAAAAAGATAAAGTATTCATTAGAGAAGTCAAGAATAAGCCTGAACTTCAGCCACTCCTAAGCCATAACTAAAAACAGCAGTTTTATGTTTATGTTAAAAAATAAAACATCTTTTATTTCAGGGTCCCTGGGTGGCTCAGTTGGTTAAGTGTCTGCCTTTGGCTCAGATCATGATCCCAGGGTCCTGGGATAGAGCCCCAAGCCGCATTCCCTGTTCAGTGGGGATCCTGCTTCTCCCTCTCCCTCTGCCAGTCCCCCTGCTTGTGCTCTCTTTTTCTCTCTCTGTTAAATAAATAAATAAATAATTTCAAAACAAAACAAAACAAACCCCCAAAAACATCTTTTATTTCACACATAGGGAATTTCCTATATTTGTACATAATGTGTTCCTGAACACCTATTGAAAAGTTCAATAAATATTACAAGTTTGAGGGAGTGGCAAGAAGCAAATGGGTATGAATGGCTGGGGGTGAGCAGAGACCTAAACCCTAACACAGTGTTCAGAATCAGACAACCTGACTTATTTCTGAGAATATTCACAAAAGCCCAAAGCCAGGTCAGGAAGCTACTTACATATACAGGCAAGAAAGTCTTCTTGTGACATTAGCCTCCAGCTCCCACTCTTAAAATCTTGTTTAACTGGGATGTATTAACTACGTGGAGATGGAGAGCTGTCTGCTCACCTCCAGGGCTTGGTATACACATTAATACACAATTAGGCTTCTCAATGAGCTACTCTTCACAATCCAGTGAGGAGGAGAATGGGGAAAAGGGTAGGAGTAGCTAAGTTTGGACATGAGGGGGTATGAATGAGCAAGCTTCAAGTCTTCCATGCCAACTACTGACAATTCTGCAGGGACCTTCTGCACTTGCCCCAAATGGGATAGGCTCTTACTTCTGCTTTGTCCACTTTGCCACAAGAAACTCCCTCAATGAGGGCCCAAACTCTTTCCTAGCAACTTAAGTTGGCAAGCAACACCACCAAGCCATAGCCTGAAACCATGGTTTATCACAGAAAGTGGTTTAGGAGTATAGCCATGAAATAGGGAAGTTAATACAAATGATGCAAATGTAAAAAGCAAGGCCCAAATATGTACTGATTTCTCTTCCATGTTAAGAACATGATTCCACATAATACTAATAGCACAGTGTTAAACAAAAATAACTAAAATAAATAGTAGATCAGGGAGACCAAGAAACCAAGCTCTTCTAGGTTTTAATTGTTTTGACTTCAGTATTTTTTTTTTTTTTTAAGATTTTATTTATTTATCTGACAGAGAGAGAGGGATCACAAGTAGGCAGAGAGAGGCAGGGGGAAGCAGGCTCCTTGCTAAGCAGAGAGCCCGATGCGGGGCTCGATCCCAGGACCCTGGGATCATGACCTGAGCTGAAGGCAGAATCTTTCACCCACTGAGCCACCCAGGCGCCCCTTGATTTCAATCTTGCTCTCAAGCTTATTTGTAAAGAGAAGTCAGCACAGATGACAGATTTGCATTTTGAAATTTTCTCCACAACAGACTGCATATTTTGGAAAAATTTAACCTTTAGTAGTAAACTGTAGAAGAATAAGCAATATTGAAAACCAACTACTGAGATCCAGTTAAAAAGAAGTAAAGGATTTAAACAGACATTTCTCCTAAGAAGATATGCATGGAAAAAAGCACATAAGATGTTCAAAGTCATAGTTATTTTGGAGACTCAAATCAAAACCACAATGAGACACCACTTTATACCCAGTAGAATGCCTATAACCAAAAGGCAAGGGTATGGAAAAACTAGAACCCTCATATATTGTTGGTAATAAAAATGGTGCAAGCACTTTGGAAAACAGTTTGGCAGGTCCTCAAAATGTTAAATATAGAGTTACCATATGATTCTAGATACATACCCAACAGAAATACCTCATGTCCACTCAAAAACATGTACATAAATGTTCAAAGCAGCAATAATCATGATAGCGCCAAAGTGGAACTGACCCAAATGTCCACCAACTGGCAAACGGATAAACAAAATGTGGCACAAAAAGCGATGGAATGTTATTTAGCCATAAAAAGGAATGAAGCATGTTGTACCATCAGTGAATCCTGAAAACATTATGCTAAGTTAAAGAAGCCAGGCACAAAAGGACACATTTTATGATTCCCTTTTTGTAAAGATTTTAAGTAATCACTACACCCAATGCTGGGCTTGAACTTACAATGCCGAGATCAATAGTGGCATGCTCCACTGACTGAGTCATTTATATGAAATGTCCAGAACAGACAAATCACTACAGACAAAACAGATTAGTGGTTGCAAGAGAATGAGGGGTGATTCTAACAGAGATAGGGTTTCTTTCAGGATGACAAAAAAGTTCCAAAAATCAGAGAGTAGTGTTGGTTGCATAATTCTGTAACTACACTAAAAGCCACTGAATTACATATTTTATTTTATTTTATTTTTTAAAGAGTTTACTTATTTGACAGAGACAGCAAGAGAGGGAACACAAGTCAGGGGAGCAGAAGAGGGTTAGCCTGCTCTGGGGCTCAATCCCAGGACCCTGGGATCATCACCTGAGCCGAAGGCAGATGCTTAATGACTGAGCCACCCAGGTGCCCCAGGTAAATGTATAATTTCTATTAAGCTTTTGAAATTCTAAAAGTGGCTTACAGAACCATCACAACTATCACTCCTGTTTCTACCTCATTGGCCTTGAGTGGTTCAGGAGATTTATTATCTGGGAACCATCCATCAGACACTCTCCATATACCCTTGCAGCTGTAATCCATTAAAGTAATAATATTCATCAGTGTTTTTCTTTTATTACAAAGATAATAAATTTCATGTAAAGAAAATACCAATCATTTCTATAATTCTACCCAAGAACACTATAAACAAATTATGAAGATATCACAACAAGAAACATTTTTATTCTATGCCCTTGGTTCTCTGTAATCTCAATACCCTGAGCCACTAGCCACTTAATTACCAGGAAGCCTTGAAACCTCTTACCCTTATTTATTTACATGAGTCCCTAAGTCTCTCTTTCCTAAAGCATGTAGGTGGTGAGTGATAGGATAAAGGCTGGTAAAGGGACAGTGGTACAACACTACCCAGAATACAGCTCCCTCTGACAGTTGCATACTTCTGTTCAGTCTGGCCAATTCTTTCTCATTTGTGGTGTGCAGGGTATATAAACATTGTAAATATGTATACACACACACATACATAAGCATATATATATATTATATTAACCTATATACATGCATATGTATGTGTATGTTTTTTCTTAAAAACTTCATTTTCAACTATAGTTTTCTAAAAACATATTACAACAGAAAAGAAAAATAAACATGAAGATTTTGAAGGAGAATGTACTTGTATCAATTCAAAGAATTCTATGCAAGCATCTTCTCCAGAAAGAAAGAGAAACAAAGATTCCTTGTATTTTTAAATACTTTGTGCAATTATCAAAGATAAAGAGCCTCTTAATCCAGGTACAAGCCAACTACTCCCAGAAACCAGCAACAAAATAATGTTCCTAATGTCCCTGTTTAAAAGACTCACGGGTAGGCTTTAATAAAATGGCATACTTGTAAGTTAGACTAGTGCTTTAATAATTATCATATTTAGTTAGGTTAATCTGTTCCATGGTCTAGAGAAAACACTAATTTTAAAAAGATTAAAGTATACACTATTATTTTTTCTAAGAATAAATGTTTATTAGTTCATTTAATCTTACTTTCTAAAATCTTTAAAATGAGAGCTTTAATTTCATTTTTTAATCAAACAGATAAAAGCATGCAACATAATCACGAAAGCAAAAAAAAAAATTCAGTAGTTTTGAGATAAAAATGTCTTATGAAACCATTATATCAATTTTAGGCCATTATGTTTAAAAAATTAAATGAACTTGTCTAAAATGCTTCTTATAATTATAAGCACATATAATATTACTATGTAAGACTTTCTTTTTGACTCTTAGTTCTAAGTCTTTTACGCAGAGTTAAAATGGAATGCATTTTTAATACTAATGGAATGAGATGATACTGTATGAATTTCTCATTCTTTAATGATGTTGTTTTGGGAACTCAAGGATGATATTGATCTCTCTAATTTCATCATTCAAGGGCAGAAACTGAAAATCAATATAGATCTACTGTGCTAAATAACTACTCAGGAATGGGTTCTCTTCCTCTAAAACCACTTCCCACTCCCTGTCTGAGACTCTCAAGCCTTCTCCAGCTGTAATTTCTCCTCTCTGTCCTTGGTATAACCAATGAATACATGCTTGATGCTTCCTATCATGTCTGATATAGAAATAATAAGCCAAAATATAGTCAAGGCTTTTAAAAGTTTTAACCAAAATATTAAATTATCAGACTGATATAAAGAATAATAATCATTGCATTATATACATATATGAGCAAAAAAACCACTTTAAATCTAATAGCAGGCAACTAGTCACAATAAATAATGTTATATACACACAATGAAATACCACATAGTCATTAAAATTTCCAAGAATACTAAGGATAGGGGCGCCTGGGTGGCTCAGTAGGTTAAAGCCTCTGCCTTTGGCTCAGGTCATGATTTCAGGGTCCTGGGATCGAGCCCCGCTTGGGGCTCTCTGCTCAGCGGAGAGCCTGCTTCCTCCTCTCTCTCTCTCTCTGCCTGCCTCTCTGCCTACTTATGATCTCTGTCAAATAAATACATAAAATCTTTAAAAAAGAAAAAAGAATACTAAGGATATGTGAAAAGGCTAATAACTTGCTATTAGGTAGAAAAGGAAGATACAAAGACCATGAATCCAATTTTATAAAAAGAATACCCATATAAAAGAAAAAAATCCAGAATATACAATATAATATTAATAGATCCCTAGACATGTATTATAGGTAACTTTCATTTTTTAATATTTTTGTTTCTCAAAATTTTCACCAAACGCATAAAATTTCTCTTGAAAGGTAATTTTAAAAATAAAATATCAAAAAGTTTAAAATACATTTTTTGTTAACATTAAGTATGCTTTTCCAAGGTAGTGGATAATTTCTGATTGAACTAAATCCATCAACCATTAAATGCATTAATTGACCTTTGTATCTTATATAGAAACATTATTTCAGGGGCACCTGGTGGCTCAGTGGGTTAAGCCGCTGCCTTCGGCTCAGGTCATGATCTCAAGGGTCTTGGGATCGAGCCCTGCATCGGGCTCTCTGCTCAGCAGGGAGCCTGCTTCCTCCTCTCTCTCTGCCTGCCTCTCTGCCTACTTGTGATCTCTGTCTGTCAAATAAATAAATAAAATCTTAAAAAAAAAAACAAACATTATTTCATCTGTATCCATTCAGCCACATAATCAAAGATTCTACTACCCACCTTGTTTTTCTTCAGGTGTTTCTATGTAATAAGGCATTCTTTTCATAGTTTCTCTCAACTCCTGTTTCAAGGCCAGCATATAATCTTCACCCTCTCCTGTTTTCAGTGGCACTGGTTTATAATCTGTATCCTTTTTAAGAGACAATTTTTTTAATAAATTAAGTTTTTAAATATCCCTTTTGTCTATATTCTGGAAAATGTCAGTTTTATTGAAAAACTACATCTTACAGATTTTAAGTTTTATAATCAGCTCAAAAGATGTTGAACTTTTGTCATCTTTTTAACCTTTTAGCCCATTTCCTACCTTGTTCTTATTTTAGAGGTAGGAAAGAAAGATGCTTAATTTTCCTTCTGACCACACCAACAGTTATTTTGTTACATAGTCCGTTGACCTTGATTGCATAGTTTAGAAGTCAAGGCACCCAAATGACAGCAACTGCTTTAGTTTCCTATTAACCTCAATTAGTAGTGGTGGTATTAGTGGGAGCAGTAGCTTAAAAAAAAAAAAAAAAGAATAAAAGTAGCAGCTGTTATTTAGCAAGTGGTTACTCTGACCAGGATGTCCTCAATATACAACATCCATGATCCCAGTTAAGATCATCAATATTTTCCCTTTGACAGTAAATAAATTGAGAAGTGAACAATCTCTAAGCTCATATGACATGTAAATGACAAAGCAGGAATTTGAATTTATTTTCAATTTTTTTTTTTTTTTAGACAAAGAGAGAACACATGCATGTGGATATGTGGGGGTGGGGAGATACAGAGGGAGAAGGAGAGAGAATCCCAAGCAGGTTCCATATTCAGAGCAGAGCTTGACCTAGCGTTTGATCCCAAGACCCTGAGATCATAACCTGGGCTGAAATCAAGAGTCAGATGCCCAAATGACTGAGCCACCCAGGTGCCTCTCTATGCCTTCAATTTTAAAGAATTACACACATGCACATATATGGATATATGTATGTATAATCATAAAATAAATATGTTTATTAAATTGTGGGGCCTCCAGGTATATAGTAAAGACATTTCTAAAAAAAAAAGACATTATCACAGCTAAGTATAGGATACATTTTCAAAATTTCACTCTGAATTTATTCATTCATTCTACAACTATTTATTGAGTGCTTACTATAAGCCAGACATAGACAACAAGAGACACCATGATGAACTAATCAAACTTCCTGCCCTTATGGATCTTACATTCTAGGGGAGAAAAACACAAGATGTAAGTAAACAATGAGGAAATACACAATTTCAGATAGAGATAAGTGGCATGAAAACAAGGAAGCTGGGTAGAGGAAAGAGTGATGGACAGAGTACATGCAGGCTGGAGGTAGTGGGTCTAGACACGGTAAGCACACATGACCTCTCAGGAAGTCATGTTTGGGCAGAGCTCTGGAAAAAATTAGGAAGCCATCATGGAAAGACTTGAGAACAACAGATGGCTCCAGTCAGGGAAACCAGCACAGGAAAATGTCTGAGAGAACAAGGAGGCCATGATGGCTAGGGAGAGAGAAGGCTGGTGATGAGAAAAGTTAGAGAGACACCAGCAAGGCCATATCAAACAGAGCCAGTTTGCCAGCAGTAAGGAATTTTAACTTTATTCCAAGTATAAAACAACATGTCCTAATATTCCCAGTGTTTAGAAGTACCCTCACACATGCAGAAGAGCTTGTTTTAAAAGAAATCAATGTAGGGGTGCCTGGGTGGCTCAGTGGGTTAAAGCCTCTGCTTTCAGCTCAGGTCATGATCCCAGCATCCTGAGATGGAGCCCCGCATAGGGCTCTCTGCTCAGCAGGGAGCCTGCTTCCCACCCCCTCCTCACCCCGTCTGCCTCTCTGCCTACTTGTGATCTCTCTGTCAAATAAATAAAATCTTAAAAAAAAAAAAAAAAAGAAATCAATGTATAAAGTGACATTATGCCTCTGCATGGGATGTTTACTGTTGTTCCAGGCTATTTACTAAATATCAAAAAGGGAAAATACCAAGAGCAAAAGGTAGAGACTCCCTGTGTAAGACATCTAGATCTCTAGATACATTTGTTCAGGGTCCTCTACTTACATAATTCTTTTGACAAGTGACTTTTCCCTTTTGAGATAGGGGAAAGATTTCTGGATTGAGAGGTGTATGGTTATTTATGATTTTTCATTTTTTTAATACTGTAACACATACATACCTGGAAATGTAAGCTCAGGTTTTAAACTAAATGCAAAGTGAAAGCATTAAATATTATGCCAATTAAGTTTACAGCATACTCATTAAATTTAAAAGCAACACTAAATGTAGTAGGAACACTTAGATGTTGAGAAACAGCAACAAAATTCAAATTGACTTTCAAAAAATAGAGAAATAAGCAAAAAAAAAAAAAAGTGGAGTAGGGAATAGTAGACTGAATGGTATTCTAGGGAGTAAAATCAAATTCTATAGATATAAGATGAGAAGAAAATCATTAAGTGAAAGTCTGGTAGAGTGAGGACCATTGGGGACCATTGTAAAATCTAACCTGACTTTCAAAAATATTATTTTGATGTTGGAATACATCAGAAACAGCAATAGAAGATGCAGGAATTTGAAAAAAAATCTTTCTTCATTCACACAGGACTGAGTATATTTAAGGAAAGGTGAGTACAGTTTTTTCTGTGTTTTAAGAAAGCCGTGTTAAAAATCAGAAAGAGGTTCAGGGAAGAACAGCAGCAGCAAAGCATACTCTTTTTGGCTTTCTTACATTTAAGATTTTATAATGGTATCCTCTATTCAGTCCTATATAGAATTTTAATTTTCTTTAAAACATGAAAGAACCATAAGAAATCCGCTTTTAATGTACTTACGGGAAATAGAGGAGGTGGTTTCAATACTACATCAGGTAACTTTTCACCTCTGCTAAACCCAACGGCCTCAATATTAAAGGTATAAGCTGCACGTCCGCGTCCTTTATTCCCAGCCATCAGAATTCTTTATACCAGAAAAGTGGGTAAATTCTGAAAGACATCATGTAAAAAAGGAAACCAATAATTTAAAGCAAAATATAAAACTCTGCCCTTTAGGTAGCACGGCCAATTTAAAATACTTCTGGAAAGTAAAACTTGTAAAGAAAGAAACATACGATAGACTAATTTCTGGACCCCTCACACCTAGTCACACCTGGCAAGTGATATGAGGATGGCCTCAATTCCTCACCTCGGCCCCAGGTGAACAGCTGACCCTGGGGCTCCTTTGAGACATTGCCTGGACCACTGTACAACCAGCTGACGCAGTTCTCTCCACCTCTCTGTGATTTGGCATCAAGATCTCAGACCTTTGTGAAAAGTGTGGACAAGAAAGGTCTAGCTGATGAAGACAGACTGACTTGCTTTTACATTCAACGTGAAGACTATCCTTAGTCACATACACTATCATTAGTCATATACATTGAGATTTTTAAATGATTTATTTATCCTAGAATTTGAGTGTTGGAAAGAATCCTTGAGATCTAATCTAATGTCCTTTTAGAAATGGGAACAGGGTCATTAAGACTCTGAAGTGTGTCCAAGCAAAAAAAATAAAAAATAAAAAAATTAAATTAAAGGTACGATAAACCTGTACTCTTTTCAACTTTGGGGATGGCAGAGATGTCACATACTCAAGTTTTGCATTGAATTTCTGAATTGTCTGAAACATGGTTATACTATAGAGTGAGAAGTGAGCTGGCAGCATATTAACAGGGGTCCCTAAACCAAGGCTCTTTCATTACAAGTCTGCATTCGACTATAGTGATGATTTTAACACACATCCTCTAAATCCCTTTTCCCACTGATACATCATTCAATCCTGCAAGCCCAACAAAGCAGTAATATATCCATACCACTCAACAGTCCCTCTCTCTTTCTCCCTTGCCATTATTTGTTGAAAACATGAGGTCATTTCCTGGACAATGCTTCTCCAAATTTAAGGCACACAAGAATTACCTAGGATCTTGTTAAAATGCGGAGTCTTTCATTTGGCTGAGAACCTGCATTTCTAACAAGCTCTCTGGGGATACCAGGGCCGCTAGTATGCAGTCCACAGTTTGAAAGTAGCAAGGCTAGACATTCTCCCATTTCTGAATCTGAGGAACTGAATCCATGAGATGTGGCTTAATACATTCCACTAGCCCCTGTATTTTCTAAATAGGTGGGCTAGACGTTTACTCAAATTTGAGTTAAATTTTTTGCAAGAAGACTTAAAAGAGATGCTCTGTTCTTCCTACTTCTTCACATCAGGATGCACATGAACTCTCTCGGTGATGTTCTCTGGTTGAGTGGGTTCAGGTACTATCAGTCTGTTTCATCTAGTATAAACTTCCCTATCAGTTTCTACCTAATGATTTTAGCAGCCATTGATGATTATAGTCTAAATTCATCATTCCATTATGGACTGTAATTCTATTCTTTCCATATCTACTAATTGGCATTCTATCAGGAATCAATTTCCCTCAATCACTATTTAGTTACAAGGAAGCACAAGTTATACAGGAAAGGTGCTTATTTTAATAATCAGGCTCATTCCATCTGTTCAAAGAGAGGGAGAATATCCAAATGGCTGTGTTTCATTTGCTGAGTCACCCAAGCATACGCTGAGCCCACACAAAGCAGGTTTCCCAAGTATGAAAACTGCTGAGCAGAAAGACACACCTTTACTCTAAGAAATGAAGTGTGGGAGCCCAGGAGGCATGGTTGAGACCATGGGCTTAATTCTAATCTGGGATTTGCTACGAAATAAAGATTAAGAAGAATACTGGGTAACATTTCCCAAAACACCTGATCATAAGAATTACCTGGGGAACTTGTTAAATATACAGAATCTCAAGTGATCCTCAAGTATTCAACCTTACACCAGAATCTTTGGAGGTGGACTCTAAGAATCAGTTGGGAAAATTCATCCTAAAAAAAGAGTTATCAGCTACCACTGCTTGATGAAATACCCCTTGAGAAATATCAAACCCTGCTGCCTCTACACTTCCATATTTATTAAACACCTTTGGGAATATAAACTGATATCATTAGTGAATACACTGCCCTTGGCAGAAAAATCAGTCCTAGCTCTTGAGCCACCCTTAATGATTACATGGTATTCTGGCCTAGAGATTCATCTCTTTTTAGTTTGGCTATTAGGAGTCTTTCGTCCCATACCTAGAGAAACTGACACATTCATTTTCTTCTCTTGCAGAGCTGAGACGTATTTCTTGGACTCCAGTAACTGTCTCATAGGAAAAATGGCTCACAAATGAGGCCTAAGCCTCAATCTTTGGAATCCTCTGAGTCGACCACTACCTTGTCCTTTTTTCAACCTCCCAAACTTCTTGACTAAAGGGCTTTTTTTTTTAACCAACTTTCCCATTTCCTCATTATCCAAATCTTCCTCTACTTCCTATAGACCAATTTCACTGAGTCATTCATTCAACCAACATTGAGCATTCCAGGCACTGTGGCAGGACCCAGAAAGCTTTGAATAAAATTGTGTCCCTGTCCTAAGAGCTTGTATTTCAGCAGCTGAAAGAACACAAACACGTAAACAAGTAAGTGTGTAACATAATGTATGTATTCTTGTTGTGGGCTGAATTGTGTGTCCCTCCCTCCCCCAAAATATGCTGGAACTCCTAACCGCCAGTACCTGTGAATGTGACCTTCCTTATTTGGAAGTAAAGTATTTGCAGATGTAATCACATAAAGATGAGGTCACAGCAAATCAGGGTGAGCCCTCTTCCAATGACAGGTGTCCTTCTAAGAGGGAAATCTGGGCAGAGAGACATGCACAGTGGGAAAACACCAAATGAAGACGAAGGCAGCTAGTGGAGTGCTGCAGTTACAAGCCAGGAACACCAGACAGTGCCAGGATGTTCTACAAGCTAGGAGAGGCAGGGAGCAAATTTTTCCTCAACGTTGTCAGAAAGAATGAACCCTGTTCACATCCTGATTTCAGACTTTGGACTTCCAGAACTGCAAGGGAATAAGTTTCTGTTGTTGTAAGCCACCCAATTTGTGGTAAAATGTGAGAGCAGCCCTAGAAAATTATCAATACAGCTCTGAAGAAAAAGGACTCATGGTAAGGGGATAGAGAACAACAAAGGGGTATGGTAGTGGCTTTTCACACAAGGAAGGGATTTCTCTGGAGGATAAATCTGAGCAGCATGCTGGAGAAGGCCTGTGAGCCACAGGAGCAAGGGGCAAAGCAGAGATAGAGAGAGAAGGAGAGCAAGTGCAGAGGAAGAAGTTACATGCTGGGAGTGTCTGAGGAACAAGAGAGCCATGTTGTTGGTAAGGAGTGAGGAGTAAAGGGAGGTGGGTTGAGGCCAGGTTTTGTGGAACCCTGTGTGAGCTGTGGTAAGGGGTTTGACTTTTACCTCACTTGTGATGGACACTACACTCACAAAGATGCTGAAATGCAAAGGCCCCAGTGGTCCCCAGTGGTAAAATCCACTGTCCTTTTGTCATGCTCCTGGACTTCCAAAGCACATAGCTCACTGTTGCCTCCTCCCTTTTGGAATTCTCTTTCCTAGGCTTTATTAAAACTCCAGGTTTTAGGGTGCCTGGGTGGCTCAGTCAGGTAAGTGTCTGACTCTTGATCTCAGCCCAGTTCTTGATTTCAGGGTCATGAGTTCAAGCCCAGTGATGGGTTCCTCCATGGGTGTGGAGCTTACTTAAACAAACAAACCTCAACAACAACAACAACAACAACACCCCTCCAGGTCTTTCTACCTCACTGACTTTTCTTTTTTTTCTTTTTCTGTCTACTTCTATTCTTAAAGTCCTAAGTATGGTTTCCTTAAGGTACAATCTTTGGCCTTCTGCTCTTTTTGGTCTTGGTCTTCAGAAAACACATCCACATTCAGGGTGTGATGACTAGTCACACTATTATCTCCAGCACTGACCTTTGTCTTGAGTTTCAGCCCATGTTCCCATTATCAAAAGAATATCTGGAAAGCACTTTAAACTTAAAATACTGAGCTCGTCTTCCCTCTACACCAACTAGCTTTCCTTTCAGGTATTACAACCCTATTTCCGTCCATGGTATGTTATTTTCCCAGTCACCAACATTTGATGATGTGGAGGGCATCGGTATTGATTTCTCACTCTTTTTCACCCCCCCATCAAATCAATCAGCTAATTCTTCCTTCAAAGCATCCCTTCCTTTTCATTTCCTCTACCATAATCCCATGTAGCCCCTTTTTACCTCACTTTTGACTGACTGCAAGTTTTGTCATATCCCTTGTTTTTACCATTTATTTGAATTTATCCTTCTACATTATTCATCCTGAGGCATAGTTCTGATTATCCTACTCTTCTCATTTCCTTCTTGGCTATGGAATTGAGTTCAAGTAGTAATTACTCGACCCAAGTAATAAGGGTCCTTTTAAGATGCCTGCACCATTCTCCTGACTCCTTCTATCATCATATCTTGTTGACCATTCTCTCCACTGCAATCTACTCCATCTTTATTCCTGCCTCACTGGATCCCCTTTCACCTTAAGATCCAGTTTAAGTCCCTCAAAAATCCACAACAGTCATTTTACCCTACCTTGCTCTTAAGAGAGATCCTCCTATTAAAATAAATAAAAATTGAGATGTTACACATCACTGCTCTTTAATTCTGGAAGAAATGCCGTTTTTAGGAAATGGGTCTTTTCCAAAGGGAAGGAGTTTCACTTATGTTTTCTGTTTGTTTATTTCTTCGGCTGTAGTAACAATAGAGATTTTATACCCCTCATTGTCTAGCACAGTGCTCTCTAGAAAGTAGCAGTTCCACAATTAATGTTGAGCTCCTTCTTTCTTTCTTTCTTTCTTTCTGTCATATGATTTCATGAGCAAACCTACCCAAATCAGTCAGCCAGTTATGAACATTGTTGTTGGTGGTGTTTTTAAACTTCCAGAACGTTAAAGTTGGAGACCTGGATATACACTGGAATCATCAGAATTTAAAAACAAAACGAAACAAAACATACCTCAGGCTTCCCCCCCAGAACAACAAAATCACAATTTCTGGAGATGGGATTTAGGCCTTAGGACTTTTTAAAGCCTTCCCAGAGATTACAATGTGTAGCAAATTAAGAACCACTGATTCAGATTAAATTTTGCATTTTGTAAAAGAGGAAAGTGAAGCCCTGAGAGGCTAGCTGACTGCCTAAAGACACGCAATTAATTCCTAACAAAGACAGAACTGGGTTAAAGCCTCAGGTATCTTTCCATTATCCGTTCATCTACATTATGCTATCTGAAACACACTTCTAGGTTAGCTGAAGATTTTTTTTAATCCCACAGATATCTTTAATCTTTACAAAGAAGTGATTTAGTAATGGCGAAATTGACTGAATTTAAAAGTGTAAAATCAGGGCACCTGGGTGGCTCAGTGGGTTATGCCTCTGCCTTTGGCTCAGGTCATGATCTCAGGGTTCTGGGATTGAGTCCAACACTGGGCTCTCTGCTCAGCAGGGAGTCTACCTCCCCTCTCTCTCTGTCTGTCTCTCTACCTACCTGTGATCTCTCTCTTTGTGTCAAATAAATAAATAAAATCTTTTTTAAAAAATTTAAAATAAGAAGCATTATCTTCCATTTTGGAATGACTCCTGAAAATTCCAATTCAGAACTGTTCTGAGATAGTTTGATGGGTGTAGTCCAAGCCTCCAAGAGTTGAAATGCAAAGCCCATTCTAATCAATTATAAAGACAATCTTGCAACAGAGCCTGAGCTAATCTCTAAAATTCCTCATAGTACGAACATTTTATGAGTTATGTTCTGGCCTAAATGCATTGTCTTCCACATCTCACACTGTCCCTTGCACATATTGGTGAGGTGAATAAATGTACAAACAGATGTAAACAGGCATGGAAGCTGGGGGAGGACTTGAAAGCCAGGTCACAGTATCTTTCTTGATGAGAGTGACACCTAAATTGTCCCAATCAGAATCCCATAGTCCTACTGACCTCCTCCCCATCTCCCTCAATCCCCTCATCAATAGATGAATGTTAGGAAGGTCTTACATGCTGACCTTCCTTCACCTCTGCTTTTGTTCAGACCTTTACAATTTCTCACCTGGATCTCTAACACAGAACAAGTAAATTCCCATGGCCAGACACCCCTTTTCAATCCACTTTCCAGTCATCTTTCTAGAACATAAACCTCGATGTGTCACTCTCCTTAACTAACAAAGCTTTGAGTCTAACTTTCTGCCTCTTGTGCCCTGCACGCCATACTCTAGCCACTCTCAACTCTGCTACACCAACTCTTGCTTGTAGCATTCCTTCTGCCTGGAATGCCTTCCTCCTACATCTACCTGAGCAAGCCCCAACATCATTTAAGATGCTGTGCAAATATACTTTTTCCCCACCCAACATGGAGGTAGGTCTCTCCCTTCTCTGTCTCCTCCTACGGAGGAGGAGAGACCTGCTTTTATTACCCTTTTAAAAAAATCATGTTGTAATTGTCAGTTCTTGTCTGTCTTTCCAGTAAGCTCTTCAATTACCCATTCATCAAGTATTTATTAAGTACCCTCTGTGTCAGACCATCTTCTCCATACTGGGCATACAGCAGTAAGCAAAAACAAAGCTTCTGCTCTCCTAGAGCTCACAGCCTAGCACAGGAAATGGAAAGGCCATGTTAAGAACTAAGAAAGGACAGACATTCAGGGAAAAGTGTGATGCAAGCAGAAGGATCTGTAATCATGAAGGTCTCCTTGAAGACTTACTCACATTTTCATGCTCTATCACTAATCAGAGCCTAGCAAAAGTCCAATAAACACTGGGTGAATTATTGCTGAACTTACTGCCTAGTAAAGATATCCCTCCATTTCTCCTACAGTGGTTCCCCTCTGCCTAGAGGAAAAATACCCAACTACAGAAAGCTCTGTACTTCCCAGTGGAGGGCATCCTAACAAACTGGTCTTTTAAGTCCTGCTCAAATACTACTCTTAAACAATCATTTCCATTTGTATCCTTATATAGCACCTAGTTTTTACTTCCTCTGTGGTATATATCCTATACTGCTTTACATACAAATATTTGTGCATAGGTATTATCTTCCCTCAAATTCTTGAAAACGCAGATTACAACTTCTCCCCCCCTACCTCCAGTTCTATTCTCACATATCATCTAGCTCAAGACCTTCCATGTATGGATAGCCCTGAACAGAGTGACTGGATAGATTCTAACTAGATTAGGAAAATATTGAGAAAAGCTGCATCTTCACCAAAGGCTTTAGGAGTGTAGGGGAAGACAGTACATTTCTCCTATGAAGGCTTATTAGTAGCCGCCACAAAAAGGGTTTTCTTAATTATTTTTTATAATACTATCTCATGGGTATCTTTATAATTTTTCCTGGCTGAGTAAGGAGGTTAGTCAAGTTCTCAAGGGAATTTTTGAAGCCTAACTTGATGTTTCAATTGCTGGGAAGTGTTAGGTGGGGACAGGGACCTGGTGTTAAGAGTAGGGGTAATTTCTGTGGCGGGCTGGGCCACACCCAGGCACTATCCACGTTTTCCGTTCTCACAAGGTGCGACTGCCTCCACCTTTACTTGAGCCTTTCTATCAAGTTTCTTTGCTCTCTTCCAAGAGCGGACAAACTAACCAAAACAAAACAAAACAAAACAAAACAAAAACAAAACAAAACAAAACAAAAAAAAAAAACAAAAAAACGGAGGGTAGGGGAAGGAATACAGAATTTCGTTTTTCGGAAGACCAGAAAAACGTTATTAACAAATCCTCTCCCCGCGATACAGGGGAGAGTGCCAAGAGTTAGGAAAACATACAGAATAGTCGGTCCTTAAGCAGCAAGTCTGCGGCAATGACTCGTGCCTGAGCCAATCACACAGTCACCAGATTTGAAAATCTACCATCATAAATCCCCTTCTAACTCACTGCAAACAGTCCCAGGAAGTGGAGACTAGGTAAAATTTGGAAAGGGCAGTTTTCAAAGATTGTGAAGGAATTAGGAGAAGGAAAGATAGAGCGATCTCCCCACGCCCCTCAATCCAGAAGCGCTTTAGTGAATCGCCACCCTGACTTCCCCCACCTTCTCCATGTGCCCCTTTAACTTCTCTCTACCCTCTCCATCTCCTCCCAACCCCTCAATCACTCCCTCTGTTACCTGCTCACTAAGTCTTGAGGCTTGGGTAAAACTGTGCAGCCGAAGTACCGGCCGGCAAGGAAGGGGTGCAGACAGAAGGCGCGGGCGCTGGTATACCCGTTCCACCTCTGGAGAAGCGCGCTCCGCCCTCCACGCGGCCTCAGAGCCGTGTTCCGATCCCAACCAGTAAGCCCCGCCCACTCCCTAGTTAGGCCCCGCCCGCTGGGCCAAGAGCTTTTTAGCCCTTGGCAGGAGCCGTACTCGTCCATCC
This sequence comes from Enhydra lutris kenyoni, assembly GCF_002288905.1. Lineage (NCBI taxonomy): Eukaryota > Metazoa > Chordata > Mammalia > Carnivora > Mustelidae > Enhydra > Enhydra lutris. Next base: position 15,113,308 of record NW_019154103.1, on the reverse strand, counting down.
GGCTTGGCCTGACTCTTTCGGCGCCGGCTGGAAATGCGCTTCGCAGCGCGCGGTGGGTGGGAGGACCTGGCACCTCCCCCGCCTAGCTTCTCGCCTCTGCAGTCAGACTCCCGGGGTGAAGAAAGTGTCCCCTTCTGGGTCTCCAGTCTGCTGCAGTGCCCCTGCGTTAACGCTCTCTCGTGCTGCAGCTGTTGAAGCCGCGACTACTCCCGCGCCTCGGTGCGGGCAAAGCAACCTCTGCTCTCTGCGGACCTGGCTGGAGGGTGCGGGCCGACTCTCCAGGCCGCGTCTCGGCGCGTCCTTCCTCCTAGTTCTCCCCCCGCCCTCGCATCTCCCGGATCCCCCGCCCTCTCCTCGCTCTGCGCCTCCTCGCTGGCTGCGGGCTGACCGCTCCACACCGCCGCAGCGCCTAGCGTCTGGACAGCCTGCCAGAGGCACACACACCTACACCCACTCCACCCGACCGCACCCCTGCCCAGCATGTCCGCGCTCGAGTGGTACGCCCACAAGTCCCTGGGCGACGGCATCTTCTGGATTCAGGAACGCTTCTATGAGTCGGGCAACCGCGCCAACATCTGGCTGGTGCGCGGTTCCGAGCAAGATGTGGTGATCGATACGGGCCTGGGGCTGCGCAGCCTCCCGGAGTACCTGTACTCCTCTGGGCTCTTGCAGGATCACGGGGCCAAAGAGGACGCGGCGTGCAGGCCACTGCTGGCCGTGGCCACCCACGTGCACTTCGACCACTCCGGAGGCCTCTACCAGTTCGACCGGGTGGCCGTGCATCATGCCGAGGCCGAGGCGCTGGCTCGCGGGGACAACTTTGAGACCGTGACCTGGCTGTCTGACAGCGAGGTGGTGCGGGCGCCCAGCCCCGGCTGGAGGGCCAGGCAGTTCCGAGTGCAGGCGGTACAGCCCACCCTCATCCTGCAGGATGGTAATGGGCCCTCACGGGCGCGCGCTCTGTCTTTAAGGGAGGGGATTGGGAAAAACTGTTCGAGGGATGCATGCTACAGACGTGCGTGGCTTTAAGCTGGCCCGTTTTGTCACATCGCAGAAACACCACTACTCTTTTCTCCCTTTCCTGGTTAGAAGCCCACTCGATGGGAGCCAAGGCCATCGCAGCCTTCCCTACCAGAGACCAGTTCTGGCACCGTGTGGCAACGCCAAGTACTGGAATTAAAGCCGGCCCCACCCCCTAGTCGTTTTCCTATGCAAGATACAGTAGTAACACTACAGAGGTTTGTGACTAGGGATTACCCATTCTTTTCCCAAACACCTGATTTCCAGACGCTTTTCTAGAAAAGACGTCTAAGTAATGACTCCTCACAGAGAGTTCCTGACATGCTCTGTGCTTTTGAGGCCGGCTGACTTCATCCGGGATGTCAGTGGTCACTGCTGGGTATAAGCAATTCCCACCTGTAGGTTTAGAAAGCCATTAGAGAGCAGTGGTTCCAAATCTGCTCGTGCATCCTTATCTCCAGATAGGTTTCTGTTCTTGTTGTAGCCTCATTAGAGAAAAGCTTGATAGTGAACATAAAAAGAGTATGTGAGTCTTACAGTATGACAATATATGGTCTGGTTTAAAGCAAGGCCTGAAAAAAATTAAGGAGGTATTTCCGGTGATGCTGAAGTATGTGAACTAATGCATGGATAGCCTTGGGCCTCTGGTTCTGTAAAAGACAGGATGGGGATCAGAAAGAAATTAATGGAATAAGAGCCCTCTCAACCCCAGCACGTTGAATAATTGAGCTAATTAGCCACAATAGCATTATTTGTATATTCCTTTTTTTCCTTTTAGAATACTTTCGTTGATTTCATTTTATCTTCACAACAGGTTTGAAGTGAGATGGCTGACCCCTAATTAAATGGCTTGCCTAGAGTCCACAAAGCAAGATAGTGACAAAAGCTAGGATTGGAACCAAGACTGGAGAGATCAAAGCATATAGATCATAAATCCTACCCCTTAAATACATTTTGATAATTCTGAGTAGGATATGAAACCCCTTCTCACATTTTTATCTTGAAACCATTTTAATTGCCAATTTATTAAAACATTCCTTCAAGAGGTAGAAAAATCTGTTGCACAATAAGGCTACTTTATGACTGACCAATATGACAAATATGAAATATTTTATAATAATCAGTTTATCATACAGATGAGATCTTGAACATTTGAAATATCAAAAAATAGAAAGCAAGATTCTGTACCTCACACCCCACTGAAAAAGTCTTTTCATTAAAATTTTAAATCCAAAGATTAAAAAAAAAGGCTTGTTAGGTAGTAGTCATTATCTGATAATTTGAGATGAAAGAAAAGTAGATATACAGTATTCTTGTATTTCTTGATAAAATCGATACTTTTTAGAGGTAAGATTTCCATGCAGTTGATGGGTATTCAGAGTTAATTAGTTGTAGCACTGAGACCAAAAAATGTTTAAAATATATTAAACATTTAAATATATTAATTTGTCTGAATGAATAATAAATTACTTCTGATTTATTTACTTTTGCTCCTGTGCCAGCAATAGGAAATGAATGGTGAAAGAGTAAGAATTTTATATTTTATAAGTAAAGAGCCCAAGCAGGCCTGAATATCATGCCTGAGATCACATATCCAGTTTGGAAAAGAGCTAGGACTAGAATCCAGGTTTCCTAAATCCTAGTTGATGGTAGTAATATTATAACATTTTGGAACTGCAGGGGGCCTGTAAGCCTTTGAAAGTGTGAAAAAAAAAAAAAAAAGCTTAATATTTACCAAACACTTAAAGCTGAGAATAGTGTGTTAAATCAAAAGGTGTTTTTCATTAGGAGCAGAATGCCTCACCTCTCAAGTAGTATCTAATTTCCTTTTTTCTCAGGAATATTAATTTCCTTTCTCTTCTGAATGGTGTGGCCTGCTGACTTGCTGTTATCATGATCCAGATGCCTGGAAGGAGACATAAAGTATTTATATGAAAAATTCATACAGTTACACACACACACATGAACAGCACATATCCAAACAGCATAAAGTTGTTGCTTTAATTAGAGCATAAGGAGACTGAAGTCATTGGTTTATTACATTTCACTTAGTGAATTGAAGATCACTTGTCATGAGGAAGCATAAATCTGGACACTGTATAACTAATCCTAATGCTGACTTGTAAATGAGGGACAAGGAGAGATTACCATCCAGTGTATCATCTTAGATGGAAAACAGTTCCCTCTACCAACAGTGAAATAGTATCTTCCTCTAAGAAGATAAATAAACCTTAGGTTAATATAGCACCTTCTTCTTGACTGGGCATATATCTTTTTGTCTCTTTTTCACAATATTCAAATGATATGAAGTGCAGGCATTTTGTTATATATATCTGTTATATATGTTTAAACAATTTACCCAGAGTCACCAAAATAATCACAGTTATGACAGATGGACTTAAATCATTTGGGGAGGTTAAAAACAAAAAATAGATTCCAGAAAGGTAGCAGGTTGAAAAACACATCTAACTTGGCTCCATCCCACACCTGACTAAGACTATTATAAAGGGACCATGGTTTGTCTGTTTAACTATAAATCCATATTGAACTATTTCAGATGCTGCAGAATAAATGTGATGACTGAGTCAGCAGTTTTATCTTCTGGCAGCAATGGGAAATCAAACATCAATCCAGTTTGCACTGCAGGAACCTTAAAAGGCTCAGGAATAAGCAGTAGCTGGTACCTTTGTAGAGGCAAAGGAAAGAATAGGAAAATAAGTAGAATTGGTTGAAAGCCATTTAAGAGGCTATTAAAACTCTGGAATGCGCATCCGGTTATTGTGTCCTCTGGGGGAGGGTAAAGCAGAGGAGTTTTTGACTGAAAGATGCTAAGTACTATTGAGCACTGGATTCAGTATGGAAACTAGAAGAAAAGTGTGTGTGTGTGTGTGTGTGTGTGTGTGTGTGTGTGAGAGAGAGAGAGAGAGAGAGAGAGAAAGAAAGAGAGAGTATGTTCCTTACTAGTCTTCAAGGGTACACCCAGGTCTTTATCCCCCAAGTAGCAAATTGGAAGACTTTTACCTGGGAAATTTATCTAGCCCTGGAGGAAAGACTAAAATGCTGATCCCTAATCAATCTTTGGCTTGATCTCTCTACAGTGAAGCCTTGGTCACTGGTCCCATGCATGCACTACAAGCAGCCTTTTCACCCCCTATTCTTAAACAGGCAACCAAGCATTATGAAAATCCAAGAAATCTGTCTAACTTGAGATCAAATACTAAAAAAATAGCATAAAGCAATTTGAGGGTTGAAGACTATTATTAATAGCATCAGGGGATGACAGAAGCTATTGCATTCAAGATATCCAGGAGACAATAGGATGTTTTAAACATAAGCAACAGAACAGTATATGCGCGCACGCACACACACACACACACACACACACACACACACACACACGAGTGTAGGAATTTAAAACAGCAGAGGTTTCTTTTTTTTTTTTTAAGATTTATTTATTTCAGAGAGAGAAAGCACATAAATGCAATAGGGGGAGGGGCAGAGGGTGAGTGAAAGAGGGAGAGAAGCAGATACATGCCTGCCCCATATGGGGGTCGAAGTGGGGCTCAACATGGGGCTTGACCCTGTGACCCTTAGAAGATGACCTGCCAAAATCAATAGTCAGTCGCTTAACTAACTGAGCCACCCAGGCACCACTAAAATGGTAGAAGTTTCTTAGTAGAACTGGAAGATAAATTTGAAAAACTTAAAAGAAAGAGCAGATAGGCAAAAATGAAAACTAGGAGAGATCCAGTAGAGGACCAGTTTGGAAAATTCAACATTGGAATAAAAGCACAGGTAGAATAGAGAAAGTGCTGGAAAAGAAAGGATGATAGAGGTAATTCATGAGACTATTCCGTAATTAAGGGGTGTAAATTTTTAGGTTGAGAGAACCCGAAGAGTTCCTACCACAAATAAAACAAACCCAACCAAAGACACTTTATTGTAAAATTTCAGAATACTAGAATCAAGCTTCCAGAAATTTAAATAAAAATGTCATCTCTACAGAGGCACCTGGGTGGCTCTGTTAGTTAAGTGTCTGACTCTTGGTTTCGTTTCAGGTCATGATCTCAGGGTCCTGGGATCAGCTCTAGGTAGGGCTCCACGCTCAGCAGGGAGTCTGCTTATGGATTCTGTCCCTTTCTCTCCCTGCCATCCCCTCCACTCTCTTCTCTCTCTCTGTCTCAAATAAATAAATAAATAAATAAATAAATCTTTTTTTAAAAGTCTTCTATACAGATCATAATGGCTTTGGAGCTAGAAAAGAAGAATTATGCCTTATTTGAATACAGTTTATTTCAAATTGAGAATTCTACATCCATTTCACTAACAGTGAAGTTCTCAGAAAGATTATTTCCCACATGCTGTTACTTAGAAAGTTACTAAGATATAATTTTATCCTACTTACTCCCTTCAAAATAAGGAAGTAAAGCAAGAGGAAAACATGGCATACAGGAATCATGAGATCTAACACAAGAAAAAGTTGAAAGGAAGCATCAGGATGATGGCAAAGATGGCATTCCAACAATGATACTATGCCAGGCTTAAAGAGCTCCATACTGGAGCAGTTAAATCATTACTCTTTTGGGAGGATGAGAGGATAAGAAATATATACACATGTAGTGTCAGTAGAAGAATGAAGAGTGAAGAGAGCTAAAAATTCTCATATTTCATCATGGAAGTCAATAAATACCATCTAAAATTTATAAACCCAAAAATTGTGATACATGATTGAAATCAGTACAGTATATCTAATTGGCAAATCAAGAAATGAGATATAAAAATTATTTAGAGATGGATGTACATAGTAGAGGCAGCTACCAGAAGAACAATTGTTAAAAAGTGGTTGATTCTTGGGAGCAGGATTGGAGATAGAGTCAGAATGGGGCAAATAATTTTTCTTACATTTTAAGCCCTTTTGGAATATTTTATTCGATATATATATGTATGTATATTATGTATATACATACATATATATATATTTCTTTGATTAAAAATGAAATAAAAAGATGGGGGATACCAAGTTGGGAAGGAATATTTGAGAAGCCAAGAGAAGTTTAGTATGGCTGGAATCTGATGACAACTGGGTCAGGGTGAGGGCTTAAAAGGATATTTTACGTGTGTGTATGGGTGTGTGTGTGATTATACACTTATATATATGATATTATATATATATGGATACATTTTATAGGCAATTCTGATTCTTAGAAGTTTTGATGAAATTATTTATATGAGTGTTATAAACGTATGGGAGGCACATGTAAAGCCACAGGGTAATGGCAGATCTAATGATATTTAGCCATATGGCCTTATCAACTGCTTACAGTTGGTATCTATTTTGATAGGTGGGCACTTATGACTTATCTGTTGCTAAATATTTTGAATATCACCTGGGTATAACATTGGTTATTATCCACAGATTTTTTTTTTACTCAATTTCTCTCACTCCCTTCCTTTCTATACACTTAACGAAAAAAAATCACTCTGATAGCTCCATTATTACACCAACCTAGCTATAATTTCTTTACCTTACCTGCCAACCATATATAAATGACAGTGGTTTGTGATCCCCAGAGGCACTTTAAATCTGCAACAATTACCTTGTAAAGGAGTCTGGCCCCTTATGACTATCCTTGGTAGATACCTCAGAATGGAATCCATGGTTCTTATGGTAAGTGGATGTTAATTTTTTTTTAAAGATTTTATTTATTTATTTGACAGAGAGAGATCACAAGTAGGCAGAGAGGCAGGCAGAGTGAAAGGGGGGAAGCAGGCTCATCGCCAAGCAGAGAGCCTGATGCGGGGCCCGATCCCAGGACCCTGGGATCATGACCCGAGCTGAAGGCAGAGGCTTTAACCCACTGAGCCACCCAGGCGCCCCGGATGTTAATTTTTTAAGAAAGTGCCTGTTTTGCAAAATAGTTAGACCGTTTTACACTCCCACATGCAACAGATAAGAGTTCCAGTTTCTCCACATCTTTGTCAACACTTGTTTTTGTCCATCTTTTTTTTAATTTTAGCCATTCTACTGAGTATGTAGTGGTATTTCATTGTGATTTTATTTGCATCTTCCTAATAACTAATGATGGTGAGCATATTTTCAGGTACTTATTTGCTATTCAAATATCTTCTTTTTTAGGGGTGCCTGGGTGGCTCAGTGGGTTAAGCCGCTGCCTTCGGCTCGGGTCATGGTCTCAGAGTCCTGGGATCGAGCCCCGTGGCGGGCTCTCTGCTCGGCAGGGAGCCTGCTTCCTCCTCTCTCTCTGCCTGCCTCTCTGCCTGCTTGTGATCTCTCTGTCAAATAAATAAATAAAATCTTTAAAAAAAAAACAAACAAATATCTTCTTTTTTAAAGAGTCTATTAAAATCTCTTCTCCTTTTTAAAATTTTTTATTTTTGTTTTCTTACTATTGAGTTGTAAGTATTCTTTATATATTCTGAATTCTAGCCCTTTATCAGACATCTATTTTGCAAATATTTTCTCCCAATATTGGGTTGCCTTTTCATTTTCATAATGGTGTCTTTTTAAGCAAGAAAGCTTATAACTTGGATGAAGCCCAATTAGTCATTTTTCCTTATGATTTATTTGTGTCATATCTAAGAGCTATGCCTATCCCAAAATCACAAAGATTTTCTCCTGTTTTTTTTTTCTAGAAGCTTTTCATTTAGGTTTATGATCCATTCTGAGTTACTTTTTGTTCATTTTGTCAAGTGACAGTTGAAAGGTTCTTTCATGTTTATATGCATATGGATATCCAAACTGTCCTAGTCTACTTTGTTGAAAAGATTATTCTTTTTACCTATTGAATTATCTTTGTCAAAAATTCATTGACCATATATATGAATATCTCCTTTTGGACTCTATTCTCTTCCATTGATTATATCCATCCTTTAGCCAGCACCACACTGTCTTAATTATTGTAACTTTATTATAATTCTTGAAATTAAGTAGTGTAAGTCCTCCAACTTTGTACCTCTTTTTCAAAATTGTTTTGGCTATTCTGTCATTTGCATTTCCATGTAACTTTTAGAATGAGATTTTCAATTTCTACAAAAAGGTCAAGATTTTGATTGAGATTTTATCAAATCTATAGATGTACACTCACCATTATAGTAGCCGCTAGTCATATTTGACTATTTAAATACAAATTTAAATTAATTAGGATTGATTAAAATTAAAATTGTAGTGCATTAGCCTTTTTCAAGTACCATTAGCCACATGAGGCTAGTAGCCACATGTCTAGTAGTGGACAGAGTTGATACAGAATATTTCAATAATCTCAGGAAGTTCTATTGGGCATTGTAGCTATAGGAAAAATCATATTTAAATACCATCTTAACAATTTTGAGGCTTCCACTTAATGGACATGATATATCTCTCCTTTTGTTTAGGTCTATAATTTCTCTTCATAGTGTTTTTATACTTTTCAGTATATAGATATAACAAAACATCTTTTATTAAATTTTTCTTCCTAAGTATTTTATTCTTTTCGTTGCTATTATGAAAGAAATGGCTTTTTATTTATTTATTTATTTATTTATTTTTTAAGATTTTCATTTATTTATTTCACAGAGATCACAAGTAGGCAGAGAGGCAGGCAGAGGGAGAGGAAGGGAAGCAGGCTCCCCGCTGAGCAGAGAGCCCGATGCGGGGCTCGATCCCAGGACTCTGGGATCACGACCCAAGCCGAAGGCAGAGGCTTTAACCTACTGAGCCACCCAGGTGCCCCGATATGGCTTTTTAAATTACATATTTTTAATAGTTCATTGATAATATGTAGAAATACAATTGATTTTTAAAAAAGATTTTATTTGACAGAGAGAGAGAGCATGCACAAGCAGGGGGAGCTAGAGAGGGAGAGAGAGAAGCAGATTCCCCTCTGAGCAGGGAGCACAATGCAGGACTTGATCCTAGGACCTTGGGATTGTGACCTGAGTTGAAGGCAGATGCTTAACTGACTGAGCCACCCAGGCGCCCCTACGGTTGATTTTTGTATCTGATCTTGTACCCTGTAACATTGCTAAACTTGTTTTTTTAAATTCTCTAGCTTTTTTGTATGTTTCTTAGGATTTTCTACAAAAAGATCTTGTTATCTGTGAATAAAGACAGATTTACTTCTTTTGCAACTCTGTGTGACATTACTCTTTTTCTTGGCTTACTGCACTGGCTAGAATCTTCAGTGTAATGTTAAATAGAAATAGTAAAAGTAAATATCCTTGCCTTCTTCTTATCTTAGTAGGAAAGCATTTAGTGTTTCTATTCAGTGATATGTTAGCTGTAGGTTTTTCATAGGTGCCCTTTATCAAGTAGAGGACCTTCCCTTCTCTTTCTAGTTTGCAGAAAGTTTTTACCACCAGTTAGGGTTGGATTTTGTCATATGCTTTTTTCTGCATCTATTGAGATGTCCATATGGCTTTTTTCCTTTATTGTACTAATATAGTATATTACATTACTTGATTTTCAGAGGTCAAACAAAATTTACATTTCTGGGATAGACCTCATTTGGTCATTATCCTATTTATAAATTCTGTCTTTAATTTGCCAATATTTTGATGATGATTTTGAGATGACTGTCATTAGGAATACTGGTTGTTGTTTGTCTTTGTCTACAATTGAATTTGAAAGCTTTCCCTCCTCATCTATATTCTGAAAGTCGAGATTCCTTCCCTGTCCTGAGTGACTGACAGAATTGACCAATGAAGCCATCTTTGAGCCTGGACTTTTCTTTGTGGGGAGATTTAAATTATTTATCAACTTCTTTGCGTGATATAGGTCTATTTAGATTTTCTGTTTCTCCAGTCACTTGAGGTAATTTGTCTCTTCCTAAAAAATTTGTCTTTTCAACTAAGTTGTCAAGTTTGTTTAAAGTTATTCATAATATTCCCTTATACTCCATTTAATTTCCCTTGGGATCCCTTCTTTCATTCCTGATTTTTGCAATTTGTGTTTTCTCTAACTTTTTTCTTTGTCTAGCCAGTGGTATATCAATTTTGTTCCTCTTGTCAATGAACCAGCTATTGGTTTCTTTGACATTTTCTATTGATTTTGTTTCTTATTTTATTTATTCCTGTATTGGCCTTCATTATTTATTCCTTAACACTTACTTTATATTTGATTCAATCCTTTTCCTAACTTCTTAAGATCAAAATTTTGGTTAGAAACTTTGATTTTAAACAGATAACCCTTTATAAATAAGCATTTAAAGCAATAAATTTTTTTCTAAGCAGGGCGTTAACTGCATCCCATAAATTTTGATATATTTTATTTGTATTTTCATTCAGTGCAAGAGATTTTATAATCTCCTATGTGATTTCATCTTTGATCCATAAGTTATGTAGAATTGTGATGCCTACTTTGTGTATATTTGGATATTTCCCATAATATTTTTGTTAATAATTTCTAATTATGTTGTAGTCAAAAGTTATTTTTATGATTTTATTCCTTTCATATTTACTGAGACTTGCTTTATAGCCTCACTGAATAGCCTGATGAATACCCCATGTGCAATTAAAACGACTGTATGCTGTTTTAAGATAAAGCATTTTATATATGTCACTTAGGTCAAATCAGTTGATAGTGTTGTTCACATCTTCTTTATTCTTACTGATTTTCTATCTACTTGTTTTACAAATTATTCAGAGAGGAATATTTAAATCTCCAAGCATAATTGTTGAACTGTTTATTCTTTTCTAAAAAAGTATTTATTTTGGAGCACCTGCGTGACTCAGTCATTAAGCATCTGCCTTCAGCTAAGGTAATGATCCCAGGGTCCTGGGATCGAGCCCCACGTTGGGCTCCCTGCTCAGCAGGAAGTCTGCTTCTCCCTCTCCCACTCCCCCTGCTTGTGTTCTGTCTCTTGCTGTCTCTCTGTCAAATGAATAAAATCTTAAAAAAAAAAAAAAAACTTATTTGTTGAGGGGGGAGAGAGAGAGAGAGAGAAAGCATGAATGAGTACAGGGGGAGGGAGAGAGAGAGAGTTATAAGCAGACTCCATGCTGAGCATGGAGCCTGCATGGGGCTTAGTCTCACGACCCTGAGATCATGACTTGAGCCAATATCAAGAGTCCACCACTTAACCAACTGTGCCACCCAGGTGCTCCTGAACTGTTTATTCTTATTTCAGTTCTGTCAGTTTTTACATGAATTTGTAGTCTCTTTGTTAGGGACAAGCACATTTATAATTTTTTAGTGTGTTGACTTAATGTATATCCCAGTAAAATATACCTCTTTTCTTTTTTTTAAGATTTTATTTTATTTTTTTTTTAAGATTTTATTTATTTATTTGACAGAGAGAGATCACAAGCAGGCAGAGAGGCAGGCAGAGAGAGAGGAGGAAGCAGGCTCCCCGCTGAGCAGAGAGCCCGATGCGGGGCTCGATCCCAGGACCCTGAGATCATGACCCGAGCCGAAGGCAGCGGCTTAACCCACTGAGCCACCCAGGCGCCCCAAGATTTTATTTATTTATTTGACAGACAGAGATCACAAGCAGGCTGAGTGGCAGGTGGGGCGGGGGGAAGCAGGCTCCCTGCTGAGCAGAGAGCTTGATGCAGGGCTCGACCCAGGACACTGGGATCATGACCTGAGCCGAAGGCAGAGGCTTTAACCCACTGAGCTATCCAGGTGCCCCCAAAATGTATCTCTTTTCTTTACTAATAGTCCTATTTTGTCTAATATTAATATAGCCACTCTAGTTCTCTTATTAAACTTTATGTGGTATAACTTTTTCAACCTCTTTTTGTCTTTGACTTTGTAGTTCCTCTCTTACAGACTGCATATATCTTATCTTTTATTATTATTATTTTTTAAAGAGGTAATTTATTTGAGAGAGAGTGCATGTGTGCATGAATGGGGGGAAGAAGTGGAGAGGGAGAGGGAGCAGCAGACTCCCCATTGAGCAGGGAGCCTGACTCAGGGCTGAATTCCAGGATCCTGAGATCATGACTGGAACCAAATTCAGACACTTAACCAACTGAGCCACCCTGGCACCCCTGTTCCTTTGCTTTTTAAATCTATTTTGACAATCTCTGCCTTTGATTACAATGTTTATCCCATTAACATTTAATGTAATTATTGCTATAGTTGAATTTAGGGCTGCCATTTTGTTATTTGTTTCTGTATCTATTTCTTATTTCTCCCTCTTTTCCTCTTTCACTGTCTTTTAGGCTTACCAAATTCTGATTATTACACTGTTTTAATTCCCCTGTTAACTTTTAAATTATATGTCTTTAATTTTTTTCTGTATGTATGTTTGCACTAAAGATAACAATATGGAACTTTTAAATTATGATGAGTAACTTAAGCTAGTACTGATTTAAATCCAGTGAGACTGCAATTTTGCTCTCATACCTCAAAGAGCAGCATTCATGAATTGTGTCATCAGGAAACTTGTACCATGGATGTACTGTTTGTGGTCAAATAAGTTTGAGAAATGGTACATATCTCCCTTGTGTATATCTACAATGTAGATTAGTATATTAAAAAGCTCTCAGAAGCCTTGTTGAAAAAAATCTGCTTCATTTTCTTTGAAGGAAGGGTTTCCCAAAGTATTTGACTACAGAATCTTCCTTTTCTTTTATGTATCAGACTACCTACAGAAATAGTGTTCCACATAACTCACTTTGACAAACACCGGTCAAGCAAACAATAGAAATGAAATACAGTCAACTTATTTTTAATTCTTCATTAAGAAATATTGTGTTTCTGAAATAAAATGAAAATAAGTGTCATCCTTCTGGACCTCTTTGAAACCAACTGCTGATTCTTTTCAATCAACTACTGTTTTTTTTATTCTTTAAGTGATTGAAGTCGAGTATACAACATGTTTATCGGTAAACTCTGTTTCTATTTGTAGGTGATGTGATAAACCTTGGTGACAGACAGCTCACTGTTATGCACATGCCTGGTCACTCCAGGGGCAGTATTTGCTTACATGACAAAGACCGGAAGATTCTTTTCAGTGGAGACGTTGTGTATGATGGATCACTGATTGACTGGCTCCCATACAGCAGGATAAGTGACTATGTTGGAACATGTGAACGTCTGATAGAATTAGTGGACAGAGGTCTGGTAGAGAAGGTGCTTCCTGGGCACTTCAATACCTTTGGTGCCGAAAGGCTTTTTCGATTGGCTTCTAACTATATTTCAAAAGCTGGGATATGTCACAAAGTTTCCACTTTTGCCATGCGATCTCTTGCAAGTTTAGCCTTACGTGTAACAAATTCTAGGACCTCACCTTAGTATCTATACTGATAACCTATTGTGATTAGTTCTATAAATTAATCCAATTCATTTTGTGCTGTTTAAAATGATTAATAGTGAGCATTTCAAGAAGTGCTTTATTAGAGAAAAAAGATTGAGAATGAGTAAGCCAAAAAAGGAGGTTCTTTGTTTAAATTATTTCCTTCTTCTAAATAAGAAATCACTTAAAGAAGCTCATAATTTGCCAAGCTGTCATCTTGTAATATTTGTCACCTTGTAATATCCAGAAATGACATAGAAATCTATGCGAAAACAAGGAGGCATTTTGCAGTAACAGAAAGAACCCTCCTTGCCTCCCATTTGTTTTATTTTATTTCCTAGATGACCTAGAAAAAGAGGCATAAACTTTTATGTTTATAATCCAAACTTGATATTTTTAGTATATTATTTAAAGGTAAAGGTTCTTGAGTTTAAAATACATTAGTAATCAATACAAACATATAAATTATTATTTAAAATGACAGCTAAAACAGTCCATTGTTATGGCACAGAATTTTTATGCTTCATTTATTTATTCTTAATGTAATTACAGTGTACATTATATGTTGTGTAATTTTACTTACAAAGAGTACAATGAATTTTGTTTATTGCAAAGCTTTAAATATAACTTGCAGAGTGCTTCAGTAAAAAGCTACTAATAGCATTGTTTATTATGTGAGTGTAACATTTTCAATCATAAAAGTGAGATTCAAATGTCTGTAATCTAATTACAAATTGTCAGATTTCTCAAAAGGACACTGTCAGGCAAATTTGAAAATATACACATTGAAAATATTTTTTATTATATCCTATTTTAATATTAACAGCTATTATAAACAAAATTTTTCTTGTTAAATAGCTTCAGTATATGTCATATTTTATAGTATCAGAACAATTATAGAGATCTACAACATCCTGATAGAAATCATTCTTTTATTTACCATAACATACATATGTACCGCAGAAGGCTTTTCAGATTAATTGCAAAATATGCATTAGATATTGACTTAGAATGAATTGCCTTTTTTATCCTGATTCACAACACCTATTCCTGTTCAGTATTCTTTGTCTTGAATGAAAAGAAGTCTACATTTATAAAGTTATAGGAAAGGTTTGCCCACTATTTAGTAAAACATTTTGGTTTGGTGCTCTTTATAATTTATTAAAAAGCCTTTTGGAATATTTCATAAAGGTTTTTTAAACAGTTTTTTCACTGCCTTTTTATTATTTACATGTCCAAAACCAAACTGAGATAGCTTTGGAAACCAGGTTTTTTAGTATTAAGAAGGTTTAGCAACTTTTATTTGCAAAAAATTGTGAAATGTTCCCACCCTCCACCCACCCAGGTTCTTTAGTCTTTTATTCATTCAACACATGCACACCCACACATTCCACACGCATACACACAGTCACATACATATATACTTGCACAGTATTGTGCTAAACACTGTGGAAGCTTAAAAAGTCAAAGAGACTACATCTTAGCTAGAAGTAGAAGGCAAACAAAACATGAATAATAATATATGCAGGTTGAAGCTAATACAAATTACACAATAGTATCAGGGACATAAGTGGAGGGATGTGGAGTTTGGTTAGGAAAAGATTCCTGAAGGAGGGGTTTTTCAGTCCCATTTGGAAAGTCGATTTGGTAGGTGGTCAGGGTAGGGGACAAAAGATCCAAGAATAGGGATGGAAGCATTGCTGTCTAAAGTAGGCTATTCCTTGTGACAATTTAAATTTAATTTTCAGGAATCTTAGATCTTCCAAACACCAAGAATTTAGCATGAGAAAGGTGGGTTTGTGATTGTGTATATAAGAATCATCCTCAGTGACAGACAAGCTATACTGCCACATGCCACCAAATGGATCTTCTCATTCAAGGCAGTTGGTCTGTTTCAGTTGATAGTACAACATCAAAGATACAGATTTGGTTCAGGGCAACTACAATCACTTAATAAGCCTTAAATATAGCCATTATTTTTATATCAGTAGCACAAAAAAACAAAAACAAAAACAAAACCAAAAGTCCTTAACCATTGACCATTTTATCATACTTTAGGACTTAAAAAAAAAATCAGGGTATAGTAGGCACTAAGTTTTATTGAGAAATATTTAAACCCGATGAAGGCTTTCTTTATTTCTTAAAAGTACAATTTTTCAAAACATGTTAATTTTATTTTTAAATTTCCATTTTTTTTACATTATATAAAAACATAAGACTGGTATTTTGCTTTTGTTTCAGTGTGAATAAATTGGGGAAAGGATCTATCATTCATTTAGTGCCCATGCTATGCATTTTAAAATATGCATTATTTAGTTTAATCCTGGCCCCAGTGCCAGAAGTAATTGGCCAGCCTCATACAACATAACTTTGAACAAAGCTGGTAATGGAACACAGGTCTGTCTGCCTCCCAAACTGTGCTCTTTCTCTTTACCTGCACAAATAACATAAAATTGGCAAAATGTATTTTTACTTTCCCAGAAGCCACATGTGCCAAGAATAAATCAAGTGATGTTAAGCATAATAATAGCATATTTTAAAAGAAGCTTTAAAAAATATATTTTCACCCTGACAGTGACCCGTGTTATAATTTATGGTTTTTGGAACTAAGAGTATGTAAGTATAATTCAAAATTGTCAAAATGTAAGACAAATTTTATTTGTATTGTTAATAACTTAATCTTGGAAATTCATCTTCCTTATATGGTGTTTCCTTTTAACTAAGAAGTCTAAACTAACAAAAACCTTGTGTGTTATCCTGATATAGTTGAATGAATGATTATGTGTAGTACTTATATGATAGTAATATAATTGTGACATGCACAAATTGTCTTCATATAATTTTCAGATATGTGTAAGTAAACATTTGTGTGATAAATATTAAAGTGAACATTTTATTTCAATCTCTAGTTGGTTCTTTTTCTAATATTAGCAAATTCCCATTTAATTTCTTACAAGGATATTTCTTACGTGAAGTGCAGTTTTAAAAATGTGTAGTAAGTAAGATATCAAATCTGTGAGCAAGACTAGGGAATCCAGAAACCGAAAATGCCCATATAAACTTTTGTAGTTAATAAATATGGCATTTTAAATCAATGGATGAAAGATGAATTATTCAGTATGTATCCCAATTGTTCATATGGGGGAAAAAAGGCCCTTAACAGCATAAAAATAAATTCTACATGGATTAAAGACCATAATTTGAAAAATGAAACCACATGTGTATTAAAAGAAAATTTAAATCATGTTTAAGACATTAGGATTGGGAAAATCTTTATATAGAAACAAAAAGCAAGATAATATCAAAATTTAAAATGTCCTAGAACTTGGATGCCAGAAAATGAAAAAGATAAATTAGAAGAAAATATTCACAAATTGTAGAACAGCAATTTTTGTTTTAACAACTATAAAGAATGCCTACAAATCAGTTTAAAAAAAGGTCAACTACTATAAGGGAGGGAAGACCTTTCCTCTACCCTCAGGTTCTGTGGCTGGGCCAGAGGATTAAACTTAAAAAAGTTTAAGTTTCAGAAAGTTGGGAGCAAAGCATACAACTTTTATTTGATGTTAATATTTTTATGTGTATGGTGAGGCTTTTATATATAAGAAAAGAAAACCCAAAGAAGTGAATAGGATTAAGAGTTTACATACCATTTTAACAAAGAACAATAAATTGGGGAGACTGACGAGACAGGAAAAGAGGGTTTGGACAAGGCTTGGTAAACTGTGGGAAAATGACTAAGGAATAGATGAGGGAAACTAAGGAAAGACAAGGGTTCTTCTAGAAGGATTATTGATACAGATTAATCTTGGTGTCAACTCCCTGTCTCCAGTGATAAGAATGTTCTCTTCTTCCTGATACCAGGGAGGGGACCTTCTTTAGGGGAAATTGTATGCCCTGTTTTAGGTAGAAAGGGAAAGGTCAAAGAGCTCTTCTTGTATCTGTTTTTTCTCACTTGGTTTCAGATCAATCAGTATGCCAAACTGGCATATTTTAAGGTGGCACGTTCTTTTCCCCTTTACTACCTATTACAAAAATGGATAAATTATATGAACAGGTCATTCACAGAAGAGGCAACACAATGGTCAATAAACATACAGAATTATGCCGAACTTCAGCATAATCAGGGAAATGCAAATTTAAATAATAAGACAGTTTACTCTAACCAGATGGGGAGATTTTGAGAATATGGAATATTGCCAAGGGTAAGGGTAAGTGGATATTTTCATGCCGTGCTGCTAAAAGTATAAAATTTAGGGAGGGGGCATTTGGAGTGTGATGTGGCACATTCTGATTTTGGGTTAAGCATTGTAGATTGTAGAGCATACACCTTTACCTCTGCTCCTTTCTGAAACTTGATCAAAATGACAGGAAAATCATTTTTTTACTGAACAAAACTCAAGAACATCAAAAATGGAAAAGGAGAGAACCATATCAACATTTTGACCCTGAACAGCTGATAGATGAATGAAAATGAATTTGGTAAACCCAAGAAGGCAGAAAATAAGAATAAGGAAATCTGAGAAGCGATCTTATTACACTAGTCCCCCTCCTTGACCCCGCAAAGGCTTAGATAGATACTAGGTACCTCTAGGAGTTGTGGTAAAGGTCTTTTTTATTTAAATTGTTTGCAGTTTAGACCACCAAATCCCTCCCTAAATACACTACCAAGCAATTTCCTCTCCCCAACCTCAAGGAAAATTGGAGGTTATTTTAGATCTACCATGAAGTTAAGTAATATGTAGGTTTAGGGCCTAGCACTTGCTTGGGCCCCTGCCATGGACCTGAGAGGGGCCCAAGAAATGTGTTCAGATGTCATTTTGTTTGTTTGTTTTAATTTGCAAAGCTTAATTATTTTTTGTTCCATCTCTCAAAGCCCCCAAATCACGTGTTTCAGATCCCACAGAACTGGAACTTGCTCCTGACTCTAGGATTATTGTGTGGAGAAGGTAAAGCAGGATCTCTGTTGAGAGGAAAACGGACCTTGTCGAATTGGAGTCCTATATTGAAAACAGAGGGATTTAGCAAAGGCTTATGTACAGTGAAAGGTTGCATACTTAAAGTTCACGGTCCCGGAGAGTCTTCCAGCCTAGCTCCAGGGGTGTTGGCAGTTATTGGTGACAATACTGTCCTCCAGGCAAGAGACTGAAAGACATTTTTCTTAGAAATTTGACACCTAAAAGACCTAATGATACTGAATCTGGGGTCCCCAAAGAAAGGGCCCGGTGAAATTACCTTACAGTCTAGTGCACAATTGCAGGGCCTCCCTTCCCTGCCTCTCCTACACAACCTCTAAAGTGTTCTAATCTTTTTTTTAATTTAATTTTTATGTTTTAAAAGACTTTATTTATTTGAGATAAAGAGAGAGCACACACAAGTGGGGGAGAGGGGCAAGGGAGAAGTAGACTGCCCACCAAGCAGGGTGCCCAATGCAGGGCTCGATCCCAAGATCATGACCTGAGCCAACAGCAGTTAACTGACTGAGCCACCTAGGCACCCCTCAAGTGTTCTTTTCTTAAGTTTAAATATATACACCAAAGCCAGCATCTTGTGGAAAAACCAAAAGAATAAATGGAAATAAATGCAAAAAACACTTAAAGCAGTAGGAGAATTTAACAAAATAGCAGTATATGAAATGAACACTAAAAACCTATCAATTTCACCAAACAAGGCATACAGATGGCAATTAAGCAACTAAGTTGTTCTTCGATAGGTGAATGGATAATTGTGGTACATCTAGACAATGGAATGAGCTATCAAGTCATGAAAAGATATGGAGGAAACATAAATGTCTATTATTAGGGCGCCTGGATGGCTCAGTCGTTAAAGTGTCTGCCTTAGGCTCAGGTCATGATCCCAGGGTCCTCGGATCAAGCCCTGCATTGGGTTTCCTGCTCCACGGGGAGCCTGCTTCTCCCTCTTCCACTCCCCTTGCATCTGTTCCCTCTCTCACTGTGTCTCTCTCTGTCAAATAAATAAATAAAAACTTTAAAAAATAATAAATGACTATTACTAAGTTAAAGATGCCAATCTGTAAAATCTACATACTATATGATTCTGGAAAAGGCAAACATTAGAGATGGTAAAAAGATCTGTGGTGGGGACAAAGGGCTGGGTAGCTCAGTCGGTTAAGATTCTGATTCTTGATTTTGGCTCAGGTCACCATGTCAGGGTCTTGAGATCAAGCCCTGAGTCAGCCTCCATGCTCAGCAGGGACTCAGTTTGGGATTCTCTCTCTCTCTCTCTCTCCCTCTGCCCCTCCCCCTGCACTTGCTAGGGAAAAGATGAATAGGTAGAATACCTAATGATGGTTACAAGTCGCTAAGCATTTGTGGAACCCATAGAATGTACATCAAGAGTAAACCCTAAGGTAGACTGTGAACTTTGGATAATTATGATATGTCAATGTAGACATATCAATTGTAACAAATGTTCTGTTCTGATGGGGAATGTTGATGATGAAGGAGGCTATGCATGTGGGGGCAGGGGCCTATGGGAAATCCCTACCTTCTGCTCAGTTTTGTTATGAACATTAAACTGCTCTAAAAAAAAAATAAAGGCTTTAAAAAAAACTACAGTCTAGGAGCACCTAGGTGGCACAGCTGGTTAAGCATTCCCTTTGGCTCAGGTCATAATCTTAGGGTCCTGGGACTGAGCCCTGCATTGGGTTCCCTGCCTAACAGGATGCTTGCTTCTCCCTTTCTGCTCATGCTTTCTCCCTGTATCCCTCAAATACATACATAAAATCCTTAGAAAAAAAATCTATAGTTTTTATACAAACAAAAATGAGTTCAAAGATATAAATTACAATAATATTATGTATTTAGAGTAATTTTTAAATACCTAGGCATACACCTACAATACATACAGAAACATATATAAACATAAATGAGAAATATATACAAATCTATATATTTGAATATATATATGTTCAAAACATATAGAAGGAAAACTATATATATTTTTTAAATTTTTGTTTATTTATTTGTCAGAGAGAGCGAGCACAAGCAGGCAGAGTGCCAGGTAGAGGGAGAGAGAAGCAGGCTCCCCGCTGAGCAAGGAACCGGATGTGGGACTCCATCCCAGGACTCTGGGATCTTGACCTGAGCCGAAGGCATCGGCTTAACCCACGGAGCCACCCAGGCGTCCCAGAAAACTATATTTTAAAAAATACTATGTACTTGGATAGAAACAGTGGGAGATAATTCTCCATAAGTCTCTCGTGCTTCTGCACAGCTGACAGATGCCCTGACTGCCTTGGCTGCACACTATCTTTTTTAAAAAAATGTTTATTATTTTTTTTAAAGATTTTATTTATTTATTTGACAGATAGAGATCACAAGTAGGCAGAGAGGCAGGCAGACAGAGGGGGGAAGCAGGCTCCCTGCTGAGCAGAGAGCCCGATGTGGGGCTTGATCTCAGAACCCTGGTATCATGACCTGAGCCGAAGGCAGAGGCTTTAACCCACTGAGCCACCCAGGTGCCCCAAAATGTTTATTATTAAGATTAAATTTACATACCATAAAACTCACCCTGTGTAAGTGTACCGTATATTCACTGAAATGTGCAACCAACACCACAACCTAATTCCAGAACATTCTTATCACCCCCAAAAGAAACTTTGTACCTATTGGCAATTTCTCTGCACTTTCTCTCCCTGCCAGGCTCAGGTAACCACTAGTCTACATTTTGTCTTTAGGGATTTGCCTATTCCAGACATTTCAGATAAATGGAATAGCACAGCATGTGTCTTTTGACTCTGACTTCTTTCATTCAGCATAATGTTTTCAGGGCTTACTCATGTTGTAGCATGTATCAGAATTTCATTTCTTTTTGTTGCCAAATAATAATTGATCATTTAATGTACACAACATTTTGATTATTCATTTCTGATATTTGGGTTGTTTCTACTTTTTGACTATTATGAAAAATATTGCTATGAACTCAAGAAATATTTGTATGTGGTTGGGGACATGAGACACTAAATGGAACAGAGGGCAGCCAAGGCAGCAGAACTAAGCTCAGGCCCATTTGATAAGTTACTTGTGATGAGTTGCATGAGAAGAGTTGTCCAATCAGAAAAGACACTTTGTTCTCCCAAGGTGAAATTTTTATATACTTTATGGGATGTTCCTGGGATTTGCCAATGTCTCCTTTCCAATTATGAGTTTTTATGTAAATAAATAAAGATTTCCAGGACCTATACCAGACATACTGAATCCTATCACTTAATATTCTTAGTATATTTTTGATATACTATGTATAGTATTTCTCAGGATTATATGTTATAGTTAATATTTTTTTCCTTTTCAAAACTATGATCATCTATTTTTTAATGGATCAGGTGAAACAATCACTGACCTCTTTTTTTTTTTTTTAAGATTTTATTTATTTACTAGAAACAGAGAGAATGCATAATAGAGACAGCACAAGCGGGGTGGAGGGGCAAAGGGAGAGGGAGAAGCAGACTCCCCACTGAGCAGAGAGCCTGATAGGGGGCTTGATCCCAGGACCGCAGGATCATGACCTGAGCTGAAGGTAGAGGCTTAACCAACTAAGCCACCCAGGTGGCCCTCACTGACTTCTTTGAAAATAGGCTTAATCATTGTCCTTAAAGACATTTTGTCAATATTTTTGGAAATGGTTTTATTTGGTTTACATGCCATAGAAACAACCAATTTCTTTGTTAGTTACACTAATCTTATTATAAACTCTCATTAGACCTTTCAAATTTGAAAATTATTAGTAATAAATTGGTCATAGCCATTTTAAATCTCTCTTATCTATGGACAGTTTTGTTTTATTCTTTTGCTTGTCTGAAGCAATATACAATTAGCTACAGGTCTGAGTGTGTGTATTCAACAAAGAAGAATTGTTTCAGAGCCCAGTGGAAAAGGAATGTGCCAGCTACTTCGAACTACTGACACTTCAAAGAAGAGGTTCTTGGGTGTAGGCTTTTCATGATACCACTTAGACAACTTTCAGAGCATACTGAGGGCTGGAGTCAGGATTCTAGAACACGTTTGTTGAGAAGCAGATGGCTTCAAAAGACTGCCATCTCAAGATCTAGTGAAAAAGTACTGAATAAACTGATAAGGGAAATTTTTATTGTGGTTATTTGTTTAAAATATTGTTGATATTGTCTCTTTTTAAAGTACTTTTTTGGGGCAGTACATACAGATCCTTCCTTTCTTCCCTCCTTCCTTCCCTCCTTCCTTTCTTTCTTTTAAAATATTTTACTTATTTATTTGTCAGTAAGACAGTACGAGCAGGGGGAGGGTGAGTAGCAGGCAGAAGGAGAAGCAGGCTCCCTGCTAAACAAGGAGCCTGATATGGGACTTGATCCTAGGACCCTGAGATCATGACCTGAACCAAAGGCAGACACTTAACTGACTGAACCACCAAGGCATTCCTTTGATACTGTCTTAATGTTCTGTTTTCTAGATATATAAAGAAGCCTTGACTTTCCTTCTTAAGCTATCTGTAGTCCACAGCAATTTAATTAGCTTTTTGTAAACTGAAAACATTTGAAAAGGATATCAACTTCTCACTGACCAGCCCCAGCCCAAGCCCCAACATTCAGACACTCTTAATGATAAATTTATTTTGCAAGGTGCTATAGTTATTTGCATGGTTTCAGTGAGAATCTGCCCTCCTTTTTGCTAGGATGTAATTGGCAAAATCACTAATAGAAGAAAGGCTTGCTTACAAAGTCATATTTAAGAATGGTACTCATTTAATCAGATATTCCAGGCTACTTTTTGGGAATTAAAACTGACCTTATTTATGTACCCACTGCCTACTGAGTACTTTCTGGAAAGCTGGCCTTTACCTGCCTTTCAGAGTCTCTTCTGTAGACTGAAGTTTGTGCTCCCCAAAATTTATATGTTGAAACCTAATCCCTAACATGCTGGTATTTGGAGATGGAAACCTAGGGAGGTGATTAGGTCTTGAGGGCAGAATCTCTATGAATGGGACTAAGGCCCATACAAAAGAGGTCCCAGAGAGTTTCCTTACCACTTTTGCCATGCAAGGATGCAGTGAAAAGGTGATTGTCTATGAACCAGGAAGCAGGCCTTCGCCAGACATAGAATCTGTCTTGATTTTGGACTTCACAGCTTCTAGAATTGTAATATATTTCTGCTGTTTATAAACTACCTAGTCTATGATATTTTTGTAACAGTAGCCTAGAGGGACCAAGACAGTTCTAGACTTACAAGTGGGAAGGAATTTGCTTCCTGGCAGACCAGAAATATTAGGAGATTTTGGATACTTCAAGAATGAGGGATTTTCCCAAATTAATAGGTACTGTTTATCGAGATGCTGTGCAGTGAGTTTCTTGGGTTTGGTTTCCTTGCCTTGGAAGAATAAATAGTAATGCATACAATTCTTGTCTATAGACATGCAAATAAATTCTTCCTGGCAGAAGGAGAATAGGGACTCTTTCATGCCAAAAAGCAAGTTTTATGTCCCTCTACAAATTCATTTCAATATTTTTGGTCTACAGAGATCTCTGTTCTTTGATTTTTCCTTTTAACCGGTTGTGACATTTTCCTGGTTCTCTCATTAAGAATAAGCTAAATAGGGCACCTGGGTGGCTCAGGGGGTTTAGCCTCTGCCTTTGGCCCAGGTCATGATCTCAGGGTCCTGGGATAGAGCCCTGCATTGGGCTCTCTGCTCAGTGCGGAGCCTGCTCCTCCCTCTCTCTCCGCCTGCCTCTCTGCCTACTTGTGATCTCTGTCTCTCTGTCAAATAAATAAATAAAATCTAAAAAAAAAAAAAAAAAGGCCAAATATTCTCCAGTTGGAAGAGCATGCAACTCTTGATCTCATGGTCACGAGTTCGAGCCCCACATTGGGTCTAGAGATTACTTAAATAAATACACTTTAAAAAAAAAAGAATAAGTTAAGTAGAATCTTTGACACATGTTCATTTTATATCTATGTGAGTATCATGATTTTAACCATCTCTGAAAATCATCCTTTAATATGACTTATTCTCATATTGGCTTGTTTTACAACAAACTTCATATGCCTAACACTGTTTCTTTTCACTTACATTATTTGCTCCTCATAACAACATACTATAACGTAGGTACTATTAATAGCTTGCCTCCCTCCATGCCTTTGTTAGTGGATATTTATAAGAAGAGTTTATAAATAAATGAACTAGGATTAAAATCTAGGCAATTTGGTTCCAAAATCCACACTCTAAACCATTATTGTACACTCCTCATAAACAGAGAAAACTTAACTTTGATGACTAATTTTGAATCTCAGTTACAGATATTTCTCAAGATAAATCTATAAATTTGTTTCTAATTTTCATTTGGCTTCCCTTGGAGCCGGAAAATTAGGAAAAATGTGCTAGTTTTCATAACACCACTATTTCCAGGGATATTGAAAAATGTGGAAGAGTCATAATTACAAATTTGGAATTCTTGTACCATCCCTCCCTGTCAATAAACATCTTATAAATTTAATTCTGTGTGATCACAGCTCTGGGCCATGTTAAAAACAGGACAACAGGTTGAAAATGGAGTCACTTATGCTAAGCCTCATGTCACCAAACTGAGACTTTACCTAATTATGTTTTAGTTTTCCCAGAAATGTTATCTTAAACCAGTCAATCAGGAATCGCCTGATTAGTAATTTCCCTGTTAGTTAAGTAATTTCCCTGACAGACCAAGGCCATCCACTAAAGAAAAGTAATTTTGGAATAACAAATCTGTTTTTTAGCCTAATATAACTTCCTTGTTCCCACTCCTTTCTGGTTATAGAAATCTTTCATTCTGTATAGCTCCTCAAAGCTCCTTTCTATCTGCTAGATTGGATGCTGCTTTATTGCAATTGATTTTTGCTCAAATAAACTCTTAAAAATTTTAATATGCCTGCCTTTATCTTTCAACAGTCATGATTAGAATAAGTTTGGGCCCTCAAGTGAGAAAGTCAAATTCTGTGAGATAACTCCACATCACTTCACCATTTCCAGCTTCCACTACAATTTCTTGACTGATTACTCTGTAATAGTTGATAATGATAAAGATTCCATATTATCAATAAAAGATTAAGTTATATTCAAAAAATTTCTAGAAAAACAGCAAATATATAACACAATTTACAACTATTTACATCCCAAATGGTTAAAGTAGGTTTTGAAACTTGAAGGAAAGATCATCCAGTTATCTGGAAAACCGCCACCCAGAATGCTTTTATTTCCCAAGCTGTCCAGTTAGCTGAACTTCTATTGCATCAGTTAGCAGCTTTCCCTGCACTGCATGAAAGTCCACTCACCAAAATTAAATAAAGTCCTCCTGCTATTCACACTGGAGCATGCTATGCCACATAAGACTTCTTTAAAATCATGTGAATCAGGGGTTCCTGGGTGGCTCAGTCAGTTAAGCAGTTGCCTTTGGCTCAGGCCCTTATCTCAGTGTCCTGGGATCCAGCCCCAGACTGGGCTCCATGCTCAGCTGGGAGTCTGCTTCTCCTTCTGTCCCTCACCCCTGCCTGTGTTCTCTCTCAAACAAATAAAATCTTTAAGAAGAAAAATAAAAATAAAACCATGTGAGTCAGCTCAATACATGTTCATTTCTGTAGTTGTTCTGGAAGTGGCTGCCTATCTTTCTTAGGTAATCCCAGGACTCACCAAAAGTGAGTTACAAGTCTGCCATTAACTTTAAAGTTTAAGTCAGATGATCCCGGACCTATCCTCCAACTTAAAAACAAAAACAAAACAAAACAACAAACAACAAAAAATAATCCAGAGGTGTTTGGGTGGTAGGGAAAAAAGCAGTTTGATATTTTAATTTCTTTATATAGAAGAGAGGGAAATAACAATTCTGAGCCTTGACTGAACATCTGAATCATGTAGGAGTTTTTAAAAATATGAATGCCTGGGATGCACATAACCAATTAAACAGTATATCTGGGGATCTGTAATTTTAAAAGCCTGATTACCTCAGTGCTTAAAAGTTTCATTGGTTAATGTGATGCTTGAAGAATGGGTTAAGAACTGCTGCTAGCAGTATTATTATACTTCTATTTTGAATGTCAACTTAGGTAACTTTAAGTAATATATTTTTTAACAAATTTTTAAAAAAGATTTTATTTATTTATTTGTCAGAGAGCACAAGCAGGCAGAGTGGCAGGCAGAGGCATAGAGAGAAGCAGGCTCCCCACTGAGCAGGGAGCCCAAAGCTGGGCTTGATCCCAGGACCCTGGGATCATGATCTGAGCCACAGGCAGAAGCTTAACCAACTGAGCCACCTAGGCGTCCCAAGTAATCCAATTTTAACCCATATTATTTCCCCCACCCTTTCCAAGATAGTCAGGGTCTATAGGATTGGAGTAATCAACATATTTTTAAATAAAAAAAATCCAGTTGCAACAAATGACGAGTTGGTCAGTCTCTCCAGTTTTTTTTTCCTTAAAGATTGATTGATTGATTGATTGATTTTAAAGAGACAGAGAGCGAGAAAACGCACAAATGGGGGGGGGCAGGGGACTTGGGGGCCAGAGGGAGACAGAGGAGAGAAGCAGATTCCCCACTGAGCACAGAGCCTGATCTCACCACCCTGAGATCCTGACCTGAGCCTGAGCCAAAATCAAGAGTCTACTGCTTAAGTCACGGAGCCACCCAGGTGCCTCACTCCTCTTCTGTCTCTAGATAGTCCAAACCAGTTCTCCAACATCGCTTCATAACTGCTAGTGGCAGTCACTTTGGCTGGTTTAGAGGATGAAGAGCCACATATGTTTGATCGATGGAAGGGTAGCTGATGAATGCAACTAAAACAGCCAGTTGCATTCCTGGTGATACTATCTCTCAAGAGCCTCTTTTTTTCCTTTTTAAAATTCTTATCTGCCACCAGGCTCTTTGTCTTTCAACCAAAGTTTTTTTTTAACTTTATTTCTTGCTGTCATCCAAGCAACACAGACAGAATAGTCTCAGAACTTGGAATTTCACTTAAGAGCCTTTTCTGATGGGGCACCTGGGTGGTTCGGTTGTTAAGCATCTACCTTGGCTCAAGTCATGATCCCAGGGTCCATGGAACTCCCTGCTCAGCGGGGAGCCTGCTTCTCCCTCTTCCATTCCCCCTGCTTGTATTTCCATTCTCTCTCTCTGTCAGATAAAATCTTAAAAAAAAAAAAAGTGGTCCCTATCTTTGGATTAATGAAGGTTCAAGGGATCAATGAGTCTATAAACTTGAAGGGAAAAACTGTATCTATCATACCACTAATGTATAACTGAAATTATTTCTTTTGATTATTATTATAGGCAACAAACCACAATAGTGTTAGTAGTATCTGTTACTTTGTCACCAACAAAAGTCACAGATATTTTTACATTATAGTTGTTGCAGAGATCTCAAAATATCTCTAATATTTACCATTGTTTTGAGTTATAGGGACAACTATGAAGAAACATATATATTTATCACCAATATTTTATTATTTTGATAATATTTCAATATAATTGATTTCTTTTGTAATCTTATGTATTTCACTTCATGCACTTAAAACTGTTCTGAGGGGGCAGGTCATAAGCTTCATTGGAGAGCTAAAGGGGCCTTGGCATAGAAAGGATAGAAGTCTTTTCCTTCTGGTCAACCTTGACTGTTCAATTTATCTCAATTTCATGTGGCAGAGGGTGCTAGTTAGCACCAGTATCCATTCTCCCCATTTTCCTTAGCAACAGAACAGTAGGGTTTTAGGGGGGCAGTAATAATGTTCTCACCTGAAAGACTACATTTCCCATACACTCCTTGTAGGGAAGTGTAGCCTTGTGACTAAATTCTAGCTAAAAAGTTGTAAGTCAAAATGTTATGTAGGATTTCTGGAAAGTTTGCTTAAAAGGTTCAGCTTAGCTGAGTAGAAGACACTTTTGGCTTCTCCTCCTTCCACTTTTCTCCAGTCATGAAAAAGTCTATTTTTAATGAACGGGCTTTTCAGTCACCTATGCCCTTGAAAAAGAAAACTATGGTGTAACAACGGTAAAGCAGAAAAAGTGAAGGAACTTGAGTTCCTAGAACTGTAGAGAGCTATCATATCATCATTGGATGGCTTACTTTGGGAATGATTTTACATTAAAAAAATAACACTTTGGGGGGCACCTGGGTGGCTCAGGGGGTTAAGCCTCTGCCTTCGGCTCAGGTCATGATCTCAGGGTCCTGGGATCGAGCCCTGCATCAGGCTCTCTGCTCTGCAGGGAGACTGCTTCCTCCTCTCTCTCTCTCTGCCTGCCTCTCTGCTTACTTGTGATCTCTCTCTCTGCCAAATAAATAAATAAAATCTTTTAAAAAAATAACACTTTGGGTATATTTCTGTTCTTAATCGGTGAACACAATTTCTAACAGAAATATCCCACTTATGACCCTTATCCTATTAGTTCTGTCTTTAAAAATCTAATTCAAATTCACAATTTGAGTATTTCTCACTATTTCCACCATTATTACCCTGGCCCCAACTCCCATCAAATGTCACCCGAATTATTGCCATAATCAAATTCTTACTGGTCTCTCTTCTCCACCTTTGGCTCTCCACAGTGTATTCTCAACAAGGATCCCCAGTGACCTTTTAAAACTCATGAGGTGGTTCATATCACTCCTCTACCCAAAACCTTCAACAATTTTTTCCCTCTCATACCAAATGTAAGTTACATCCTAATGATGGCCTATAGTTTCATGAGATGTTACCAATCTACCCTCTTACCTCTCTTTTACCACTCTACCCCAGTTCACTCAATTCCTGTCCCTTTGCTCCCTTCTTGCTCTTAAGATATGACAAACATGTTCAAAGTAGGTGCTCAGTAATATATCAACTGAATAAATGAGGAAGCCAACAGAAGGCTATGTCAGGCCAATCTTTGTGTAGGCTAGTTATTCAATGTGGTAAGCTTAATTATTCCAAATGATTGCATTCTTATGTGTACTGTTGATATTAATAACTAATCCTGAGGACTACTGTTAGAATAATTTCCCTAAAACACTGGTTTCAATAGTACTTTCCAGCCCAATATCATTTAATACTTATACATTTTACTGATAACTAAAACTAATGTCCAGTCACAAAAACAGACACACAGAAAGACCCTCAACTCTATGGTCAACTAATCTTCGACAAAACAGGAAAGTATGTCCAATGGAAAAAAGACAGTCTCTTCAACAAATGGTATTGGGAAAATTGGACAGCTATATGCAGAAAAATTAAACTGGACCATTTCCTTATACCACATAAAAAAAAATATAGACTCAAAATGGATGAAAGACCTTAATGTGTGACAGGAATCCATCAAAATCCTTGAGAAGAACACAGGTAGCACGACTTCAGCTGCAGCAACTTCTTCCTACATCGCCAAAGGCAAGGGAAGCAAGGGCAAAAATGAACTGTTGGGACTTCATCAAGATCAAAAGCTTTTGCACAGCAAAGGAAGCAGTCAACAAAACCAAAAGACAACTGACAGAATGGGCGAAGATATTCACAAGTGATATATCAGATGAAGGGCTAGTATCCAAAATCTATAAAGGACATATCAAACTCAACACCCAAATAACAAATAATCCAATCAAGAAACGGGCAGAAGACACGAACAGACATTTTTTGCAAAGAAGCCATCCAAATGGTCAATAGACACATGAGAAAGTGCTCCACATCACTCATCATCAGGGAAATACAAATCAAAACCACAATGAGATATCACCTCACACCAGTCAGAATGGCTAAAATTAACCAGTCAGGAAATGACAGATGTTGGCGAGGATGTGGAGAAAGGGGAACCCTCCTACACTGTTGGTGGGAATGCAAGCTGGTGCAATCACTCTGGAAAACAGTACAGAGGTTTCTCAGAAAGTTGAAAATGCAGTTACCCTATCACCCAGCAATCGCACTACTGGGTATTTACCCTAAAGATAGAAATATAGTGATCCAAAGGGGCACATGCCCTCGAATGTTTATAGCAGCAATGTCCACAATAGCCAAACTATGGAAAGAGTCTAGATCTCCATCAACAGATGAATGGATCAAGAAGATGTGGTATATATATATATATATAAATACAATGGAATACTATGCAACTATCAAAAGAAATGAAATCTTGCCATTTGCAATGACATAGATGGAACTAGAGGGTATTAGGCTGAGCAAAATAAGTCAATCAGAGAAAGACAAATATCATATGATCTCTCTGATATGAGGAATCTGAGAGGCAGGGTGGAGGGTTGTCGGGGGTAGGGAAGAAAAAATGAAACAAAATGGGATTGAGAGGGAGACAAACCATAAGACTCTTAATCTCATGAAACAAACTGAGGGTTGCTGGGGGGTGGGTGGGGTGGGGATAGGGTGGTTGGGTTATGGACATTGGAGAGGGTATGTGCTATGGTGAGTGCTGTGAAATGTGTAAGCCTGATGATTCACAGACCTGTACCCCTGGGGCAAATAATACACTATATATTACCTAAAAAAATTAAATAAAATAATCTGAAACAATTAAAAACAAACAAACAACAACAACAAAACAAAACCAAAAAAACTAATGTGCAGTGAAGCTTGTTACTAGAGGTAGAGAAGCTGAAGAGTTTATTTGTTCTTATTGGTATACTGTTAGTTCATAGCAAAATAATAAAATGAAATTTAATTACATATAACATAATTGTCCACATAGTTGGTATATTTAAATATAATTAAAGTTACTTGCTAGTAAAAGACTTGAGAAAAATGTTTATAAAAAACTGTTTTAGGGTGCCTGGGTGGCTCAGTGGGTTGGGCCGCTGCCTTCAGCTAGGGTCATGATCTCAGGGTCCTGGGATCGAGTCCCGCATCAGGCTCTCTGCTCAGCGGGAAGCCTACTTCCCTCTCTCTCTCTCTGCCTGCCTCTCTACTTGTGATCTCTCTCTGTCAAATAAATAAATAAAATCTTTAAAAAAAAAAAAACTGTTTTAGGGGGACCCAGCTGGCTCAGTTGGAAGAGTATATGACTCTGGATCTCGGGGTCATGAGTTCAAGCTCCACATGAAGTGTAGAGATTACTTAAATAAATAAAACTTAGGGGGAAAAACTGTTTTGTGCTTATATATGCATCCTTTATCATTTATTTTAATTCTTATTTATTTAATACTTACAAAATACATCATACTAAATTAAATACTGTGAGAATATACAAATGAATTTGCAAATAAAAAATATTGGAAATGTGTTCTATATTATCAAGTCAGACAGTTATTATGGTAAGCTATTGTAAAAAATGAGATACAATGAGGAAAAGAAAGAAAGTAACTGAATCATTGATCAAGGAATCCAGAAGAACACATTTATATTGATGTGATTTGTTCCCACTGAACTATATAGGCTACTTAAAACTTTTAAAAATGCCTGACTATTAAGTAGGCAATAAAATGGACTAATTTTTAAATA
The DNA here is from genome assembly GCF_002288905.1 of Enhydra lutris kenyoni. Taxonomy (NCBI): domain Eukaryota; kingdom Metazoa; phylum Chordata; class Mammalia; order Carnivora; family Mustelidae; genus Enhydra; species Enhydra lutris. Next base: position 15,081,645 of record NW_019154103.1, on the reverse strand, counting down.
GTAAAATGATATTTCTTATGGCTAAAGCTGTAAAAACTACAACCTTGAAATGTAGGCCCAGCAGTCAGCAAGAGTTTGATATTTTTTAAAAAGATTTTATTTATTTATTTGACAGACAGAGAGATCACAAGTAGGCAGAGAGGCAGGCAGAGAGAGGGGGAAGCAGGCTCCCCGCTGAGCAGAGAGCCTGATGCGGGGCTTGATCCCAGGACCCATGACCCGAGCTGAAGGCAGAGGTTTTAACCCACTGAGCCACCCAGGCGCCCCAAGAGTTTGATATTTTTAATAGAAATACATGTATGTTGATAGAATTACATAGGACATGCCAAGGAAAACTCAATTTGACTCTAAGGTTCTATTTCATTTCTTTTTAGCAACATTTTAATTTAAGCTTCAGAGTTGTAGATAAAAAGCACTGGGGAATCTGCTGTAACAATCACCATGGAGACCACACCATGTTCTCAGGTCACATTAACAAAGTCTTTCCAACCTACCAAGGACGAGTTTCCTGCATCTGGTTGTGCTACGACTAGCAGACAGAGATTATGAATTGTGTGGTTGCGAGTAAAAAATGCACACTCAAATTAGCATCAGTAAAGAGAGGTTTATCTAAAGGAGAAAACTGGTCATTTCAAAAACCCAACTTTTCCTTTCTTCTGGCTTCTGCATCTCTCTGTGCTTCTGGGTTTACTTGTGGCATCTCTGCTCCCCCATAAGTTACCTGTGCTTAGCTTTGATTTGCTGTCCTTTGTAGGTCTTACCCTGACCTTTCAGTTAAGTATTTAGCATCTTCTCACTCATTGGCTCATATCTCTAACCAAAAGTCTCAAGAAAAAGAATCTGATTGGTTCAGTTTAGGTCAGGTGTGGTGGTGAGGACCTAGTAAAAGTCCTTACTAAGGCCGTGGCAAGTTAAAATACACATTATTTACAGTTTTGTGACATTCTTAGGGAATAAAGGAGTAAAACAGGCTGTGGTGATAATATATCCCCAGTTCTGTTCTGGAATCTGTTAAAAATTCTTTCACACCTTCATTCCCCACTGATTTTAAGGAATTAAGACAGTGTACACACACACCGTCTGAGTTACAAAAAAGGTTGACAAAAACTTAATGTTGCCATACTGATCCTTCCACTTGTTATGAATGACAATTCAATCAGCAAATATTTATAGATTCCATTCAGTGACCTCAGCACTGCAGCACTGGGGCCAGAAAAAGTGATATAGCTGATCTTTGATGCTCAAGTTTTTTCCTAAGTTATGAGAAGTCCAAGCCTCCAAGGAACCCATTTCCATTGTCTCACAATTGCCTCACAGTTTACACATACTTATTATTTACCTGCTTATCAATGCAGTTCAATTCTTGCCCCTACTTCTCCAATTACACTCTTACTCCTCAGAACTTGCCCCTTCAACAGACTTCAAATGGGAGAGAGATTCTAGAAAATTCTCTTAGGGAAAGTTTTTGGGGGGAGAAAGAAAAAACACGTCATGTTTATTCATGTATTTATGTATGTATGTATGTATTTATTTACTTATGTATTTGTTGGTTAAGTGATCAGCATCTAAAAAAAATCAGGAAAATCCATATAACAATTTGGTTTTCTTGTTTCTCTTCAGAAAGATGAAAATCTGCTTTTGGGGATCTGTATTTCCATATAGCACCAATTATTGGACCCAGTAGTAGTTTCTCTCTTCAGGTGGCATATAAGCTTCCCAATCTGCCATAGTTTCCCTACTGTTGGCTGTTTTCTATCCCCCCTCTCACTTTACTCATTTTTATCTGCCTTGCCGTTATAGGCATTTGTGTTTGCAAACCTTAATCTTTTTTACTTAGTTCATGAGATGTACTGTATTCCTTTACTTTTTTCCACATCTAATCTCTGGAGGAATCGAAACACATTTCCACATTCTCAATATTTTGTGGCACCATATCACACTTAAAATAGTGAGTCAAGTGGGAGGTAAGTCATTTCTGTTCTCCTTTGATTTAGGAAAAATTCTTTACTCTCTTCCTCTGACATCTACTTCTAGAATTAAGGAAACCCATTGTCTGTTAATGGTTAATAATTATTCCAAATCTTAATGATAGCATTCCTGATTTAATCATTGTCTTTTTAATCATTTGTGTAGGAAATCTAGTGGAAAAAAAAAAAAAGCCTCCTTGTGGTTTGCCCTAATATTGCAGAACATGGAATATTATAGCTCTTTCTTTAATTTTGCTCATCCACAATATAATTATTTTTAAAAATGGTAATGTTAGGAAAAATTTTTGATTACTTGGAAAGGAACAGAAGAGATTACAAAGTTTTGCAGATCTTCTGGAAATTATTTGATTACATAAAGTTGTGTATCTTTGATCACTTTCTACTGAGGAGGTTATTTTACATTTTAATACAGTAGAAATTCACTTACACAAAACCGATGGTAATACAGATAATTCTGTAAACGGCAATGCAAATAAATTTAATTTGTCCTGCAGATATAAATTTTATTTCTTCCTGTAGAAAAGATTACCACAAATATTAAATTCTATTGCTCCATAGCTTATTAACCAGTTTCTTTCTTTCTCTAAAATAAATAAATCTTTATTTTTTTATTTTTTTATTTTTTAAAAGATTTTATTTATTTATTTGACAGACAGAGATCACAAGTAGGCAGAGAAGCAGGCAGAGAGAGAGGAGGAAGCAGGCTCCCGACCAAGCAGAGAGTCCGATTCAGGGCTCAATCCCAGGACCTTGGGCTCATGACCCAAGCCGAAGGCAGAAGCTTTATTTAACCCACTGAGCCACTCAGGCGCCCCTAAAATAAATAAATCTTTAAAAAAATCTTTCACATGTGTTGATTTTATATTTACATGGAGTAAAAAGTGTCTGTTTCTTTTTGAATATTATACCTTAGCAGTTAAATACCTGACATTTTGATTATATTTCAATAGTTCCAAATAAAAAAGACACACAGATTACCAAATATGTAAACTTAAATTACACAAAAAATAGTGGTAATAATTTTGAGGTAAAAAAGTTATTTTGAATATAATGACTATAGTTTTTGCATGCAGTCTGTAAAATTATCTGTGGTAAAGGAATCTCCCAGAAGGTTTATCTGCCCTCACACCCTTCCTTTCACCCTTTGCTGTGTTTTTTAATCCACAAAGAGGAAAAAGATTTTAGAGATGGTGAAACTAGTTCAGAAAAAAAAGTAGTGGAAAGTAATGAAGATAGATTCAAGAGCGCTGGTTCAGCGGTGTCTTTCTGTACTTGGTCTCCTTACAAGTCTAGAATCTTGAAAGTAGGTGCGCTCCAAAGCGTAGCCAATCCTTTTCCACCGGAGGGACTCAGGGACTTCTGTGGTTATTAGGGAAGGACGTTAATTTACAACAACTCAAACACACTAATGTCCTCTTTAACTGGCCTGGGGTTTTCACCTCTGTAGTTTTCTTTCTTTAAAATTTAGGAACAGAAGTTTGGTAGCTGAGGTCAGAGCTTTAAAACATTCCAGTAGTTTGTTTCAAGAACCGTTAGTGTAGAGCAATCACAAAGAAACAAAGATATTGCCATCTAGTGGTTTAATTGAAGAAATTCAGTAAAAATTTTTCTCCTAAGGTTTCCATTAACACTTTTTTTAATGCAGCACAAAATAAAAAAGCATTCATTTTTAGAAAGCAATTATTAATACATTTTTTCAAATCAAGGTTTCAGGGTTGGCAACTCTTTTTTTTCTTTTCAGGTTATATTCCCTATTTATTAATCTCAGTAGGATATGAATTAGGACAGGCAAAGATGTTGCCATAATTGGAGAAAATATATATAAAAGAATATGTTTCACTGAAGAAATTGTTAAACAGCCTAAATCAAATCATAAAAGCAAGCGGTCAAATTAATATTTCATATTAAATTTTTTAAAAGTACAATATAAAATAAATGGGTATATATTGCACATGGTCTAAAGCTAGGGTCTTATACCAAAACCTTTGCTTTTATTAAATAGTTCCTTTACAGCAAAACTAGGTTGGAAAAACTATTCTATTAAATTAAATATTATTTTATCATTGACTTTGATTATAAAATAATAAATGTATTTCTATAAAATTCTCCAATCCAAAAAACTTTTGACATCTAAATTTATAAAAATTATACTTATAAATCCATCAGAATTTTACTTACAGTACAGATAAACAGAAAACCCACAGATATTATCATCTGTTTTCTGTATTGGTATATTTTTGTAGTCTGTAAAATGGAATTGCTCTTCTGTATTATCGATCTATTTCATTTCTAGTAATAGCATGAGAGACTGTAGTTCAGAAAGATATTCTGAGTCCATCTGGCTGTGATAGGGATTCTCCCAGGTTCCCCTTGGATTTTCAGATCATCATGTACCCAGGTATCATCAAAAACAACGTTAAAAAGATTCTGAGTATTCTGACTCCACTTTTTTTTTTTTTTTTTTTTTTTTTTATTGTCAGAGAGAGAGAGGGAGAGAGAGCGAGTGCAGGCAGACAGAATGGCAGGCAGAGGCAGAGGGAGAAGCAGGCTCCCCGCTGAGCAAGGAGCCCGATGCGGGACTCGATCCCAGCACGCTGGGATCATGACCTGAGCCGAAGGCAGCTGCTTAACCAACTGAGCCACCCAGGCGTCCCTCTGACTCCACTTTTAAAGCATTTTTACATTCTGGGGACCATAATGGTTCATGCTGAATTTAGCAGAGTAGAGCTCCTTTCTCATTATTGATCAAGAGAGTGACATGACAAAATCCATCCCAGCCTGGGACAATAAAATAAAAGATGTCTTTTCCTGGCACCATCTAGGGTAGATATAAGAGTCCAAAGGGGAGACAATAAACTAGACAGAAGGACAGATTGATTCAGCTTATGATCCTTGTATAAAATGATAAATCTTTTATTCTGAAAATGGTTCCATGGCTATGATCACCATGCCACCCCTGGGCAGTGTGTGAGAGGTAAGGAGAAGGAAGATGTATTACTATGCATATTCATTCTCATCCTAAAGCACCCTCATTCAGGTTACGACAGATCCTGCTGTGGTTGTATGGAAAATAACAATAGATTCAAAGTTTTGAGTAAGATTTGATTTTGTCATCTAGTAAGAAGGCTGTGCACAGGAAGAATGTCATGTGGGCACACACGAGCCAAACTGTATGATCACACTCCGAATTCCTTGGCTATCTTTGATAAGTATGCAATCTATCTTTATATCTACTGAGAGGGAAAGATGAAAAGAAGACACTGGATTTCCTTTTAGGTACATTAAGTTACTAGACAAGCCAATCAAGGCAAAATACAGTGATGCTAAACTTTAAGAGCTATTTGTAAAGTGTGCTGGTAAATTCTTTCAAAATAGACCACAGTCTTTCTTTAGAGGAAATAAAACATAAGTGCCTACCAATTTGTAGAAATGTCAACCTTTTTTTCTATAGAATATGTAGATTTATTTCTTATAGGGGATCATTTTTCTCCAAGATCTTATTAAAAATAGAGACCTTTGCCTTTCTTCTCTCACATATTGAATTAGAATCTATGCAGTTGGGCTTCAGTCATCTCTATTTTTAACAAGATCTCCAGGTCTTTCTGGTATATTTAAGTTTGAGAACCATTCTTCTAGACTTCATTAACAAAATCAGTAAGACTAAATACTTTTCATGGAAAAAGCTTAAAGGCCATAAAGGGTGAAAAAAAACAGACCAACAGGTCAGATTTAATAGTCACTTGGCTGGAGGACTGGCAGATCACCAAGATTTCCAATTTCCAATACCACTGGCACAGGGAACAATTTTTCAATGAGTCTTACTACCCAAGGTGGCAACCTGATAAAGTCTCTGTGAAGGAGTACAAACACTCAAAACATAAACATGTATATTAATTAATTCAAGAGTTACTTATTAAGGGATGCCTGGATGGCTAAGTTGGTTAAGTGTCTGGTTCAGCTCAGGTCTTGTGTTAGACTCCTTGCTCAGCAGGAGAGCCTGCTTCTCCCTCTGCCTGACCCTCTCTCTGACAGATAATAAATAAAATCTTTAAAAAAAAAAAGTTACTTATTGAATACCAACTGCATGCTAGGTACTATGTTGGGCACTAGAATTACAGAGAAAAAATTTTTTCCCCTTAGGAAGCTCTTAATATAATAAAATGATTCTTAGACTTCAGTGGGAACATAAATTATCTTTAGTACTTGATAAGAATGCAAATGGTCAGGATCTGATTATGAAGAATACTAGTCTATTCTGTAAGACAGAAAGTAAATTGACATTTATAATGCAAGTGGTAAGTTTTTTGTTTTCTGGTTTTTTGGTTTTTTTTTAGAGAGAGAGAGAGAATGTGTGCCTTGGTCGGGGAGGGGCACAGGGAGAGAGAATCTTAAACTCCACACCCGGCTCAGACTCTGACACGGGGCTCAATGCAAAGATCCATCTCATGACCTTGAGATAATGACTGAACAGAAATCAAGAGTTGGATGTGTAACCAACTGAGCCACCCAAGCACCCTGCAAGTGCTAAGTTTTGTTTTGTTTTAAAGATTTTATTATTTATTTGAGAAAGAGAGAGACTGTGTGTGAGCGAGGGTTGGAGCAGAGGTAGGGGTAGATAATCTCCAGCAGACTCTATGCTGAGTGCAGAACCTGAGGAGGGGGCTCAGTCCCACGACCCTGAGATCATGAACTGAGCTGATACCAAGAACTGGATGCTTAACTGACTGAGCCACCCAGGCAACCCACAAGTGATAAATTTTAAGAGATATACAGATATGTTATTTGATCACTGATGCAAACCAATAGTGAAAGGTAAATATCCTTGAATTCCTGAATGAAAACTAGTAGTTTTCCAGATAATGAAAGGTAGGGAAGAGCACAGTAAATGGCACTGAACAGTGAGAAAGTGTGGTATATAGGAGGCACCAAAGAAGGTTTCTTACATCTGGAATTTAGAAGTTGGGAGTGAGGCACAAGGGTTATGGGAATGGAGAAGTAAACATGGCTAGATCATGAAGACTCTTTAACTTTACCCAGAAATAAATGGTGAATCATGGAAGTATTTGAAGTAGTGAATTAAGGGATGATTACATCAGAGTTGGGTTTTAGAAAAAGCATCTGAGAGTACATAATGAATGGGTTGAGTGGGAGTCGGGGTGAAACAAGAAAGTAAGACTGGCAAGAAAGCCAGTTAGGAGACTGCCAAGATAATTCAAGCAAGAAATGTGAAATGCCTGCTTTCCGGTAGTGTTGCTGGGTTGGAGAAGAGAGAAGGAAAAGATTGTTAAAGTAATTAAATTGATGAGAAAGGGAGAAAAGGTGGGGGATGGAAGGAAGAAGTAATGTGAAAGATGACTCCAGGTTTCGGGTTTGATTCTACTCATCTCATCTCCTTGGTGATACTGTTTCCTCTTTTTAATTGGGAAGACTTTTCTTCTGCTCCTATGACAAACACATTATCTCACTATAGAAGGTGCTGCTAATGCTAAGCCCATACTTCCTCAGTGCCCTCCAGAAATCACCTAGAGCCAGAGGTAGTCTGTCAAGTTCTTTTACACAACATTGAGACTATTATTTTCAGATTCCAATCCTTATTACTGTAAAGGCTGAGCCTGAGACTTGCCTGCCAGAACATGTTTCTTCTCCCTTACTAAGCATGGTAGTCGTGTATAATTTAGAAGTTGGGCAGATCACCCTTGAATGAGGGCAAATGTAATGACCTAAGGGCAGAAAGTAGTATGATAGATAAACTCCTCTTTTTTTTTTTTTAAGATTTTATTTTGTGGGTACCTGGATGGCTCAGTCTGTTGAGCACCCAACATTCAGTTCAGGTCAAGATCTCAGGGTTTTGGGACTGAGCCCCAAGTCAGACTCTGTGCTTAGCAGGGAGTCTGCTTGAAATTCTCTCCCTCTGCCCCTCCCCCTGCTAGCTCTTTTTCTCTCTCTCAAACAAATACATCTTTAAAAATATATATATATATATTTGGGGCACCTGGGTGGCTCAGTCTGTTAAGTGTCTGACTCAGCTTAGGTCATGATATCAGGGTGGTGGGATCAAGCTCTCAGTGAGGAGTCTCCCCTCTCCCTCTCCAACACCGTCTGCCCCAGTTGCACTGTCTCTCTCTCTAAAATAAATAAATGAAGCTTAAAAATATTTTAGTTTTAAGTAATAATCTCTACACTCAGTGTGAGTCTCAACCTTACAACCTGAGACCAAGAGTCACCAGCTCCACCCACTGAGCCAGTTGGGTGCCCCTAGATCAACTACTCTTTACCCTCTGCTCTACTTGTCAGGTTCCCTGAGCGCTTTCATGGGTTTAATTTCTGGTTGAGAATTTGAAGTGTGAGTGACAAAAGGAAAAGGGCGACTGCCATTTGAGGTAATTAAAAATACTATATCCAGAACTCAGCGGCAGCTCTTATTTTTCTCTCCTTCCCTAAAATGTTAATAACCCATACTGAAGGGAAACATCAAGGAAGAGCATTAGAAATCAGAAGATCTAGACTCAATTCCTTCACTAATTAGCTATGTGCCTTTTAGCAAATCACCCAACTTCTCAAAACCTTACTTGTTGTCAATGAGAAGAAGGGTTTCAAGTAATTTGATCTGCAAGTTCCTTTCTAGTTTTGCCATTTCTGTGATTCTATCTAAACCTGAGTTAGAGTTTCTTAGATGAAGGAGCTTCATATACTAGTCTGCTTTCCCACTCCTTGCACATATTTCGTACTTTCCTCAGTTCATGCCTTTCTCCTTTGATGTTTTTCCCATCTGGAATGATTTTTCTTCTCACAAAATTTTGACCCAACTTTTAAAAGATTCTTTGTCTTAATGACTGCAGAAATAATTGTGCCTCTGAATTCCTGAGCATTTATTATCACACCACTCATTCATATGGCACTTAGCACTTACAGCACAAGAAAACTCTGCATGAGACATTGCAATAGGCATAGAATATAGAATTAATTGCCAGAGAAGTGGTTTGGACAATAATTCTCAACATGTGGTGGACAAATCACATGGAGTTCTATGACTCTATGCCTTTCTCTCACTGATCAGACCCACACTAGTGTGTCACAACAGTCCAGGTTGATATAATTAGTATATAAATGAGCTCAAATACTTATATAGGCCATAATTCACAAAATGAAACAGAGCATTTGCAATAAAATACTGAGTGAAGAGGACTCTGACAAAAATGAGAGCTCAAGTCCCACAGAAAGAGGGCAGCAATGACTTTGTTGTGAAGGGAGTGCAGCATCTGTGATGCTAAATGTTGGCTTCTTTAAGGAAGCCAGAAATCAAAAGTTTTTGTTTATCATTCATGGTTGTCAAATGTTAGTAACAAAATGAAACATTTAAGTATACCTCCTGTAGGTCTTATTTAGCTGGTAGGAGGTCTCTGGTCTCTGGTCATCTCTTTCTCAGGCCACTGTAGGCTGGCTTTTTCAGTGACATTACTCTCCCAAAAGGTTCCTGTTACCAGTTTTGTGACCCAAAACAAGTAACTTAACTTGTTCCAGAGCCAGTTTTTTGCCTATGATACTCACCTCACAGAATGTATGAAGAGCAAATGAGAAAACACCTATAAGAGATAGCACACAGATAGAGGCACAAAGCCTTCCATGCTTGTTTGTTCCTGCTCTGCTTGAACCACGCTGCAATTCAGCTTCCTCCATTGACATGGTATAACTTTATTTAAACATCTGTGTGCCATCTGCCCTCTACCAACACCCACTCTTCTCTCCTCACTTTCTGAGTTCTAATTCTTTGAATAGAGTGCCCTCTCAAGTGGTGTGTAAGTTCCTTGAGGGTAAGAACTATCCTAGTTTTCCCCCCACATTTAAAAAAAATATTGATATTCTAGAAAATTTAATTCATATACAAATAAAGAATACTGGGTACTCATCCATCCTCAATAATTTTCAACATATTCCCAATTTTGTTTCATCCACACCCTCACCAAATCTCTGCTCTCCCACCACTGCACAAACAGTGGATTATTTTAATCTGACTATCGACATGACATCATCTTCTTTGTAAATAATTCAATGTTTATACAGTTTGTAAGGAGTGTGTAGGAAACAAAATGGTCTTGTGGAAAGATTCTTAAGGATGATGGGGGAAGGGAAGGATAAGCAGGATAGGACCGACAAGAAATATGTATCCCTAAAAGATAGGAATTATTTTCAAGTAGAAAACCTGTGTGAGCCAACACTAAACAGCTGAACAAAATACATCTATGGGCAAAATTTGGTCATAAGGCCATAACTTTGCAACCTTTGCTACAAATAGTAACTGTGGAGAAGGGTAAGCAGTTAGGGTTGAACTCAAAATAGAGTCAAGTTAAAGGAAGAAATTTTCTCCAATTACCAGGTAAACCTGTGAGTTTAAGGAGTTTTCTACTTTATAGTTCTCATAATTAGAAGAAAAATTCAAAGTGCATTTTTCATAAATCTTGATTGGCAATAGAAATGCTATCTGACTATTTAAATTAATACAATCTGGCTCTTGATATCAACAACTTATTAAATGTGCTCTTGTTGAAGTTATTAATTTTGCTAAGTCCAACTCAGTTGACCCCTTCCTCCTACCTGGTTTCCAACACAGCATTTTCTCCTGGTTTCCCTTCTACCACATTGACAATACCATTTCACATGCCCAGGATTTGGTCTTGAACTTTATTTTTGTTTACACACACATACTGTTTCTAGCTGATTGTATCTGGTTAAATGGCTTTGACTGCCATTTAAATACCGATGACTCTTTTTTTTTTTTTTAAGATTTTATTTATTTGACAGACAGAGATCATAAGTAGGTGGAGAGGCAGGCAGAGAGAGAGGAGGAAGCAGGCCCCCTGCTGAGCAGAGAGCCCGACGTGGGGCTCTATCGCAGGACTCTGGGATCATGACCCAAACCCAAGGCAGAGGCTTTAACCCACTGAGCCACCCAGGCACCCCAATACTGATGACTCTTAAATTTATTCCTAGACTTTACTCTTCTTTGAGGCTCTATATACCCATACACATATTTATACATACATACATTTTAGAATAAATTTTACCAATATAAAGGATATATTGCACAGACTTATAAATAATAATAATGTAGACAATATTCCTTATTGTAAATTCCACATAGCATATTAGTTCTTGCAGAATTCTTTCATTGATTTTTGTCAAACTCTTGAATCTGTATTCAACCTACAGTTTCAGCTGATGAGTAGGCATACTTCCATTATGAATGTTGGCTAATTCTTTTCACTATGACAATAAGTAAGATGATAGCCCCAAGTTTCCACTGATTATAGAATTCTCTCTGTTCCTGGATTTTGTCAAGCTCGTTTCTATTTCAGGTCTTCTGCATTTACTCTTCCTCTTCTCTCCTTCAGTTCTTCACAAGACTGGCTTCTGATTCTAGCTCAAGTGTCAGAGGTTTTTCCTGACCACCTTAACCAAGTAGCTTTACTTACTTCAGCTATCCTCTTTGTTCTCCTTTATTTTCTTCATAGGGATTTTGTAGTTATCAGTTCTGAAAGAGCAACGTATGCATCTCTGTATGTATTTATTTCTTTGAATGGATGATGCCCGCTTACAACAAAAAAATTGAAACAGTGCAAAAATATATCCAGGGGATTTCCACTTTCAGGAAGATGGAGTAGATGGATGTACTTTTCCAATTTATAGCTAAGGACATCAGGCTCCAATAAAAAACATGGTGATGAGTTCTCTGGGTTTTCTTTTTGCTGAACATATACCAGAATGGGTGCTGGAGAAGCCAGCAGGCCTGGAATTACCAATGGGCACCTATAGAAAAAGTCCCAACAAAAGCTGCTTCCTAGAGCCAAAGCACCAGGAAAAGGGAAGCCTAGTAGGATAGAAAACTTTTAGAAAATAACCTATTTACCTTAAAAGAAACTATGACCCCACCCCCACCCATATCAGCAAAGACCAAGTGGAGAACCTAGACTTCATGTAATTATAGCTTTATCTTCCAATAGGCTGCCCTATTGGAATAGGCAAAATTTGTTAAGATTCCCAATCATATAGTTGCCCCCACTTCCTTAGACCCTTCAAAATTACACAACCAAAGCCAAGTCCTTTCTCACACTCTCTAAGAGAGTTCCCTCATGATGTATGAAGGAGGAAAAAAAACAACCCAAAATAAAAGAACTCAACTTGTTCAACTACAGGTATTTCTGGTAGCTTTTGGCTGAAGAGGATCAACATTGTGAAGTGGCTATAATCTCTCATTATTATTATTATTATTTTAATAATAGTATGTTATCTATACTGGTCTGAACTTTTTTTTATCACACTTAATGATATATTCCAAAAATACTACATATTAGTATCTATAGATCTGTCCTATTCTTTTTAACAGGTTTATAATAATTCCATGCTATGGATGTAAATCAGTATATTTAACCTGTCTTCTGTTCATGGACAGTTAATATTCACCCAAACTTTTTTTTCTTTCTTTCTTTTTTTTAAAGAGACCTTTTTATTACTTTTATGTACAGAAAATTCAACAGCATACACTTAGCCCAGTTTGGTGGCCTGTTCTTTAACCTTTTCCTCCTTCAACTTGGAAATGCAAACCACCAACTTTGGACTCAGGATGTTGCTTCCCTAGTGACAACGAATCTCATCATATCTGTTGGAATTGGTTCTGAAAGCTTCCACCACCTTAGCCAGAGCTCTTTTGTGTGCTGGGTTAACCTGTGTGAAGGTGATAGTGGTGCAGGTCTTGTTGTGGACCAGATGCCCCAGGCTGGCCTTCCTGTTGATAATGGCGTAGGGAATCCCGGTCTTAACACTACAGGGCAGGCAGGAAGACAACCAACTCAATGGGATCCACATCATGTGCAATTACTACCAGCTGAGCTCTATTGTTTTCCACTAAGGTGGTGACAGCATTAACCCCTAGAACACACAATCAATTTGCATGAACACTCAGTTCACAAAAGCAGCTCTACTGTGGGCCAGCTATGATTCAGGGTTAAAAAGCTCAAATTTTACTCTTCACAGTGATTCCATGTTAACCAATCTTTTTCTTTCATAAGCTGTAATGAATAGCTTTGCACATACGTTATGTACAAATATATCTACAGAATAATTTCTAGGAAGTATATTCAAAGTGGTTCAAAGCGTATTTTAAATTTTGATATGTTTGATCTCCAAGTCTTGCCCTAAATGACCTAACTAGAAACAACATTTAAGGAAGACTTCCTGCTAATTCTCCATAGTAAGTTTGTAATTCCAAACTCAGATCTTTGCAAATCCAGCAAGACTGGTATCTCACTACAGTTCATTTTAGCATTTTCCTTATTTTTTTAAAGAAGCTGAACAAGTCATATGTTTACAAACTATGTGTAGGTCTTTTTATGTGAGCTGTCTTCTCATATACAGTTGATGCTCGAACAACATGGGAGTTAGGGGCACTGCCATCCCTCCCACTGCTGTGCAGCTGAAAGTCAACATAGAGCTTTTGACTCCTGCAAAACTTAACTAGTAATAGTTAAGTTGACCTTCTGTTAACAAGAGCCTTACTAACATAAACAGTCTATTAACACATATTTTATATGTTATATGTATTATATACTCGATTCTTACAATCAAGTAAGCTAAAGAAAAGAAAATGTTATTAAAAAGTCTTTAGTAAGAGAAAGTACATTTATGTTATTTATTTTTTAAGAACCCACATAGAAGTGGGCCCCCACAGTTCAAACCTGTGTTATTCAAGGGTTAACTGTATTTTTACATTGTTATAATACAGAAATATATTATGCACTATATATTATTATAACATATAATATATTAATATTATAATATATAACATAATATACAACCTAAGTAATCTTTAACTTTCTTATTGTACATAGTATTTCATAGTCTATCAAATTTTCACTTGCAGTTTATTATGTAATTTAGGAATAAGCATATATTTCCTCACCCTATCCTGTGAAAGCTACTGTCTTGATTCTTAGTTTCTTATATCTACATTCACAAAGTTTACCTTTACTTTAATGATCAGATATTGACTGGCTTAAGCCCTAAATATAAATTTTTCAGTGTTTCCTTTCTCTTCTAGTCAGCAGTTCCCACATTTTGCTCTTTAGTCAAAATACTTTTTCTCTTTTTGTTTAATAGCCTAATTTATTCTCCCTCCCTCGCGTTCTTCCTCCTCCCCTCCTCTCTCTCTCTTTTTCCCCCCCTCTCTTTCTTTTCATATCTAAGCTGTTGCCACAGTAATCACTTTATATAATTAGATGCCCCAATTTTGAGAGGAATGAGAATTTTTTCAGGAACATTATGATTTATTAAACTAAAAGAACCATTATTTCCCTCTTATTCTTGATGGTGTCTGCCTATAGTATGCAGATGGTAGCTAAAAATAACCCTGTTAATTTTTACCTCTATATCGCATTCAGAAGGATGTTTATTGCCTCATTACTAATGAGAATTCATCAAAAAAGTACAAAATCCTTTGTTTTTTACTGTTGTGATAAGAACACCATTTGGATTCAAAGACATCCTATAAATCTATAAACGTGAATATCTACATACAACTTGTTTGGTTTTAAGAAATGTAAAGTCAGACAAAAGAGGTTATGAAATTTCATCTTTAACCAAAGCTCACAAAAGGGGTTACCAGACCACAGCTGGTTACTAAATATTTTGATTTGGGGAATAGATCTGAGATTAATAAATCATTTTCAGTTTTATCCAAAGTTTCATAGGAAAATTTTCAATCCATCAAAATAATTCAAAAGCTAGATGGTTTATTTTTTAAGTGGAAAGCAGCTTCTTAATAAGGACTTGTAGATTCTACTTCACTTTCATTATATTTTTCAGCATATTTTTATCTTGAATATTGTGCTCTTTCCAGTCAACAGTATTGCAGTCTACCTGTATTCACACTTCATAGCAAGAAGTGTGCATAATCTTAGACCTAAACGTGCTTCACTATAAGGCCCTTAGCTCTAGGCACAGGAAGCCTTGAGAGCCCCATGCTTTGGAACCCATTCTGGCCCTTCTGTGCTGTATTCCACATGTGGTGAAGAGTCCCAGGCACCTCAGGAGATACAGCCACCTGAAGGGTAGCAAAATATTCTACCTCAAAATATGCCTCTTTGACATAAAAAGTATTTTGAGCTGAAAGCAAGGCCAATGCCATTGGAGAGCACAGCCCAAGTATAATGGTGGCCAAATGGCTGCTGTTTGTCAAAGGTGAGAACGGACTTTGGATTTTCAGGCTGGAGTATCCACCCATATACACTGGAGGCCCCTCCCAGTGTAGGACAGAACTGGAAGAAGAAAAGGCTGACTTGGTTTGGCTCTTCCCACATTACCAGGAATCAGTATGGAACATCAAGGAATCAGACTTCCTCTTTTTTTTTTTTTTAAAGATTTTATTTATTTATTTGACAGACAGAGATCACAAGTAGGCAGAGAGGCAGGCAGAGAGAGAGAGAGAGAGGGGGGAAGCAGGCTCCCTGCCGACAGAGAGCCCGACGCAGGGCTCAATCCCAGGAACCTGAAATCATGACCTGAGCCAAAGGCAGAGGCTTAACCCACTGAGCCATGCAGGTACCATAGACTCAGACTTCTAATTTCAAACCTAAACTTCAGGTCATTATGAAGTTGTATTTGTCAAAGTAGGAGGACAAAACATATTTTATTTAATAGCTCATTAGCTTGATGTATAACTTTAAAATATTTATACATAAGGTATATGAGGCCTCATTTGCACTAGCCCCCACAGATGTTAAAGAAGTGCCTAGGTTCCCTACCCTCCATGGGGTCTTTTATTCTGACTCCAGATTATTCTATTTTTCAAGCTATTTGTGAAGGGTAATTATCAGCAACTCTAGTCCTTTTCAAAAGGGACCTAGTATTCATCGATTATCTTATGTGAATACTTTATATACATTAGCTTATTTAATCTTCCTAGCAACTCTGTGAGGTAAGTGGAATCCGTACCACAGGGATGAGGAAACTCAAGAAGTAAAGTAAGTTGCCCAGATTTCAAAGCTAAATGAAATAGTTAATTGGCTTCATCAAGCCCTCTACTCTACCTCCTGTGGTCCTTTCCCCTCAGCTCCTGACTTTAGTGGATATCCTTACTTTATATTTTCCTAAAGAGACAGAGAAAGGGTCTGCGAAAATCCCTAAGTTATCGTCTATTCTACAGTCCTTTAGTTTTTTCACCCTCCTTCTCTTTCTTTGCTTTATCTTCCCTCTCTTTATTTAGACAATTCTCCACTTTTTTACTCCAAGATGTTTAGTCTTACCAACTTTCTCTTCTCGCTCACTCCCATCTTCAATGTGTACCTCTCCACTGGCTTCTTCTCCCCTAACGAAGCATTCCCTATTCTAAATTTTTATTTTTTAAGATTTTATTTATTTATTTGAGAGAGAATGAGTAAGAGAGAGCACGAGAGAGGAGAAGGTCAGAGGGAGAAGCAGACTCCCCAGGGAGCTGGGAGCCCAATGCGGGACTCGATCCTGGAAGTCCGGGATCATGACCTGAGCGGAAGGCAGTCGCTCAACCAACTGAGCCACCCAGGCACCCCGCATTCCCTATTCTAAAAGAATTTTAAAAACAACCTTCTTTTACTAGTTGATATCTTTATTAATTCCTTAATTTTATGTTTCTCTTCACAAATTTCTTCAAAGTGAAGTTAATTCCTACTGCTTTATCATCCCTTAACCTTTTACAGGCTAGACTATTTTCCTTAACTCTGCAAAAATTGCAATCAAAGGCCTTGTAGAAACTAATATTTTTGATGGAAAACCTTAATAAGATGCATAAAGTGCATTAATTTTAAGTACACAGATGATTTTTAGGTGTCCATACACCCTTGACACCACCATGCAGATCAAGATATAGAGCATTTCTAACACTCTCTAAAGTTCTTTTATGTCCTTTTCAGTATAAGCCACCACTACCCATCCCTGCCTACCCAGAGGTAACCACTATTCTGAAAACCATAAACATTGATTAGACCTGACAGTTGTTGGCTTTATATAAATGGAATCATGTATAACATACTCATCCTGTACTCTTTTGTATCTTACTTATTTCTCTAAAAACAACATTCATGAATATGAATCTTACTGTTATGTTCCCATTAGTTTTGTGTGTTTTTCTTTATCACTAGTAGTATTCCTTTAAATGAGTTTACCTCTAATTGTTCTTTTACATGTTAATGGAAATTTGGGGGTGTTTCCAGTATGGGGTTAGTATGAATAAAGCTGCAACAAACATTCTTGTGAAAATTTTTTTGGGAGAACATACCACTACTCTTGGATATATACCTAGGAGTGAAATTGCTGTGTCATAAGGTAAGTGAATGCTTTAACATTAGTAGAGACAGACAATCTTACAAAATGGATCTATTATTTTACATTCCTGTCAGCAATCTTAGAGAGTTGGTCCACATCCTTTGTCACAATTTGATATTATTAGTCTTTTAAATTTTTAAAATTTATTTTAACATTACCCATTTTGGTGTGTTTGTGATAATATTCACTGAGATTTTAACTTGTATCTTCCTGATAACTAATGATGTTGAACACCTTTTCATATGCTTATTGGCCTTTAGATACCCACTTTTGCAAACTGCTTATTTGAATCTTTTATCCAATGTTCTTATTGAGCTTTCAGTCTTTTTGTAATTGATTTGTAATGCTTTATCAGATATATATATTGTAAATGTTTTCTTCCGCTCCATGGCTTGTCTCTTTACTTTTTGAATGGTGTCTTTGATGAGCAGAAAATTTTAATTTTGAGGATGTCAATTTATCAGGTTTTATTTTTATGATTAATGCTTTTTAAGTCCTGCTTAAGAAATTTTATCTACCTCAAAGTCCTGGAGATATTATACTACATTTTCTTTTAAAAACTTTTAAAGTTTTTCTTTCACATAGAAGTCCATTATCCATCTCAAGTTAATTTTTGTGTTGGTGAGAAATGGGAATCATGTCCGTTTCCTTTTTGTGTGATGTTTGGTTGCTATAACCATTTATTGCAAGGTCTCTTTCCACTGACTTGCACTGGTGTTTTTATAATTAATCAACTGATTGTAGAACTAGGTCTACTCTATTGATACATTTTCCTATCCTTTCTCCAATGTCATACTCTCTTAATTACTGTGATTTACCAAGTTTGAATTCTTTGTTTTTTTTTTTTTTTTAAGATTTTATTTATTTGATAGAGATCACAAGTAGGCAGAGAGGCAGGCAGAGAGAGAGAGGAGGAAGCAGGCTCCCTGCTGAGCAGAGAGCCCGATGCGGGGCTCGATCCCAGGACCCTGAGATCATGACCTGAGCCGAAGGCAGAGGCTTTAACCCACTGAGCCACCCAGGCGCCCCTGATTTACCAAGTTTGAAAACCAGAAGCCTTTTCTCAAACCTTATTCCTGCTCATTTTCTGTGCAATACATGAATTTGCCTACCATTCACATTCTTCATAGGGAAAAATAGGCATAGGAATCAGGGAGATTTGTCTTTAAAATATAGCTCCATCACTACATGCTGGTGATGTGGGATTGTATAAAAGTTTACGAAAAACTATAGAAAACTTGGAAATAATGCCAAAGGATGGCTATATGTTATTCTGGAATATTGCTTAATAGTTCCACACAAAGAGAATTTAATTCTCTAGGAGGTTTACCTTTGTTTGTTACTTGTTACTGATTAGAGCTAAGATTGTGTAAAATGTTAACTTGTAGATTTTGCCCTCTAGATATACAAAACCTTTTTGTCTGGTAGAGAATGCAACTCCAAAATCCATAGTTATTTTGACTTGTAGGACATTAACTTGTATGACATTGTAATTTAGACAACTTATTTCAGCATGCCCTTTGTGACTGTCTAGGTATACTGAGTTTTTTTATTTTTTCTGTGAATTAGCTTTATTATATTGCTGGTCTCCTCATTACAAATTTAAATAGATCTTAGAAGTGCCTGGGTGGCTGAGTCAGTTAAGTGCCCAAGTCTTGATTTTGGCTCAGGTCATGATCTCAGATTGTTAGATCAAGGACCATGTTGAGCTATGTGCTGGGCACGAAGCCTGCTTAAGATTCTTTCTCTCCCTCTCCTTTTGCCCCTTCCCCTACCTGTCTTCCTCCCCCCCAAAAATCTTAGATTTTAAAAACATATTCATTCTATATTTGTATAATAGTCATACATTTAAATTTTAAAAATTATGCTTTGACAATAATGAGGAGTCTAATATTATTCTAAGGACTTATACAAACTGGATGACTGGTGATGCCATTACTCAGGAGAATTACTATGGAGAATACATAAGTATTTTAGATGAAGATAATTATTTTTGTTTTGGTATATTCTTTTCTATTATGATGGAAATGAATGACAAGAGTGGAAATCTAGGTTTAAAGACTGCGAATAGGGGGTTAGCAGAAAAAATTTTGAGCAATTTTGGAGTCATCACTATGTAGGAGGTGAGAGTGCTATAGTATGAAACTATTAAGAACATCATTCTCAAAACAAACAAATAAACTACTGGGCAGTAGATAAAGAAAAGCAATCAAAGGAAATTATAAAGGAGTAGTAAAAAGCAACCATGACAGCAGTTTTAAGGAGTGGTCAACATGCAGATGCAACCCAAGGAGCAACAGGAAGAGAACTGAAGAGAAGCAATTGAACTGAGCAATTAAGAAGTCTTTGGTGACCTAGTAAAAGCACTTTCAGTTAAGAGGTGAATGTAAGTCAGATTTGCTGTGGGTTGAGAGAAAATGAAATATGAGGAAATGGATGCTATGAATATAGATTAATGTTTCAGGAAGTTTGGCTCTAAAGCCTAAATCAGATCACAATAATTCACTGGTTAAAACCTGCTGATGGATTTCCATTACACTTGAAATAAAATGTATCCCTCATCACGAACTACTCTACTCTATATAATTAGGACTCTATTTATCAGTCCAACTTCTTGGACCATTTCACCACTCTTATTATACTTCAAACTTACTCAATTATTTCCTTTCTTTGATTGTGCCAACCTTGTTCCTAACTCAGGGCCTTTGCCATTTCCTCTTTTGGGTATACTCTCCCTTCAGACTTTAGCAAGGCTTGTGCAACAAAAGGAAGGTATATTGGTCAGATCTCCCTCTGTGATGAGTATAGTTAACACATTTTGGCTGCCATATTTTCAAATCTCCTCACACTGAGGCTACGTTTACCCTGGGCTGAATCTAGCTGACAGCTGAGTACGGAATAGGTACTAGAGCTTGGCTGTTCCTGCCTAACGCAAGACTCCTCACAACAGGGCCATTTTTGGATACAGGGGCAGTCATTTAACATCACAGCTCAAAAGTCACCGTATCACAGACCTTCTCAATACTATAGTACTCAAGCCATGGTTAGCTGCTATTCCATTGTCGTCTTCAGTCTTCTCTACATAGAATTTATCATTGTACCTTTTAAGCTTTTAAACTGATTTTTATATGCTGACTAAAGTAAATTACAGACATTTTGAACATTTCACCTCAAACACCTTAGTTTGCATCTCTAAAAAGGAGACCATTTTCATAAATGGACAAATTATTATTAAAATGCCTGATGAAATTAATAGTAATTTCTTTGTAACATGTAATTCCTTGTCCATATTCAAATTTCTTCAATTTGAATGGAGACATTCAAATTGTTAATGTCTCCATAATGCCTTTTATAGCTACTTTGTCCAAACCACACCTTAATCTAAGACAGGGCATTCTATCTAGGTGTAATGTATTTTAAGTCCCTTTTAATCCAGGTCAACCCCTTTTTTCATGCACTGACTTGTTGAAGAATACGGCCAGTTGTCCTACAGAATGTGTTACTTTCTGGATTTGTCTGATTGTTTCTCCATAGTGTCTTAAAAAAATTTTTTTTTGAAAGTGGTTTCCTTATCTCCTCTATTTCCTATATATGAGAAACTAGATGTTAAGATTTAATTAAATTCAAGTTAAACATTCTTGGTTAAAAGATCTAAGAGGCAGATTGAGTACTTCATATTGAATTATGTAAGCAGACATACACTATCTGGTAATACTCCAATTGCTGATGATAACTTAGACCATTAGATTAGATTGGTGACACCCTGTGGCAAACTTACATCTTCTCCTTTGGGGCCAGAAAATGTGTGCTGTGTGGTATTAATTTGGAAATATATGAAGATACAGTGCTCCATCACAATCAATGATTCTACCACTTTTAATACCATTATCTTAACTCAAACTCCATGCTTTTGCTTGTGTATTTACTTTGCTTAATGTAGTCTTTTGCTATAGAGAAATATCACACAGTAGAATCTGCCAATCTTAATTTATTAGTCTTCTAAGTCTGCAATAACAAAATACCACAGACTTGAGGGGTAAACAACAGGAATTTGTTTTCTCACAGTTTTGGAGGCTGGAAATTCAAAAACAAGGTGCCACCTAGGTTTCTCTGGAGACCTCTCCTTGGCTTACAGATAGCTGCCTTCTTCCTCTGTCCTCATATAACCTTTATTCTGTGGGTACACATCCTTTGGGGCTTCTTCTTATAAAGACACCACTCCTGTTGGATTATAGTCCCACTCTTACAATTTTATTTAACCTTAATTACTTCTTTATTTTTTGAAGATTTTATTCACTTATTTGAGAGAGAGAGAGAGAGAGAGACAGAGCATGAGTGGGGGGAGGAACGGAGGGAGAGGGAGAAGCAGACTCCCCACTCATTGGCAGGGAACCTGACTCGGGACTATGCCAGGATCCTGTGATCATGTCCTGAGCCAAAGTCAGAAGCTTAACCAACTGAGCCATCCAGGTGCCCCAAGATTGGACATTTTAATACCAGAAAATCATAATTATAGAAATGGGACTTATTCCTATAGTCAACATGAAAAGAAATCATGAAAATGACTGAAAAGAAAGCTGTAAGATATGTCCTAAACATAAAGCAACTGGAAAGAGAAATTTGATAATATATACTTGAAAGCAGTGACTGGAGAGAAAGAGAATGAGTTTCTTTCCATTTGAAACAGGTCAAGATCTGATTGCACAATAAACAGATTTGTTATATTATGAAAAATAAAAATCCCTCATCCTCCAAGTATATTTTTCCTACTTCATTGTTTGCCTTTATTTATTTATTGAAAAGATTTTATTTATTTATTTGACACAGAGAGAGGGAGAGATCACAAGTAGGCAGAGAGGCAGGCAGAGAGAGAGAGAGGAGGAAGAAGGCTCCCTGCTGAGCAGAGAGCCTGGTGAGGGCTTGATTCCAGGACCCTGGGATCATGACCTGAGCCAAAGGCAGAGGCTTAACCCACTGAGCCACCCAGGCGCCCTGCCTTTATTTATTTTTTTAAAGATTTATTTATTTGAGAGGGTGGTGGGCAGAGGGAGAGAATCTCAAGCCGACTCCCCGCTGAGTCCAGAGCCTGATGCAGGGTTCAATCCCAGAACCCCAAGGTCATGACCTGAGCTGAAATCAAGAGTCTGATCCTCGGGAGCCTGGGTGGCTCAGTGGGTTGAGCCGCTGCATTCGGCTCAGGTCATGATCTCAGGGTCCTGGGATCGAGTCCCACATCGGGTTCTCTGCTCAGCGGGGAGTCTGCTTCTCTCTCTCTCTCTCTCTGCCTGCCTCTCTGTCTACTTGTGATCTCTCTCTGTCAAATAAATAAATAAATAAATAAAATCTTTAAAAAAAAAAAAAAGAGTCTGATCCTCAACTGACTGAGCAACCCAGGTGCCCCTGCCTTTATTTTTTTTAACCTTGACATTTTGTCCTTCATTGGTTTTATTATCATATTTGCTTTCATTGTGAGGGTTTTTCTTTTTAATTGTGGTACATATATGTATATATTATACTCTTAAAATTATATAATTATATATTATGCTCTATATTATTTTATATATTTATACTTATTGATATAAAAATAAGAGTGAAATACAATATTGGAGTACCCCTTGATTATGCACTCTCAAAGACAACTCGAAGTATATACAATGACGAACTTTCTGAAATCCTTATTATGTTCTCACACTTGGTTTTTGTCTTGAAAACGAATGGAATTCTAAGTTCAAAATAATGTGCCCTTATAATTTTGGAGTTATTTTATTATGTTCTGGAGTCTAATATTTCTGATGAGAAATCTGATGCTAGTTCAATTATTATTCTTTTATAGGAAAGCAGATTGTCCCTGGAAGCTAACCTTATTTTTGATGTTCTGAAATGCCTTATTGACATATGGTTCCTTTTACCACTTTGGTTTGCTCAGTACTAGGTGTGTCCTATCAGTCTGAGAACTTACATTGAGCTTTTTTTTTTTTTGTATGCCTGTTTTTTTTTTTTAATTTTTAATTTTTTTAATTAACATATAATGTATTATTAGCCCCAGGGGTAGAGGTCTGTGAATCGCCAGATTTACACACTTCACAGCACTCACAATAGCACATACATTCCCCAGTGTCCATACCCAATCACCCTCTCCTTACCCCTTTACCCCCGGCAACCTTCAGTTTGTTTTGCGAGATTAAGAGTCTCTTATCGTTTGTCTCCCTTCTTTTTTTTTTTTTTTTTCCCAAAGATTTTTATTTATTTATGAGAGAGAAAGAGCATGAGCAGAGGAGAGGGGCAGAGAGAGAGGGAGAAGCAGACTCCCTCCTGTGCAGGGAGCCCAATTTGGGGCTTGATCCCAGAACCCTGAGATTATGACCTGAGCCAATGGCAGTTGCTTAAACAGCTGAGCCACCCAAGTGCCCCTATAATGTTTCCTGAAATTTTTAGTTTCCTGAAATTTTAGTTTCCTGAAATTTTTCTTCAATTATATATTTGATATTTTTCTGCCTTTCCTCCATTTGTTGCTGTTTCTGGAATTCCTGTTAGTCATATGATGGACCTATTGAATTAACCCTCCATGTTTTTTCAATTTTTCCATGTTTTTGTCTGAATGCTCTAAGTTCTGGAGTATTTCAATTAAATCATTTCATCATTCTATTAAATATTTTATCAGTAAGATGTTTATTTCCAAGTCTTTCATTATTCTCAGAATGTTCCTCTTTCAGAGTATGCTGTACTCTTATACATTATTTTCTCGACTACCTCTTGGGAAGCTTAATATTATTAATTTATTATGAGTTCATTTTGCTTCCTAAGCTGACTCTGAGTCTTCCTAGTTGTTTTCCTTGGCTGATCATTCATGCTGTTGATTTTCTTCTTATCTCTGACAGTTTTTGATTCTTCATTCATTTTTAAGAATGGGATTCTAAATAGATGTGAAGAGAGACAATACTGGGGAGAGGAATCTGGAAGAATTCAAGTGCTTTGGTTTCCTAAAGAGTTTTTAAATTCTGTGTCTAGCGCTTTTCTTATTTCTACCCTCTACTGTGCCAGACAACTCTAAGCCTAGGGTCTCCCTGGGACTCTGTTTGGCAGATCAATTCTCTCTGAAGCTTTAGTCACTTGCAAATTCTAAGGAGCTGAACTTTTTTTATTTTTGTAAGATTTTTAAAATTTATTTATTTCAGAGAGAGAGAGAGAAGATGAGCAGGGCAAGGAGCAGATTGAGAAGCAGACTCTCCGCTGAGCAGGGAGCCCGATGTGGAACTCCATCCCAGGATCCTGGGATCATGACCTGAGCAGAAGGCAGACACTTCACTGACTGAGCCACCCAGGCGCCCCAAGCTGCTGACATTTTGAGGATGTTGCATTTGTGAACAGGCTTCTATGTCTTTTTGATCTTTCAGGTATTTTTTGAAATACATTCTCTGTATTTGGTAGCTTTCCAGATCACTTTAGTATTAGAAATTATTTCTCAGGCACCTGGGTGGCTCAGTGGGTTGGGCCTCTGCCTTTGGCTCAGGTCATGATCCCGGGGTCCTGGGATCAAGCCCCGCATGGGGCTCTCTGCTCAGCGGGGAGCCTGCTTCCCTTCCTCTCTCTCTGCCTGCCTCTCTGCCTACTTGTGATCTCTGTCAAATAAATAAATAAAAATCTTTGAAAAAAAATTATTTCTCAACTATAGTTTTATTAAGGATTCAGGAGGAAGACTAAACAAATACTACTGCTACTATCTCCTTAAACCACAAGTTCTATCTATTTTTGGTTCTGGCTCTGGATTTACTATTCTGAGTACAATAGTAGCAAATACATTTTAATATCCTATATAGCAATTTTTGCATTACTATTGTTTTTCACCATTTTGTAACTTATTTTATGCAATTATTCTTGAGGTGATTGTTAGAACCATTTTTATAACATTCAAGAAAAAAATGGGGGTGCCTTGGTGCTCAGTCTGTTAAGCGTCTGCCTTTGGCTCAGGTCATTATCTCAAGCTTCTTGGGATCAAGCCTCTTGCTGGGCTCCCTGCCCAGAGTCTGCTTCTCCCTTTCCCTCTGCCCCAACTCCTACCGCTTGTATAGGCATACTTGCTCTCTCAAATAAATAAAAATTATTTTAAAAAAATTTTTTAAAAATGAAGAATTTTCATTTTGATTATATTAAATTTGTAGATAAATTTAGGTATAATCAACATTTTTACAATACTGAAACTTCCCATCTAGGAGAATAGCTTGTCAATTTACTCAAATCTCCCATCCTTTAGTAAAATGTGATTTTCTACCTGTTGATCCTACAGATTTCCTTTTAAGTTTACTTGTAGGAATTTCACATTGCTGTTATTATCTGAGCTTATAATTCCTTGTTGATTTTGCAAATTGTTCTGAAAATCAGCTACTTTACTGAATTCTTTCTTTTTTTTAAGATTTTATTTATTTACTTGACAGAGGGAGAGAGAGATCACAAGTAGGCAGAGCACCAGGCAGAGAGAGAGGGGGAAGCATTTCTTTTTCCAGCCTTCCTGTAGCAAGGAGTGAACACTAATTTTCACCACTATGCAGAAGTGATATATAAACTTTACTGTCATTCCCTTAGCAGGATATCCTGCTGAAAAGATTTTAACATTTAAACATTTAAAAATCTATTTTCCCAGGGCACCTGGGTGGCTCAGTTGTTGGACGTTTGCCTTTAGCTGGGGTCATGATCCCGGCATCCTGTCCTATCGGGATCCCTGCTGGATGGGAAGCCAGCTTTCCCTCTCCCACTCCCCCTGCTCATGTTCCTGCTTTCTCTGTCTCTCTATCTCACTGTCAAATAAATAAATAAAATCTTTTTTAAAAAATCTATTTTCCCAAATTATTTGCCCACAAAACCCACTCTTCATGAAATGACCATAAACATTCCACAAAATTCTAGTGTCAGAGGTACCAGGTTTAAGAAACACTAACATTTTCTTCTTTTTTTTTTTTTTTAAAGATTTTATTTATTTATTTGACAGAGATCACAAGTAGGCAGTGAGAGAGGAAGGAAGCAGGCTCTCTGCTAAGCAGAGAGCCTGATGCGGGGCTCGATGAGGGGCTCGATGCGGGGCTCGATGCAGGGCTCGATCCAAGGACCCTGGGATCATGACCTGAGCCGAAGGCAGACGTTTTAACCCACTGAGCCACCAGGCGCCCCTTTTTCTTCTTTTTTTAAAGGGAGGTTCCTTCTTTCCTTCTTTCCTTCCTTCCCTCCTTCCTTCAACAGAGAGAGAGAGAGACAGACACGGAGAGAGCACAAGAGGGGGGAACAGCACAGAGGGAGAAGCAGGCTCTCTGCCAAGTGCAGAGTCTGTTGCAGGGCTGGATCCCAGGATCCTGGGATCATGACCTGAGCCCAAGGCAGACTCAACTGACAGAGCCACCCAGGAGCCCCAACACTAGCATTTTTCAAATATGCTGTTCAAGTTAAAAATGCACCTTCTACATCTGGTTTGTTAATATACATTTTACTAGAAGTGGACTTTGAATATTTCCAGCCCTTTTTCAGGTACTGAACTTATCTCCTTAACCTAGAATTATGATTAATTAATACAGATTTGTATTTCAAAATATCTTTGCATTTAAAAAAATAAACTCTATTTGGTTACAGTAAAATGTTCCTTTAAGACAATACCAAATTGATTTTGCCAACATCTAAAATGTTTGCACATATGTTCACTAATGAACATCAAATATGAGCCAGGCACATAGAATGGTGGACAACATGCACACTCTCCTCATAGAGCATACAGTGATTTTAAATGCTTTTAATGTTTTTTGTGCTAGCTTCATATTAGCTAGAACATTTAAGTTCTCTATCATGCTTTGAGTTTAAAGCATAAGAATTAGCTCCTCAGGAATTTTTATGAATTCAAAGTTTTTTTCTTTTAGTAATCTCTACAGCCAACATGGGACTTGAACCCATGATCCCAAGTCAAGAGTTGTCTGCTCCTCACAAATTTTTAACTCACCCATAACTGAGTGGGCTGGATGCCTTCTTATTTTATGGCATGGAATTCTGGCATCACACTATCATTCAGTCCTATCTATAGTTATCAACCTAATTCAATTTTCTTTTTTCAGTCATCTGTTTTCCTTAGAAAGTGACTATATGGGGCACCTGGGTGGCTCAGTGGGTTAAAGCCTCTGCCTTCAGCTCAGGTCATGATCCTGGGGTCCTGGGATCCAGCCCCGCATCTGGCTCTCCGCTCAGCAGGGAGCCTGCTCCCCCCACCCCTGCTTGTGGTCTCCTCTGTCAAATAAATAAATAAATAAATAAAATCTTTAAAAAAGTGACTATACCATTTTGATATTAATATTTATTGGCAGCATGAAGTTATATGAAGTATTTTAATAATTTGTAAAGCTCCCTTTTATTATTACTTTTTTGGGGGTAATTTTTAAAAAGTAAGTTCTACACCCAGTGTGGGTCTTGAACTCACAACCCAGAGATCAAGAGTTGCCTGCTCTACAGACTGACCCAGCCAGGCATCCCAACCTCCCAACCTCCCTTTTAAACTACAAAAAACCTTATTAGCAGCAATATTTCCTTTTTTTTTTTTGGACTCTAAGTTTATCTTAAAAAGTACTTTAAAAGGGAAGTTTTCTAATTTTGTTTTTTGGGGGGCTATCGTTGAACTTTTTTTAGCTCATCCTTCTAGGCCTAACTTACAGGCCAAATCCTTTAAGATTTTCTTCTGTCCTATTGTGTGCTTTCCCTTCTTTAAACCTGTGTGTGTGTGTGTGTGTGTGTGTGTGTGTGTGTGTATACATTTCCTTTATACTTATACCATAGGGTTTCTTGATCTTCCCCCTTCCCCTGACTGACCCCCACATTCAGGCTATTTTATTCCTCTAAAAGGTTTACAGCTTAGTTGAGTGCTTTGTGGGTTTTCACGGCAAGATTCCATTCAATGCAACAAATACTTATTGAGCACCTATGCATCAGGCATTGTATTAGGCACTAAGAACAGCGTATCCTGCACCTCAAGAAAACTGATTACCCAAATGAGCTTCAAGAACTTAGTCTGCAACTTCAGATAACATAATGTGCATAAGCAGCTTATAACACTGGAAAACAAAGGATGTATAAGAACAAACCCATTCGAAGAGGAAAAGGGGAGCTAAGGGACGGTTAAGTACAGCTTCACTGTAATAGCCTCATAATCCAACCCACGAATGATACAAATGTAATCTATAGCACCTGCCTTGGAATCACTTGGATAGTTTGTAAGGAAAAAAAGAAGCGGGAGAAAGATACATTTAAATCTGCGTTTTTAAACAAACTCCCCATGTACTCAGACCATCCAAGATTTTAGAATACAGCGAAGCCAAATTTGTTAGGCCTCATTCCCCAGCTATTCCCTCTTCCTGGTTGAGGAGGCTAACCCCGCGGCCATGCCTCTTCCCCTTCCTTCCTCCTGGAGCTGTACGTCTTGCCGCGGGTCACTCGTCACAAGATACAAGACTGCCCTAGCGTGAGACGAAGTTCACCCATCCACTAGCCCAACGCACCACGCAAAGACCAAAACCCCGGCTCCGCAAAGGATTCGGGGAAACCACAACAAGCCAATCCAAAGGGCGGGAGGAGGGGCCGCAGGGGGCGAGGGAAGGGCCGTTTGTTTGATTGACGCGAAATATGCCTAATGAGAGCAGAGGAATCGTGACGCTTCCTCCTCAATAGGCAGGACGTCAGCAATGTCAACCAATCCGGCTCAGAAGTGTCTACCTTGTGGGAGGTCCTTGAGGCCGCTGAGGTCGTGGTTGTCTGTTGAACGGCTTGTGGAAGTTGTGCTGCCTTGGGTAGGGCGTTAAGATCGTTCTTGAGAGGAACGTCTCTGTCCGAAGAGAAAATGAGTTTAGCTCTGAGGTCGGTAATGAGGAGGCCGCAATGCTCTCCACACCCCGCAGCGGGCCCCAGGGCGGGTGTTTGTGGAAGGGAGGTAGTTGGGGCCGAGGCGAGGAAGGGGGTGCAGGTTGGGACGTGGGAGAGGAGCCTCCGCCAACCTTCCCGGGCCCGGACCCCTCACCCTGGGGGCCCTGGTGTCTCACAGGTGATGAGTCCCGTGCATTTTTGTTGAGCTAGTTAACATCTATCAGCGCTTTGGCCTTTGCACCACCAAAAAGGTGGGCGGTTTCAGTTGCGAGGAGAGTGAAATGTCGCGATGTTTCTTCTCGCGGTGTTTCTGCGAGAAATCAGGCCAGGGAGCATCGGTCCTTTGGTTCAGCTCCGCCTTCGTGGTCTGCGGCCCCACCTCAGCTCCGGTGATGCCATCATGAAACTATAAATTTTGGACATAACATAAACCCGTTCCTTGCTCTTATCTTGGGTCTCTGTTTGAAGGTATAACTGGAGACCTACTTAAATGACTTTAACTGGTAATCTCTCTCTTAGGGTTTTCAAATTTTTTGAGTTTCTTTACCTTTCATTCTCTTCCAACCTCTAACCCCAGCGCCATGTAGACGTTTTACCTTAAAAACAGGTAGTTACGCGTCTCTAAATAGGTGCCTCGTTCGGCTGAGAGATTATGGTGGTAGCCTTGCCTGGAAGCAGTTGTAGGTCTGTGGTGGACTTGGCCGTCCAGAGAAAATGACCCCGGGAATAACCAAGCTTGTGTGAAGTCCGATGTCTTGTGAAAAAAGATTTTCCTCAGCTTTATTTATTATACCTCTTCTGATCACTTTCTACTCATCTCTTGCCTTTTGTTGTAGATTTTTAGAGAGCAAAACACAAGCAAATAGATAACGTTTTATTAAAATCAACCAAGTTTTACATTTTAAAGTTTTATGATATTGTTTGGTTTCAAAACGTGTTCTCATGGATGTCGCAGCCGCATTTGAAATTTTGAAACACTAAGATTAGTATCTTTTAAGACATTTCTGGCTTTTTATTTTTATTTTTTTAATTTTTAATTTTAATTTTTTTTCCCTAAAGATTTTATTTATTTATTTGACAGAGATTACAAGTAAGCAGAGAGGCAGGCAAAGAGAGAGAGAGGAGGAAGCAGGCTCCCTGTGGAGCAGAGAGCCCTATGTGGGACGCAATCCCAGGACTCTGGATCAGGACCCCAGATGAAGGCAGAGGCTTTAACCCACTGAGCCACCCAGGCGCCCCGTTTCTGGCTTTTTAAATAAAATTTCCTTTAAAAAAATATTCCAGGGTTTATGAGAAACTAAGTCTAAATTTACAAGTGAGATTTACAAAACCATTGATTCTTCACTTTATATTATAGAAAATTAGCCCAAATATACTTTTTTTTTTGGCATTTGATTTTCATGGCATATTTAGACTTAAGTATTTTGGTTGATTTGTTAGTATCAGTGGAAGAAATTGTAAATAAAGGCCATTAGAAATGTGTAATCTAAATCACTTAACCTACAATGCCAAAAACTTTGTAAATTGTTAAATTATATGCCCTTTTGGTAGTAATTTTGATAACTTATAAATGCTATCAAAAGTAAACCAAATATATAGTGATCATCAATTAAGAATTTTCCTTTTTTTTTTTTAACACTATGTGGTAGAGTAATGTGAATAGTAAATACGAGTGTTTTGTTTTTTTGTTGGGATTTCTGTCATGAGGGTAATGTTTTTTATTCACAGTTCTTATTTCTTCCACGTTAATATCATTGAGAATAAGTATGAAACCAGAAGGAGAGAAAGTTAGGTCCTCATTTCTTATAATAACCTGTAACACTTTTCAGTTTTGGAAGTGCAAATTTATAGCCGCTAGACTGTGGGGTAATCAAGGCTTTGATTCATGTAAAGAAAATTTCTTCATTTTTCTCCCAAATACTTCCTTTGTAGAAATTTAAAAAATTATTCATTGGTTAATTTTTTTGTTGTGTTTTGGAATCTTATTTTAATCATCCAGATGCATAGGAGAATTGGATTAAAGTAGACTGAATAGACTTTTTTCTTTTCATAGAAATGAGCTTGTAGTAGACAAAACAAAGAGGAAAAAAAGAAGAGAACTCTCTGAAGAACAGAAACAAGAAATTAAAGATGCTTTTGAACTGTTTGACACAGACAAAGATGAAGCAATAGATTATCATGAATTAAAGGTATTAGTATATATTTCAAAATGTATATTTTTCTGTTAAAATGATTTGCATTTTGGACTAAAGTATTTAAACTGGTTGTGGACATATGAAACCATTTTAGATGTTCACAGTTAAATGCTGTAATAAAATTATAGTAAAATAAAAAAATTAAAATTAAAAAATAAAAATTTACTATTTAGTATAATAAAATCCTAACATCTTTTTAGACTTTTCACATTGTAAAGTAAATAGTATTTTAAATATAAAAATACACTACTATGGAGGGCCTTATTTTTCATTCACATAATAAAAATAATTCATACCATAGGATTTAAACACTTCTCACTGTTTTTTTTTTTTTTTTTTTGGTGACTCATTCTTCTCTCACATTGTGAGTGTTATTTGTCTTTTAATTTGAACATGTTAATAATACATTCTTTACATACTTTCTCTGCTGCAAACAGTATAAGTGATGTCTGATGTTGACACATGCTAATAGGGGACAATGTCAACCTTAGGGCCTAGAATTATTTATAAAGATGCAAGAGTTTGTTTAGCGTAGTACAGATCTCACACTCAGCATGAGAAAGGCAACATTTTGGTAGCTCTTTAGCTCTCTTTTTCCACAGTTTTGTTTTGTTTTTTTCAGTATCCCAGCTTTGATCAGTTCTTTTATAATGTCTCTTCCATTTGTTAACTATTGTTAATATCTTGGTTTGGGATCTTATTTCATACCAGGATCTTCCTAAATGGTTCCTCCATTTCTCGTTCACTCTGTAAACTGCCATTAGATTCATCTTTCTAAGATTATTTCCTCATATTGTTCATTGTTCGTAAACCTTTAGTGGCTCCTCATTGTGCACTGCATAAAGTTCAGATTCCTTTGGTTTTTATTGACTGCTCCCCTCACTTTTACTACTGTCTACTTTTCTCATTTGCTAATTGCTTATTTACACCTGAGCTCTTCCTGTTCAGGTAAGGTAAGTTGCTCTATTCACTGTCCTCAAGCCTGTGTATTATGGTGTCTGTTTTATAGCCAGTCATCCTTTTCGCAGTGCTCTTCTACTTTATTTCATCCATTCATCAGAGAACAAATGGAACCTTTCCAAGTCAGACTTCTTTAATCAGTATCATGTCTCTCCTTTCTTGTTAATAGTAACAAGATCTACTCTTTCTTTAAACTCAGGGGCCTGGACTATTTATACTGAATAACTAATCATGTAGAGTCTCAGGATAACTCTTATTTTAATTTTTTTGTCTCTTCTTGTATAAATTTTTAATACTTATGCTATGCCTTTTTTTCATTTTGGTTGTTAATCATTTGAGAATAAATAACTTGTTAAAATGATCTGTATAGTAAGTCAGTCCATTGTATAGTATATTTTATAAACATTTGGCTTGTCCTATAAAAAAAGGATATATAAATGAAAAAATTGTTTTAACTTCAGTAATGGAGAAAAACTATCACTTTGATTTTTTTATCATGCAAAAGAATTAAATGTTTTATTAATATGCTGACATCCCTAAGTTGTAAAAACTTATTTAAGAATTGGAAGTCACTTCTTTCGAAAGAGTGCTTTATAATTTGCTTTTCCCTTTTATTCCAAAAGGTGGCAATGAGAGCCTTGGGGTTTGATGTAAAAAAAGCTGATGTACTGAAGATTCTTAAAGATTATGACAGAGAAGCCACAGGGAAAATCACCTTTGAAGATTTTAATGAAGTTGGTGTGTATTTTAATAGTCTTTGTAATTAGCACTTGTTAGGAAATTATCCATTAATATTAGTATTTTTTTGATTTTCTGGGTTATGGAATTTTGTTATTGAACATTGCTATATAATGTAGTTATTGTATGGGGGTTTGGGAGCACTCTTCCTACTTTAAAGAAGAAAAAATAAGATTTACAGTTTTGTTATGGTAGTTATCATTTTGTCTTTTATCCTGAAGATTCTAATCAAGGAACTATTGTATAGCTTTTGGTGGAAAGAAATCTTCCTAAGTAATGTGTGTTTATATTATGTGATAAAACTAAAAGGGTGATCAAAAATTATTTTCTAAGAGTAAAACAGAAAATTCAGTATCCTTTTGTTTGGAAAATATTTCCTAAGACCATTCTGATTTATGATTTTTGTTGGCAGAGTGGGAGAAGAGAAAACCTGTAGCATTTGGTATCTTTGGCTGTAGGTGAAGTGCATGCCATCAGGTTGACAAAGCTTACAAGGGGCTACATATTCTGTAGCCCCTTGTATTCTGTATGACTTGGTCTTAGTGAATAAAGTCATCTGTTTAAATTTGAGGGCAGAGGGGATTATAGTAAAGGAGGCATTTGGCAAACTCAAGCAGGAGAAGACATTTTAGAACAACTAAGTAAGCATACTGTGTCGTGAGTTTAATATGATTGAATTTTCATATAGTTGATTTTAGTGAAATAGTTAAAGCATATATCAGGCTTTTTTAGAATAGAAGATTCTGGAAGGCAAAGGCTTTGCTATTATGAATTAAATATAGTCCTTAGAATATTATACATGGAATGTACATATATTCAGGGTTTTTTAAATTAAATTTTCTAAAGCAGTAATACCACTTTATATAGGTCATGATATAAGGATATCATAGAGTTATATTTAGATATTTTAAAAATGTAGGAACAAATCCAGTTACACATACAAAACTTTGTGTAAATATTCAGAAAGAAGTAATATAGAAAGCAAAAAGAAATGGCAGTTTGGAAGAGATTCATATCATTAAATAGTCTGAAAATTCAAAATCAAGGTGAGGAAGAATGAAGTTAAATGATAAATCTAAAAGAGAAAGAAAGCATGACACGGAAGATCCCCACATTGTCAACTAGGAATAACTGTTTAGAAAGGCAGCTCATTGGGGCACCTGGGTGGCTCAGTGGGTTAAGCCTCTGCCTTGCGCTCAGGTCATGATCTCAGGGTCATGGGATCGAGTCCCACATCGGGCTCTTTGCTTGGCAGGGAGCCTGTTTCCCCCCCCTTCTCTCTGCCTGCTCTGCCTCCTTGTGACCTCTCTCTCTCTCTCTGTCAAATAAATAAAAATTAAAAAAAAAAAAAGGCAGCTCATCCCTTTGGGGAGTATATTATGTTTTCTTCTAATCTGTAGATTTATTTACTTGAGCGGAGGGAGGGAGCCATCTTTATTCCTTTAGTCTTTCAGTATTGAAACTCTTCTCTAGTTTATGATCTTAGTCCAAGTTCTTACTTAGATTGTTGATTTATAGAAATGGGTATTAGGATATAGTGGCGATGATACTGTTAGGAAAGAGCTACAATTCAGGCACATTTGGTACAATGTAGTGGTTTAGCATGGACATTTTGGAAGCAGATTGCCTGGGTTCATATCTTGGTTTTGCCACTTACTAGCTGTTTAACTTGGTCATTGTAGTTGTCTGTGTCTCATTTGCAGCTATAAAATGGGGATAGTTATACTATCTGGTGGGTTCTTGGGAGGAGTAAATAAGTTAGTAAGTAAAGTGCTTATAGAAAGGGACCTAGCTATAGAAAGTACTATTAGGTATTTGTTATTACTACTTTTAAAAATTGTCTTTGTTTCACTTTTAGTGCCTAGTAATGATTGTGTATGCATCACTGGAACGTAAAAAGTATGGTACTCATGTATTTATCTTTTTCTGATTATTTTCTTTTCATAGTTGTGGGCTATTTTAGGCATTATATCATCTTAAGTAAATATAGTTTTTGAAATTGTGATTTTAGGGTGTCTGGTGGCACAGTTGGTCGAGCAACTCCCTTCAACTCAGCTCATGATTCTGGAGTTCTGGGATGGAGTCCCATCTCGGGCTTCCTGCTCAGCGGGGCGTCTGCTTCTCCCTCTGACCTTCCTCCTCTCGTGCTTGCTCTCTCTCATTCTCTCTCTTTCTCAAATAAATAATTAAATCTTTAAAAAAAAGAAAAAAAAGAAATTGCGATTTTATTAGCAGTTGAAGCCAGAGTCCCATGCCATTTTCACCTTTTCCTGATCCTCTATCTTTTCTGTATTGTAAACAGAGCACTGATATTGGGATCTTTCCAGAATAAATGACTAGGACTAAACTGTGCTCTGACTTTCAAAGATAGAACTTTTGACCAGCTTAGCACATATTTTAGCTATCCTCATACTACCTATTGAAAATCTGAGTAGTCAGATAAAAATTTATTACTGTTTAGAAATAATAGTCAAGAACTGTGTATTCTCTCCATTTGTTAATTATTTTTCAATAATAACTGAGCACAGATGATTGTGTATTTTATCCTTTGGAATAAATAACTCCAAACCAGAGCATTTGAGTCTTAGTTTTCTGTATTGTCTAATACTATTGAAGGATATTGTTCTACAGATGTTTCTGGATTAAGTCTAACACTGAACCAGAATTTTCCCAATGTTAGAAAAAAATATTAAAGTATGTTTCATGTAAGTTAAGAATCTAGGCTGCTTGAGGTTAGTGAGTAGTATCAAAGGTGTTTTAGGAATTGCTCCTTTAAAGTAAGACCAAGATAAGTCAGGTATTTGTACTCATTTTTGGGGGGACACAAACTAATTATTCCATTGCCTGTTTAGAATAGAATATTGTGGGGCGCCTGGGTGGCTCAGTGGGTTAAAGCCTCTGCCTTCGGCTCAGGTCATGGTCCTGGTGTCCTGGGATCGAGCCCCACATCGGGCTCTGTGCTCTGCAGGGAGCCTGCTTCCACCTCTCTCTATCTGTCTGCTTCTCTGCCTACTTGTGATCTCTGTCTGTCAAATGAATAAATAAAATCTTTAAAAAAAAAAAAAAAGAATAGGATATTGTATTACTGTTTTTGCTTTGCTTATTTAACAAACATTTGCTGAATTTTTTGTCATTAGGTACTTTACTGGGTTGAGGGAGGGGAATTAGAAGTTACTAAAAGGTTCTTTCAAGGAGCTTACCATTTAAATGCAGGTAATAACAAGCTGTAGTGTTCTGTGGTAAGTTATAATTTTGTTTAGAGCAAGAGTTGTCAAACTACAGTCCTTAGGCCAAATTCAGCTATTGCTTCCACACTACCTCATCTTTTATGCTGCTTTTGTGCTGTCATGGCAGAGTGAGTAGTTTAGTCAGAGATCTTATACTTTCCACAAAGCCAGAAATATTTACTATCTGGCATTTAACAAAAACAAAGAGAATTGTCAATTCCAGGTCTAGAGCAATTGAAGAAGACTTTGCAGAGTCGAGTTTTAATTTAGACCTTTGGGGATTGAATAGAATTTCATCCTCAGGAGAAGTCTGTGGGAACGAGTAGCAAAAGACATTGCAGGCAGAGAAAATAGCATCAACGAAGAGTGGTATGGTAGAAGTATAGTATGGGAAACTTCAGGTAGTCTCCTGTTGTCGAGGTTAGGGAAATGGAAGGATAGAATTGGGCCACATAAATAAAGTCTTGTTTAGTCATGTGTAGTGCTTGGACTTTAGTCAGCAGGTGATCATTTTCAATTTCTGAGGAAGAGAAGATGATGTGTTTTAGAAAGGTAACTCTATTAAGAGTTTTAAAGATGGGTTGGAGGGAAGAGAGACTGCAGACAGGAAAATAACATACTTATATTATACTGAGGGTGTAAGAATGAAAAGAGAAAAGAGTAAAGAGTAAGAGTAAAAAATGTATCCTCATAATCACAGGTTAGGTTTATGGGATTCAAAATATTCAGACTTCAAATATGGGAGATTAACTGTGAATGGTGCTATTCTCTATTTTGAGGTGGGGCATCAACAGTTATCTTGGTGATAGTAGGAGTTTGGGTTCTAAAATGTTGAGTTTAAAGTAACTTGTATTTTTGGGTAAAGACCCCCAAAAGACAATGAGAAATATAGTTGAAAGTGTTTTTCTAGCAGTACTTTTAATGATTTTTGATAAATTTTAATGTGTTTTTTTTTAATGTGCTGTGTTTTTAATGATTTTTTTTAAAGGTTTTTTGTTTGTGGGGTTTTTTTTGTTTGTTTTTTTTTTTTTTGACACCGAGAGAGTATAAGTAGGCAGAGAGGCAGGCAGAGGGAGAGGGAGAAACAGGTTTTCCGCTGAGCAGGGAGCCCGATGTGGGGCTCGATCCCAGAACCCTGGGATCATGATCTGAGCTGAAGGCAGCCGCTTAACCAACTGAGCCACCCAGGCACCCCTTCACTGAGTTTTATAATGTATAAGGTCTAACTATTTTGAGGAAATATATTTCTGGTAGTATAATTTTTTGAAAGTAGATTTCATGGACAGAAATTTGTGAATTAGATTGAACCCACCTTAATTGTATGTTAGTTGACTTATT
Source organism: Enhydra lutris kenyoni (assembly GCF_002288905.1). Taxonomy (NCBI): domain Eukaryota; kingdom Metazoa; phylum Chordata; class Mammalia; order Carnivora; family Mustelidae; genus Enhydra; species Enhydra lutris. The sequence continues at coordinate 15,043,971 of NW_019154103.1, read as the reverse complement.
TTCATTGGAAAAAAAGTGTATTTCTTATAATTAAATTCTACTCAGTGGAATAGGAATAGAACATGAAGGCATGGAAGAGAGTTACCATAAAGTTATTATGTTTTAGTTGTCCAGAATGGTGGGTATTTATAATTCCCAAGAAAAGTTGTATTCTAAGGCAAAGTATTGATAAAAGATTATATATACACATAAGTCTGAAGTAACTAACACAATTAAAGCACTAGTGGGATAAGAATTTATACATCTTGGAGCCCCATCTGTTCCCCACATCACCCTGTTGCTTCTTTAAGTACATTAATACTTTCAGCAAGCTGCTTTTTTGGTTCACCTGTCATGTAAATTATTTAATTGGTGAAGAAAATTTCTTAACACTTTTTTTTTTCCTTGTCCTGCTTTTTTGTTGGGACTAAATTCAAAATAAGTTGAGTATGAGCCATAGAGTTAAGCATGGTATTTTATTTTGGTGTTATGGCTGTATATATGCCAACTCCTTTTTGATTGAATATTTATGAGCTTTGGTGATTTGCATACTTATAGTAAGATAGTTCAATTAGTTACTTGAAAGACTTTTTGGGTACAATTAATGGATAATAGAAAACTACTAAATATGTAGGTGGATGATTTAACGTAGATGCTTATCCTAAAAGCTTACTCAAACCAAACATGATGACATTGCAGCAAAACAATAATAATTTTTTGTGGGCTTGAATTTTTTTTTTTTTTTTTTTTGGGTGCATTAAACATTCTAGTACTTCCCATCTACAAACATTTGCGCAAGTTTTTAATGATTCTGTAAACCTCAACAGGACTGAGTTATTTTTAATGGCACAGTGAAAGTCATAAATAATTTTTGTTGTAGTGGTAGACTAGCATGTGGAATTACTTCAAAGATGTTTACTTAGATATTTCCAGAATTTGATCTAGTAACTTAAAAACATTTATACCACAGATTTTTACTTTAATTGTGTTATTGTGGCTATTGAATAAAGACTGCAAATATTGAAAATACTGTTTATTATTACATTTAGCCTATTAAAATGTATTATTACTATTGAGGTCTGGTATTTGTCACTTTTAATTTTAGTTGTCTGAGAGTTATTATCTTGCTGAACAAAATGGGCATGACTTTAGAGAGATCTTTCAGTCCTTTCCTTTTTCTTTTTTTGGGGGGGTGGTGGTATGGAAGCTTAACTATAATCATTTTCAGTCCTTTTGGTAACTGCTTTTCATTTTTGGAAAACCCAGAGTTTCCTCAAATCATGAAGATATCAGCGGAATTTTCATCTGTCTGACAATGTGTCTTTATCAATGATGGCACTGCATTTTATTAATTTGTCATGATTTTTTTGTCTTTAAATTGGATTTAATTTGAGGAACAGTAATGTTATTATTAAGTTTAGACATCAGACATCTTTTATCTAATTAGTCTTAATTGTTTTGTTGGTATATCATCTCTATAACTAAGTTACAAACTCCTAGACTTCTGTGCTTGCTGTCAGTGGAGCCTACTACAATTCTTGATAATCATAGACCTTAAATAAATAAATATCGTAGACCTTAAATAAATATGGTATCTAATCCTTTTTATTTTGCCTCTTTGTGAGATAATTTTGCTTACTCTTATAATAGGATAAGTTGTTGATAACGTAGATTAAATTTTAAAATATGGATTTGATTTTTCCAATGTCAGGTTTATCTTTTTGGGTTTTGGGGCTCTGATTTGGCAGTTTATTACAAACTAAATGTTGAACAATTCACAACTTTAATTCTCATCTAACACTTGGTTGATTTCACAGATGAATGCATTTGTGATTATAAAGTGTTTTTAAAATTTTTAAAATTTCTCTTAACTGTAGTGACAGACTGGATATTGGAAAGAGATCCACATGAAGAAATATTAAAGGCATTTAAACTATTTGATGATGATGATTCAGGTAAAATAAGCTTGAGGAATTTGCGACGTGTTGCCAGAGAATTGGGTGAAAACATGAGTGATGAAGAACTTCGGGCTATGATAGAAGAATTTGATAAAGATGGTGATGGAGAAAGTAAGTTTTAAGTAAAACACATATTCCAGGTATTATTCCTAATGTATACATATAGTAAATTTTTCTGAAAGCAAATGATTTTCAAGACCCATTACAGACTGTCTCTGTTTGATATAATTATTGTTCATCCTGTAATGGGCTTTTTGTGTAAACATTTCACATCATTTAATTCAGAATGATGCAGACCTTTTAAAACCCCACTATACTGTTTGTAATATGAGGTCCCATACTTCCAAGAATTTATTTTACTTTTCTTTGAGGATGAAGCATCTCAAAATTTCAGCTACTCAGTAAAATATCCGCTTTTAATGGTTTCTTCCTTAACCTACAAGTACTCCTAAACTATAACTAAGCTCTATTGGTTCTACCCTTTGAAAGTTTTGAATCTTTATTTATATCTTTATTTACTGCTGCTGCCCTAGTTCAGGCCCTAATTTCTTTGTATTAATGTTATCATAGCCTCATTACTTCCTTGAATGCCTGCTGGATACCGTGCCTTGTGGGCTAACTGGGGCTACACAATGAAGAAGGCAGATGTGGTCTCTTTAGCTTCCTAATTGCCCTCTATGCCTATGACCCTCCACCCTCTAACATATTGATAACTTTCTTTTCCTAAAGTACAGGTTTGATGATGTCATTCCCCTCTTCAAATACTGAATGATTCCTCGGTGCCTACAGAGTAAATTTTGAAGCTTTTTAGGATACATTCTGCCCTATCTAGTTTTATTTCCCACTATGGTCTTCCACTTTTCTGCTTTAACCTTCACCCCCAATACATACATACCTTGTCCAAATATACTCTATCCTGGAAACACTTTTTTTATGCTGTGTCTTTTTCATCATGCCATTCCTTAATCCTAGAATGTTCTAATTACCAGGTTTTGTCTGCTAATATGTCTGTCTTTCTGGTACAGTTTTTTTTTTGTTTTTTTTTTTTTTAAAGATTTTATTTACAGACAATGAGAGCAAGAGCAGGGAGAGGGGCAGAGAGAGAGGGAAACGCAGATTCCCTTGCTGAGCAGGGAACCTATTGTGGGGCTCGACCCTAGGACCACAGGATCATGACCTGAGCTGAAAGCAGATGCTTATCCAATTGAGCCACCCAGGTGCCCCTCTCTAGTACATTTTAAACTTCATCTATTTCTCAGAACCCTTCCCTAGTGTTCTCTGATGAATTATGAGACTTTTATTTAGAGGAACAAAGTATTTTGACACTTTTATACAGTGCCTTCTGTTAGCTACATACATGTGTATCTTTCCAGTATATTGTAAGTCCCTTAAGAGCAATATGGAATCATAGTGTGAAAGCCTAAGGCTTTGTAGTCCTACAGCTCTAGACTTGAATTGGATCTCTACCACTTACTTAGTTGCTCTTTAATGTTGTGCAAGTTTTCAGTGTTCACTGAGTCTTGGTTTCCCATTTATTAAAATGGGAAGGGTGATACCTTCCAGGGTGGTTTTAAGGAAGATATTTGAAGGTTCCTAACATTAAATGGAAGCTTGTTGTCCTTTACTCATCTTTATATTCCCCTGCATTTAAAAAATTTTTTTAAATTTTAATTTAATTTTATTTTTAAAGATTCTACTCATTTGAGGGAGAGAGAGAGAGAGACAGAGAGAACCCAAGAAGTGGGGGAGACAGAGGGAGAAGCAGACTCCCTGCTGAGGCAGGAGCCTAATGCGGGACTCAATCCCTGGACCTGGAGATCATGACCTGAGCCCAAGGCAGATGCTTAACCACCTGAGCCACCCAGGCACCCCTCCCCTGCACATTTTCTTGAACATAATGAGCGCTCTGATGTTTATTGACTTGAGCCCTAAGCGGGAGTGTGTGTTACAGTAGATATATATTGATACAGTATCAACTACACATATATACATAATACATATATTACTGGAAATATTAGAAATAGTGGCATGCTTTAATAAGGAGGCAAGACAGTAGCAACCAGCTATTCAGGTTTGTAGATTGTCCTTTAGAACTGTACATTATTATACTTTATACTTGTGTAAATATTATTTGAGCATTATGAAACTTTAATACTAGGTCTTTGAAAGATATTGATAGATTTATTTATGTTTTAAAATAAAGATTATTAATACTTGAGGAAATTTAAATGATTACTTGAGCTCTCACACTAATATTTGGATTTAGTATCCACTGCCTTCATGTTTTAAAAATTTTTCTGTCTTCCCCAGCTGTTGGCTGTTACCCTAAACTAGCTTTAAAGCAACCCTGTTCTGTAAGGGTACTATCTTCAATGGCACAGAGAATCTTGGCATGTCTATTTCATAAGTCTTTAGTAATGGTTACTACATGTATCAAAAGATAGTTATTTTCTTTTCCTCTACTATGCACATGCAAGCTAGATTTTGGTTATTAGCTTCATTTGACACTAGAAGAAAATAACAATTAGGAAGCTGCCTCTTAAATTCAAACTTGATGTGAAACTTTCGCCTAGAAAATGTGTCCATTTCTTGCATCCCTTTTAGTCTGCTGTGTTTGCTGCTTTTGAATCTCAGAGTTCATGCCTGTGCTCCATTGCTTGAAGATTTTAGTGCATCCTTAAAACATTTCTGTGGTTCTAAGTACGTGCTTTAAGTCTCCATATAACTGTTGCTTGGGCATCCTACCGTCATTTATTCAAATGACTAATAGGCAAATAACATTTTTTCTTTTTTCCAAGTGATTGATTACAAATAAAATACAGTGATGCATAGTCTTTTATTTTTAAGATTTGTCTTTTTTGCGGGGGGAAGGGGATATTCTTATATTAAGTTCATCTAATCTAGTTTCCAATCTGGAATGTGAGTTTCTGGGTTGGGGCCTTCTGAAGTATTGCATGCAGTCTGAGTGTATGCATCAAATATTGTCTGTAGACTATATGAATAATAGTATTGCACATGCATACATAAACTCTGTAAATGCGCTTGCGATTTATAAAAATACTTATTATTCAGAATTCATAGTAGCTATTTGACATTATCTGTGTTTCAAACAAGGCATGCTAAGTATGACTTTTATTATGGCAAGTCCAGGAAATTATTGTTGAAAGGCATTTTCATGTTCACAAACAATGAGAACTATAATCCTAGTCTGGCTTTGGGTACTGCCTTAACTTATATGGGTCTCTGTAGTTGTATGAAAAACTGTCCGTTTTTGAGAAAGTACAAATTAGATTTTATAATAACTTGTTAATTTGGATTCTTTGGGCTGTAGTTTTGTTTAGATATAACCTGTTTTCTTTGTATGTGTTAAACTAGTAAAGAACATAGTGCTTGCTGTCTTTTTTGTGCACTTCAGTAATTCTGCTGTCTTTATGAATTTTTCACACTTTAGTATTTAGGAGCAATGAAAAAAAATTTTTTTAATTGTGTATATAGAATAATAAATATTGTAAAGGAGGAATTCCAGAAAAAAAAGATATAATGCAAAATACAACTAAAGCTGTGGTAATGATACAGAAAGAATCCCTTCCCCATTATTACTCCCAAAATATATAAAACACAGTAAATCTTTTTAGAAAAATAAAAGCAACATTAAAAACCCGAAGTGTAAATAAAATCTTTAAAAAAGATTGGGGAGGGGCACCTGGGTGGCTCAGTCAGTTAAGCATCTGTGTTTAGCTCAGGTCATGATCCCAGGGTCCTGGGCTTGAGCCCTGTGTCAAGCTCCCTGGGAGTCTCCTTTTCCCTCTCTCTCTGCACCCCACCACCTGTGCATGCCCACGCATGCACGCGTACTCCCTCTCTTAAGCAAATAAAACTTAAAAAAAATAAAAAAACCCTAAGGGGACTATCTTTAAATAATGAATATTAACACTTATTTAGTAGTTAATATGTTAAGATTCTGTGCTTAGCATATTGTATATTTAAGTACAGTACTATCTATTAATGCACAGGATAGATGTATCTATAGGTGAGGAAACTAAAACTCAGAGATTAATAACCTGTCCCTGCTTTTATCCACACCACTGTATTGCCTTTTAGGCTAAAAAGTAAAATATTAATTAGGTTTCTATGTTTATGGAGTTCTGAAAGTTACATGCTGTTATAATATGAAATATTCAATACTCAGTATTCAATAAAATAGTCAACTGTCACTTCAGATGCTAAAATTTGTTTTTTTTCCCCTCCAAAGCCAGATGGTCTTTAAGGTACTTAATTTACCTAATTTCTCTAAATTCTTATTTTTTCCTTAATTTTATTTGTTTGAGAAAGAGTGAGCGTGCACATGTGCATGAGTGGTGGGGAGGGACAGAAGAAGAGGAAGAAGCAGACTAGCCCCAACCCCGTGCACTGAGCAGGAGCCTGACTCAGGACTTGATCCCAGGACCCTGAGATATATGACTTGAGCCAAAGGCAGACGCTTAACCAACTGAACCACCCAGGTGCCTCATTTCTCTAAATTCTATATTTAAAAGACATGTAATAGAATTTACCCTATGAAATGATTGATTTATGAAAATTTGGTTAAAAAGGCAGAGTAGAGGAAAATGAAGTGTTGTATTTGATTCAATAAATATTTTATCAGGTGCCTATTTAAAGGTAGGCATTATGCTAGATTTATTAGATAAAGGAACTTGATATAAGATATTATCGATAGAGAAGGAAATGTACAAAGGCATACAGATTTTCTTAATTTTCTGAAAGGCTCACTCATACTAGAGGAGCTAATTTACTTTGCTTAGCCTCTTCCCTTTAGCTTTCCACTTTTTTGGATGTAAGTATTCTGTTTTAGGCTATGGAAATTATGGAATAGTTTAAAATATATTTAAATGGTATAATACTTTAAAGTGTTCATACATAAATACAACAAAAATTAACACTTGTGATTTTAAAACCTTATATGAAAATTAATTTTGAAATTTGTTGTAATTTTATAGGTGAGAGAAAAAAGTTCTAGGTCTTTAAGGAACAAATCATACAAATCATATTTTTCAGATTTTGAGTAATTTGATCATAGCTCTGTTACGCTATTAAAATAATTTATAGTCAGATTATTCTAAGGTGGTTTTTCTTAACATACTCATTTCTTATTTTGGTCTAGATACCTCAGTCTAGATTGACTAAGTCACAGGTTCTTAAATGTGAAAGCGTATAATGATGAAATTGTTTAAACTTCTTTGTGTATAGATATATATTTTCTTTTTTAAACTGGGAGAGAAAGGGTTTATAGCTTTCATAACATGTTGAAACATGTTTTTAAGTGAAAAAATTAAAGATCACTACTACAATTTGTAAGATCATTTTGAGTAATATAGGTTATATATTCTGTTTTACTCTGTCATAGTGTCTTGTAGATGTTTAATATGAAATGCATGGATTCATGGTTCATTATCAGTTCTGGACATCTCATTCTTTTAACTCCTTAGAGCTTAATTTCACAATATTTTCTTTTCTTTTTTTAAAAACTATATTGCTGATGGTCTCCCACCTTAGCTTTCTTTCCCACCTCTTGTTAAACCAGATCATATGTTTTTATTTCAAAGCCCAAGTCAAGATTTATTCTTACCTAAATTTTTCTCAGAAGTAAGGATTTTTCCCATTAAGATGGAATGTTTTTCAACACAGAGATCTGGGTTTTGCGTTCTGTTTTTTTTTAAGAGTTTTTTTTAATTTTTTTTTTAAGATTTTATTTATTTATTTGAGAGAGAATGAGTGAGAGAGAACATGAGAGAGGAGAAGGTCAGAGGGAGAAGCAGACTTCCCAAGGAGCTGGGAGCCCGATGTTGGACTCAATCCTGGAAGTCCAGGATTATGATCTGAGCTGAACATAGTCGCTCAACCAACCAAGTGCCCTGGGTTTTGCTTTAATAATAAATAATATTTTGTTTTATTCTCTGTTTCACTTATGAAACATAACTTACATAATTTATTGAAACTTCTTTTGTGTGTGTGGTTTCTGAAACCAGTATACTTTTTTCATTCCTGATGTACATATTTTATCTCCTCTGCGTTTTTTAATTGGGTAATTTTTGTCTAACTTTTCTTTATGAATCTTCTCAAACATAGAGGAAAATGTTAGTTCAGTACAATGAACACCTTTATACATTCTACCTAGATTCAGTAATTAACATTTTACTGTTTTGCTTTGTCTGTAGTATATATTTTTATTCTAGATTGTTTGAAAAATATATCATGAACTTGACCTCCCTAACATTTTAGCATGCATCTGCTAAGAATAAGGATATTATCTTTCATAATTGTGATACTATTGTTACTGCTAAGAAAACTAAAAATAATTTTATAATATCACCTAATACCTTCACTTAAGTATCAAGATACTATAGAATAGGAACCTTAGTGTCTGTTTATTACCCAGTAGAAACATCTAAAAGATGGTATCATAGTTCAGTATTTTCAGATGAAGAAACTGAGACACAGAACTGTTCTGTCCCAGAGCAATGACTGGAATCCAGGTCTCTTTTCTCTTCATTATAGTGTTCTCATTTTCATTATCAAAATGATCATTCATATCTTGTGCTTTGTTAAGTTATGCATTAAATTTTGGAGCCCATAAAGTCACCTGTTTAAAGACGAAGTATTCTTTTCTGAACATTTCTGTTGAGAATTTATGTGTATGTGTATATATTTATTTTAAAAATTATATTTAATAAGATGAACCTATTTATTTCTAGGTTGCTTTCTTAAAATTGGATTTATAAACTGGAAGTTTGTACTGAATTTTATTTATTGTTTTGGTGAACTAACAATTTGTCTTTATGAGTAATTCTTTCTACATTTACATATAATCGCTGTTTTACCTTGCTAATTGAGATTAAATTTGTATCTTTAAAAATTATTATTTCTCTAGACATTTTTGAGGTTTGGTGACCTGGTTTCAACTTTTTGTTTTTGTTTTTTTCTTTAGTAGGCTTTTAAATATATAAAAGTTCAAAAAACAACAATTTGACTTTTTAAAAAATTCTCACATATTTTCCTTTAGAATTCTAATATACTTGCATGATAGATTTAATAAGCTTATTTATAAAGGAAGGGTTTACTAAATGAATTAGTAGGATAAAGATTACAAAGCGGATTTAACCATTTAAGAAATTAAAAATATCAAGCTTTAAAACTATTTGTGCAAGTGTATATAAATATTATGGTTATGACAAACATTTTTGTTTGTAACTTTAATAATGTTTTTTCAGTAATTAATATTATAGAATACGAATTTATATTGTTTATTACATGTTATATATTTTTGTATTCACGAGGTTCTACTTAATAAACATGATCAACTTCATATCAAAAAAGTAAAAGAAAAACATACCAAAAAAGTATGCCTTGGTTTATTAATAATTTTGTATAATATAAAATTTAAAGATACTTGATATAAAAATACTAGTATTGTTCTGAGAAAAAATGTTCATTTCTGACTTACATTTTCTTTCTTACCACAGTAAATCAAGAGGAGTTCATTGCTATTATGACTGGTGACATTTAAAGAATTACAAGGATAAACACTAAGAATGTTGCTGTTATCATCTTATATTCTATTTTTGTGCCTGGAGCCATGTTAAAAAAAAAAAACAACAAAAAAAAACTTAGTTCTTTTTTTCCAAAGGGACCAAAACTCAGTGTCTTATGTATTCATATTTTCCTATTGTTATGTTTCTTTGTATGAGCAGTAGTGTAAGCACTCTAATAGTTTAGCTTTGTATTTATAATATAGCTTTTATATATATATATAAAGTTTGAAAAGTTAAATCATGTGGTACACATTCTCTAAGTTTTTTATGCGTCATCATAAAGTGACTACTTTTGATGCACATGTTATAGACTTTCATTAATAAAATGTTTATTTTAGTAGTATTTTTAAATATGGTAAATTTTCTGTTCTCTAATTCCAAATATCTGTAAATACACAATTGTATCTTTCTTAAATCTTTTCTCTTTGTAGTACTAGTTTCAGAAACAAAAATTAAAATACAAATAGCAATAGAATAGCACATTTTTCCCTTACAAGTTTGACATTTTATGTTTCAGTACAAGACGATGATTCACAGGCATAATTCCTTTTTTAAGAGTCATGCCTTCCAGTTTGTAAGGAAAAAGTGGTGTGTTTAAAGACCCATTTATTCTCATATATTATATTCTCTAGCATTTCTGGTGTCTTAACATAAGTTACAACAGTTAAATCTGGATATTTCCCTCTCAAACTAATTGAGTACAGTTTGAATCATCTGATTTCTTGAGAAAGTTAAAGATTTAAATTTTGAAATTTTGATCTGTTAAAAATAATCTCTCAATTAAACATCACAATGATGAAAATAGAAAACTAAGCCACAGAAATCATGTAAGATTGTTCTACTTGTATAAAGGAGCATTCTGTGATTTACCAGGAAACAGTAGAGACCGACTTTTCCAGGTATTTGGTGGGCTCTTCTGCCTTATAGATATGTATGTTAGTGGGGAGATAAGTGGTTTTGTGAGATGGATTATAGAAAATTGGTACCTATACTGATCCTTCACCAATAATCTGGTTCCTTGTGATATGGGCTCTCTGGAAGAAAGTTGTCTATTTCAGTGATCTTTCTTAAGATTTCTTATTTTAAATTTAAAGTACAGTAATAATTTGAGGCACTTGAAATAAGCTTCTAGAGTATTACATAAAGAGTTTTTATGTGAAGTTTTTACATAAAGAAATTTAACAAGTCAATAGGGAATAACAGTGGTGACATTCCAAATAGTTAACTAGAAAGTAAGTTAATTGCTCATTATACTAAAATTTAATTTTGAATATGAAATCAGTGCTCACAATAGTAACAATATCCAGGGCAACATATATTCTTTGAAATTAAAAAAATTTTATCACCCTTACTGTTGAATTGGCTTCTATGTCTTAATCACAAAATACGTTATTTCCAGGAAATTAAAAGAATAAAGAAAGTGAAGAATAAAACATAAAAATAAATCTAGTCTGAGGAACAAACTGAGGATTTTGAGGGGTGGGGTACTGGGGGTTGGGTGAGCCTGGTGGTGGTATTATGGAGGGCACGTATTGCATGGAGCACTGGGTGTGGTGCATAATGAATTTTGGAACACTGAAAAAAAATAAAATTAAATTAAAAAAAAATCTAGGCTTGCTCGTCTTCTGCCACTTTATTGGAATAAATAATCCAAGCTACTTTTGTCACAGTGATCACTTCTTTTTATTCTTCATATAAATACTTTGGGGTACCAGCAATTTTGTTTCTTTTCTTCTTACTGTGGGCCAAGGAAAGAGTGCTCAGCTCATTTCTTCATATTGTGGAAGCTTTTGCCTGCAGAAGGGTATGTATAATTTTTTTCAGTGTAAATAATCAGTATCTGTAGAGTTGAAAAGCCGGTAGAAATAGCCAGGAGGGGTGGCATTAAGAAAAGAGTGTATTTGCTTTAACAGGGCAGTGGAGGTGGGTATTAATCTTATTTATCATTATAGTCACATTTCATGCAATGTCATTTCATGATGTAAGAAAATACTTGTTTTTGCTTAACTTGCCTAGTTTATTACTGTTCTGGTGTCCTGGTAAGCTTTGATAGTTTGGGATTTGTCAGCTAAGATCTTTTCCTTTGTTACAAGCCAACAAAGCCTACTCTCTAAAGAACCTATGTGCCCATTGTAGAAGACTTTCAATTTTTTTTAATTAACATATAGTGTATTATTTGCTTTAGGGGTACAGGTGTGTGAATCCTGAGTCTTACACATTTCACAGCACTCACCATAGCACATGCCCTTCCCAATGTCCATCACCCAGCCACCCTCCCTCCCCCTCCCACCACTGCCCCCCCAGTAACCCTCAGTTTGTTTCCTGAGATTCAGAGTCTCTTATGGTTTGTCTCTCTTCCCGTCCCTTCTTGATTCATACCCCCCATGACACCCCGCCCTGCCTCTCAAATTCCTCATATTAGAGAGATCATATGATAATTGTTCTCTGATTGATTTATTTTGCTCAGCATAATACCCTCTAGTTCCATCCACATTGTTGCAAATGGAAAGATTTCAGTTTTTTTTGATGGCTGCATAGTATTCTATTATATATATATAGAGAGAGAGAGAGAGAGAGAGAGAGAGAGATACTGCATCTTCTTTATCCATTCATCTGTTGATGAACATCTAGGCTCTTTCCACAGTTTGGCTATTGTGGACATTGCTGCTATAAAAATTCAGGTGCACGTGCCCCTTCAGATCACATTTGTATCTTCAGGGTAAATACCCAGTAGTGTGATTGCTGGGTTGTAGAGTAGCTCTATTTTAAACTTTCTGAGGAACCTTCATACTGTTTTTCAGAGTGGCTGCACCAGCTTGCATTCCCACCAATAATAGGAGGGTTCTCCTTTCTTTGCATCCTTGCCAACACCTGTCGTTTCCTGAGTTATTTTAGCCATTCTGACTGGTGTGAGGTGGTATCTCACTGTGGTTTTGTATTTCTCTGATGCCAAGTGATGTGGAGCACTTTTTCATGTGTCTATTGACCATCTGGATATCTTCTTTGCAGAAGTGTCTGTTCATGTCCTCTGCTCATTTCTTGATTGGATTATTTGTTCTTTGGGTGTTGAGTTGGGTAAGTTCTTTATAGATTTTGGATACTAACCCATTATCTGATATGTCATTTGCAAATATCTTCTCCCATTCTATCAGTTGTCTTTTGGTTTTGTTGACCGTTTCTTTGCTGTGCAAGAGCTTTTGCTCTTGATGAAGTCCCAATAGTTCATTTTTGCCCTTGCTTCCCCTTGCCTTTGGTGATGTTCTAGGAAGAAATTGCTGCAGCTGAGGTCGAAGAGGTTGCTGCCTGTGTTCTCAGGGATTTTGATGGATTCCTGTCTGGAGGAGACTACTATTAATGTTGGGACAACAAGTGTTCAGAATTCTCCTAGGCAAAGGAGATAGGGTTACATGATCTCTGAGAATAGTTACCATTGTTACTTTAGAGAAGATTATTTCTACCTGTTTTCCTTTGCATTTAGATGAAAGTATAGCAATATTTCTTTTCACATGAATATTGTATGCTGTGTAGCTAAGTTTTATAAAGGAAATGTCTTTTTAAAAATTTAATAACATTAAATGTTGCTGTTTTCCAGGTACACACATAGATATATACATATATTATAAATTTTAATCTTATAGACCTTCTGGGGATGAATACTGTTGGATTGACTTTTTTTTACACACAAGAAAACCAAAAGCTTAGGGCACCTGGGTGGCTCTGTCATTAAGCATCTGCCTTCAGCTTAGGTCATGATCCTAGGGTCCGCTGGGAAGCCTGCTTCTCCCACTCCATTGCTTGTGTTCCCTCTCTTACTATCTCCCTCTCTCTCTCTGTCAAATAAATAAAGTCTTAAAAAAAAAAAAGTTTAGAGGGTTTAGGTTACTTGTTCCAGATAACAGGAATTGGATTTAGAATTTGACCCTAAGCTTTCTGACTGCAGAGCCTACTCATAACTACTAGATTATCCTCTCTCCTTACAGTGACTTGTAGACTGTCTCAAGGTGTAAAGGATCGGACCTTTAAAAGATAAAATCTGGAATTCAGAAGCTCAACAGCAAAAACATTTATTAAACATTTATGCTTAATCTAGCATGGCATTCATGGGTAATTTCACGTGAGTTGGTGTTTGATGCCAGACCTCTGGAAGCTAATAATCTTAGATAGCCTATAGTTATGGGGGCAACACATTGAAAAACTAGATGTTTGGGGAAGAAATATATTAAGTGAAAATGCAATATCAAACAAATCTGAGAAAGTACATATTGAATAGTGAAGACTCAAAAGATTGTTACTTTGGGGGTGCCTGGGTGGCTCAGTGAGTTAACCCTCTGCCTTCAGCTCAGGTCATGATCTCAGGGTCCTGGAATCGAGCCCCGCATTGGGCTCTCTGCTCAGCCAGGAGCCTGCTTCCCCCTCTCTCTCTGCCTGCCTCTCTGCCTACTTGTGACCTCTCTCTGTTAAATAAAATCTTTAAAAAAAAAAAAAAAGATTGTTCTTTTGAGAGTAACTATTTTAGGAAAATATTTTTTTCAAATTTACCCTTGTGGAGATTTTTTTGGGGGGGAATTGCTTGAATGAAGAGAAAACTTAAATTCTTAGTAGGAAATAGAAGGAAGCTTGGGTTAGTAGTATGGTTGGTAAGAGGGTATGTGGGGTGGTCTTTGAGGCATTAAGCTGGAAAGGAGAAGGGTTTATGGAGCAGGACCTGATAGAAAGCAAAGCTCTTCCAGGTCTTAGTGGAAGTGTTTTGACTAGAGAAGGGGTCAGTAAATGTTATTTTAATAGTAGAATGATGAAATATTCAGGACTTGGGTTGCAAGCAGAAATTCTTGGCATGAAATATGGCAGTCATCTGGATGACAGCTTAGTTAGGTCTTGGAGATCTTGGTTAATTAAATAGCCTAGGTTTGCCCATATTCAGTTGAAGTAGGTAATTTGTTTAGGTTTGCTGATTCTGTTTTCAGTCATCTGTTTTCCTGTATGTAGTTAAAGCATTCATTGAAAGCTTCATCCAACACTGAAATACAGAACTAGTTAAATTTATATATATAAAGTTAAATATAAAACTAGTGAAACAAAATCTTTGATTTATCTGAGATAATATATTTATGTTGGAGTTACCCCTTTGAGGTGTACTCTAAATACTAAGTGAATTATTAATAATATCTAATTGCCTACAAAATCCAAATTATCTTTTTCTTCAAAACTCTGGAAACCTAGATGTCTTGTGCTAATCTGAGAATATGTAAGATATTTTTTCATTATATGATAATTTTAGGAAGATTACTGACATTTTATAGAATCAAGGATCAGCAGGGTTACTTCCATTTTATACTTAATTAAAAGTATTTGAAGTAGGTTTTTATTCTATAATGAAAGAAATAAGGATACTTAATGGAATCCCTGGAGTCCGACATTTCTACTTTTAATATGCTTGTAACATTTGTCCAACACACCACTGTGTTCTGTGAAAAGAGCGATCATTTTCACTGTATGGCATTACAATAGACTATATATCCCCAAGGTCTTCCAAAAGGTCCATGTAAGCCTGACAGCTAGGAAACGTGTACTGTTGTAGAACATAAATTCTGGTGACTTACTGATGCAGGCCTACCCTTGATGGATGGCTCTTTAGAGTAAAAATCACTCAACATACTCAGCTAAATGCTAAGTAATAAAAATATTTCCAAATCATATTCCCTATCATTGAGGACCTCCTTAAATTTAACAGCGGGTTAAAGATTTGGGGTTGGCTTACTGAGGAGCAATCTTTCATTAGAAAATATGCATTTGCTTGTCTTGAAAGTTCATGCATTTAAAGTCCCTGCCAAGCAGCTAGACTTAACCATACTTTCAGCAAGATCTACATTTTCCTTTTTCATTTTCCATTAAGATAAAATGTTAAATTAAATCTGAAATAGCTGACCCCAAACTAAACTTTCCAGGGGACCTTTTCTATACTGGTCTTGCTGAGAAATAATTGTTATTAAATCTAAGTCCTAAGGAATGGTTGGACATTATTCAACATCAGCAATAAAAACAAAATAACTCCTTCAAAGGAAAAAAAGCAAGATTTGGGTTTTTAAATTTTTGTTTATGATAGAAAACTTCAAATCTATTTGGTTGGTTTCACTGCTATCGCAAAGATTAAAAAATAAAAGCTAGGAAAGATTTAAAGAAATTAGAAAATTTAACATTCTATTTACTTCATTTGGTTTTGGGAAAAATAGATTATACTTGTGAAAATGTTTTTTTATTGCAAAATTAAAATATAAATTTTTATAATCAGGCTTGTCCTATACTTGGAATTATCGGTCTGTGGACCCAAGTGATCTATAGTTTTGCAATCTTATCCTGGAAATTCTGGTATCTGCAAGTCCTCTCAGGGACTCTTGGGTATATCCAGATCCAAGTAGCTAGGATGTGCTTGGGAGTGAATTCTAAACCCACATTAGTTTCTGGAGTATTCATAAGCAGATAAGCAAGCCAAGTGTTAGGTCTGTTTGACGGAAGTATATGCTTGGAGAACCTGGGGTATCTCAAAGTAGAGAATTAGATAAGTCATAGACTGTTAACATTGGGTCAAAATAATAACTATTTCCGTTTGGCCAAAATACTTGAAAATCATAATTTATATTTCTACTAAGTTATTATGGTCAAAAGATCTTTTAATTATCTTAAAACTAATCTTGGTTTATTGGCTATTAGGGTCTTCACTTCTCAAAAGCTAATTCATGTGAAAAAGAGAAAAGGCAAATCTTTTCTGAAAAGAGTTGTTTTATTATTTAAAATTTATATCTCATCTTTTCCCAAAATAGGATCTATAGCAGACTTCCTTAGACAAATACAATAAGATTATTAAGTTAGAAACTGTAGATCACAAACCAGATGGAAGGAAGAAGAGACAAATAAGAGTCAACTTCAGTTATTTGGGGTTAATTTGAACCCTGAAATTTACCGTGGCTAATGCACAGCAGAGACCTTGGACAAGACTTATGTTTCCATCGCAAATTGCTGCCTTTTTACCACTTTGCCCTCCACTTATACCCTTGTCTCCCTGGAATTAGAGAAGAGCTGAATTAACTGAAGTATCTCTCACTGGGGTGGGAGTCAAAAGCTATGGCAGCCCCTCCTCATTCTTCACCATCCACCCCCAACTCTCAGCACCATAGGGAAGGGGAAATGCTAGTCCCTTGCTATGCTTTAGTGTTGTTCATCTAGTTAAACTGTTCCTATACAATCAAGAAACTTGTCTATCCCAGGAATCCAGACTGAGGTTAAAGACAAATGAAGGCTGAAAGGTAAAAGAGCTTGACTTAGAATATGGCCTATGGCATTGATGTAGAAGTTTCTGAAGTGCTAATTCACATACTCAGTATTTGCCTCATGACATGCTCCATATTCTATTTTCTTTTCTTTTCTTTCTTTTTTTTTTTTTTTAAAGATTTTATTTATTTATTTGACAGACACAGATCTTTAGTAGGCGGAGAGGCAGGCAGAGAGAGAGGAGGAAGCAGGCTCCCTGCTGAACAGAGAGCCCGATGCAGGGCTCTATCCCAGGACCCTGGGATCATGACCTGAGCCGAAGGCAGAGGCTTTAACCCACTGAGCCACCCAGGCGCCCCATATTCTATTTTCTAAAGAAAACCTAGAAATATGAAATTAAAGGAAGCTAAAATTGCTGAAATGTGTGACTTTGTATCTTTTTTTTTTTAAAGATTTTTTTTATTTTTATTTATTTGACAGAGAAAGAGAGATCACAAGGAGGCAGAGAGGCAGGCAGAGAGAGAGAGAGGAGGAAGCAGGCTCCCTGCTGAGCAGAGATCCTGACGCGGGGTTCAATCCCAGGACCCTGAGATCATGACCTGAGCTGAAGGCAGAGGCTTTAACCCACTGAGCCACCCAGGCGCCCCGTGACTTTGTATCTTAAAACATGGCTTAGGATTCTAATGAATTAAGTATCGAGTGATACACTACATTAATAGCTATTTAGTGGCTCCTAGGCCTCAAGAAAGCCAGAAATGTAGGGGTGTTGTGGGAGAACTGGGCAGAAGTTAGAATGTTGAGTGGCAGGGAGACACTGATGGCAAAAGGCTGCTGAGTAGTTATTGGTTTGTGTGTTCACATGATTAATGATCTTGGATATTCTGAGGTATCCAGGAGCTCTAGGGTGAGAAGAGCAGCTAAAGAAAGACTGTATCCTCTAAATTTCAGTTTTTGCCGCGGTACTGATGCTGCTTGATCTCGGTTTACAAAAGATCACAGAATGAAATCGGAGTTCCCTACTGTTCTAAGGTGATTGTGGGTGGCATCTACCAATGGAATTGAAGGGGAATATTTCCTTCTAGTTTCATCTCAAGACCTGTTTCATTCCTGTGTCTGATTGTGATTTAGAGCCTAAGGACTCCTTTGCCTTGTATGCACTAATAGATATAGACCAATAAGAAGAATCATTAACTAGATTTGTGTAATCTGTTAGTCTAATTTTTTATAAAGATGTATTTATTTATTTGAGAGAGAGAGAGCGTGCAAGTGGCAGGGAGAGGGATAGTCACAAGCGGACTACCCCTAGGGTGAACCCCTGCACTGGGCTCAATTTCACGACCCTGAGATCAAGACCTGAGCAGAAACCAGGAGACACTTAACCGACTGAGCCACCCAGGCGCTCCTCTATGAATCTAATTTTTTGAAGCATTATTGTGTTGCATATTCTGTTTTGTTAATCTATTAACTAAATCTTGGTTTTGAGGGTGTTCTCTTTTGGGGAAAGGGTTTTGATTCTGGTAATTATGAATGTATTAAGAACAGATTTACATGTAGAACAGACAACAGTCAAACGGGAGGCTCTCTAACCTCCATCTTTAATCAGCCAGTTCTTCTCTCAAACCTTTCTGTATGCATTTTTTTTTTTTTCCACGGAAAAATGTACTTTATCTGTTCAAATTAGAATAGTGACTTGGAGAGAAAAATAGGACAAAATGTATTTTCAACCTCCACCAGGGGGACCTATTGCTGCAACTAAAAAATTAAATCTGAGAAGAACATGGATTTCACATGCCAGTTACATGACAGTAATTTTTATTTTTTTAGAAGCACACATACATTTGAAAAAATGCTATTATATTCCATATAATGGTATTTCACATGTTATAATTTTATTTTTACATTATATTTAAAAATTAAAATATAAAAATAGGGATATAAGCCATGAGGTTTTTTTGTTAACCTTTTTTAGTAGACTGACTATACAATGAAAATATAAACTCAGTCTTTATCTGAGAATAATTTATTTAAAATATCTATATGATAATCTACATAAAAGCAGAAAAAATCTTTTTCACAAAACACATTTTTGAATTTTGCCAATTCAGTTCATTTTATTCCCTGCTCTATTGGCTTTTGTCTGGGATTTAAAGGCTTACAGTTTTTATGAAATGTTTTCATTCATATAGTATATGAATACTGTAAGATTCATAATCACAAAGGGGGCAAGTTTTATAGTCACAAAATTGGGAAATCCATATTTTTGCTTCACTTCTAAGAGTGAAGGAAAGGGGACATATTTTGTGCTTTCAGATTATATATGTTTTCTTATATCAGTTACTGTCCTATTTATTCATACCAGTATTTCTTAATACCCCTTAATATTTTTTATGGTTTAAGTAATTCCATTCTATATTCTGGCAGTTTTTATCTGACTCCTATTACTACCTTCTTTTTTATTTTATTGATTAGAAGTAATTTATAGTAATGGTTTTCAGTGATGAGTAGAATTTA
This sequence comes from Enhydra lutris kenyoni, assembly GCF_002288905.1. Taxonomy (NCBI): domain Eukaryota; kingdom Metazoa; phylum Chordata; class Mammalia; order Carnivora; family Mustelidae; genus Enhydra; species Enhydra lutris. Next base: position 15,024,668 of record NW_019154103.1, on the reverse strand, counting down.
CAAATTCTGTGGGGCAAATAATACTATACCCATTTTTCAGATCAGGAAATTGAGGCTGAGAGTTATTGCATTACTTGAGTAATGTCTTATACTCTGCCTTCTGATTCTGAGCCCCAGTATTCTTTCCACAACACCATAGCTGATTTTAATAGTTCCAGATATGGACTAACCATTGTTCCAAGCATACTTCCTCAACCTAGACTAGTGAACTCATAATTTGAGTTAGTGTAACTTCAAATCAGACATGTTTTTCTGCCTTAGATAGCCCTTTGGATAATTTCCATTGTCCTTAGTGAATATCAACACATGGCATTTTTAGTAAGAGGTATTTTTTTGTAGATACTGTAATACTACACTTGGCCCCCTAATGTTGTAATGATGCCTTTGAATTTCTGCTTATGTACACACACACACAAGCACGCACATCATTTTTCTTCCCAAAGAAAAGTTTTAACTCAACATTATGAAGAATGGAATGCAGCTTAAGCAAGATGAAATGAAAGTGTTACCTAGACATATGAAAAGTTTTACTTGTACTAAGAGAAATGCATGGTAAAGTGCATTGAAATACAATTTCATCTGTTATTTTTGTAATAAATTCTGTTAAATGCTGGGATTTGGGGTTAGTAAATAGACCAGACAGTTCTCCACTATTGGGGTTAAAAATTGGTTACAACCACCAACAGGGCAATTGATAACATGTATCAAAACTATAAATGCTCGACAAAAACTATAAGTGGCTCAGCAACGTGTTCTTTGAACTTTAGCCTATGGATACACTTGTACACACATAAAATTACATTTAGGGTTATCATAGGTTATTATCACAAAAAATGGAAGCAAATGTCCCTTGATAGGAGGGTGCTTAAATAGAATACTATACAGCTGTTAAAAAGAACAAGGCAGCTCTATACTGATATGCAAAGAGCTTCAAGCAACATTAAATGAAAACCGCAAGGTACAGAATAGTCTTAAGTTACTTTGCGTAAAAAGGGAAGAATAAGAATATATTCATTTTTCCTTGTATATACATAAACTCTTGAAGGATACACAAAGGATTAATAAAAGTGATTACCTGCTTGGGGTTGAAGGCAAAAGAGGCAACTGGATAGCTGAGGAACAGGTAGAAGAGACACATTTTCTTTAGAACCATGAGAATATTTTACCCATTTTTAAAATGTATGTGAGAAAGAATATATAAGCCAGAGATTAAGTAGACATAATTTTGCTCCCTAAAATGACAATAAAGGAATTTTTTTTTTTTTAAAAGGCTTAACACTTGCAAGAACAGAGAATGGAAGAGGAAGAAACAGCAAATTTGGGGAAGTTGGAAAGCAGGTGCATGAATGGTACTGACTTAGCAGAGCTACAAAACCAAATTCTTTGCTGACAGTGGGAAAAGCTGAGAAGCTTTCACATTGCAGATTCTCCAAAATGCTTAGGAATTGGCTTTACCAGGTATCTCTGGAAATGAGATTGAAGGTGGGGCTAAAAATGGGAGGATTGGTTGGCAGCCTCTTTAAGAAGCTGTTAAATCCCCAATTGCACAGCCAGGCAAATTCTCTTTCCCAGTCTTCAGGTTTAGCCTCTGGAATGGGGGGAACAGCACAACAAAAAACTAAACAAAATACTCCATAAAACTCTCTGGATTGAGATGTACTGGGAAGGGGAGGAAGGGGGCAGTAATTTACTGAAAACAAAGTGATTAATTGAGCATTTGCATACTGAGTACCAAGACCCTCTCCCTTGCCTCTCTTTTCCCAGTTGGTGCCCAGATTAACAATCCAGTTTAGGTTGAAGATGCTTCATTATGAAATCTGGCCAGTCAAGAGAAAAGACATCTGGGGAACCCAATGAAATGACCAACCAAAACACTCTACAGTAAATCTCATAGTTGACAAGTGCTAGCTAGCATGAACTAAGAGCTTTTAAACAACTTTTTAGTGCCTCCACTTTTAAATGTGAAAAACCAAAGTTACTAAGGAATTGAGGAGAGTTTTAACAATGAGAGATAAAGACTATAGTGGATGCTGTGTTGGATTGCTCAGAGCTGCCCTTCAAGAACTGAGGCATTCCTTCCTCCAGCTGCTTAATGTTGGCCTGAGGGCTGACAGCCGAATGGCTGTATAGTGTCACTTTACCCCAGGCTTACATCTCTTCCCAGAGCAGACCACATCCAGTCTGGTTGAGATACAGGGTTTCAGTTGTGAACACAAAGATATGTTTCCTTTGCCTCATTTAGGACAACCTCTAAAGGGCCATCCCATCTCCAGAGCTCCCTATGGGATTGGCAGCTGCAAGTGCATCACAATTCAGTTTCTTAGTTGCTTAAAGCTGTTGCTCTTGAAGGCACTCCCCAATTAACCATCTGGCCCTAAATCTCAGTCTCAGGAAACACTGCTCACCGCACAATCCCAAACAAATAAATAGAAAAAAGGTAGGAAGAAAAACATTAGTAACTTTCGGTAGATAAGAGAAGATACTCTTCTGACGTTCTCCAATCTGAACTGCTCTTAGGCTTAGAGGATGACCTGTTCAGATTGGAGCAGGTCAGAAGGATTCTGGCAGAAATTATTCAAGAAGATGAATTTACTAGAATACCTAATGTGAATAAAAAATTAAGAGACTCAACAATTTTCAGAGAATTTGGGGTTAAATAAGCAAATGTAAAAGCAAGACCATTATTAACTCCAGTGAAATGAAAATCGATGCAAGAAAAAAAGTAGTAATAATGTCCTTTATTGGTTGACTCCAAAAAAAAAAAAAAAAACCCCACATCATAAAAGGTAGATATTGAATATTGATCTAACCAAAATTTGTGAAATCATATTGGGATGATGAGGGAAGTGTGTGTTGTATACATGTGTGTATATGCTCATGCATGCATATTTGCTGGAGTTAGAAATAAATGTTCATCTTCTATAGATAGAACTATTAATGTAAGCATGGAGTGTACTTTAGAATTAAGAGCATAAACTGAGTCCAGACTACCTAGGTTTGAATTGTAGCTCTGCTACTTTCCGGTAGTATGATCTTGGGCAAATTACTTCTCCGTGCATCAGTGCTTATATGTAAGAGGGAGATAATAATAATAATACAAATCACACAAGGTTATTGTGAGGATAATATAAATGTGAGCTTATACTGTTTTATAGTAACTACGATATAAATATTTTCAATTTATGTTATCTGTTATGGACTGAACTGTTTCCCCCACAAATTCATATCTTGAAGCCCTAACCCCCCGCTCCCAGTACCTTACAGTGTGACTGCATGTGGAGATTCACGCATGTGCCTTTGAAAGAGGTGATTATGTTAAAATGAGATTCTTAGGATGGGTCCCAGTCTACTCTGCCTGGTGTCCTTATGAGAAAAAGAGATTACAACATACAGAGACAGACACAAAGGATGCATGGGGACAGAGAAAAAACCATGCATGACACAGTATTTCCTTCTTACAGATGGCGTACGGAGAAGGTGGAGGTCTGCAAGCCAAGGGGAAATGCCTTAGGAGAGGCCAAACCAGCTGACACTTTGATTTTGGGTCTTCTAGCCTCTAGAACTATGAGAAAATAAATGTATTACTTAAGCCACCCAAGCTATGAACTTTGTTATAGCAGTCTTAGCAAACAAATACATTATCATGTTATTGAAAGATTGGATGGAATACCATCAGATTCATTTTAAAGAGCTGAGAGTGTTTGCCTCTGAGAAGCAGGATATGATGGTGGGGAAGAGAGATTGCATTGTTTTTTTAAGTGAAAACTTTATAGAACTCATCAGTTTCTTTAACTATGTATACTTATAACTTTGATAAAAGTACAGACAAAGAAATGGAGGGCAGTGTCTGAAAAAAAACCAGAGTTAACCTCTTCCCTTTTTTCATCTGAGTGATTAAGAAGTCTCTGAAGTTCTCTTTCAAGCACTGTGGACATCTGGGGTTCTATCAAAGATGCCATCAAATGGGGATTAATGGCACTTTGGGCACTATTAATGCCTGCTAAATTTAGTCTAGCCTCAGTACTGTCCAAGTAGCTAATTAGGACTCATTGCTCCTGGGTAGTAACCTGACTTCATCAATAACTCTTTTGTAGCTGAGCCCTTTCAGAGAGATTGTGAAGTTCTCACAGCACTTGATAAGAGATGTTATATATTTGTTATGGGGATAATATTTTTTGTATTGTGTTTCCATATGGTTTCCTTTATCTGGCCTCTGTTTTCTCTCCCTGTGGCCCTTCTGACAGGGAAGATATAATCAGTTAGTAATAGAAAACCAACTAGAAATGTTTGACCGTAATGAAATATTCTCACACGTAAGAAGAAATCCTGAGATGGTTGGTTAGTGGACGCGGAGTCTAGTTCAATGGCTCAATAACATTTTCAAGGACCAGGGTTTCCTATCCTTATTCTGGGCTGCAACTTGTAGCATGCTGGCTACTCTCTTCGTAGGTGCAAGATAACTGACAGCACCAGTTCCAGACCTCATGTCCTCAGAAACATTTTTCAAAGGCTGCACGAGAGAAGACATCCATATTCATATCCCTCTATAAGAAAGGAACCTTTTGCCAGAAGCCTCCAGCACAGTTCTCTTTACATCTCAATGACCATAATTGCATAGCATGTCATTCCTGAACTAAGTAGCCAGAGTAATGGAATTAACAGGGTTCCCTTAATCCAAATAATATTCCGAAAATGGAGAGTCTCAGGCTCCCCTGAAACATACCTCTGATCCATACTTGGATAAAGTCAGGATTATTTTAGCAAGGAATAAGAGAGTTGAAGGGCAAGTGTCATGAAATAGGGAAGAATGTATATATATTTTAGCAACAGTTCTGGTGTGATGGGAAGGGGAAGTAGAAAATTCTTTCACTGGGAAGGGAAGAGAGAGAAAGGAAGGTGGTAGATCAGAGATGAATGTTCTGGCTCCCTACCTTGAGGTTTAGAGTTAGGGAGGGGTATTGTGGGCAGAAATTAAGGGTGATAGAAGCAGCCAGAGTCTTGATGAAGGGACCCTTAGTCCTAGCTTCTCAAGACAGCCCAAGAAATTCTAGGTTTTTTAGGGAATCCTAATGTAAGTAAATCAAATTTGATTTGGGCTTTAAAAAAAAATGCATGCATTAAAATATTTTTTATTATGTAAAGATAACCATGATTCAGTACAGAAACAAGCAACCAGGTTACTTATATTTATTTTGTTCGCACTATGTTTTCTTTTTGCTACATATGTTTAACCAGGTGGAAAACAACAGAAAATTTTCATTTTTAAAAACAAATATAACCTGGTCAGGAATTGAATTTACGTTCTAATTGCATTATAATAAATCAGGAATGTTTATGGTCCCATCTAGCACCCAGTTAAAACTCAACACATGTATAACAATAATAAGAAAATTTGTTGGCCAAAATGTTGTAATAGCTACTCAAAATACATGAATAAATTTTAATATTCAGAAAAGAAATAACAGACATACAGAGTGTATTTGAGGCACATGTATCATTTGAACAAGTGCCAGAGTTATGTAGCTAAAGATTAAAGTGTGATTTAGAGATATATTCACGCTGTATGCATGTGCATCGCCTCCATTAGCATTAATAGAATTTACATGCACACAGAGAACCGAAATTTGTTGAAAGGCAAAGGAGGAATGATTTTTAACTCTGCCTGTAATTCTAGAAGCATGGGACTATATTATTAAAAGCTCTGTGAAAGGCCTTAATTTAGGAACTGAGATATAGAAGCTTGATATCAAACTACTACATGTATACTTTGTTTGTATTATTAGAGAAAAGTGAGCCAGGCAGGCTAAAGAATCTGTCAAAGACTGTTATGGGATCATAGTACTGTGTGGGAAACAATATATGCGTTTTGGATGTGGAATAGTTTGAGGAATATGAACAATTTCTAATCTGAGACAAAATGTAATTGTTGTCCTTGTAACCATTAGCCGGCGTGTGCATGTGCTCACACACACACACCAGTTACTTATATTACTTGTATTCACCTATGAGCACCTGTTCCCTATCCAGGCTTTAGGAAAATATAAATACTTGACTATTGAGTATAGACTTTTTTTTTCTTGCTGCAAAAATAGCAAAACAATTGTTGGATCGCAAGTTTCCAGGGAAATTTGGGGGTGAACTGGAGGGAAAAGTAAATTTGTATCTTCCTCCCATGTACTCCTTACCTGGAAATGAATCTCATTAAATATACCCATTCCTTTACTAAGCATTAGGAAGAAATAAATTAGTTAAATAATTAATCAGACCAAGATGGTGACAAGTGATAGGCTTAACTTTCTGTGGGAATAATTGTATTTGAAAGTACAGCTTATTTTGGAAAGCCCCTTGGCAATATAGTCATTGATTCATTTGCCACATTCTTATTTAATGTCTACTATGTGCCAGCCACTTTTCTGGCTTTGCTGACCCAGAGGCAAATAAGGTAAATTTTCTGATGGACTTTACAAGTGAGCAATATGCATGAAGAACTTCAAAAAATTTCTGCACTTTTTGGTTGTTAACATATCTGTATTAACCCGATCTGATAAAAACTTAGAGATTTGCACAAAGATTGATGCATATAAATTCCCACTGCATCATTATTAAATGCTCAGATCATTTTGCATGTTTTGAAATTCTCTATAATAAGAAATGGATATTTCTATCGATTAAAAAGGAGTACTTTTAATTGTCTTGTTTTTTTTTCTGCCCTTTTTTTGAAATTTCTGAGCATACATTTCTTTTTTAATTATAAATGTTTTTTAAAGACCCTTTTAATGTAAAGATGCAGAACTGATGAACTTTGGGGATAGAAGATATTTGTAAAAAGCAAATCCTCATGATTTCCCTTGCTTACACGCATTGTCTTCCCCTGATTTTTGAAAGATTGCTATTGCTTGTGCCAGAATCCTATAGTGGATTCTTCTGTCTCATACGAAACTAGCTCAGAAATGTTTGAGGTGCTGAGTGTGAGTAGAAATACTTGAGCCAGAATTGAGCTTTAAGTGAGAATATAGTGCAGAAGGAGCCTGGGTGTTTTCCTATTTCTTACTAAGAAATGTGATTGTCAGGTGCTCAAATGCAAAATATGTCATAATGTATTCACAGCTATTCCATTTACTTCTAGGCAATGGAAGGATTGAAAGTTCCACCCCCTGTGAAGTTAGGTAGACTATGTCACGTGATTTGGCTAATGAAATCTAGCAGAAATGCTGCATGTCAACCAGAGGTGGTAATGGGAAGAGCCTGTCTGTACTCCATGGGGTTCCCTTGCTGTTGATGATTATGAAGCTCTGTGTTAAGATGGGGCTTCTACAGCCTGGGTTTCCTAGTGACTTAGTGATAGGATTGAAATCTCCTGTGTTCCTCCTTTGATATTTAGTGTGGAAGGAATTACAGGGTTGTGTTAAGTTACTGCACTTTAGAAGTTGTTTATTATTACATCACAGTCCAGTCCCATGGAACTAATGAAAAAGGTAAACAAAAATTATGGTATTTAGGTATCTTTTTTAAATTTAAATTTAATTTAAATTTTATTTTATTTTTTTTTTGACAGACAGAGATCACAAGTAGGCAGAGAGGCAGGCAGAGAGAGAGGAGGAAGCAGGCTCCTGCAGAGCAGAGAGCCCGATGTGGGGCTCGATCCCAGGACCCCGGGATCATGACCCGAGCCGAAGGCAGAGGCTTTAACCCACTGAGCCACCCAGGCACCCCTAAATTTAAATTTTTAAAATTAACATAAAATGTATTATTTTCCCCAGGGCTACAGGTCTGTGAATCATCAGGCTTACACATTTCATAGCACTCACCATAGCACATACCCTCTCAATGTCCATAACCCAGCTGCCTCCATAAACCATATCCCTCCTCCTCCACACGCAGCAACCCTCAGTTTGTTTCATGAGATTAAGCGTCTTTTATGGTTCGTCTCCCTCCCAATCCCAACTTGTTTCATTTTTTCCTTTCCTATCCGCCCAACCCCCCACGCTGTCTCTCAAATTCCTCCCCTCTAGTTCCATCCACGTTGTTGCAAATGGCAAGATTTCATGTTATGATGGCTGCATAGTATTCCAGTGTGTGTGTGTGTGTGTGTGTGTGTTGATATATATATATATATATATATATATATATATATATATATATATATATCACATCTTCTTTATCCATTCATCTGTTGATGGACATCTAGGCTCTTTCCATAGTTTGGCCATTGTGGACATTGCTGCTATAGACATTCGGATGCATGTGCCCCTTTGGATCACTACATTTGTATTTTTAAGGTAAATACCCAGTAGTGTGATTGCTGCGTCATAGGGTAGCTCTATTTTCAACTTTTTGAGGAACCTCCATACTGTTTTCCAGAGTGGTTGCATCAGCTTGCATTCCCACCAACAGTAGGAGGGTTCCCCCTTCTCCACATCCTCGCCAACATCTGTCATTTCCTTACTTGCTAATTTTAGCCATTCTGACAGGTGTGAGGTGGTATCTCACTGTGGTTTTGATTTGTATTTCCCTGCTGTCGAGTGATGTTGAGCACTTTTTCATGTGTCTGTTGGCCATTTGGATGTCTTCTTTGCAAAAGTGTCTGTTCAGTCTTCTTGCCCATTTCTTGATTGGATTATTTGTTCTTTGTGTTGAGTTGGGTAAGTTCTTTATAGATTTTGGATACTAGCCCTTTATCTGATATGCCATTTGTGAATATCTTCTCCCATTCTGTCAATTGTCCTTTGGTTTTGTTGACTGTTTCCTTTGCTGTGCAAAAGCTTTTGATCTTGATGAAGTCCCAATAGCTCATTTTTGCCCTTACTTCCCTTGCCTTTGGCGACGTTCTAGGAAGAATTTGCTGTGGCTGAGGTCAAAGAGGTTGCTGCCTGTGGTTCTTCTCAAGGATTTTGATGGATTCATGTCACACATTGAGGTTTTTCATCCATTTTGAGTCTATTTTTGTGTGTGGTTTAAGGAGATGGTCCAGTTTCATTCTTCTACATGTAGCTGTCCAATTTCCTGAACACCATTTGTTGAGGAAACTTTTTTCCATTGGACATTCTTTCCTGCTTTGTTGAAGATTATTGACCATAGAGTTGAGGGTCCATTTCTGGGCTCTCTGTTATGTTCCATTGATCTATGTGTCTGTTTTTGTCCAGTACCATATTGTCTTGATGATTACAGCTTTGTAATAGAGCTTGAAGTCTGGAATTGTGATGCCACCAACTTTGGCTTTCTTATTCAATATTCCTCTGGCTATTCTTTTCTTGTTCCATATAAATTTTAGGATCATTTGTTCCATTTCTTTGAAAAAAGTTGATGGTACTTTGATAGGGATTACATTAAATGTGTAGATTGCTTTAGGTAGCATAGACATTTTCACAATATTTGTTCTTCCAATCCATGAGCATGGAATATTTTTCCATTTCTTTTGTCCTCCTCACTTTCTTTCATGAGTAATTTATAGTTTTCTGAGTATAGATTCTTTGCCTCTTTGGTTAGGTTTATTCCTAGGTATCTTCTGGTTTTGGGTGCAATTGCAAATGGGATTGAGTCTTTAATTTCTCTTTCTTCTGTCTTGCTGTTGGTGTATAGAAATGCAACTAATTTCTGTGCATTGATTTTATATCCTGACACTTTACTGAATTCCTGTATGAGTTCTAGCAGTTTTGGAGTGGAGTCACTTCTCCGCACATCCTACCTTCTGGAAAGTGGTTGATTCTCTGTTACTAGAATTGTTCTTCTCCTCTTCTATCTCCTGTTGAGTTTGTAGGTGTTCAGAATGGTTTGATAACTATCTAGGATCTGAGGATACCTCGGTCTCATACTCCTCTGCCATCTTGCTCCTTTTCTATTTAGATATCTTAACAACAGAGATTTCCATCCACAGATCACTCACTGAATAGTTTCTCTTTCAAATGAATAATTTGATTTTTTTTTAACCCAAGTGGTTATCATACACTAATGAATAAGGAAGAGTTGAAATCTCAGACATCAACTCATTTATACTTCCAATATCCACCCCTTCTAGTGCAAAGAATGTCTCTAGGTTTTAACTTACTTACTTACTTACTTACTTTCTTTCTAAAGATTTAATTTATTTATTTGACAGAGAGAGAGAGAGAGAGAGAGAGATCACAAGTAGGCAGAGAGGCAGACAGAGAGAGAGGGGGAAGCAGGCTCCCCACCAAGCAGAGAGCCTGATGTGGGGCTTGATCCCAGGACCCTGAGATCATGACCTGAGCCAAAGGCAGAGGCTTAACCTACTGAGCCACCCAGGTGCCCCTCTAGTTTTTAACTTTAACTTTTCTGCGGGTCATACCAGTCACAGGATGGTGGGAATTGTTCTGGCATGGCTCTAGAATAATAAAATCTCTCTCTCTATATATATATATAGAGAGAGAGAGATCTCCACCCCCACCCCTATTCCTCACATAGAGCTCTTGAAATCTTTGTAAATAGGGGTGCTAGGAGAATCTTTTTGTCTTAATATTTATCTTTGACCTCACTTTCTGACACAGAGCTCTTAAGACCCTTGTAATCTCTGAGCAATAGGAGTGCCCAACACAGAGCTCCTAAATTCCTTGGAATTTTCTGGGTGATAGGAATGTCATGTTCTAATGAGTTGACTCTGGGTGGGCTTCTGGGTGGGGGCTGGTCACCAAAAAAGACCAAGTCATGATTTTAGAAGTTTTGATACAACTTTTGTATCAACATGAAAGGGACTGGAAGAGATTATGCTGAGTGAAATAAGTCAAGCAGAGAGAGTCAATTATATGGTTTCACTTATTTGTGGAGCATAACAAATAACATGGAGGACATAGGGAGATGGAGAGGAGAAGGGAGTTGAGGGAAATTGGAAGGGGAGATGAACCATGAGAGACTATGGACTCTGAAAAACAATCTGAGGGTTTTGAAGGGGTGGGGGTGGGAGGTTGGGGGAGCCAGGTAGTGGGTATTATGGAGGGCATGTATTGCATGGAGCACTGGGTGTGGTGCATAAACAATGAATTCTGTTACGCTGAAAAGAAATAAATAAAAAAGAAAGAAAGAAAAGAAAAAAAAAAGAAGTTTGAGATTTTCAGCATCACCCTTCATTCTCTGGAGATAAGAGAGAGGCTGGAAACAGTTAATATTCCATCATACCTATGTAAAAAAGCCTCCGTAAAAACCCCCATAGGACAAGGTTCATGGAGATTCTGGATTGGCAAACATATTCATGCTGGAAGATGGTATGTCTTCATGGAGACTGGATCTCCTGTGCTTGAGACCTTCCCAGATCCTATGTATCTCTTTATCTGACTGTTCATCTGTATCCTTTTATCACATCCTTTATTATATAATAAACTGGTAGACCTGTATGTTTCTCTGAGTTATGTGAGCTATTCTAGCAAATGATTGAATCTGAAGAGGGGGGTCATGGGAATCTCTACTTTGTAGCTAAGTTAGAAGTTGTGGCAACCTGGAAACCTACTACTTACAGTTGGCATCTAAAATTGGGAGCAGTATTGTAGGACTGACCCCTTAACCTAACCCCTAACCTGACTAATTCTAGTTAGTGTCAGAATTGAATTGAATTGTAGGACACCCAGCTGGTGTCACAGAAAACTGCTTAGTGTGAGGGAAAAAAAAAAAAAAAGAAACTCCACACATCTGGTGTCAGAAGTATTGTGAGTGTGGTAGCAGTGTGAGAGTAAAGGAGAAACACAGAGAAGTGAGTTTTTCCTTACAAAAGGCCCATTACCTATAATCAAATCTACCCATAGAGGGTCAGAGAACAGTGTGTGAGTTCTTTCGTGGCTCAGCCACAAAAGCCATCTACAAAAATAGGACCATTGCTTTAGATGAGGGTAAAAGATCTTTGAAACCTTGACCTTGGAGAATGGAGAATGCTTAGTATTTTTGTTTACTTATTTTTATTTATGTTAAGCTAGAAGTTTCTAAGTATGATTCTGTGATTCACAGTTTACCTACTACTTTGTAACCATACTGTTACATTTCAAGTAAGTTGTGACAAACTGAAGGGACTTTTGTTTGTTAACTCTGCAAAGTAACCATTATAAACAAATGACATGCTTTTATAAAATAGATAATTATGAAGCATCTAAGATCATACACACTTTCCTTGGTGCTTATGTTTTATTGGTTTTCTCTGCAGATTAATTTTTTTTTCCTCCAAATAGTCACCCCAAAGTTCCCAAATTTATATAAGCTCAGTTTTTACCACCAGCAGAGACAAATTAGAATGTTTCAATCCTAAATACAATTTCCTGGAAAGAGAATCTGATTGGACAAGCTTTAGTGTAGTATCCAAATCTAGCCCTATTAATTGTGGCCTATGGCCAACAGGTTACCAAGTTAACACATCGGTTCCATGACTCCTCTCTGGATGGAGTAGAATATTTGCTCTCAGAGAAGGAGGCTGACAACCCACAATGTATAGGCTGCAGGTAGAAGTTGAAATACAGTACAGTTGGAAATCATTGCCCTAGCGTATTATTAGTACAATTAAATTAGTAGTATACCCTCAAAGTATTTAACCATCGCAACAACAACAATAAAATTGTTCCTTTGAGCTATTATACCTGTTAAAATATTTTATATGGTTTTTATTTAAATTAATAATATAAAGAGAAAATGTGATTTGGGGCACATCATTTTTAACAACTTTACCATTAAAAATGACTGTATACAATCATAATCTCAATGAATATATAATAACATATGGAGATGAGAATGAGTTTTTGAATAAAGTTTATAGAAAGTATATGAAATAGTGATTTGAATGATTTAAATATCACTAGAAGAGGTATTTTATAAATCAAAAAATATATTTCAAATTCCAAACTCAAGGAAGTAAAGAAAGTGTTAAAGATTTGCATTAGGGCAGTGTTTTCTAAAGTATTGGTTTACAAGCTGGGCCTCCAAAAGGTTCTATGTTGTATGTAGGAGAACTGCTCACTGTGTTCACCTTTTGAAAATTCACGTTTCATATTTGTATATCAGAAGCTCATAGGAGTGATAGTTGTTTAACTTTGTAACCCAAAATAAAAATGTTGCAGAATTAGTGTTATGAACTCAGCAAGTTGTCTTACTTTCAGGGCTTCATATCACCCACTACCTGTTCTTTTTTGTTTTTGTTTTTAAGATTTTTATTTATTTATTTGACAGAGAGAGATCCCAAGTAGGCAGACAGGCAGGCAGAGAAAGAGGGGGAAACAGGCTCCTCCCCGAGCAGAGAGCCCAATCTGGGGCTCGATCCCAGGACCCTAAGATCATGACCTGAGCTGAAGGCAGAGGCTTAACCCACTGAGCCACCCAGGTGCCCCTACCTGTTAGTTTTTATATTCTCCTATAGTCAGTTGGAATTACTGTATTCTAATAGTACATGTTTTAGAAAAGAATGAAAAGAACAAAGGTCAGGCAAGTGTTGGCATTTGTCAGTCTCCTCAAATTCTCTTTGGTATTCAAACAACCCTTAATAGAGACCATATCACTAGGAGGGTATGTTGTTAATTATTGATAATTGATGGATTATCAGTTTGTGTTGGACAACTCCACAAACCCCTGAAATGAGCATATGTTGTGAAGTTAGGCTTAGTCATTTTAATCTATACTTTTATATACTGCAAGCATCTCATCTCCATGGATACCATAACAAACAGATGTTTTGGAAAAGAAAAAAAGATAAGACTTCACTTTATTCTTCACCAAGCAAGTTATAGCTTTAGTCATTTGTACATTTATCCAACTAATGCTTATTGAACATTTACTGTGTGTGGGACACAATGTCAAGTTAGGCAGTCCCACCCTTTCAGAATTGACATTTTGTCATGAGAAAGAAGCTTGTCTACAATCTGATGCTAAATATTACACTATATTCCAAGAATAAATACAGATTTTGGGGGGTCTGTAGGCTTTGGGGCTGGTATGAAGGAGGTTTGAGGTTGACTATTAGCCAATTACTGAAGGCTTAGCATAATAGTTCTTAAACTTTAGTGTAAGTATGCATTAGCATCATCTAGCAGTTTGTTAAAACACAAATTCCTGCCCTCAACCCCAGAGTTCCTAATTCAATAAGTCTAGTGCGAAGACTGTGAACTTGCATGTCTAACATGTACCTAGGAAATGCTGATGCTGCTTGTCTTGGGACCACACTTTGATAATCACTAACATAGGGAGTGTATTAGTTAACTATTGCTACTATAACAAATTACCCCAAAATTAGATGACTTAAAACAATAAGTATTTATTATCTTACGTGGTTTCTGTGGGCCCAGGAAACTGAGAGTCCTTAGCTGGACGGTTTTGTCTTGAAGTCTTTCATGGGATTGTGGACATTGGTTAGAGCTGCAGTCATCTAAAGGCTTGACTGGGACTGGAAGATCCACCTCCTAGGTGGCTCATGCATGTGTGACTATTGGCAGGAGGCCCCAATTTCTCACTGGTTGTTGGCAGAAGGATTCAGTTCCTCATCACAGCTATGCCTTCCTTATCTCTTCATAGGGATGCTTGACTATCCTTATGTCATGATATCAGGCTTCCCCCTGAGCAAGTGATCCAAGATCAGGAACAGGAGGAAGCCGCAAAGACTTTTATGAAAATTGTACATGATTACATCAACCACATTTAATGGGAGGGAAATTAGCATCCACCTTTTGGAGGGAGAAGTATCAAGAGACTTGTGGATGTATTTTAAAACCAGTATAGAGATTATACTCTAGTACTTCACTAATAATTAATTTTTACTTAACTATTAGTAAGTTAATCAGTGACTAACTCTTCCAGGCTGATAATATGATAGAAGCAGAAATGTTGCGTGGTGAGAATTCAATAGCCAGAGTTGATTATTACTATATTTTTACTTTCTGTGATTTCAAAATATTTTGGAAATGATATTAGTATAACAGTATTACTCATATTTTGAATATTGCTTATATTTTGGCTATTCCTATTTCGTTTAAGTAAAGAGACTAGGCTGTCTCTTTATTTTATGTGTGTATCTATGGATGGGTGAATCTATGTAGCTCTGAGTGTAAGTTTGAACTAATAAAGGTTAAGAACATGAGGTTTGGTGTTTGAGGCCTGGCTCCATCCCTTACTAGCTGTGTCATCTTAGGTAAGTTATTTAGCCTCTCTAGAATTCAGTCATCTTCCTCATCTGTAAAACAGATTTAATAACAGTTCCACTTTATAGAATAGTTCTGAAGATTAAATGAGACACTAAACGTTAAAGACCTTAGAAAGTACTTGAATATTTTTGTTTCGTTATTTATGGATACACACACACACACGCACACACACACACACACACACACACACATTAAAATAGAACAATTCAAAAGGGATTAAAATAAAAAATACACATTGAATTTAGAGCATAGCAGACTCCCTAATGTTTGGAGAGTTAGAAAAATTTATATCTCAGTCAGACAGTTTTAAATTAAACTCTCTTCTGTTTAAAGGAAACAACAACAACAAAAAAAAAACAATTCAGCTATTTCTTGTAACTTGCACTCTAGCCCTTGCTATATGGTTTCCCTTTATCCTTCTCCATTCTTCCTCCACTCTTAAGGAACACCCCCTTCCCCAAACTTCTTGCATTTTAATGCAGAGAAATGTAGTCCTCCCTTTCTTTCTTTTCCCCCTTATGACCTGATTTTTTCCCATGGGTCAGCAGGATATTTTCCTATACAAATATCATTTTTTTGCTCTGTAAGAAGAATTCTGGTGCCAGTTATTTAATATATATTTTAAATTCTGCCATTATAGATTAATTCTTAAAATATTAGCAACCATGGCTACTGATTATGCACTGTTTGTGGTAACCATGAATAAGCTGAGCTTATGACCTACTCAAATAGAAAGGAGGCAAATTGTAGGTCTGGTGCATACCAGGACTTGGTAAATCCTGAGGAATTATGTATCATGAACATTGTTTTTAATAATCCCAATTGTCACTTTGTATTCCATGTCACATAATTCTGACTAATGAAAATTTTAAAACCTCAATTTACCAGAAGACAACTAACCTCAATTTGAACCTTTAAAAGACAGAGGTAAAATTCAGGGTTATCGGATCTTAGATTCTGGCCCAGGATTCTGTGTCTTTAACATCAGAGGTGTAGAAAAAATGATTAGTGGTCAGGAAGATGGCTGAGGTGTTAAGTCTTGTCATCAAAAAAGGCTTTTTTGTGTTGTGTATCCTTACTTAATGCTTCTCTGTTTCGTCTTAAGATCAGAATCAGGATCACCCCAGAGTTACATACATAATATCAAATCAAGTGGAATCTCTTCAGGTAGAGCCCCAGGATCTGCACTGTAGCAAGTTCTCCACTAATTCTTCTGCACTATAAAATTTGGTCTGCTCAATTAAACAGTTTTAGAAAGATGTCCAATAACAAACTTGAATCTACAAAAAGGATTTTCCCATTCATGATTAGTTAGCCAAAGATTATATTAAACAATCTAATTGTCCTTGCTAATTGAAATTGGTGGGTTGATCAGTTTTCTTTTTAAGATTCTGTTTGTACCTTTTAGTTAGACAGTCAGTGTAGCAGTGAATATTTAATGACTGGTTTTAATGAGATAGGTAGTAGAAGAATAGAGAGGTATAGAGTGAGAAAAGGTTAAGAACTCAGGTCTCCTTACTTCTAGACCAGTGCTATTTGTGTGGGTTTTTTCTTTCTAGGGCTTTTCACCTCTTGTGTTCTGTTTTTAGTTTTTAGGGTCTTGTTTTTGTTTTTTACGATTTTGTTTATTTATTTGACGGAGAAATAGAGCCAGAGAGCACAAGTGGAGGGAATGGCAGAGAGAGAGAGGGAGAAGCAGGCTCTGCCCTGAGCAGGGAGCCTGATGTGGGGCTCGATCCCAGCATCCTGGGATCATGATCTGAGCCAAAGGCAGATGCTTAACCATCTGAGCCACACTGGCACCCCCACTTTTAGTTTTAACAAAATTAAAACTTCCCTCATTTATTTTGATTTTTTTTTTCAGGTTTCATTAGGGGTGTGTGTGTGTGTGTGTGTGTGTGTGTGTGTGCGTGCGCACTATGGTTAGAAAGATCATAGGCTTTGAAATCAAACTGAATTGTGAATTCCAGTTCTGCCACTTACTATCTGAGTGACTGTGAGCAAATTTAATAAGTTCTGTGAACCTCAGCCTGTTAATGGAATAATTTCTACATTATAAGGTTATTGTAAGGATGAAACAAATAGATGCTTACATTTCTTTCCTTTACTTTTTCCTTAGAGAAATTCTGGCCAATGTATAAAAAAATATTTAGATTAATTTAACTCAAGTAATGGTATTTATCATTTTCAAATTATCAAATTATTTGTGTTTACTTTTTCCTAATAGGCAGTTTGAAGATGAGCAAGGGTGTTTTTCTGATTAATTGGTTGTTCTTTCACTTCACAGTAGGTAATATTGATCTGTCTTTGTAAGGAAAGCATGTATCAAAGTTGGAAGGTACCAAGCAGTCTCTTACTCAGACCATATCTCCTTTAAGACAGTACCAGGATCCATGCTTTAGGAAGTGCAAGGGAGAGAATTTTAAGTTATATGTGCCCTCAGGTGTCTTGGATTCACTGATAGAGAGACACAATAAACAGACAGAAAGGTAAATAAAAATAGAAGACTTACATAACATTTAAAACAACTTTAGAAGAGCTGACTGACCTGTGCAGTGACTAATTGTCATAATGCTCACCATTAGCATGAATATGTGCTAATGCAATTCTCTGAAGACGAGTCAACTTTTACATAAAATAAAAGCATCCACCTGAAGCTGATATTGGCAACCAGAATTATGTTTTTCCTCCTCCTATTTCCAGGACAACCCAGGGAGGACGCAAAGGAATTCTGTCCCTACTTATTTACCAATCTCTATTGTTAGTTCATGAGACATAAAACTCGACCTTACTTTTTAGTGTTAGAAATTATTCAGGAGAACAGCATTGAAGTTTGTAGTATGTAATCTTTTTTTGTAATGATCAAAATAGGCAAAGAGAAGGACTAAAATGATCGAGCAGATGGAATGTTTCCTTTGTCCTGCTTGCGGTATTAGAGCATATGATATAAACAATGGCTTATGCTTTGATTCTAAACACCCTTTAATAATGAGTGGGGAAGCTGAATCTGTATACCTAGACAAAGTAAAATTAAAAAATCAAACAAAGGTTAAATTACTTAATTTTAGGGTGCCTGGGTGGCTCAGTGGTTGAATCCTCTGCCTTCGGCTCAGGTCATGATCTCAGGGTCCTGGGATCGAGTCCCGCATCAGGCTCTCTGCTCAGCAGGGAGCCTGCCTCCTCCTCCTTTCTCTCTCTGCCTGCCTCTCTGCCTACTTGTGATCTGTCAAATAAATGAAAAAAAAAAAAATCTTAAAAAAAAAATAAATTAAAAAAAATTACTTAATTTTAGAACCTAATTTGAATATTTCAGGTATTTATTTTTTTCCACACTTTACCTTGCCATCAGTGATTTTTTTTTTTTTAGGATTTATTTTATTTTTAAGTAATCTCTACACCCCATGTGGGGCTTGAACTCACAACCCCGAGACCAAAAGTTGTGCGCTCCGCTGTCTGAGCCAGTCAGGTACCCCACACCAGTGACTTTTTTTTAAAAATTTCATGTTTTCCTCCCTTATTTCATTTAGGTTGTGTAGGATTTCTATATGTGTGTGAGTGTTATCTATATGAACACTTCCATATTTTCTGGTCTTATTAGTTCCATGCCCATACTGATTTTTTTCTGCTCTAGCCCTGGAATCAGCCATTTCTCCAAAGAGTCCTGGTTCCTTTTATTTATGTCTTTAGAAGCCAAGGTGTGTTCATTTCTACTCAGGTGTCATTGCTTCTAGACCCTATTAGTGGACATAACAAGGAAATACATTCTCTCTCTCTCTCTCTCTCTCTCCATGACTTTGTATGTAAAAACTGTGATTCATACCAATATCTCCCAATTCCAGTCTAACACCACTGGATCCTTTCCAGCCTTCCCCCTTTCATTATCTGTAAAATAGATACCTGGCTTTCATTGTCCACAGTATTTCTATTTGCTCAATCATAGAATATAGTTTCAGAATAAATTATTAATTAGGGGATAGTACTTCTGTACAATTTCTTTTGTCTTTAGACTTAAAATATATATTAAAATATTTTTATCTAAAGTTACTTAGGTTAGTTCTTTTTTCCTTTGTCCCCTTAAATAGGGTTATATTATTCATGTCTGTTATAGTTAGGCTCATTTGTTGCTATTTATATTCCATTCTGGGTTTTCTCTGAGTCCTGTTTGATTTTAAACACTTATTTGTATTTTATATATATGAAACAAAATCATTGTTCTAAAAAATCAGAACTATACATAAAGATATACTTAGAGATAATCCCACTTATGCATTCTACCTGCTCCATTTCCTCCATTTCTTCCATTCTGTTCCTACTCCTCATAGCTACCCAATTTCATTAATTTCTGGTTTATCCTTCCTATGTGTCTTTTCACTAAAACTAGAAGATACATGTATATTTTCTTATATTTCCCTTTACTTTTTCTTACATGAATAGCAGAATACCATAGATACTCTTTTGCATTTCGGTGCTTTCTCATAAACATGTATCTTGGAAATCTCTCTGTATCAGCTCATAAAGATGTTCCTTATTTTTTTCTTTATAGCTGCATAATTCTGTTTGTGGATGTAGCTTGGTTTATTCATCACCATTCCATTTAGGGGCATTTAGGTTGTTTCTAACATTTCAGAATTATAAATAATGCTGCAATGAATAACCTCATACATATGTGTTTTTCCATTGTTGTACGTGTATCTTCAGGGTAAATTCCTAGATAGCTGGGTCAAAAGGTAAGTGCATATATAGTTTTATTAGTTATTGTCAAATTCCCCTCCAAAAGGGTTTGCCAATGATATATGAGAGTGCATGCCTTTCCACAGCCTCACAACGGAATGCATTCTCATACTTCTAAATTTTTATTGATCTTGTTTGTACAAACTTTAGTTTTAATTCTCTTAAATTTTACTGTTGATTTGGAACTACCACTTTGAGAATTACTCTTCTTTTTTTATGATCTATCTGATGATTGTTTTGAGATCCTGTAGTTTTATGATTTCTTTTTTTTTGCGGGGGTCACAGTCATAGGGTTTGGTCTATCCATTCACTGACTACCTATTGAAAAAATATCTTGAGTGGCCTCTATTTCCCAGACAATATGTTAAGACACAATACTTGCCCTCGAGTTGCTTACTGACAGTGAGGAACAGGTTAGCAAATAAATGGACAATTATGAGATACACACAGTTCTGCATGGACAAGACCTTCCAATGAGAGAAGAGAGAGCCAGATATACTCTGAATTGCAAGTAATTTATTGCAACTTCCATATAGAATTCATGTATGTACTCACAGATGTGGTGAAATGAGAGAGAAATACAGTCCAGGAGGCATGTTGAGAGGATGTACTAGAGGACAAAGAAGACTTACCAAAAAGTTTTAAGCAGAACAGAGCTATGATCAGGATTTTTATTATGGCAATGACAATGAGGGATTTTCAAAGAACTCAAGGTTTATCCTCAAAGTGTTAAACTATATCGAATGCATAGAGGTAAGTATGCTAGGTCATGTAAAAGAAAGGAATAACCCCAAAGGCAAGAATTGACTGTGACCTTATATGATGCAATACTTCTTTAAGAAAAAATGGATCACTCTGAATGAGGTCAGCAATTAAACAAGCAAGGTAAAGGGAAGTGTTATCTGAGGAAGACGTTGCCTGCTTTGGTGGTTTAGAGTGGGTTCTTTATTCAAGAAAGGAGCTGCTCTTGGTGTCTGGGGTTTTCCAGGAGAATTTGAAAAACACTAGTCATTATAGTTATCAAAAACCAAGACCATCTATACCCAGAACAGCTTATGGCGTACATTAATGTGACTTTACTATTCAGATGCTTCATTAAGGTGACTTTATTATTCCGGTCTTTTCATCAATCTGATTTTACTGTTTCAGAAAGTTCTTGCCTGGGAAGATCAAGTTGCCAATAAGTTTATCATTTGTTTCAGAAAGTTTCTGAAAACTCCCCCCCCCCTTTAAAAGATTTATTTACTTTTAGAGAGAATATGCACGCTGAGTTTGGGGGAGGTGGAGGAGGGGGTGGATGCAGAGAGAGAGGGAGAGAGAGAGAATCTCCAGCAGAACTTGCACTGAGCTCAGAGCCCAAAGCAGGGCTCAGTATCTTGACCCTGAGGCATGACCTGGGGCAAAACCAAGAGTTGGAGGCCCCACCAACTGAACCACCCAGGCACCTCCTGAAAATTCTTTTAAACCGATACTAGACTACTCAAACTAAAACAACATCAAACAGCTCTTTACTTTTTAAGAATTGCTTTGAAATCCTTTATTTTTGAAAACTTTCCCCCTTTGGTATCTATCAGTCCAAAACTGTTGGATCACAGATTTGCCTAATCATAACCAAGCCCGTTTTCTCACACCAAAAGATCCATCTTAAACCAAACTCCCCGAATCTTAAACCTAGGTGATTTTTGCTTCGCCTTTTCAGAAACACCATTAAGATTCTTGTCCAAGTAGTGGCCTCACTTACTGTGGCAAGCAATAAACTCAAGTTTGCTTTAGGAACAGGTTATTTTGGTGGTGTTTTCAGGGAATAAAGTACACACAGGATTCATTTCTCATTCCATCTTCAAATAATGCTTTTTGCATAAATGGTGATCCATCGTTTGGAACCCTCAGCCTAAATTAACAGTTTGAGAAGATCTGAGTTAATTTTGTAATTTTTTGTCTTCTTTTCGACCTGGCACATGACATTTACAGGTAGAGCAACATCAAGGAAGGGCCTGGTGCCTCACTCATAATCATTGCTATTCAAATTCGTGCATTTGGAAATGTATAATAGGTTCAGGAAAAAGTGAGTAACCTATATATCCTAGCCAATCAGCCTACATCCACCAGGAAAGGCTTTTGAAAAAAAAGAGCTGTATAGATTTTATGTAAATTTGGTATTTATGAGCACCAAACTTTTAGCACTGACATCTGCCTGAGAAGAAACTTCATTTACAGCAGTGGCAGAAATGAAGTTCACTGTGAACTAGTTTTGGATACCATATGCTTTAACATGCAGAAGAGGAGGGGAGAAGAGGCCTTTGAAAAACTGATTTTTCTGGCTCTCGCTGTGTATGATGTTGCGTGACAACATTGTGACATCATAACGTAGGCTATTTCATTTGCGGTTTGCCCCACTCCAGTGCCTGGCCTGCAACAGCACAGTCGGTGTGTGCGGGGGCCTTCCCTTCATGGAACTTCAGGCACTTCCCAGGCGTTTTCTTTCTAAACCTCACAACATCTCTCAAAGGTATTGCCAAACTGGAGACAAATTTCACAGTTTAATCATGTGGAACACATTGGTAAATATAGATGTGCCTTTTAGAAAGTTGCTTCAAAGTGTATTTTGCAGCTCACGCGACTGTTTCTCAGGGTGTAAACCAGTGGTGTAATGTAAAGCTTTCGGCCCTCCCCCAGGGGAGCTGGGAGGAGAGATGTGTTTGGCAGCGCGCAGTGGTGCAGGAGGAAAGGAGGGTCGTGCAGAAAAAGGCAGGCTGACTGTTTTGTTACACGTCCTGCCCTTTTCTTCCTATCTTCCCCACACAGGGGTGCCTCCTTTTGCTCCGGCTCAATCTTCTCTTTTGCAGCATCAAAAAAGAAAACTGAGCTCTAAAATTTAACTTGTAATTAGGAGTTTGGTTAGATTTTTAAGGCACAACACAAAAGTCCGTTTAATTCACAAGGCCTATTGATTATAATCCTGGCAATCCTCTTTCTCCCTCCCTTCCTTCCTTCCTTTATCTCTTTTCTATCTCTTCCTTTTCCTTCTTTCTTCCTCCCTCCCTCCCTCCATTCCTTCCTCCCTTTCTCTCTTCCTTGTATATGTGCTGCACTATAATCCCAGCAATCTAACCAGTACTTATAATGTAGTTTTATGGGAAAAAGAGTTCTTAATGAAATGGGAATGTGGCAACATTGCAGACATGTCTGTTTCTTGCTCTAATCTCTTCAAATTCAATATGAAGAGGAATGGACTTTTTCTCAGAATATCTCTGGCTTCCTAGCCACACCCTTTTCCTTCTGTCACCCTCACACCTCCTGATCCCCTAGAAAAGATCCCTTCATGTGAAACAGAAACCTGGACATGAATTCTAGTGGTGTCCCTTAATAACTGTATAAACCCTGAGTCATTAAACCTCTAAACC
Organism: Enhydra lutris kenyoni; assembly: GCF_002288905.1. Lineage (NCBI taxonomy): Eukaryota > Metazoa > Chordata > Mammalia > Carnivora > Mustelidae > Enhydra > Enhydra lutris. The sequence goes on along the minus strand of NW_019154103.1, from coordinate 15,001,417 downwards.
TCCCTGAACCTGTTTCCCCATTTGTAATTTTTACATACTACTAACTTACAGGGATGTTGTGAAGATTAAATAAAATAATATGTTTGGAAGAGCTAAAGAGCTGAAAATAATATGTCTGGAAAAATGTGGCCAGTGAGAAAAGTCTTTGACTGTCTGGTTTTCTGGGGATGATTTGTTCCACCCTTTTTGGTATCATCCAAGCCAGGACATTTTCAAGAGTGGAAGAGGGAGCTTCAGGATAGCAACACGCATAAACTGGGCCTCTCCCAAGCAAATCCGGATGTGTGATCAATCTCTATAGAGAGAATTTTCAGAGGGCAAGTGCCTGTGCCTAATTGCACATGTTATTGTGGATGGGGATGCCTGCATTCTATGAATAAAAATATCACTTATTGCCCACATACAAGCTGAACTTCTACCACTTCTCTCTTATTTTCACAGCTCTTTGTATAACTGTACTTCCCCAAATGTGTTACATGGACAACAGGTGGCACATGTGACTATTTCAAGTGGTATACAGCAAACATTATTATTATTTTTTTAAACTGTCAAGTCAGATCTATAATCTTGGAAGTAAAAATTTTTTAATAATTTTGTTTAGACCAACATTTGAATTGATTTAAAGAAAACAATTAAGTAAATCAAACTCAGATGAGTTTACGATGATAGGAAGGTTGACCTGGAATGACTAACAGGTGGGAAGCCCTGTTTGATTGGATGTGGCTGATAGAATGAAAGAACAAGCTACTCAGTGTTTGGATAAACAGCTTATAATATATAACCCTTCATTCCAGGACAAGCGCTGTGTTTAAGGGTTGGAGTTCAGATAAATACCCAGTTGTGGCCCAGATGAGGAGAACAGAAATGGAGTAACTGCAGTTGAAGATTAGCCTTGGATACATTTTTCTGGTAAGTCTTGGGCTTCCCCGCCATTTTTATACATTATTAATATAAACTGTGTATGAAGAATTGACAACAGTTGGCAAAATTTAATGCATACCCTTTTTTAAACTTTGTGGGGACTTTTTGGGAGACATGATCTAGGATGGAAACTTATTTCATCTTGTTTTGAGAATTCTAGGAAAAAAGACTCCTCGAACTATTGAACAGCTCATTTTAATTACCTGGTAATCAAAAAGTCTTTCTGATTGCTGGCCCCAAAACTTTCTGCTTTAAGTGTATTGTCCAAAGAAACAGAAACATTGGAAAGGCGTTGCCATTCTACCTCTCAATATTTGTTGCAGAGACCACTGACAGCAGCGGACTTCCTAAGCCTCACTTTTGTGTCTGTCTTCTGTTTTCTTTCTGCTTGTGATTTCTCTCTTTAGAAATGAATGCTTCTTATTCTTTCTGTTTGTTTTCTTAAAATAGAGACAATTTAAATCATGTACTAAGTTCCTTGAGTATGAATGATTAGAGGTCAGCCCTTAGCAATTATACTTTTGCAGAAACACATCAAAATATTTGATAGATGGTCATTCACAGATAATCTGTGTGCACTTGAGCTTAGGGTTTATAAAGGTTTACAAGTATTTATGTATGATTTTATGTGTATTTTCAGAGCCTTTTTTTTTTTTTTTTCTGGTGGAACTTTGAAAAATGAAGAGAATTAAGTTGTTTCTAAAAAGCCAAAGCAGCCTGCCATCTCTTTTTCTTTTCTGGGCTACGGTCCAATTTGCACAGCAGTTGCAAAGAAAAAGCAAACGCATCACTAGATTCAGCGAGAAATATTGTAACAGTATGTAATCTCTGTCAAGATAAAATTGCTTTGTGATTTACATTACAATAAATCCTGACCTTTAAGTGCTGCAGACTAAGCTAATCTGTGAAGTACTTTATTCCAACACTGAATCAGCGAGTGAAGCTCAACCAAATTGACTGTATTAGTCCCACCGTGGTGTGGTTAAAGAGCCTATATATATCGAAGCAGATTACAGAGCATTGTTCTGTGTGTACTATAATAAGTAGAATAATTGAAATATTCAATCTGTTTCATCATTGTGAAATAATAGAATTATTTTAACCTCCTTTCTGTTTGCCTATTATGGGAATTACAAGTAGCTTCATTTAAATATCATTAGGGTCTGATTTAGATCGATGAGAACAAGGAAATTCAGAATTAAGGCTAAAATACCACATGACATTTCAACCTTAATTCACTTCTTATGTCTGTTAATTATTTTCTTTTTCTTTCTTTTCTTTCTTTCTTTCTTTCTTTTTTTTTTTTTTTGGTTAAATAGTTAAGACATTGTGTTGAATTTCTCAGTACTAGCTTTTTGCTTTTTGACTCCCCAAGTCAAGTGCTAAGTTTATCAATCATTGAAGAATAGAATTTTCTCAGAAATATGGATTTTAAAAATCAGTTGAATTTACCAACTTTGGGAGATTTTTAGCCATTATTTCTTCAAGTATTTTTCTCTCCTTTGTACTTTTGGCTTTTCTCTAGCTTTTGATCACACACGTAGGAGACAACTTTATATTATCCCGGAGGTCAGTGGTACCTTTTCTCCCTCTAGTTTTTCCTTTTCTCTCTATGCTTTGTTTTGGATAGTTGCTGTTGCATGTCTTCAAATGCACCCCCTGCCCCCGCAGATCCTAATTTGCTGTTAACTATAACACATCTTTAGCTAATTCTTTTCTCTCTCACATATGCCTTTTTTTCATGTGTGGTGTCTATTGCTTGGATACTGGATATTGTGCTTTAGTTTTTTTGGTTGCTAGATTTTTTTGGTATTTCTATAAATAGGGTATTTTATATTTTGTCCTGGCTGAGTTTTAAGCTTTGTTATGCAGCTCCAGAACAGCCTTTAATCTAGGGCTAATTTGACCCTGCAACAAAGGCAGTATAATCTGAAGATACCTCCTCATGCTTCCTGTATTATGAGGTATTCCCATTCTGGTTGGTAGGGACAAGCACAATTTCTGGGCCTGTAGGAGTGGAAATTGGCCTCCTGTTTCCTGTTGCTTCTTTATTTGGTCAAAGGTACTATCTTCTCTTGTATGCGTCCGCTGAAGATCTGTGGGAAATCCTCCACAGAGCTCTGGAAATGACTTGTCTGTGTAGAACCCTCCTCGCTGGTACTTTGCTCTGGAAATTCTACTTGTCTTGGCTTCCCTGAATTTCAGTTTCTGTCCCTTCAACTGAGCAAGACCACAGGGCTCAGTTTAGGTTTTCTTCTCTTCTCCAAGAACAGGAAACTACCTTTAGTAAGTGAGTTGGAACAACAGTGGAACTCACACTGTTTCCCTTTTCTTAGGGACCACACTCCTGTGCTGCCTATTGTTCAATGTCTGAAAACAAGTCTTTCCTGTATTTTTGTCATCTTTTCTCATTATCTAAGGTGGGAGACTCCTTGTTACTCCATCATGGCCGGAAGCAGATGTCTCACATAACTGGAGTTTACAAGGTAGTTTAAGATTTTTATTTAACTTTTCATCAGTTCCTGCCAACATACATTTGTGGAGACCTCAAAGTGACAAAAAGGTTCTTGAAACAAATTCTGGACACAGTAAACTGTAACATTGTTAATGCCCATGTCTAACCACAATGCAATATAATGATTGCAAAGGACATAGGGCACCATAATCTCTTTAGCAACCTAAAATTAGAATTTTTTGGTTTTTTTTTTACTTCTTTCTGAGTTATATACAAGAAACCAGTGCTAGAGTCCTTCTTTCTAACAAAAGTCATCTTCCTAATAAAATGGGATTTCCTGATAAAATAGCGCTAGAGGCCTCTCCCATTGTTTCTTATGGTAACTGTTGCTATACACTGTTTTAAAGTTACATTGAGTTAAGGGGAATAGTCTTCATTTTAGTAAGACAAACTTTTTTGTTATTTTGTGTTTTTTTATTTTAGATTTTTATAATAAATATATAGGGTGCCTTGAGGGCAGCCCAATTTGCATCATAGGGGGCCACCTAAGAAACTCACTTGGGACAGACCACTCTTTTCTGCCTTGGAGCACTATTGCCTAGAACCAGAATTGTTCATGAGATACCCCACATTATAAATAGAGACATCCTCAGGGCACCATATCAATGTATACTGGATGCTCTTCTCATGCATTTTTGAGAGGAAAACAGCAGTTTTGATATCAGCAAGATGAGAGCAAGTATTCCAGGTAAAAGGATACCTGAGCATTTACCTGACATTAGTATTTTTAAAGGTCAATTTCATAGTTCCAAACAATTTAAAAAATAAAATACAGTAATTTTCTGGAATCTTTTGCTTTAGTGCTTAAAGAGTACAAAACTAATAATTCGAAGGAAAGATTATATAAAAGTACTGATACATTGATGTAGATTACATTACACACACACACACACACACACACACACACACACACAGTCTTTCAGGCTGTTATTTATTTTCTTAGGAATTTTTAAAAAACTGCTAACTAATAGACTGGTATAACCTGATGATTTACCAACATTCAGATTTCCCGTGACCTAATAACAGACTAATGTATATGAGTCTTCTGTTATATCAGTTAAATCAACATGTATGTCTAAAACAACAGTTTTATTTTTGTTAGGCTAAAGCCTTAACCTTGGCCTGTGACACTTTGCGGTGATTTGGGGGTTTTCTTGTCCTCAGGTCTGTCGAGAGAGCCCTCTGCCGTCTCACACAGAAATACCAACTTTACACTCATTGTGTAGCTGTTGTTTTGTCGCCAACTATTTGATTTGAGGATTCAATAGACTATCTTATCACCTGTTTTGTTTTAGATGTTGGTCTGTGGGTTTTTGGTTTTGTTGTCCTGTTTTTATGGTTTTTTTTTTTTTGACAGAATTTGGGGTGATTTAAAACTACCCCACTGTCACCACCCACCACCGTTTTCCCAGAATTTCCCTCTACCTTGACTTCATAAAAGCTTTTGTGTATTCACCTGTTAAAGGGAATGAAATGGTCTTTTAATATCCCTTCCAACTCTGAGATCTGTGACTGTATAAGATAACCCTGTTTGGACCCAAAATGAAATGTGGCCTCACTCTCATATTTTGAGACCTTGCATGTCTAAGATTAAATCGCTGTGTGTTATATTCTTCGCCAAAGTCAGTACTTGTCCTTACATCCATCCCTGTATCTATCCATCCATCCCTGTATCTATCCATCCATCCCTGTATCCATCCATCCATCCCTGCATCTATCCATCCATCCTAACACAAGCACTGAGCCTCTACCATGTACTAGCTTTGTTTCTCCAGGTCCTTATCAGGTTTGCTTGTGCTATTTGAAGCTATAAAAGCCACACTATATATGTTGTTTCTCTGATTTATGAGCACCAAAGCAGACTTGATTATTACTTGGAGGTGAAATGTGAGTGTTATGGATTTTGTTGTTGTTGTTTGGTCAGGATAAGGGGAGAGATAAACTATTCCAGCTTTTGAATATAGAGGCTTTCTTGCCTGCCACCAGAGTCTGGACCACTTAGCATGATCAAATCAGGGCTTGAAGTTTCTCTAGGATTTAGTAATGAAAGGAAGAAAGCCAGCTGACCTCATCATTTGGTTAGTAGCCAACCTCTATGATCTTGGATGAATTGAAAAATCTAGGCCTATGGCAATTCGTATTATTAGTTTATAGGCATGTGACAACTTGGTGGTACCAGATAGCTTTATGTAGGCAGCTCTCTACTCTGCTCTGAGGCAGGACAGCCCTGCTGAATAGTTATCAAGAGAGACTCTAGCAAATGGGAGCCGAAAATGCACTCAGAGAACATACAAGGGCATAATTTTAGGCAATGCTTTATTCCTCCAGAATAATCCTGAGCTCAACAAATGTAGATTATTTACCTTTTACCACATTCCCTGAGGTCGTACAATTTATATAATAAATATTTATGGAATACCTACTATATACCACTCATTTTATTAGGTACTTTATCTTTTTATCTAATATAAATTTTATCATAATCTTTTTCTTTTTTTAAAAAATTTTTTAAAGATTTTATTTATTTATTTGACAGGCAGAGATCACAAGTAGGCGAGAGGCAGGCAGAGAGAGAGAAGGAAGCAGGGTCCCTGCTGAGCAGAGAGTCAGACTCGGGGCTCGATTCCAGGACCCTGAGACCATGACCTGAGCCGAAGGCAGAGGCTTTAACCCACTGAGCCACCCAGGAGCCCCTCTTTTTTTAATTTTAAAAAATATTTTATTTATTTATTTTAAAGAGAGCGATAGAGTGTGAGCAGGGGGAAGGGCAAGAGGGAGAGGGAGAAAGAATCACAAGCAGATTCAAGCTCAATGCAGAGCCCAACCTGGGGCTTGATCACATGACCCTGAGATCATGACCTGAGCAGAAATCAAAAGTCAGACACTCATCTGACTGAGCCACCCAGGCGCCCCAATGTTTTCTTTTTAAAGTCATACTTACAGGGACACCTGGGTGGCTCAGTCAGTTAAGTGTCTGCCTTCAGCTCAGGTCATGATCCCAGGGTCCTGGGATCAAGCTTCCCATTGGGCTCTCTGCTCAGCAAGGGGTCTGCTTCTCCCTCTCACCCCTTCCCCCTTCTTGTACTCTCTCTCTCTCTCTCCCTCTCTCTGTGAAATAAATAAATAATATCTTTTAAAAAACTATGTTTTATTTACATTGTTTATGTTGTTTGCATTATTATGATCATATAAATTTTTTATTTACATTGTTATGATCATATAAAATTCATGTGTAGTGAGCCATATATTATACTGTATTTCATTTTCTTTCTGATATAACTTATGTTTTCCCTGAAATAAAACAATTTCCTTTTCTTTTTTAAATTTTCTATGTAGATATCACTAATTCATCACCAATTTTCTGACAGAACTGAAATTATTTTTTTTTAAGTTTTTATTTATTTATTTGACAGAGAGATAGAGAACACAAGTAGGCAGAGCGGCAGGCCAAGGGAAAGGGAGAAGCAGGCTCTCTGCTGAGCAGGGAGCCTGCTGCGGGGCTCAATCCCTAGACCCTGGGATCGTGACCTGAGCTGAAGCCAGACGCTTAACCAACTAAGCCACCCAGGTGCCCCCAGAACTGGAATTCTAATACTTTGAGTGAACATTGTATTTACTATGTGTTAGAGATATATCTACTAGAGATCTCTGTTATGTTCAAGTACATAATGGTTGCTAAATAGACCTGCCCCACAACTGTCATCCTGAGATTTTCACTTACATGCCTGTTACACCCTTTTATTGTTTCCCCACTTAACTCTAGTGCTTTTTCTGACTTTTCTGCTCTTTTATTCTCTTTATGCTTCAGTTTGGATTGTTTGTTTTTTTTTCCTAATGAATTATTTCCTAATTCATTAATCCTTTCTTTTGTTTGTCTAATCTGTTATACCCATCTACCAATTTCTTAATCTAAGTTGTTTTATCTTTTAATTCTAAATTTTCATTGGATTCTTTTTAATATATTCAGTTCTGATGAAATTCTTCATCTTGCCACTTATTTTCTTGAAGGTTATTATAGCTATTTTGAAGTCCATATTGATAACTGTAATACCTAGACTACCTGTGTGTCTCTTTCTGTTTTCTTTTTTTTCCCTTTGTTTTTAGTCATTTTTGTCTTCCTTGTGTGCCTGGGGATTTTTTACTTAATGCTGTACATTGAAAATTAAAACTTATACAGGTTCTGGATGATTTTCATCTTTTGCCAGAGAGAATTTTCTCTTCTTTAGCAGACAGAGGAGGGATATATCACTTTGGTACATTTGCAGATAGTCTATTTCCAGTCTGTTCTTGATCCTAGAGGATTTCCTTTTGGGGATCTTTGTTGAGAATCTGGAAGTGTTTATCAAGACCTCTAATCCTTGTTGGGCTTTGAACTCCAATTTTCAATTTAACTGTGGTCAGTTAAAGATTTTTCTTCATTTTTTGCAGATTTCTGCTTGGCTTCTTGGCTTCTGAGCCTGCAAAATTTAAGAATCTGCAAATACCTTGAGGAAAAGAAGTTCCAAGAAATGTCAAGTTTACTTCCTCCTGTGGTCCCCTTTACTTTAGGATATTGGGTCCTCAAATTTTGGAAGCCTGGGTATCCCTGATGAACTTGAATTTGAGTCTCCCCAACTGACAACAAATTCTAGACCAACGCTTTTTGTTCAGTTTCAAAACCCCACAATACAAATGAACAAATGCTCTGAGGACCATCAGTGAATATAAGACCCACTTCAGTATATTTCCCTTTCTCTGTGATCTTGGCTCTTCAAATGTTGGTTTGCCTTACTTGCTTTCAATGCCTTAAAAGAACTGTTTTGGGCACCTGGGTGGCTCAGTTGGTTAAGGTCCAACTCTTTATTTTGGCTTCAGTCATGATCTCAGGGTTGTGGGATTGAGCCCTGCATTGGGCTCTGAACTCAGTGGGAAGTATGCTTGAGATTCTCTCTCTTCCTCTCCCTCTTCTCCCCTGCCCTACCCCATCCCTCCCTCTCTCTCAAATAAATAAATAAATAAATAACATCTTAATTAAAAAAAAAAAAAAAAAAGAACTGTTTTCACCCAGATTTTCATTTGGAAATCCTGACTTTCAGGAATTGAAAAAAATTTTTACATTAATTCTGTAATAATTTATCTCTTTCCATTTTAGTTTTTTCTTTCAGCAATTCCTGATATTTTGATATTGAATCTCTTTGATAGTTTAACTTCTTTCTCTCACATTTCTATTTCTATATCTTTTCCCTTGGGTCAATTCAGAGAAGAATTTTTAATCTTATGTCTTGGGGTATGGAGTAGGTATGGTTGCTAGTGTCTGAGAGCCAAGTATGGGATGTGGTTGTGGGAAAAGGTTGTTGCTAATGTAAACTTCCACCCAATTCCCATCTTTTCAACTTCATATCTTTCCTATTCCTTCAGCTGTAACCTGACCCTTGATTCAGAACTTCCCTAGTTTGTCCTCTCCATAGAGTAAACTTCAGTCTTCAGAACAAATGGATGAGAGAGATATGTCTATAATTTTTTTTGCAGTCCCACTATATACCCCGCTTCAGAAATGCTTGGTGCTGCTAGTTCTTGAGGCTCTCCAAGCTCTGTGGCACAATTAGATTGTAGACTTAGTTTTTGGCTTTCTTTGATATTTGAGACACTTACCTTTCATCCATTTGTTTTTCAGCTTCTAAAATCATCTTATCATCTCTTGTCTCCTGCATTCTTCTCTCTCATTTTTTTGTCCTTACAGATTTAGACTTAAAAGTTGTTTTTTTTTTTTTTTTTCTTATGCATGTGTGTGTGTGTTTTTAATTCAGAGCTTTGGGGATGGACCAGAGAACAGGTGTGTTTAATCCACAATACTCATAGGAAGTTTTAGGTGCTTTGTATATATCACAACAAACTTCCATTGTAGATATTAATATATACAAAGAAAATACTGGATCGCTCAGCCAGTTGAGTGTCAACTCTTGATTTTGGCTCAGGTCATGGTATCAGAGTCCTGGGATTGTGCCCTGTGTTGGGCTCCATTCTCAGCGGGGAGTCTGTTTGAGATGCTCTCCTCTCCCTTCTCCTCCTGCCCCATCCCATCTCTCTCTCTCTAAGAATATATACATCTTAAAAAAGAGAGAGAAAATACTGATGGAACACAGTAAATGATAAAGTTAGAACTAAAACTGTCATGAAAACCCTCATTTTAGAATGAGGTGGGGGTTTTTTTGTTTTATTTTGTTTTTATTTGAAATTTTAGGTTTTACTCACAATCATGAAGAAACCCAATTCTTTTCAAAATGAAATGATTTGTGAAATAGGAATTTTTGCAACACACTTTTACTGCTCTATTTAGCAATAAATTCTTATATTCTTATCACCCTCTAATGAATTATAAATTTTCAAAATCTGATGTAATTTTACTAATATATTTTTCATTATACTTGAATTACTAATACTACATTTTGGAGAAATTATTTTCTTTTCCTTTTTTAAGGATTTTATTTATTTATTTGTCAGAGAGAGGGAGAGAGTGCAAGCAGGGGAGCAGCAGGCAGAGGGAGAAGCGAGATCCCCCTGAGCAAGGAACACAACATGGGACTTGACCCCAGGACCTTGGGATCATGACCTCATCCGAAGGCAGAGGCTTAACCAACTGAGCCACCCAATGTCCCTGGAGAAATCACTTTCTAATTGAGACTTCTCTAAGTCAAGATTATTCTCCCCAATAGACTATCTCCATTTTCTTTCATAGAGAATAAAATTTCTTATTTAACCCTCATTTTATGTTTTTACCTAAAGCCCCCCAAATTTTGAGAAATTTCTTATTTTGTTTTATTTTGGGCTGTTCTAGAATTTCTTTTTACTTCCTCTCAATTTATCTTTGACCCTGGTGATCCTTAGTAAAAATTTCCCTCTGTATTCACCACGTAATGATTTTCTTTTTCTTTTTTTAATTGGAAACAAGTAAGATCTTTTTCAGAAGACAATTTAAACATTTTGTAGCAAATGTAACATATAATGCTTGGAGAGTTTCTGTAAGAAAACCCCTAAAAGTCATGCCAGCTTCACTTTCATATTTCTAGTAAAGAATGGAGAAAGCCCTGCCTATGGGGCAATTTCACATGAGGAAATGGAGATATGATGGGCTGTTATCACTTCTAAACATTTTATCACTTCTAAACATGTTCATGAGAGTTATAAAGGAACATATTTCCCCTTTGAAGTTGTCACCTACTTTCAGAAAAACCTTTGTCTCCACTTCCTTCCCTATTTTTAAGAGGGAGGGCAGTTATATCTGCTAAACATTTGCAGGAAAAATATCCAATTAATCAGAGAACTGAAACCAATATGAAAGCATCTGATGTTATATAATATTATTTGAATTCCAAACAAAGTTGGTCTCAAATGATTCCATTGGTCTCTGTATCTCTTGACACTTGGAAGCCTCCACTTTATTGCCTTTTCTGAAAGAATCAAAATTACTTTCTTTTGTTAAATGCCTAACAGATTTTTTAACCTATTTTTAAAAAATTTCTACTCCCTGGGAACCTCTTTCCCCTATGAGATCAGAAACAGTCACTTGCTTGGTATCTCCTTTGAGTGACGTGTATATTCAGTTTATCTACTTTTCCTTCAAATTTGCACTTTTTTTTTTTTTTTTGAGGTGATCCCTGAACTGTTCCATGGTGTTTTTTCTCTCCCAACTGGATTACAAGCTCTTAAAGTTAACAAAGGAGTGCCATGCTGACACATACACTATGCTCAGTAAATGTGGTTCACTTAAATGCAGGAGATATATGCTTGCATTTTAATTCTGGAGTGTGTGTTCTTTAGTGAAGGAACTGATGAGAGCTCTCCATTTCCACATGGGATCCTGGGTGGTCTGCTAGGGGCAAAGAAACAACCGGAGGCTCTGACATGGGAGTCTTTTTAAAAGAGCATAGTGATATTTAGGATATTTTCCTTGGTGTCCTACTGGCATACACAGACTAGAGGAAGATAAAAATGAAATAAATAAGAGGAAACAGTTTTAAAGTAAAGTAGTACAATTCTAGCTGAATAAGTGATCAATTAGCAGTTAGAGGCAGATTGTAGAATTTTCCAAAACAAGTCAGTAAAGGGACATCTAGAAACCACAGAAGAATATATTCCTGTATCTATTATAAGTCATGGTGACCTCTTCTATAACAAGGGCAGCTTCCAACAGGCAGCTCTGGGTAAGAATTTAAAAACTAGTGTTAGAGCCAAGTAGAGAAAAATAAAAGCATGAGCAAGAACAGCTTCAAAATGACTTTGTTTCAAAGCCTCTTAATGATAACAAAATATTAGCAAAGAGGAATAAATCCCTGAAGGAAGAAAGGTACAAGTAGGTATTAAAATTACAAATGTTAGAAAAAAGAATCACAAATTGATGCAATTTCCCCCCAAGAGTAGCAGAAAAAGAGATATAAATCATTTTGATGAACTGACTCTCTCTGATGTTGAAATTACTTCTTTTTTCTCTCTCTTTTTTAAGATCTTATTTGTTTATTTGAGAGAGAGAGAGAGTGCAACAGAGCTAGAGAGAGCACAAGCAGGGTGGAGAAGAAGAAGCAGGCTCCTTGCTGAGCAGGGAATCCCATGCGGCCTCGATCTCGGGACCCTGGGATCATGACCTGAGCTGAAGGCAGACGCTCAACTGACTGAGCCACCCAGGTGCTCCTACTTTTCTCTTTTAATATCTAACTTGTGCAGAAATATAAATTCTTGGTTCAAACTTGCATTCTCTCTGCCTTGAATTGTGTCTGTCTCCTTCTATCCTTTAATTTGGTCTTTTAGGAAGAAAATTTATATGACTCTGTGCTGACATGCATGTGAGGTCTTGCTGATATTTTAGCCCAGACTGGAAGGTGAAACATCAAAGACTATAGGGAACATAGAAAAAATTGAGGAATAGCAGCCAGTAACTCAGATGATTAGAATAAGGGATGAGAGATATGGTAGAAGCAGATGGTTACCAGTATCTCCCACATAGCAGGGTCCAATACATATTTGAAGTAAGAATGACAAAAATAAATACTGTTATTGACACTGAACAAAATTGTCCCACACCAAAACAGATAATAAAAATAGCTACAATTTATCAAATGCTTTACACATGCCACACACTGTTCTAAGTATTTTTGTATCTTGTTTAATTTGTAAAACACCTTTAGAATTAAATATTATCCTCCGTGTACCACTGAGGAAACCAAGGCTCAGAGATGTCAAATGTCTAGCCCAAGTACTCTTACCCAGTAGCCATTGGAGACAAGACTGGCTTCAAGTCCATTTAAATGTAGAGCTTGAACTCCCAGATATTGTGATGATTCCTCTTCTTGAACAAAATGGGTAAGGTCAGGATGTCCCCAATGTTGTTTGTAAGATGAACTAGGTTCCAATATAGCCTAGTATAGAGTTTTTGTTTTTGTTTGAACTGTAAAATTGCCTGGTAGACATCTTCGTCTGGATGTTCTACAGGCCAGAGTCAATTACTGAAGGGCTTTCCTTTGATAGAACTCATGTCTTCCATGCAAGCTTCTTCCTTCTTTTTCCCTATTATGGGTAATGACACTATGCTACCCAGGAACCTATGAAGAGTCCTGCTTTTGCGGCCTCCACAGCCAATTTAGTCACTAAGTCTTAGGTCTTCACCTTTGCAATATCCGTGCAGTCTGAACCCTCTTTCTTTTCCGCTGCTGATGCCTTTGTCAGGCTCTCATTTCTTTCTCTTGAATTATGTCAGGAAAATTTTGATTTTTTTTACTCTCTCCCATCATGGTCCTTTCCAGCTAAAACTCAGAAATGCAGCTGGAGTCATGGCCCCTGGTTAAAAACTGCTGCTCTAGAAAAAGAAGTCTCTTTGCTCCCATGGCCGCATTCATGATATATATGCTGATAAATCACAGATTTATACCTCTAGGCCAAATTTTACTTCATAGCATCCATACTAATGTTTCCAGTTCAATAGACAATCCACCCAGTGCCTTCGACTTTCTCACTCTAATACTCAGCAGTTACAAGTTCTTACAGCTCTACTTCCTGAATAGCTTTCCTTCTTTCATTTTTCTCTAACCTAACTGGCACTATTACGGTCCAATCTTACACTTCTGCAATAGCCTGAGTCACTGAAGCAGCCATGATAAGACCCTTCCGACTTGCTCTATATCCATGGTTTCCCACTTTTAGTCTATTCTCCACACATTATATTTCAAGTGCAACACACACTGTTTATTCTTTTTTTTTTTACATTTGGATTTCCTTGAAATTGAGATAAGTCTTACAATTTATTTTGTATCTGTAGTTTAATTAGAAGCATTTGTTGTTTTAAATAAGTCATATATAAAATGATACATTATATTTTCAGTGACATCTTAGAGTTGGTGAAATATGATAATATTTCTGGATATGCTACTTTCTAGATATGCTACTACCCTGCACAGGGGCTTCTGTGATTTCCCAATTTTAGGATAAAATTAAACATTCTTCTTCTTCTTCTTCTTCTGCTGCTGCTGCTGCTGCTGCTGCTTCTGCTTCTTCTTTGTCTTTTTTTTTTTTTTAAGATTTTATGTTTTTATTTGACAGAGAGAGAGAGCATAGGCAGGGGAGCAGTAGGTAGAGGGAGAAGCAGGCTCCCCACTGAGCAGGGAGCCCAAAGCAGGGCTCCATCCCAGGGCAGTGAGATCATGACCTGAGCTAAAGGTAGATGCTTAACTGACTGAGTCATCCATGTGCCCCTTATTCCTTTTTTTTTTTTTTTAAGTAGGCTGCACACTGAGTGCAGAGACAAATGTGGGGCTTAAACCCAGGACTCTGAGATCAAGACCTAAGCCAAAATCAAGAGTGAGTTGCCTATCTTACTGAGCCACCCAAGTGCCCTCAATGAAACATTCTTAACATTTCTATGAGGTCCTGCATGTCTGGCCCTTATTTATCTCTAGATAATCATTTTGTGCTGATCTTCTCTAGTTATCTGTCCTTCAAACAAATATTATTTAGCAAATATTAATTGGCTGACTGCTATGTGCTAGGCACAAGAATGATATATCAATGAACCAAGAAAACAACATGGCTACTGCCCGTATGGTGCTGACTATGCATTTGAAGACTCCTGGCTTATCCTGATTTGTCATGCTATTTCTTGCCTCAGAATCCTTAGTCCCTCTCTCAGGAAGGGCCCTTACTCCTCCCCTTTCTCTATGTCCTTCTACTTTGCTAAGCCCTACCTCTTACTTATCTTTCATGGCTTCTGTTACACAGGTCTGCCCCACGGTCATCCTGTTCAGTACTCTCATGACTCCTGCACTTCTTTTTATGGCTCTCACAGCACTTGCTTTCTTGGGATCTGTCTTTCCCTCTGGACTGTTAGGCCCATGAAGGCAGCGACTTCATCTGTCTGACTCATGGCTTTCTCCCCAGCCCTTAGTCCAGTGCCTGGGTCATAATAAGTCCTCTTTAAATATTTATTGAATGAATAAGTAATGGAATTGGAAACAGGAATTCAATTTTAAACCATCCTAAGATATTCTGAGTTTCTACCACTTGAATATGTTATTAAAACAAAACAAAACAAAACAACAAAAATAGAATCATCTACACGTGGGCTTAGATGAGAAGTTTTAGGCTGACAGGCAAGAAAAGAAGAAAATATACTATCAGTTTCAATCTGAGATGCACAGTTGATATTAAATATCATAAATATTTTCTTCCTTTAAGTATTATAATACTCTAGCTTCATTATTTTCATTGCACATGAATGTACTTACAACATATGCATAGTAGTTTTTGTGTCTTGACAGATTAGATCATATTCTTCCTCTGCTAGTCTTAAAAGCCTCCTTCTCTTTGGACTACTCTTTGTATTAAAGATGAGCTTCCTTTTACATCATGTATTTGCTAAGTGGATTATGTTTATGAGTTAGCTGTACGTTGAATTCCGAGTGGTGAATTAGCCCAACACTCTAGATTTAGTATGCTGTTTTGCAAACATGGGTCCAGTTATATTCCCAAGAAAGCAATGAAAAAGAAACTCACTAGTGTCATCTTACTTTTAAATATAGCATGTTTTCATTAGTGTTCAAAGCAATTTTTAACTGCCTTTCTTTGCTTTAAATTTTTCTTCAATTATATATATTCTAGTTCATTATGTATATTTCTTATAATTGTCTCTACATTTATATTAGCATAATCTTCCTCAGTGTTACTAAAGAAAAATTTGAAAAATAGTAAAAAAAAAAACTTACTTTTTTGTAAGAAAAATTATTCCACAATAAGTAGAGAAAGAAACACAACTTTAGGTTTGCTAGTTATTGAATTTTAGCTCTCCTATTTTTAGCAACATCTCCCAAATCCTTGGATGAAAAGGCTATAAAATGTGAAGTATTATTACCATAACCTATAGCAACAAACTACCTCAACATAGGTATAATCAAAAGGAAAATTCTTATAACCACATTCATATTCAAAGATCTTGTGATAGAAGCCAACCCCTGTGGGGGTATTATTTTCAAACATAACAGGCTGACATTATATAATTACACACTGCTGGATATTGAAATATCAAAAAAGGAAAAAGTGCTTATAGTAGTACTCACAGCACACTATTATGAGTATTCACATTTATCCACACATCTTTAGAAAATTATTTCTAGTTACATATTATAGACTTTAGCAAAGATTTAGTGATTTATTTAATATCAATATTAGGTTTTGACATTAATGTCTTAGCAAGCATAGGGAGGTGTGGTCCTAAAACTGACTTCCACTCAATAAAGGGGCCCCAAAGTGAACCTCTTCTCTATTGTTCTTCATTCAGTTTGTTAAATATACATTTCATTTATGTATGTGTAAGTAAATATTCAAAATCCCATTCAATTATTTTTATGATTTGTATTCACACTTTACTTAATTTTTCCCATTATTAACTTTTCCACTTTTGCTGATAACATCTCTTTTCTAAGATGAACTATTTTTTTTCTGGTCCCACTTTACTATCTACTTTTTTCTTTTTGCATATGCTACAAACATGATGCAGATTTGTCAGCATTTCCAATTTCTCAGATTTCTTTCTCACTCTTCTCAGTGCCACTCTCTTCCCATATAATCTCTGAATTGTAACCGACTTGTACCTTTCTCCCTTTCATATGTCAGGTTTCTGATATTTCCAATTCTCTTCACTTAACATGAGCTTTTTGGTCTGTGTGGTGCACTGTGAAATGTAGTTTCACAGATATTTAGGTTCCAAACACCATCATTCTTAGAACTTTACCTAGTCTTTCAAGTTGGTCAGCTTGATAGTCTTATCTCTTCTTTCTTCTCTGTTATATAGGTATGATCTATTGATTGCTTTTGAATTTCTCTCCTATCCAGTCTTCTTTTCTAAAAGAGGATGCCTATAATCATAGGGTGTATAATTTCATATTTAATATTCTTAACTATTTTTTTTTTCCAAAGTGACTTACCAATGGGAGAGTAGGATTGGAGAAGAGGAATGAGATAGAGAGGGAAAAGTGTGAGACTGAGACACAAATATAATATATTTGGGGGTAATAGTAATGTGACATATAAGAACAGTCACTACCTAAGAGTAAATTCTAGTAAAGCAACAGGCTAATAATACAAATGTAGTCTAGGGAATAGTGTACTTCTTTCTTCAGCAACAAAAATCAACCAGTCAACCAACCATGTAATAACAGAATAGCTTGTCCCAATTAACAAACCTGGATTTAAGTGGCTACATGCTCAAGACCCTTCCTGGGTTATAAGAGGACCAAAGGGGCCTTGGCCTTTACTAAACTAGCTTCCACCACTGACTCTGTGCTCTGTCCTTACACCTCTTGCTCTTTCTTTCTATTGGTGCAAGGCAAGGATCTAGATGCTAGGATGAAACATGAAAGTCTTTTAAATACCACTACTCCAACTCCCTACCCCTCACCCATGCAGGAGCTGAGTAATAACTACAATAGTTTTTCAGGAAACATTTGTGGATAGAAAGAACAACTTACAAGAGAAATTCAATTAAGTTAGTTTGCTTGCTTTTAATAAATTATACATGGAGAATCCATATTAGGGGTACCTTAAAACTTCTGTAGGCGTCATCTTGAGGTATGCAACTAAAAGCATTATCTTTCAACAGAAATAAAATTGGAAAATCTTGTTATCACTATAAAATTAGACATACGTATAAATAGGCATCAAATAAAAACCAAATGCAAATACTTTGAAGATACAGTATTACTCTTCTGCTTTATCTCCCATAAAATCTGCTCTTCACACCCTTTATGGCCTCTTTGGGGTGTTGCTGTTGATGAATAAAAATATTACCTTAAAAACAAAACAAATTTCTTTGCTCTAATTAGACAAATTGAAAGCCTTCTGTTACAATTTATATTATTAAAATTTTGACATTTTCTAATGGCATAAAACAAGTTTTATTTTTAACAAAATCTTATATTGGAAAAGTGCTTTGAGGAGATTTCCAAGTTTTAGTGAAGCTTGAGTTTTTGTAATTATTTGATCCCCCAAATTATGGTGTAATAAAATAATTTTAGTAGTCCTTTATCCATTTTAAATAGTAATTGACCTCAAGAATTATAAGCACCCAGAGTAATGTTACTAGTGATTAAAATGTAAAAAGATAATAATTATTAAAAGCTTCATACATAGTAGAAATCATCATTTCTGGACAGCAAAGTCTTTAGGGTAAAACAGTCAAGTAGGATTTGCCTATATCAGAACGATTTGAAAGGATTCTTTAATCTGGACCTTTATTTATGAACCCTACAAGATTTTGAAAATAACTGAACTGTATAACTGTATTTAGGAACAACAAACTACAAAGGACGTAGAATGAGTCCTAATCTCCATATTTAGTTCCTCTCATTAAGGAAGTGGTGATAGCTCTATACAATGTGGATAAAGGCATTTTCTCTGCTGTAAACCCAGACTTCTCTTTCTTCCATATTTTATGTTTTTTTAATATATAAATATATATCTTATAGCATAAGATATATCTTTTTCTTGCATCATGACCTTTATTAATTTTGAAATATGCAATTATAAATGCCCAAAATGTACCTTAAAGTCTTTTTTGGAAATTTTACTTTTTCCAAAATATTTCCTATTTAATTTTCTTTTTCTTTTCAGATTTTATTTTTGGGGCACCTAGGTGGCTCAGTCAGTTAAGCGACCAACTCTTGGCTTCAGTGCAGGTCATGATCTCCAGGTCATGAGATCAAGCCCCGCTATGACAGCTCTATGCTCAGCAGGGAGTTTGCTGGAGATTCTCTCTCCTCTCCCTCGTCCTCTGTCCCTCCCCCTGTCAAATAAATAAATAAATCCTTTTGAAAAAAGATTTTGTTTTTAACTTATCTCTACACCAAACACAGGGCTTGAACTCACAAACCTGAGATCAAAAGTCTCCTGCTCTACCGACTAAGGCAGCCAAGTGCCACATCCTATATACTTTTAAAAGGAGTGGCTATTTTATGCTGTAACTCTCCATCTTATTCTATTCAAAGCATTCTGGGCCTGTGCTCATTCTGCAAATATTTATCAAGCACCTGGGATGTGTAGGCACTGAGCTAGGTACTATGGACATAATAGTCAATTAGATACCATCCTAGTCCTAGGGGTTCTTACATGCTAGTGGAGAGTACAAATAAACAAATAGGTACTGTCATATAATAGAGAGCTGGGACTGGGCTCAACTGAGAAGGCTACAGGAACATGGAAGAAGGAAGAAGAAGTTTGGTCTTCATGGGTCCAGAAGAGCTTCCCAGGAGAAGAGCTGGTGAAATTGAAACCTGAAGAGTGAGTAGGACTCAGCTAGATCAGGTAGAGTGGAAGAATGAAAAGACTTCCCTGAGGAAATAGCATGTATACTCTTAAACTGATGAAGTTTTCTTTGCATAGATACTTTTTGTACACCTGTGATGGGAATGCTGTTGTAAATTACTCTTAGCAGGGAAGAGTCACTCTTTGCTTTGTATAAGTGCTAAAATGGATACCTTCATATGGAGAGCTATGAAACATTTTCACTGTTGACTAAGCACCCCCACTCCAACCCCCAGTAACAGCAACCAGCTGGACTACTTACTTGCGTACAATACAATGAGTGCAGATTTACATGTTTGACCTTGCTTGTCCTACCTAACAGTGTTCTCATTAAGGAGCTGAACGAAATAAAAGAATATTTAAAAGGAATAGTTACAATGTGTTTAGCTGCAGGCAACAACAACAACAACAACAAAAATCCCACCTAAATTGCTTAAACAGTTATGAAATTTATTTTATGAAATTGGCAAGTCAGGAGTAGGACAGGCTTTTGTCGGACAATTGCAGGGGTTGGGTCATTGAGGATCCAGGTTCTTTCTGCCCATGTGTTCTGGCATACGCAGCATGAGCCTCATCTTACTCCTTCTTCTCCCTTGTCATTACTGTCAGGGGCATCAGGAATGGGTAATTTATTGTTCACATTGAACAGGAGAGAGTGAAATTTGCCTCAAGTATGGAACCAAGTCCTTCTCTTTACTCTGGTGTAATTGGGGACACGTCCTACCCTGGACCCAAAGCGGTTTTGAGAGTTACACAGTTTTCAATTGCTCAGTGGAGAAGTACCCAGAAAGTGGGTGAGGAATCAGGAGATCCTCCCCTGAGTCATGGAGAGGAGGCGTGGATACCTAAGAAAATCATCTTTTTGTTAGGATGGAGGAAGGGAGAATGGATGTGGGATAGACAAACAGCAGTGTGTCCAACCACGTGCTTTGGTGCGCCTTCATATTTGTTCAATTCAAATTCGGTCTCCTGACCAGAGGAAAAATATACTTCCATATCGATGGGGAAAAAAGGTCATAATTCTAATGGATTCTAACTCTTTGAACCACGTGTAGTTTGGTAATTAGGGGGAGATGAAGTAAACGTTGAGTTGTGGAGACCACTGTTTTATCTTTCCTTTACTTTGCTTCCTGAATTGTACTTTTGAATTTCTATATTGGTTTTTGTGGTCCACGTTTACCATAGAGTAGAAAGAAATTGCAGGCATTTATTTTGCTGTGAAAGTATTTTTAGTTGTTTTGTGGGCTCTGTATCAATTACTGTATAACATAGAGTTAGGAAGGAATGTGCAAAATATATTTAGCAACCTTTGATAATATTTTAAGAGCATTTGATTCTGACACATGCTATATAATTTATAGAGATGCAGGTTACATCATTATAAGGTTACATATTGGGAAATCTACGAAAAAAAAAATCCTTAACAAAAATACCTTCTTGAAACACAGACTGAGGAATGTTCCCTCAAAGGAAAAATATGCCATGATTGCTCAGGTTTTTCTTTTTTCTTAATTTTCTTTTTGAACTTCCTATGCAAGTGTAGTTTTCTTGCTTCCCATCATGACAAACAGGTGCCTGAACCAGAAGAAATTTATGTCAGTTGAATGATTGACCCTTATTTTTTATTCAGGACTATTCTTTCCCTCTGGCTACACAGGGTGGAGTGAGGTACTTGCCAGAGGCTGCACAAACAGAAACATATTCTCCAATGGAAGGGGCGGAGTGGGACTACATATGCAAACACAAAAGGTTTCTTTTTGCAAGTTTGTTCAGGGCAACCTTTGATGGACAGAAGAGAGCATAAAATGAATAGTCGACAAGAAAAATAATTATTTCCACCTAATATTTGCATAGTGACATATTTTTCAGAGTCAGAGTGCTTTTGTCTATATTATCTCCCATGATGAACTAGCTCTGTGGTAAGAGAAGGATAGTAATATTATAACCATTTTACAGATTAGGAAATCAACATATATGAACGTTAAATGAATTGCCCCTGATCGCAAGTTCAAGAATGAGGTTCAGAAATTCAAACTTTTTGGTTTTTCTTTTTCAGAGTGTGTGTGTGTATGCTCTAGTAAAACATTTTACTTTCCTCTTTTTTTTTTTTTTAAGAAAGAGAACAAAACAAAAATACAAAGAAAACAAAAGAAAAAAGAGAGTGGAACAACAACAAAACCTGCTATGTTAAACATTCATAATGATCAATTTCTAGAGAGTACACATTTGCTGGATTAGGAACTCTTGCCAGGTAGCAACTGTGAATGTGTAGAAGTTGAATGACTTAAGATACTTTATAAATACCCTTCGGAATACAGTATTTTCATTTTTGCTTCTCATTTTCCTCTCAGGCAGAGGTCTTACATATGCAGTTCAGTGTCCCTCATGTACATGTCTTCTACTTTTGCTTTTATCCTCTTATTCCCCCTCCTCAAAATCTAAACTCATCCCTCTTTTGGGGATGTTTGGGCCTCACATTTTTTATGAACCTTCCGCTCAAGGAGTGGAGACTGTTAGTGGGCCCTCTCACATTATATAGAGTATAATTGTTTAGGAAAATACGTGAAGGGGAAAAATTATTGTTGGGTGTCTTTGAAATCATATATATCATAGGCTGGTTAGCCATTCCTGGGCATGCCCCCAGATACAATCTTAAGAAGTTGATGATTGACACATAATTGGCCCTCAATAAACAGCAATAGATAACTATCGAATTTGTGCTGGAGTGGCTGTGTTGTGTGATTTCATGCTTTCTGAATACAAAATAGCTTTTTGAGTAAGGTATGCTTTTTGACAGCTGCTGATAACATCTGAGAGACAATTTAATTCATCTGCAACCTAGAGCAGCAGCAAAAAAAAAAAAAAAGCCAACAGGCTACATCACTACTCCTGCTTAGTTGATGAATACCAATAAATATGGATGAAACACCTGAAGGAGCACACAAATTCATAGTTAGCAAATTTACCAAGTATGCAGACAATGGGTGTACTGCATGATTATGTTTGTTGAAAATAAAGGAGAGAGACACATAAATAGGGCCAGTGAGAATGAAGACTCAGTGACAGCATCGCATAATGCTCCTAAAGTATCTTTCATCTTGGGTAGTTTAAAGCATTTAAAAATGTCCTCATGACACCCTTCTGGTACTAGTAGACGGTAAAGAAATACCGACTCCATTTGAATGAGAAAGGGTACTGAAATGGGAGTCGAAAAGTTAAGCAAACTGCTTAGTGTCTTGGTCTCAGAGACAGCGGCTGTATCTATCTGTGGCAAGAATATTGTGTCATTTGCCCCTAAGCAATCTTTTTCTAGCT
Source organism: Enhydra lutris kenyoni (assembly GCF_002288905.1). Classification (NCBI taxonomy): domain Eukaryota; kingdom Metazoa; phylum Chordata; class Mammalia; order Carnivora; family Mustelidae; genus Enhydra; species Enhydra lutris. The sequence goes on along the minus strand of NW_019154103.1, from coordinate 14,978,850 downwards.
CTGTATAAATTATCTACCTGGCAAAAAGAAGACTGAAGCTGGGAGCAAAAATATACTTCTGTGGGTGTAATTGTATTCGTGGCCAAATAGAATTTGGACTTCTTCCATTAGCAGGAATGCCTGGTGGTAGTACTAACTTTAAAACCCTGAATTGTCAACAAACAGAAGGAGCCTAGTTGAACAGGATTAGAGAGGAAGAAATGAAAAGATGGGATAAATACACGGGCACATCCAAGTATTTAACCTGAAACTTCCTTGAGGAAGATGAATTTGTGGGAGGAATCTTTTACCCCGGGGCTGGGCTCATTTCTTTCTCTCCACTTCCTCAACTATTCTTGTCCCTTTCTGCTCCTTGGTTTCCCCAGAAGTCCCACAAGTGAAAACCAGAACAGCCAGGATCCGGGGCAGGCTTCTTCCTGGTAAGGAGTAGCAGTACTGACAAAATTCCTTCATCCTTCTGAGGAAGCTGAACATTTCCCTGAAGCACCTCGATGGGTCATAGTTTCATCTCCTCTTTGACTCCTCTCACATCTTGCTTACACACCTCCCCCCACACGGGTCCCTGCGGTTGCTGCGATAAGCCAGGCCTGCTCCTGCCTCAGCCTTTGCATTTTCCATTTCTAACACTGGAATGTTCTGTTTAGTCAAATAATATCTTCATAGTATGCCTCCTCTGGCCCCTCGCTGTAGATTTGTTTATTTTAAAGATTTTTTTATTTGAGAGAGAGAGAGAGAGAAGGTGAACACATGTGTACTTGCACTCGTGAGGAGGGAAGGGCAGGGGAGAGGAAGAGAATCCCAAGCCGACTTCCTGCTGAGTGGAGAGCTCGACATGGGGCTCTATTCTATGACCCCAAGATCATGACCTGAACCAAAATCAGGCCCGACTGAGCCACCCAAGTGCTCCCACTCACTGTAGATTTACAGTGACAAATGTCCTGTTTTGCCTGAGACTGAAGAGTCTCAGGACATGTGATCTTTAGTTTTGAAACTCAGTCACATGGAAACTAGGATGCATTGGTCACCCTGTTTCAATTGCAGCTTCTTCTATCTGTTTTTTTTTCTTTCTTTCTTTTTTTTTTTTTTTTACTGTTTTTCTTAGTATTTGTCACCATCTAATACCCTGTAAATTTTACTTACTTATTTATGATCCTTTGGCTTGCTTTCTCACCCGGTGCTATCTCCAAGAGGGCAAGGATTTTTTTTTTTTTTTTAATTTGTTTTTGTCACTGTCGTATCCCCAGTGTCGAGCATAGTTCAAAACAGGTACTTGGTGATGGCTTTTGAATGAATAAATAAATGAATGAGTGAGAACTTTAGAAAGTGTTTTTCATATACAAAGAAACTATGTTGGGGATGTATTTCCTAAAGTGAATTATTTGAATCCATAAAATCTTGGTCAAATGTATCTTGATTCTCAAAATAAATGCACGATTTCCTAATGAGCGACACATTTCTTGGGATGTTTAAACAATGTTTTTGTTCATAATTTAGAAGGAAAGTGTTATTTAATTCATTTTTAAAACAAGCTTTTGTAAAAATAGACTATTAGTAGAATGTAGTGTTATACGTAAACATCATATTGGTGGATCATTTGTGTTGGTTTAGGACAACTAATTTTAATCTATTGTGAAGTACTTATAGTGGAAATTCAGTTAGTTTTAACACATAGGAATCTCCTGTTTGCCCCCAGGAAAACTTAGGTATATGTTTGGTTAACAAATTTAACATTTCTCTTATTACCCAGTTATTATTGACTGTATGAATGGATGTTTGACTTCAAAAGGCAAATGCACAGAAACCCAAGTGAATCATAATCTCTCTTTGCTGGACAAGAAATCAGAAGTGTTGAGCTGCCATGTTTATAGGGTGGCACTCTAAGGTGTCTGACTTTTACTGATGTTAGGATCTAACCTGGGAAGCCTGGCCAAGTTGTCCCCTTGTTCTGTTATTTGCAAGCACTTGGGTTGTCACTCACATGTCCATGTCAATGATGTACTGGGTATAATGCATCTGGGGTCAGAAGCCCTATGTCTTCATTCTTTCTCACTGCTTCACTTTTTATGTGGCCTTACACTATCACTTAACCTCTGGGAACCTGCATCATGTAATCTGGAAATGTGGATGAAAAGGCCCACCTACTCTAGTGGTTTGACATAAGCTCAAAATAGGAGTAGACAGGCTTTGAAAATCATGAGGTGCTATGGAACGATGTAAGGTAAGGTGAATAGAGATGAGGCGTTTCCTGGGTGCATGTGTTGCAGGTGATTGAGCAGCCACTGCCAGAGGGGTCTGACTTTGTTTCTTGCTCATATCTATTTCCCACCTCACAGGGGAAGGTTCTCTCTCTCATCAATAATATCCAGAGAGTATCAGGGATGGAGCCTACGTTTTTTGTTTTTTTTTTTTTTCCCCCTTCAGGGCTACAGTCACTTAGATTTTATTCTCAAAATACGTGATTAAAGAACTATTCTTCTAGTGGCTTCTTACCAATTTTAATCAATCACCTTTATAGAAGCAGACAACTCACTGAGAGTAGGGTTTTGTTCTCTTCTTTAAAATAGGCATCAGGAGTGCTCCGCCAGCTCAGTCAGTGGAGCATGCGACTCTTGGTCTCCGGGTTGTGAGTTCAAGCCCCATGCTGGGTGCAGAACTTACTCAAAAACAAAACAAAACAGAACAAAACAGGCTCTCCGTTTTCAGACTGGTGAATAGCTACAAAGAAGCCAAATAACGTAGTGGTTAAAACAGACTCTGGACCTGCACTGATCCAATCCTACCTCTGCCATTTACTGGGTATGTGGCGTTGAACAGGTGACTACTTCCACATGTGTCTCTCTCTTCCTTGCCTCACAGAGTGTATGAGAATCAAAAGAGTAAATAATGGGAAGTGCTTAAAACAGCTCCCGAAGTGTAGCAAGTGCCATGATATTGTTATTGCATATTACTATGATTATGTTACTCTAACTGACCCCCACTCAAATGGGGTGATTTGGTTCTTACTCCACACCCGGTTTCTGGTATACTTTTTTAAAAGCATCTACCAAGAGCACAATGACTCTGCTTCATTTCCCTTCCACGAGCTTTAGGGCACTTAATGCAAATTACATATTATGTCTAGAGACTAGTACCTACCTGCCAAGCTCTTCTCTCCCCTGGAAAAATCCACCATGGACTTCAGGTGTAATTTTTGGATTATTACAACCTACAGGACAGGGCAATCACAATTCTTTTTTTTTTTTTAATTTTTAAAGATTTTATTTATTTATTTGACAGAGAGAGATCACAAGTAGGCAGAGAGAGAGAGAGAAAGAGGAGGAAGTAGGCTCCCTGCCAAGCAAAGAGCCTGATGTGGGACTCGATTCCAGGATCCTGAGATCATGACCCAAGCCGAAGGCAGAGGCTTAACCCACTGAGCCACCCAGGCACCTGGCAATCACAATTCTTACCAATTATTGCACCATCTAAGGGAGATTGCTCTGCTTGTAGGAAGCCCTCTGTTGAGGAAAAAGCTATATATAGTTTCTTACCTGTATCTTGCTATGATGGTATTTCCTATCTCATTTTTATGTCAAGCTAGTTGACCTAAGGAAGGACAGCTGGCTCAGTGCAACTCGTCTATAGGCTGTCCAGTGAATGACCCATGAGGTGACTTCGCATGGAAGCTCTGTTGAAACATGAGTGATTATTTAGGCCAACTCAGATGTTCTATTTGGGTACATCCTACCGAAGATGTATGGAGAGAGCAAGAGTTATTTTATTAGGAGCTGTAGAGCTGAGTGAGCTGGAGTAAGCACTTGTCACTTAGAGAGTAAGCTGTGAGCAAGCAGAAATCATGCGTCGTAAGCAGGAAGCAAAAGACCTACTACAGATCAGAGTGAGATAGTTAGCTTGGTAGTAGCTACCGCAGAAGAAGCACAAGTTGCAAACATACATCTGTACCCATACAAGCGAGTGACAGAAGGAGATCGACAAAATCCTTCTGTTGAAGGGGTGATAAGCTAACTATCTCCCATACCTGGTTTGAGTCTTTCAGTTTTTGAACTGTTCCAAATTCCAGAGGTCCATGGTTGCGTCTGGATTTTCTAGAGATTCTTTGAGTCTGCCTGCTCACAGTATATATTCTTATTATTTCAAGTAATCTGAATGAGGCTCTGTTCCTTACCAGCCAAAAAACTTAAGGATCACTCCAGATACTTCTTTCTTTCTTTCTTTCTTAATAGAAGGAAATAATAATGAACTTTAAGATCCTTGTTGGCAGGAAATACATTACATTTATTATTACAAGTCTAAATTCTAAAATTGCATGTACTTATGATACTTTTAGTCAAGAAATGTCTTTGAATAGATAAATGAAAAATAACCACTGTTATTTTCCCCCTTTTTTGGTTGAGATATATTTCTCATACAAAAAATGTAGAATAAAAAGTAAAATAAAGTTTAATGTAAATAAAATGTTTAGTATTCTGTTTGTTGAGCTTGATAATTGGATTCACCATGTACAAATAACACCACAATCAGGGTTAAAAAAATATTCCCATTATCCCAAACAATCCCTATGCTCCTTCTAGTCACTCTCTGAACCCTCAAGAGGTGATAACTTTCTGATATCTTTCACCACAGACCACGTATTCTTGGACTTCAGAAAAAAGGAATCACACAATAGAAGTTCTTTTTTTTTTAAAGATTTTATTTATTTATTTAACAGGCAGAGATCACAAGTAGGCAGAGAGGCAGGCAGAGAGAGAGGAAGGGAAGCAGGCTCCCTGCTGAGCAGAGAGCCCTGTGAGGGGCTTGATCCCAGGACCCTGGGATCATGACCCAAGCCGAAGGCAGAGGCTTTAACCCACTGAGCTACGCAGGCACCCCACACAATAAAAATTCTTATGTATCCTGTTTCATTTACTCAACATAATGTTTTTGAGATTCATCTGTGCTGTGTGTGTTTCAGAAGTCATTCTTTTTTATTAATGAAGAGTATTCCTTTGTATGAACAGAACGTAGTTTTTTCTTTCTCCTGTCGGTGGATATAGGATTGTTTCCCAGTTTTTGGCTATAAATATTTCTTTTTGTGGACATTTGTTTTAATTTCTTGAGTAAGCACCTAGGGTGAAATCACTGTATGACAGTATAGATGTATGTTTGCTTTCGTAAGTAACTGTTGACTCATTTTTCAAGGTAGTTGTACCATTTATATTCCTATGAGCAGAGTATTTTGCCAACATTTTGTATTGTCATTTAAAATTTTTTTTGGCTATCATAGTATATTTGGAATGATACCTTAATGTTTTTCATTTGCATTTCTCTAAAAATCAACAATGTTAATCATTTAAAAACATTTTTTTAATTGACCATTTGCAAATTTTCTGTGTAATATTTACATCTTTTGGCCATTTTTATTAGGTTATTTATTTTTTCTCTGTTTATTTACAAGAGTTTTTATATATCCCAAGTCATTTTTCAGATATATGTATTGTAAATACTTTTTTCCTGGCCATTGACTTACCATTTACTTCATGGTGTTTTCCTGATGAGTAGAAATTTTTAATTCTGAGACTGTGAGCCTCCTCAAAAAAATTTTAGGACATTTTGTTATATGAACAAAAGTAACCATTTTTAGCATTTTTGATAAAATATTTCAGGATATTGGAGGGAAAACAGCTTTCCTGAAAAAAATATACCTATATATTTTTTCAGAAAGATCAGTAGTTTGTGATCAAGAACACGAATTGTCCATAAGATGTCTATACTTTCCGATGATTATGAGATTAATAAGTCAGTGGTGGTTGTTCCATACTGGTGATTGTTAGAAAATAAATTTTTTTTTAATGATTTACTTATTTATTTAAGAGAGAAAGAGAGAACGTGCAAGGGGGGAGGGGCAGATGGAGAGGGAAAGAGAGAGAAGCAGATTCCCCACTGAGTGTGGAGCCCATGAGGGAGGTAGGAGGTGGGGGAGTACTCAGTCTCATAACCCTGAGATCCTGACCTGAACTGAAATCAAGAGTCAGACACTTAACCAACTGAACCACCAAGGCAACCCCCAAAATTAATTGGGTTTTCTGTTTAAAATATGGACCACATCAACTTATTGCCATCTTGAAGTAAACCATTTATTTTTGCAATTAAATGACTATCTTCCCTATTTGAATTTTTACCTATTGAGTTATAAAGTACCAGAGTAGTATTTGTTCTTAATATATAGGTGCAAAGTGAAGTTTCTCTGACCTCTTGGTTTGTGGCTCACTTGCAGTCACAATAACATTGCTACTGGGAAGTGGCTTTGGATATGCATCCGAGTAAGTGCTCAGTACAGTACTTGGCACATAGCAGGTACTCTGTATTAGCTGTTATTGCTATAATTATTATTATTCTCCTCCATAAGAACTTGCAGGAGTGCCTGAGTTTGCCTACTAGCAAACTATTTTTCTTTTCTTTTTTTTTTTTTAAAGATTTTATTTATTTATTTGACAGACAGAGTTCACAAGTAGGCAGAGAGGCAGGCAGAGAGGCAGGCAGAGAGAGAGAGAGGGAAGCAGGCTCCCTGCCGAGCAGAGAGCCTGATGCGGGACTCGATCCCAGGAACCTGAGATCATGACCTGAGCCGAAGGCAGCAGCTTAACTCACTGAGCCACCCAGGTGCCCTCTTTTTTTTTTTTTTAAGATTTTATTTATTTATTTGACAGACAGAGATCACAAGTAGGCAGAGAGGCAGGCAGAGAGAGAGGAGGAAGCAGGCTCCCCGCTGAGCAGAGAGCCCGATGCGGGCCTCGATCCCAGGATGCTGGGATCATGACCTGAGCCGAAGGCAGAGGCTTTAACCCACTGAGCCACCCAGGCGCCCGCAAACTATTTTTTATCATGAATAATAATACAAGTAATAATAACACATCATATATTATTTTGGCTGTTTCACATTGCAGATAAACTCTCTGACTCTAGCCTTCTTCTACTCAGAATGCTTTCTCTAGTCTATCTGATAACATACATGAGTGCAGATGCTTCTCTTAGTATTCTACAGTCTGTCAGATACCTGGTTATTAGTTTTATCAAAATTAACTGAAGGTTCCTGGATAACACAAGGTAGGAATAGAGATAATAACTTGACATTTATACTAGAGGAATTCTGGATTCCGGTAAAAACAACAAAAAGCCACAACAAAAAATACAAACCCACACCCTACTCCTTCAGTGAAACGAGGAGAGTTAGGAAGGTCTATAAACTCCATACAAAATATAAGTTGGGGGAAGAACATATGAAACCAGAACAGCATGGGATACCAAATGGTGTTGTAGGGTGGCAGGTGCTGTGGGAAAGAATTGAGAGTGAGATTTTTATAGCAGAAACAGAACACAAAAAATAATGGCAAACAGTCATCCCCCCAAAGAGGGAGCCCTACCTGAGTGAGAACTCCTGGAGGGTGTTTGGGCTAGAAGAAGTGAGGAGAACAAGTGTGGAAAGGTGCCCTGGAAGACATTAAAGAAAATACCTGTCACTGTAACAACACAGGGCAGGTCCCTTGAGCCAAGAAGCTGGGAAACCACATTTACCTCTCTTCTACCATCCACTAGGTTCCTCTGATAATAGGGAAGCCAGGATAAAGAAACTCATTCAGTTATGAGTAAAAAAGTAAAAATGCTACATCCATACATAGATGTCATAAGGAAAGACAAAAAAGTCAGAGCTTAACAATGGAAGAAGAACACTACCAAAATTAGATGAAAGTTGCAAACAATGTTCTTATAAAGAAAAGCTATATGTAATCACAAAATAGAAATAAAGGTCAAACAATAGGAAGGTTAAAATGGGAATTGACAGGAAAGAAACTGGAGAAAAAGTTATTTCAGAAACACAAATTAAATTACAAAAAGCACAAGAAACACTAAATATCTTGAAAACATAAGGATATGGGGAAGAAATTAAGAAAAAAGACAAAAGACAAAAATAAAAGACCAGAAAGAAAAATAGTAGAAAAGACAAGGAAGATCTACAAACATGTAACACATTTTTGAGGAAGAAAAACAAAAACTGTATCATAAATATTTAAAATTGCAATTCATGGGAACATCCTTAATATTATATAAAATTTGAATCTACATATTGAAAGGGCATATCATATACCTCAGAAAATTAATCCAGAATGGCTAATATTAAGTCTTAAGAAAATAAACTAATAAAAGATTATTGGACTTCAAAGAATGGAAAATAATCCTCTGGTGGCACATGGCTGGTTCAGTCGGTGGAATGTACCACTGTTCATCTTGGGGCTGTGAGTTTGAACACCGTGTCAGGTGAGAGATTACTTAAAAATAAATAAAATACTAATACTACTACTAATAATAATAAATCCTCTGGATAACTAGGCACGAAGTCCAAGTCAAATCAAGTTATGTCGGACTTTTCAATAGGAATATTCAATGTTGAGAGAACATTATAGAGCTTGGTACTCAAGAAACTGGGAGCCAAGGAATATACATCTACCCAATCTCTCTTCACATGTAGAAGTTGCGGATAAAAAGTGTAAAACATATAAGAACTTGCAGTTGCATTTTTTCCAACCAGGCAACAATGGCAGAAGGACTGGTAGTAAGCAATACATAGATATAAATATAGTACCAGGAGCAGAAAAAACGTATAGAAGGATGTGGGTGATATAACACTGTACATATGTTGCATGCCTTGATGATGTAAGATCTGAACACCTGAGGAAAAATGGGAGAAGGGGTACAGATAGTAGAAAATAGAATAAGCGCAATAGTGCTCCGTAAGTTGTAACTGGGAAGTAAAGTAATATTTTAAGGTGACAAATCAAGTAGTAGAATTGTAAACATATGTAAGAGCCTAAAGATAAGCATTATGAAAAATAATTACTGTCTTAAATTGGATGATGGAAGAATGGAAGTTGGGGTAGGAAGAGTTGAGGAGAGATAGAAAAATTAGTCAAACTATTATCCCTTAAAATATTACTATGGCTAGTTGTTTTCTATGCTATTTAAGCTGTTCTAGTTTAATGAAGAAAAACATAGGAATGTGTCCAAATTCATTTATGAAGAGAGTATATCATGCAGACCAAAACTACTAAAGTTGCACAAGATAAAAAAACCCCACAGAACAATAGTACTTCTAAATATTGATGCAACTATATTCAATAAAAATATAAGCAAACAGTATTCAAAAATACATTTTAAAAAACTCTTCATGACCAAATGGGGGTTCACTCCAGAAAAGTGAGGTTAACTTGATGTTAGTAATTTAAAAGAATTAAGGCCAAAAAATCATTATGTCTATAAATGTTGATAAAAGCATTTGACAAAATTCAGTCTCCAGTTCTGCTTTATAAAAAAAATAAAATGGCAAGCAATAGATTAACTATATGTAGAAATTTAGAAACATATATGTATGGATATCAAAATATACACCTATGTACTTTTTGTGTGTCGTTCCCAACGTAACTTCTTACATAATAAGGAGGCATTGGAGGTGTTCTCAGTAGTCAGGAATAAGACAATGACATTAGTTTTTAGCACAAGTATTTAAAACTTTACTGGCAATGTTAACTAGCACAATTAGATAAGAGAAGAAAATTAAAATAAGAATAGGAAAGGAAAAGACAATCTATAAATGAATAACTGGAAAATTGCAAGAGAATCCATTAAAAAACAATTACAAACAAAGCTCAGAAAGATAACAGGATATGAAATTAACATACACAAATAAATAGCCTTAACAGACACACAAAAATGAGTGAAATGATAGTATCAAAGACAAGATCCCATTTACAACAGGAAGAAAAAAACATATAGTACCTAGATAAAACTTAACAAGAAATATGCAAATTTTATAAGTTGTTCTGTATATTTATAGAAACCCAAGTTGTTTCTCAAGTTTATAGAGAAAAATAAACAAGCAAGATGTACCCCAAAAAACCAGCACTTCTTGTCTATTTCAGAAAAGAAGACAAATGTATTGCCATTTTTATTGGACTTGTATTAAATTCGTAAACTAATTGAGGGAGTGTTTAAATTCTTAGAAATTGAGAAGCAGAAGACCACCAATAGAAAAATAAGCAAAGGGCATGAAAAGAGACAATACAGAAAAAAATTCCATGTGATCCCTAGACCTGTGAGAAGATACTAAATAAATCTTAGTCATAATAAGTGAGACACAGGTTAAAATGACACCAAGGTACGTGTGTCACCTATCAGATTATCAACACATGAAAGTTTGGTGATACACTCTGTTGGTAAGCCTGTAGGAATAGGTACTTTCTTACACTGCCAGGGGAAGTGGTTATAAAATGGTACAACTTCTTTGGAAGGAATTTGACAGTATCAAACAAGGTAATAGGTGGCTTTTTCCTTTTTACCCATCCATAGGAATCTTATGGATGAATCTGTGCAAATTGTTAAAGAGTCTATCTAAAGCCAGGGGAAAATTCACCATATTGGCACAATTAGTCATGAGATCCATCAGTCAAAAAAGAAGGGTCCAAAGTACTTTGTGCATTATATGGCACAAAATCATTAAATATTGTGGATCCTGAACATGTTTCATTGCAACATGTTAATTTTCAGTGTATACATGCGGATATTATGGTGATGCATTTCTTGTTTACATGAAATGTAGCCTCATCGCTGAATCTGAGCCTACCTGCAAAGCTCTCTCTACTGTCCATGTGAATCTGAACATTGTAGCAGTGGTTGCTGGTTTCTACATTTGCTTTTGTCTGGGGCTGGAGCACTAGCAAGCCCCTGTGTTTCATCTTGAGCTGTTGATGGAGAAGGTGTCAAATGCAAGGAGATGCCAGATAAACCTTTTCTGCTCTGTTTGTTTGTACTGGGTGTAAAGGATATTTGGAACTTAATGATTTGTAGTACCTTGAGTGATCTTTGTACTAAGCCAGAATAAAGTTTAGCGAACTCCAACACACACACAAAAATGAGATCTAGAAGGGTAACTGGATGGTATTGCGTAAACTCTACACACACGTGACTTCGTACCTGAATGGAGGTGAAGCTGTCAGTGCCCTGTCCATTCCCATGTGCTTTCTAGTCCAGCTCCTGGTCTGCTTTCATGAAATGAAGTTCAGCCTGTCCCATAGCCAAGAGCACCTTCTACTCTTAATGCTCCAAGGTCCTGTACTCTGAACTGTTAAGGCCCAACATGAACAGAGACATTTTTCACTATCCCAGTTGCACATTTGTCTCAGGTGGCCTCTCCTGTTCCTGGATCTTCCCACTTCCACTTCTTTCTAGGGAAACCCTGATCTTAGAATATTTCTCGTGTGCTTTTGCTCCAAACAGTCACATGAGAACATAGCGGCCCCACTTTGAGTATTTTCAAAGTCTGAGTTCATTTAAACCGGGAGGGAGTTACCTACAACCCATTAGAGTAGAAAGCTTTTCAAGCCTGGCTGTGCTTCCGAAGTATGCTTGGAACTTTCTGTGATATAGAGGTGCATAACTCCCCCCCCAGAGATTCTAGACTCCAGTTCATTCTTAGATCCTCGAAACCAGTAGAACATCAGGTATCTTTCCAACAGTTCTAAGTCTTAGTTCCTCCTATTCTATGAGCAATAATTAGATGTATCATGCTTCTTCGTCTACAAGGAAAGCAAGAGCTTGCAGATATGCTGCAGTGAAAATGGAGATTTAAAGGTTTTTTTTCTTTATAGAAAAGAATCTGCAGAGGTCACACTGAGTTTTTTCCATGATCTCAGTGTATAATTCAGCTCTTTGTCACAGCTTCCCAAATATTGATATTTAATATTTGCATAACAAAGGGCCTCACTGTGGTATTTTTTTCAAGGACAAAGGAAAAAGTGATACATGATTTCCACATCTTAGAGAACATAAAGTTGCTCACAGTTTTCAAATGGCAAGTTTTCTAGCTTCAAGTTTCCAAAGAATTTAGAATCAGTGTGCCTCAACTTACCCAGGCACCTCTCCATTCCTGGACCAACAAAATATCAAACTGAGCTCATGTCAGGAGCGCAGCTAAGCCAAGAAGAAACCTCTCTCTATTACACAATTAACATCCTGCAACTTTGCCCAAAATGAAACAAATAGGAATAAAAATTTTTAATGCTAATGATCTTTAAGAAGAGGAAAGAGGAACAAATAATTTTGCCATTCAATTTTCTAGTTGGCAAAACAGCACAAATTAAAAACAACAACAACAACAACAACAAATGACTTTCTTAATGCCAAGGGAAAAGATGAAGAAAAGAATGCAGATTAATGAGAAATCTAATAAAATAAACCTACTAAAAAATTGAGAGTATTCCTTTAAACTTTTGGATTGCCTTGGGATGCCTGGGTGGCTCAGTCAGTGGAGCATGCAACTCTTGATCTTGGGATTGTGAGTTTGAGTCCCACCTTGGGTGTAGAAATTTCTTAAAAATAAAATATTAAAATAAATAAATAAATAATTGTATTTAAAATTTTTGGATTGGGGCGCCTGGGTGGCTCAGAAGCCTCTGCCTTCGGCTCAGGTCATGATCTCAGGGTCCTGGGATCCAGCCTCACAGCGGGCTCTCTGCTCAGCAGGGAGCCTGCTTCCCTTCCTCTCTCTCTGCCTGCCTCTCTGCCTACTTGTGATCTCTCTGCCAAATAAATAAATAAAATCTTTAAAAAAAATTTGGATTGCCTTATAACCTATAGTAGAAATTTTAATGAAGACCAGAGTAGTTTTGTGATATCAAGTTCTCTTTACCTACAAAACATGGGCATTTTAGACCAGTTAATCTCTACATAGAGTACTTGTACTATAATTAATGTTTTCTTATAAGGTTACATGAACTCAATTATTTTTTTCTAGAAATATACTCAGTTCAAGTTTATTTTTTCTCTTGGGAAAATAAGTGTCTTATGTTAAAATTTTTATAAAAAGAATGTTTTTTTAAAATAATCGAAGAAATAATTTATATCATCCTTATAATTTTAATTAAGACTTCCAAAATGTTGCATGTAGATAGACCGCTGTCTTAACTGACTTGTGATGTTTCTGTATTAGTCCACAGACTGGATTTCAAGGGATTTATTATATCTCGTTATTAAAAATTAAATACTATTTTAAAATAAGTTAGCCAATTCTCTCCAAGAACTTGTGTGAAAGATTTGGGTGGTACTGTCTCAAGGCATGAGTGTGCCTCTGTCTCATTGCCTCTGTGCCCCTCTCCTTAGTGAATTGACTTTCCCACTATAAGCCAATTAAGGAGAGCATTTATACCCTAATAAAGAGAGCTACCAGACCAATTTGTTAATAAACAAAATTCTCACCTCTCTCCCCCTACCTTTCTCTTATTTATTAGTTCATTCATTTGCTCAGCATAGATACTATCATAACTAAGAAAGAGTGCTTTGTGGCTAGACTCTTCCCCTGTTTGCCAAGAAGGTAAAAAGTGTTGACAGAAGGAGAGCCACTTAAACACACACACACACACACACACACACACACACACACGTAGCTTTGGATAACATTAGTAAGATTTATGTTTGAAAGAAGCCTATCTTCTCCAGAATAACTTATGTTGTTACTACACTAGAGATAGAACTGGATAGAAGATGTCCAGACATAACTGAAGCTGTGTCATCAATCTACCAGAATTCTGTTTCTTTCTTTGACCACCCTTGGCAATTTCATTAGTGTTTAGGTTTTTAAAAATCGCACACCTCAAAACAGTCGAATTCCAAATTCTAAGGTCATATGTGTAGATACATATTTTTTTTTTTTTTGGTTAAGAAATAAGTTTGTACATGATACATAGAAATGTGAAATATAATCTCTGGGTGGCAGCATGTATTCACCAGCAAAAAGTCCTTCCTAAGTAATGCCATTTTCATTTCTCTTAGGGATTGCTAAATTGATGGGTCAACAATATTCCGTGGTAGAGTGTGGCTTGGTCACTTGACAGTCCCTCATTATGTACTTTTTGAGCAGGTGCTGAAATATAGAATTAGTGATAATGCAAGTAACTGAAATTGTATATAAGTGTGCAACTAAATGCAAAGAAATTTAATTAATGCATCAATATCACTTTTTAAGACTCTCTGTAGTGGAGTTTCATAATGCTCTGGTTTCCCTATTAAGAATTTTTTTTTTATTGCTTTGGAAACAGTATCCAAGCTTACAAAAATTGCAATTAATATAAACTTTGAAGTATAGTAAGTATATTAGATAACAGGATTAATACTCACTGGAAAGATGGAATAAAACTGATCATATAAAATTTTGCAGATATTAAGTCCTATGATTATTCAAGTAATATAAATAGTCAGAAAGTATAATATTGTCAAGACCTTATTAGCATTGTGGTTAATCCTAAATGCAGTAGGAGACAAAGAAAATATGTTTTGACTGTTAAGGCATATAATTACAGGCTGCATTAGCTGAGACATGGCATGATCCCCATCGAGAGAGACTTTTCCTGGGGCACTGTTTGCTAGTTAGACCAAACTTGTGTTATATTCAGTTCTAGGTGTCACAATCTAAGAGGGACATTGACATACTAGAGTATCAGAGAGAAAGGGGGAAGGTAGAAGGTAGAGTGTCTGGAAAGTGTAAGAAAACACTTGAATGATGTGAAGGTGTTTGGTTTGGAACCAGTAACAACCTGGGTACATGGCAGCAATGTTTGAATATTTGAAAGCCTTCCATGTTGGGGAAAGAGAATTTTTTTTGTTGTTTTCTTTGGAATAATTGGTATAAGGTATGGGGGCTAGATATTGGAACCAGGAAAGTCCTTCCAATAAGAATTAGAACTATTTAGCAAGGAACCATTGGCTGTTAATTTCCCATCATTGAGAGCACTCACCCAATTATCCAGTGTGAATGATCATCTGTCAAGGATTGTTGTATTACCAAAACCTCTAAGAGCCTTCCAGTGTTCAAGAGTTTTTACTTCTACTTTCAGATACTTAGTGACATACAGTCAGAATATCAGGATGAGTGACTGCACTTGTACTTTTGCATTTCGATTTTTGTTTGTTTGTTTTGTTCACAGGATGGCATACCCAAATTGTTAGAGTTTTGTTTTTTTTAATAATTTTTTGAGTTGCAACTACAGATAGCCACTTGAATATAAATTTTAATGATATTAGACAAATGAAATAATGTAATCTATGATATACTGTGGTCTGGATCTTAGGAAATATTACTGATTTAAAACAAACCTCAAAATCATATGTAGAAATAAAATATCTTATAATAATAATATGTTGAGACATGTTTTCCCCTTGCTTTTTGCCATAGTTGCCCATGCATCTGATACCTCACAAATGCTGAATTGAAGTGATGCTCAGATTATTAACTCATGTTTATGCTTCTAGGGGTCATTTGGAGAGGCTTTAATCTTCCCAAGTATATTTTCCCTGATTTGAAAAAGTGATTTCATTTTTAAATGAAAGATTTTTATGTGAATCACAATGTAGAATTATATTATCACTTTAAGAAAATATTATGTCTACATTATCCTGATTTAAATTTAAAATTAATATCTTATAAATTAAATAGCAAATATGATGTTAGCTGGTTTATCATTTATGTTCTTTGCATTTTGAAGTGTAATATTTTCTTATTTCTTATTTATTCAACATTAAAAAGCATTGGTGATTTTCTTAAATACTTTTTTAAATAAGAAAAGAGTGAAATGAAGGCAACAGTAGTACTAGAATTTTTTGTTTTGTTTTGTTTTGTGTTATTATTGAGGGAGAAGGATCCATATTGCCTTGACAGAGAACACAATACACTTTTATTTCCCCTACTACTATAGGTAGTTATTTTCAAAACAATTGAGAACTAACAGAAAGTAAAGATACAACAAAAAGGTTTCAGGAATTAAGTTAAAACTTTTAACAGAGGCCTTTAGGCATTTATTCTTTGACTAGGTTGTATCTTCAACGATTTATTTTTACCAGGGACAAGGGACAGAGTTGCCCTTTATCCCACACTTTTATTTTCTATGGTAATAGGGCCTTTGGGTGAGGCCATCTATATATTCCATAAATATAACTGTTATTGACATAAATGGAGTGGAGCATATAAACTAGCATTCATTGTTGAAGATCTTATAATGTTTGTCACTCACCTAGACTTCTTGTTTACAGTCTCTGTGGACACAATTGAGGGTTTAGCATTAGTCTGACTATATGTATTTTTCTTCCTCTAAATTGTAGTCATTCCCTTGTGAATTCAGTTCTACCCCTGAGGTTACATCTTTCATTTTACATTAGCAACTCGCCATTTCAAATATTTATATATTCAGGTTATCATCTGTCTAGGGAAAAATAGTGTATTGTACACTTAAATCCTTTTACCTGCTCCAATTTTTTATTTTTTATTTATTTTTTTTTTTTGAGGCAATCAGGAGAGACAGCATGGCCTTCTTTTTGTAGTACTTGGAAGAATACATTTTTTAAAAAACCATCCTAAAGAAGAAATCTGGCCTGTAATTGGTTTTATGTCTTAATAAATGTTCAAAAGAAAATTCATTAAGAATATTTTTAAAAGCTATGTGATTCAAAATGAGAAAGTATGAAAAACCACAGGATGAAAAACAGCCCTCCAATTCTTACCTTGCGCATGCTCAGTTCCTACTCTCTGCCAGGTAGTTATTGTGAAGTTTCTAAAAGTGCCCTTACAGAGTTTGTTTATGCATATACTTGCTACAAATCTAGATATTTATCACTTTTTTATCATAAAACCGGCATTATATTACACACATTAGTCTGTATTTTTCTTAAAACTTAGCCATGTAGCACTCAGATCTTTTCATAACTATGTAGACTCCCTTTTCATTCTTTTTTTATAGCTACATAGTATCCTACTGTATTGATGTTCTATAGGAATGACTCAGCTGGTCCCCTATTGGTGGATGTATCTGTTGTCTCCAGGATTTCACTGTTACAGTGAGTAATGACTTACCTTATTTTTATATCTGTTTCACACTTGTGCAATAATATCTGTAGGATAAATCCAAATGGGATTTTAAATATTTTGATTTTCTTTTTAAGGAACAGGTTACTAATACTTCTTAAAGATTTGACAAAGATTGATCCCAACCCATTCTCCCTTTTGTAACTTGGGCATGTGGAATCAAAAGTTTTTTGTCCCTTTTATAAATGCCTGGCCAAAGATTGCACACTTTTTTTCTATAGCTGCTCTAGAGAGTGTGGGTCTCTCAGCAGAACCCCTGGCTGGGCCCAAGTGAGCTTCTGCATTCCACAACCACGTTTCTTGTTCAGAGAACTACTTTTACAAACTGGCACACTGCTGCTACATGTCTCCTTGAATTACCATTTCATTGTTTAAGAACAGGTCTCTTCTAAGCATGAGAGGAGGAGTTCTTTATTCTTTTACTAAATTGGTCAGCCAAAGAACAGCTTTTGGTGAATAAAAGATATTCTCATTTTAGCAAATGAAGGGGAAGTTCTATTCCCTCCAGCCCAATGCAAAATGTTGTTATTCCTTAAAAATGTTCTAAGTGCTCAAAGTGCTGGAAACTGTTCAGAACATACCACAGAACCCAGTTCCTCCCTACATTCAAAATGTTTACATTCTAAAAATGACAAGAGAGGGAAGGTTGGGAAGGTAGCTAGATCCGGAACAGATGGGCACATATGCCCTCTCTCCTTACCAAATGCAGTCCTATGGATGGCTCAACAGTTAATGTAGATTTCTCTTTACTAAGTTTTATAAGTAACTCTGCTGTGCACAGCCAAATGACTTGAAATGTGAAGATGTAATGCCTCTTTGCTGTGCCCTGCTGTTCAAATGTTCTCAGCTTTGACAATTTATCTTGCTGGAAAATGTCTTCAGAATGTCAGTCACTTCAGTTTCCGTGCTTGCCATTTGCATGTTGCACACCTGCCGGTATCGTTGGTTGTGTCCTATTGTTATTTTTCTGTGGGAACGGGGAAGGTACAATATTGCATTTTCAGACTTGGAGTTCAGTTTGTGTGCAGTTTGGAAATAATTCTTATAAGCCCAGCTATTCTTCTTTACACCAGCCTCATCTATAAACAACTGTTTACGGAGTGCCTGGTGAAATTTTAGCACTCCATTAGCCACTCGGGGAGATAATTATAGGTGAATGACAAGATAAGTTCTTTGTGCCAAAACGATTAGGTCCCACATGAGGATATACATAGATATACAGACACACAAAAAGGGTCTCACAAAGGAGTACTCACAAGTGGTATTATCTAGGTGAATGTAGGTGCAGATATTCCAATAATATTTAAATCAAAATATGTTAGTGGTGTTTGCCTCTGATAAGGAGCAAAAGATTGGAGGAAAGTATGAAAAGGAATAATTACTCTGTGTCCTAGATTCTTTTCTGTTGTCTGTTTTCCTTTTCAGAGAGTGTGTAGTCACTTGTTTCAGTGAACATGGAGTTCCTTGTATAATTAAAAAGGAGTAATTTTCAAAACAGCAATACAATAATTTTATGTAACATTTAAGATAACATAGGATATTTTTGGCTGCAAGTAATAGGAAACTCATCTTACAGTTATCTGAGATAATAGAGCATTTGTTACTTGACACAGTCAAATCACAGAATAGGATAGTTTCAGGGCTGGTTAATCCTTGGCTCAATGACATTACCAATGAATGAATTTCTTTCCCTTTCTGTGCTCTGCCATAAATAGAGTTGTCTTGTCCAGATAATAGTAATGTTCAGAAGCTGGAAACAGGAAGAGGGTGCGTCCTTTCTTATGTCAAGTTTTTCCGACATCTCTAAAATCTTTCATTTTTAGAAAATTTCAAGTATACCCCCTTTACACAGCTTTAATAATTATTGACATTTTGCCAATCTGTTTTCATTTATTTATCTCCTCTCCTTTTTTTGTTTGAGTTTATTAAAGCAAGAATCATATATTTTGCCCATAAACATTTCAGCATGCATTTAGCAAGTATGGACATTTTTATTCAACCATAATATCATTATCACATATAAAATTCATAGTAATTCCTTAAAATCATTTTGACACTAATCTGTGTTCAATTTTCCCCAACTATGTAAAGAAAAAAAATATTTCAAATAAGGCCCATATATAGCATTTGTTTGTTATATTTCTCTGAGTCTACTTAGTCTTTAGCCATCTCTCTCCTTTCCTTTTATTGAAGAAACTGTGTCATTTATCCTGTAGACTACCCACATTCTGGATTTGACTGATTGCTTCCTTGTGATCCATTTAACTTGAACTTCTTTGTTCTATTTCCAAACTAGAGATTCAAATATAGAGACTTGAATAGACTGATATTTATTTTTGTTTTGTTTTTGCAAGAGCGGTTCATAAGTGCTATTGTACACTTCCTAACAGTACAGGTCAGAGCACAGAGAAAGTCTGGTCGTTCTACTTTTAGTAATATTATGATTCATCAGTAAATTCAGAAGCTGTCAATAAATTTATATTATTTATAAAATAAATAATAAAAAATAAATAAAAATAAATTTTTATTATTTATAAAATCCCACATCAAATTTTACATAATATTTTGGCATCTCCTGATACTTGTTGCCTAGCTTCATTATCTCTTAATGGTTGTATTTATTAATTGAGTTCTTGAATAAAGAAGAATTTTCCTCATCAACTATTTGGTTACTCAAAATTCAGGAGAGAGAGAATAAATGCTGTATACTTTCTTTTCCTTATTATTATTATTATTATTTTTTTTACTTTTTCAAGATGACAAAACATCAGAAGTTTCTCCTTACTTCTTATTTGCCACTTGTGCAACACATGACCAGTTTTAAAGTAATCATTTGCCAGGGAAATGGAATTACCACAATTGACTTAAAGCAAACAAGCCCAGTCTCTTGAGAACATGGCTGACTTAAAATTTGAATGAATTGTGTGAAAAGAAAAGACAGAAAAATTGCTAGAAAATTGTTAGAAAAGAAAAGACAGAAAAATCGCTAGTAGGTAGGCAACAACAATGCACAGTGGAACACTACCATCTATGTGCATGTGATTGTGATCTCCTTGTTTTTTGATCACCAGCAAGCTGACTGAATTTACTAAAGTAAACCTCATCCTTTACTTGTGTACCCTGAGTACTCTTCAGTTTCTTTGAATCTTCATTTTTATATGTTAACTAAGTCTTGCAACTTAGTTATTTTTTTTAAGATTTTATTTATTTATTTGACAGAGATAGAGTGAGCACAAGCAGGGGGAACGGCAGGTGGAGGGGAGAGGGAGAAGCAGGCTCCCCACTGAACAGGGAGCCTGATGTGGGGGTTCGATCCCGGACCCTGAGGTCATGATCTGAGCCAAAGGCAGACGCTTAACTGACTGAGTCACCCAGGCAGCCTTCCACTGCAACTTGTAATGGTAAATTTACCTCACTGTGTTAATTCCTTCTCCTTCAATGGCCTGACATTACTTTAAGATTCCATGGTCTGAAAACTTTCCTGGGGCTGATCTTAATACCATTGAGTTCTTGCTACCCAAGTCACCTGATGAGTATTTGAAACCTCTGTGTGAGACTGAAGCATAGAAGAACACTGGGAAGAACATTTTTAGCAGAGATGATTCAGATTTCCATAATACAGGATTTTATCCCAAGTTAGCTGTATTCTATCCTCAGAGAGCTGGTGGTTTCACTACCCACATTGATACCCCCTAATTACTATGATCTTTCCTATACAACATGAGGGTGATGTCTTGAATACATGGAGTCAGATTCTTCATTGGTTTGTTCACATCTGTGAAGTTATAAGAGACCAGATTAAGAGATTGATTATGGGATACTATGTGAACAGGAAGAAAATGAAGTCTAACTGAAAGGACTGTTCTTTTTTTTTTTTTAATTTTATTTTTTATAAACATATAATATATTTTTATCCCCAGGGGTACAGGTCTGTGAATTGCCAGGTTTACACACTTCACAGCACTCACCATAGCACATACCCTCCCCAATGTCCATAACCCCACCCCCCCTCTCCTAACCCCCCTCCCCCCATCAACCCTCAGTTTGTTTTGTGAGATTAAGAGTCACTTATGGTTTGTCTCCCTCCCAATCCCATCTTGTTTCATTTACTCTTCTCCTACCCCCTTAACCCCCCATGTTGCATCTCCTCTCCCTCATATCAGGGAGATCATATGATAGTTGTCTTTCTCCGATTGACTTATTTCGCTAAGCATGATACCCTCTAGTTCCATCCACGTCGTCGCAAATGGCAAGATTTCATTTCTTTTGATGGCTGCATAGTATTCCATTGTGTATATATACCACATCTTCTTTATCCATTCGTCTGTTGATGGACATCTAGGTTCTTTCCATAGTTTGGCTATTGTAGACATTGCTGCTATAAACATTCGGGTGCACGTGCCCCTTCGGATCACTATGTTTGTATCTTTAGGGTAAATACCCAGCAGTGCAATTGCTGGGTCATAGGGTAGTTCTATTTTCAACATTTTGAGGAACCTCCATGCTGTTTTCCAGAGTGGTTGCACCAGTTTGCATTCCCACCAACAGTGTAGGAGGGTTCCCTGAAAGGACTGTTCTTTGTTGGTTTTCTGAGATATGAGGGGGAAAAAGTACACACACACACAAACACACACACACACACACACACACACACACACACACACACAGTTCAGAGGAAAGCCAAGATCATAGTCCAAAGAGATTGGTATAAATATAAGTTGAAAGGCTGAGGGTTAACTGTAATGGTAGAATTAATAACAGGAGATTTTGGAGAATATTATCCAGCTAATTTTTATTGAGCATGTGATGCTGTAAGCCATGTTCTAAGCATAATTCTGTGAGGTAGGAAAATTATTCCTTTTTTTTTTCTTCTTCCAGGTGAGTTCTAGGAAAAATACTGTAAATTTCAACCTTACAGCTTTCTGGAAAAGGCAAAACCAAGGAGACAGTAAAAAGACCATTGGCTGCCTGGGCTTGGGGGAAGGAGAGATAAATAGGTGGAAAACAGAGGCTTTGTTAGGGAAATTAAACTACTCTGTATGATACTAGAATGGTGGATACATGTCATGGTACATCTGTTAAAACTCATAGAATGTACAACACCAAGAGTGAACCCTCATGTAAACTCTGCATTCTGGGTAAAAACGATGTGTTGATTGTAACAAATGTACCATCCTGGTGGGGGACATTGATAATGGGAGAGTTATGCATAGGTAGGTACAGGGGAATATGGGAAATCTCTGTACCTTTTGTTCAATTTTGCCATGAACTTAAAACTTCCCTGAAAAATAGTCTATCAGGGCACCTAGGTGGTGCAGTCAGTTGAGGTCCAACTCTTGGTTTCGGCTCTGGTCATGATCTTAAGGTCATGATAGTGAGCCTTGTTTCTTCTGTCTCCAGGCTCAGTGAAGAGTTTGCTTAAGACTCTCTCTCCCTCCTCTGGAAAACAGTATGGAGTTCCTCAAAAAGTTAAAAACAGAACTACCCTACGACCTAGCAATTGCACCACTAGGTATTCATCCAGAGGATAGAAAAATAGTGATTTGAAGGGGCACATGCACCCCACTGTTTATACCAGCAATGTCCACAATAGCCAAACTACAGAAAGAGTCCAGCTGTCCATCAATGGATGAAGGGATAAAGAAGATATGGTGTGTATATATGCACACACAAACACTCAAAAACACACACACCACAATGGAATATTACTCAGCCATCAAAAAGAATAATATCTCCTCATTTGCAATGACATAGATGGATTTAGAATGTGTTATGCAAAGAGAAATATTCAGAGAAAGACAAAATATGATTAAATTCATATGTGGAATTTAAGAAACAAAACTGATGAACATAGTGGGAGGAAAGGAAAAATAAAATGGGATAGAAACAGAGAGGGAGACAAACCATAAGAGACTCTTAAAAAATAGAGAACAAACTGAGGGTTGTTAGAGGAGAAGTGGGTCGGGGGATGGGGTAACTGGGTGATGGGCATTAAGGAGGGAACTTGATGTAAGACCTGTTTTTTTTTTTTCCCCCAATAAAGATTTTATTTATTTATTTGACAGAGAGAGATCACAAGTAGGCAGAGAGGCAGGCAGAGAGAGAGGGGGAAGCAGGCTCCCTGCTGAGCAGAGAATCCAATGCAGGGCTCGATCCCAGGACCCTGGGACCATGACCTGAGCCAAAGGCAGAGGCTTTAACCCACTGAGCCACCCAGGCGTCCCAAGACCTGGGTTTTATATGCAACTGATGAATCACTAAATTCTGCCTGAAAATTAATAATACACTATATGTTAACTAACTTGAATTTAAATAAAACAAAAAAAAACCAAAAAACTCCACTGATTTCAGATTTAATACATCTAAACATTTCATTAAAATCCCAAGCCTAAAATTTAAGATTATATTAAATGTTTTAAATACCTTAAGAAACAGGTAAGATGTACCCAGAATATTAATGACACCAAAACCATAAAATGTTAAAAAAAAAAAAGTTTCTCTCTCTTTCCCCCTGCCCCTCCCTCTGCACTCTCATGTCTGTAAGCATGTGCACACTCTTTCTCTCAAATAAATAAATATTTTAAAAAATATTTTATTTATTTATCTGACAGAGAGAGAGAGAGAGAGAGGGAGAGCACAAGCAGGGGGAGGGGCAGAGGGAGAAAGAGAAGCAGGCTCTTCATTGAGTGGGGAACTTGATGTGGGGCTTGATCCCAGGACTCTGAGATCATGCCTTGAGCTGCAAGGAAGAATCTTAACTGATTGAGTCATCCAGGCACCCTTCAAATAAATAAATATTTAAAAAAATAAAGTTATTATTGGGGCACCTGGGTGGCTCAGTCGTTAGACATCTGCCTTCAGCTCAGGTCATGATCTCAGGGTCCTGGGATCGAGTTCTGCATTGGGCTTCCTGCTCAGTGGGAAGCCTGCTTCTCCCTCTCCCACTCCCCCTGCGTTCCCTCTCTTGCTGTGTCTCTCTCTGTCAAATAAATAAATAAAATCCTTGTAAAAATTTTAAAAAACAAAGTTATTATTATTTTTTTAAAATGGAACTTTGTCATTCTTTGGGAGCTTCCTAAGGATTCTAAACATGAATTTCTGTTCCTGAGATCCCATGGTTGGCCTTCTCTTTTTACCAAGAAATGATTGTTCAGATTTTTAAAAATTCTGTGAACTATCCTTACCTTTCATTAAATTACTTTTTATGTGTAAATTAGCCAGAGTTGCCTTTTGTTGCTTAAAACCAAAGAACACTAACTGCTTATCCACACATACTCATCCATATTTTATGGCCTGTTTTTCTGAAAAAAAAAAAAAAAAAAAATTGGCTTACAAATTGTAGTCACATCTTGGCCAAATGCAAGGAAATTTTAAGGTTATTCAAAACCAGCTGAGATTTCAACACATTTTGAACCTGACTTCGCAATGTTACCAAAGTGAGGTTACCTTTATTTTTCACAAACTCAAAATGGTAAGAGCATTGTCGTATTCGTAGGTAGATATACTGTTATAAACATACTATATATATTTTTATATTTTATCTACAAAATGACAATTGCATGTGGTTCAACTTACTACATGCATGAAAAGGAATTAATACTTTGCTTTTTCTTTTTGCATTTCTGTGTTCTCAGGAGCAATATGTTTAGGCAATGAGTGGATGAAAAGAAACTTAGAGGAGAGGAGAGGGTGAGGGTAGGAGAAGTAGGATAAGGTCAACAATTCTTGGCGAAACAATGAAAAGAAAGGGAAGTGAACTGCGAAATAGAGAGAAAGGAGATGTGAGGAAAGTTTACGGTCTGCCAGGCTCTCCTGGCTTCTCTCTGTACTCCCAGCACATTATACGGGTCTCTGGTCTAGTTAATGCCTGTGATTGTGCCCAGTTCTTATAACTTGCCTATGGATATACTAATGTCTAAGACGAAACATATTTTCAACGAGGAATAAATTACACTTTTCTTCTTTTAAAAAATTAATAGTTAAAATTTCAAAGCCTGTTACTGATAATAGCATGGTTATATTTACTCCATTTCCTGAGAATCAAGGATAGGCTAAGCACCTACTTAATCCTCCCAATACCCCAGTGTGCTAGGTTTTTTTGTTGTTGTTGTTGTTTTTTAATATATATTTTTAAATATTTTATTTATTTATTTGACAGACAAGTAGGCAAAGAGGCAGGCAGAGACAGAGGAGGAAGCAGGCTCCCCACTGAGCAGAGAGCCTGATGCGGGGCTCGATCCCAGGACCCTGGGATCATGACCTGAGCTGAAGACAGAGTCTTTAACCCACTGAGCCACTCAGGCGCCCCAGTGTGCTAGGTTTTATTGCTCTTATTTTACAGACCTCAAGTCTGTAATTTAAAGAGTTTAAATAAGTTTTCCCGAATCTTTCTGTTCGGTAGTAGCTGACTAGAACTGGCACCCAGGTCTTTGTTTTCACTCCTACCTCTTTCATGGGCAGCTTCCCCAGTCGCTTTTTTCTTGATTCTTTGTCTCTCTTTTTAAAAGATTGATTTATTTATTTTAGAAACAGACAGTGGATGGAAGGGTAAAGTGGGGGAGGGGCCAGGGGAAAGGGAGAGAATGTCAAGCAGTAAAGCGAAGTAGCCCGGAGCCCCATGCAGGGCAGGATCTCACAGACCTGAGATCATGACCTGAGCCAAAACCAAGAGTTGGATGCTTTACTGACTGAGCCACCTAGGTGCCCCACTCTTGATCCTCTCTTTAATTCTTTCCCTGAGTTACTCCTTCATGCATCCCGTGTAGATTCTTTGCTTCAGCCTCTGGGTCCTGTAGTCTCATGATCTCTACTAATCTACTGAGTAAATCTTAACTTTTCCAATGTAAGAAAAGAGGAAGCCCAGGAAGCAATGCTAGAATTTTTAGAGTAGGTCAAAGAGGCTATGAATTCTCATACATTAATATTTGTTCCTGTTATGTTTGTTTGTGAATTTTTTCACAAATCCAATCTTTACTGTTTTAAACTGCTGACCTATTTAAATGCTTACCACCATATTATTTGCACCTCAAAGTCTGAGATTTCTATATATATTGACAACTGTTTTTACTTCTTCAAAGTGGTGAATAAATACATGTTTCTATTCTGTAGTTCTCAACTTTTTTGTAACCTCATGAGGCCTTTTGGTAACAGGACATCCTAGAACCAAATTCTCAGACATTCATTAAGTGCATGTAAAAATGTGTTCACTCCTATAATAAGTATTGTGGGGAGGCAGACGTTATAGTTGCAGGTTAGTTAGGATTATAAAAGCCACCCAGGGGGAACAATAGCAAGCAGTATAGGACATCATTTGCTGAAGTATAAGGTGGAGATTGGGAAAAGTATTACAAATTCACAGAAGTGAGGGTTGCTGGGGTTTGGAGTTGCCACATAGGGAAGTGGGATTTTAGCTGGCTCTTTAAAGAGAACAGTCCCTAGGATGGATGAAGAGGAGGGAAAACATTGCAGACCAAGGGAGCATGAATAAAGGTAAAGAAACAGAAATGCATGGATGTCAGGAAATAAGACCAAAGTGACAGAAAGCTTTCTACTTTCATGGCTGTTGGTTGAATATTCGATCTGTGCCAACAGTTGTCTTTCTATGCCATGCACTTTTTAGTAGCTGTCAGTCACAGTTCTGTTGCTTTTCAATATTTCTAACTTGCTTTGTTGTTGTGTGGGCTACACTCTTTGGAGTTTATTATTTTACTTCATGGTAATGAAATAGCAATTTTTTTTTGGAATATCCCAGCATTTAGCACAAAACCAGGCATATGCCTGGTGCCCAGTTAATGTTGTTAGTGGGATGATTGATTACACACTGGTATATAAGGCTTAATTAGATTTAAAAAAAATTATTCTCTGAAGTCACCTCTTTTACATAATCGGAATGGTGTAAGAAGGGACAGACTCAGGTATATGTCACCATCCCAGGGATTTGTAAGAGTGGACCGAAACGCTGTCTTTTCTT
This sequence comes from Enhydra lutris kenyoni, assembly GCF_002288905.1. NCBI lineage: Eukaryota > Metazoa > Chordata > Mammalia > Carnivora > Mustelidae > Enhydra > Enhydra lutris. Next base: position 14,951,944 of record NW_019154103.1, on the reverse strand, counting down.
CTGTGTCTGTGAAGAAGAGGGAAGGCGAGGGCAAGGAAAACATTGTCACTTCAGAGAAAAACACCAGTAAGGCTGTAAGTGTGAGAAGCTTTCCAAGTGACAGGAGGATTGCTCGGCTTTGCTTCCCGTTTGCTAACACTGCATTTTGGTGACAAGATCCTAGATACCCTGTGGGTGGCCTCCCTTGTAAGCACCTCAGAAATGTGTTCTCCTTGTAACGAAGCCATGAAATCAAATTTTGTTTGGAAACTGACTGGCTTATACTTCTCTTTGAAAGTAAGTATGTCACAGGTATTTATTTCCGGCACAACAGCTTCATCGCCATAACTAATAAATTCTTTACACCGAGACCATCTGTACTCAGCACTGGCATGGATAGGAAGTGCTCCTGGAGTGAAGACATTTCAAAGACATTTTAATACAGTGGCACCATGCGGAGGGCATTAATCTTTCTTGTGATTTCCTCTTATTGTAACAATGGAAAAGGCTTCTAATGTGCAAACCTCGTTAAATCAATCATCTTGGGAATTTAGATGCACAGTGTGATAAAGGCAACAACTTTCTCTACCTTAAGGCAATTTTCCATATGTTTTGGAAGTTGGGATTTAGGGAAAATAAGCTCTCTGATGGATTTATGATTCAGCATCAAATGTAATATTTGAATTATTCACTTGATTAGCCAAAAGAAATAGTCCTAAAGAGCTAATAAAGTGAGTTTCACTTTTAGATAATATTTATTGTTTACACAGCTGCTTTGGACAATCCTTTTATATCTTTTAAGCTGTAACTACGCTGACAGAATATAACAGGAAATGTATTAATTTGGAGCAAGGAACTATTTAACTGTTCTTTATTTATTTATAATCCTTGCTATTTTTGTTAAGAATTTAACAGCTCTTATATGACAAAGCAATTTTATGAAAGATTAAGAAGTGTGAGGATAATGCTTAGAGGATAATAGACAAAATGTCCTATGTTAATTATACCTCAAAAAAACAAAAAAAGACAAATGTCTTAAGAGATACAGATTTTTGTCTAGGCTTCACTTCTTCCTGTTTGTATATAGAAATATACATTGAAAAGGAACACTAACTTCCATAATATTTTAAATTTGGACCTAAATGCACATGGGTTATGCCTAAATAACTACAACATTAGTACTGGCAGGTGGGAGTGACAAAGTTGTAGGAGGCACTGTTTTAATGTTAGAATGAGATCGGCCAGAGGAAATGCACAATTAAAGCATTTGCTTTAAATTTCTGCTGCTATATTAGGGAAGGAACTGAATTCAAAATGTTAAGCTTGATTTGCTTTTATTAAATACCATCTATTATTTACCTCGCTGCTGGGGTATTTCTGGATTTCACAGCAAGATGGTTAGTGTGGGAAGGTCTAAGGGTTTACAGGAACACATTGGCCCCATCGTTTGTGCATCTGTATCTAAACTATCCTGCAATTAATTTGGTCCAAGTTTAGAGATTGCTGGATCTTTAGTGAGCTCTGTCTGAACTGTGGATATTGGTTCCAGGAATACCTAGATCTATAGAGCAAGTGGGAAACTCTTGCTCTGAACTCAAGAATTCCACAAATCAATATCATATTGAACCAGTTTTCTCACTGCTTTCCTATAGTCCCTGGTTTGGTATTTTTGGAAGTTATATTAACTCTTTCGGAGACATTGATGTTATATCCTAAGGGACAAGTGTTTTCTAATTATATCATACTGTGTTATCTAGCTCTATTTCAGTTTGAATTGCATTTATTATGTGGCAATAAGGTGTTAAAAACAGACCAAAGAATTAGCTGAAACAAAGGAACTCTAGTATTTGAAATTAATTCATGCTTAGTATTAGGGAATTTAAAATATCAATATTAATCAAATATTTGATATCAAAATACCAAATATCAAACAATATCAATTACATATCAAAAGTTTTATATATATACATATATAAATATATATACATGCATACATATACTATAAACATTTTGCAGAACTGAGATTATATTCTGTAGTCTCAGAAAGAGGAGTGTAGCACCATTTAAAAAATCCTAATTGTATTACTTCGCATCCTGAAGGATCACTGAGTCTATAATCTTTAAACATTTATTAAACCATGGTTTTCCTCAGAAAACCAAGGTTTGATTAAGCACTACAGCCTTGGAAGAGAAGTAGAACATTGCAAGTATTTATACATGGCCAAAAGCTTACGAGGCATATAGGTAAGCTTACACTATCTTCTAATTGACAACCTATATTTCTATGGCTTGCTCAGAGGAAAATGACAACTGTGGGAATGAAATAAGCCATCAAGGTAAGTGGTTACCTATGTTCTAACTGAGCAGTGGTCATTTTCTAAATATAGTTTGTTTCATAAAGTTGATTTACATATGGGTGGCATCAGACGTATTTTCAAATAAGAACACCATCATTTTCTTCCTTCTCCTCCTCTTCACCCCTTCTTGTCCATTATCACCTCCTCCATCTTCATACTTACCTGCATTCCAAAGGATTTGAACCTAAAGATACCTCTAGTAGGCTCTTTGGTGGCCTTTGCTTGCCATTAGCCTTTAACAAAATTTTCCACTGTGATGATCTATTTACCTTCACAGTTAAATGAAGTTGCCTACAATGCGGCCGGTCTTTCTTTGCTGTACTTCTCTGTGAAAGCTGGAATGAGCAGGTCCCTATCTCTATCTACCTGATCTTTGTATAATTTTTGAGGTTTGAAAATGTGAAATAATGTTTACCTCGTTGCCTTCAGGAGATTGTGCAATGGAAGTTTTGCTTCTATTAGGAAAGCTATGAGAATGGATGAGATAAATGAGCAGAATATGTCCCTGAACACTGATGCTTGGATAATAACGGGGCTAGAGAAGTAAAAGGCAGCAGTACCCTCAGTGGCTAAAGGACTGGCTTCCTTTTTCAGCAGTGCAAAGAGCAACCACAAAGCAAAGTCTTCACTAGATAGAAGGGAGAGAGTACTCTTACAATCCAATCACACACAAGGAAGTGTGTGAGGAACTTAGGACCCAGCCAGAAGTGAGGCAAAGATGGTAGGTCTTTTAGTGGAAGGCTTGGAGACAAATATCATTTTATAGTATTGGTTCTTATACTCTATATAGAGATACATATATACTATATATATACCATATATAGATACATATATACTGTATATAGATATACATATAGAGAGAGATACATATATACTATATATAGATACACATATCTGTATTACATATATACTATATATAGATACATATATAGTATATGTATACTATATATGCTATATATATCTCTCTATATATACATATATGCATATACATATGTAGAAAGAGTATATATATACATATGTATATGTAGAGAGAGTATATATATGTGTGTGTACATATATATATATGCAGCATAGTCTTTGTAATTATACTATGTAATAATAAAATACTATACATTATATACTATTCATTATTTAAAAATTAATTGTTTTGTCCAATACTATATAGATACAAAGGTAGTGTTATTATTGTACTCTTATGCCTTCCATCTGCTGCCAGATATGCCCATATCTTTCATATATAGTATAGAACATAGTTGCTCCAGGCATGTAATTGTGTTTAGAATAAGAATGAATTGTGAAAGAGTATGTGTCAATCTATAACAATGGAATTCCAGGTTTATTTTGGGAGGAGCACAATTTGTTAATAATGTGGTCTTAGGAGAGCCTTGGGTGGCTCAGTCAGTTAAGCATCTGCCTTCGACTCAGATCGTGATCCCTGGGTCCTGGGATCAAGCCCCACATCGGGCTCCCTGCTTAGCAGGAGGCCCGCTTCTCCCTCTTCCTCTGCCTGCTGGTCCCCCTGTTTGTGCTTTCTCTTTCTCTCTGTCAAATAGATAAAAAATCTTAAAAAAAATGTGGTCTTATTTCCTCTCTTTCCCTCTGCTGTGAGTGCAGAGGCCTTGACAATCCAGAGGCTTAATCAATCCTAATCAAGGCTAATCCAGAGGCTTAGTCAATCCTATTCATTCTACCCTTGTCATTGCCCTGCATTGCTGTCACCTACAGCTCAGCCACATCCAAGGAGAGGTACGCTTTTGCTCCCACCCTGCTCTGTTTGCGCACTCATCCCTGTATACCCAGTTCTGCTCACCACTGCTTGTTCACTCTGATACTTTTCCTAGAGACTGAGTGATTCTGGCTTTCACACCTTGTTTGATGAGTATTTAAAAATGTTTTCCAAGATCCTCATGATCAATAACCTTTTTTCCTCCTTTGTGCCTTTGATATTTTATACCCTATCTTTGATTAGGTTTTTCCATCCATTTCAAACAAAACCAATTTGGCCAGCAGAACTTAGGTTTGGAGACCACTTTGTTTTTGCTATCCTTGCAAGGATGCTGCAAGTGGCATGGAGTGTTAGGGCTACAGATGGACGTTCCAACCTCAGGGCATTTCCAAACTCAGCTCTTGAGAAAGTGATTCTTGCCCCTAGAATGTTAAGAAAGTGAGAGCCTTAATACTGTTGAATGACTTTGGCATGATTAATAGAGTAGGATGTCTATTGCAAAAAGGGGGTAGAGTGTTTGGTAGCTTTCTGGAGAATGGTAGAAGCTGGGAAGAACACAGAAGAAAACACAATAAAATTAAACCAGGAATGGGAAAAGGATTATCAAATAGTGTTGAGGCCTGAATAAGGTTGAAAAATATTTGGAATGGATCCCTACCTAGAAGGAGGCAAGATGGAGTACCAGGTTAGGTAGGAACTTTTGGGTAGGTGATTGGGACAGGACACCATTCAGTGGCTGCAATGGTATCTTTGTATGTGGGAATCAAAGGTGACTAAGACCTATCCTCCAAGAGTAAATAGTGTATTTGGCACTGAATGTGCCTTGTAAAAAGCAAAGCCAAGTACAAATAACTACAGTTCAAAACCCAGTTTGTGGGTGCCTGGGTGGTAGAGTCAGTGAAGCATCCAACTCTTGCTTTCGGCTCAGGTCCTGAATTCAGAGTTGTGGGATCGAGCCCTGACTCGGGCTCTGCGCTCAGTGCGGAGTTGGCTTACGACTCTCTCTCCCCCTCTCTCTCCCTGTCCCTCCTCTACCCTGAACTCTTTCTCTCTTTCTAAAAATAGAAATAAATAAATCTTTAAAAAATGGTGAAAAACCAAAGCCTAGTTTAAATCCAAGTGGCCAGTCAAGAGTGAAATCTATGTAAGGAGTCAAGGTTATTAACAAATACAATCATCTTGAAGAAGGCTGGGATGGGGTTAGAAAAAAGATGGGCCAGGAATGACTCCAGAGCTGATTAGTGGACAACTGCTGCTGCTTATTGTGGTGGTGGCAATCTTGGAAGTTAAAAGGAATCGAAGAAAAAAGACATGGTAGGTGTTTGTAGAAGCTGGTCCATGTTGCTATCTGACCTCTTTTAGAAATGGTTTACAGTTTCACAGCAGAAGAGAACAGTTAGGAATTTTAGGCTTTGGAATTGGCCAGGCAGATAATTGGAAGGGTTTGAGGTAGAGTGATTAAAGAGATTAGTAGACTAGATACAATGAGGTTCTGATTTTCTGGGAGAGACTAATTGCTAGGAAATAATTGTCATGATGAGGTTAAGTAATGTCGACTGTCATGGTATAAATTTTTTTTTTATTGTTTAAAATTTTTTAATATTATTTTATGTTAGTCATCATACAGTACATCATTAGTTTTTGATGTGTTCCATGGTTCATTGTTTACCTATAACACCCAGTGCTCCATGCAATACATGCCCTCCTTAATACCCATCACTGGGCTAAACCCATCCCCCACCCCCCTCACATCTAAAACCCTCAGTTTCTTTCCTGGAGCCCATAGTCTGTCATGGTTTGTCTCCCCTTCTGATTTCAGCCCCCTTCATTTTCCCCTTCCTTTTCATAATGTCCTCCATGCTGTTATGTCATGGTATAAATTTCTTAAATAAGTTCCAACAAGATACTATCTTTCTCTCAAGTGTAATCAACTCTCCAAAAATCACATTCAAAATAATTTGACCCTTCTCTCTGTTTATATTTCAAGTTTTCTGTAAAGGAAGTTTGCACCATTAACTTTCATTTACCTTTACAATGTAATGTCTGTGAGAGGTTTAAAGATGTGGCACATGTGAGAAATGTACCCTCTACATTATTCATGTATCAATCATGAGCTAGAAGAAATCTTACATTCTTGAGACACAGAGCTGTATAACTATAGCACAAATGACTGGTCAGTCCAATTTGGTGCCTGTTCAGGGACATCCCTGGGGCAGTGCATGAGTGAGAACCTGAAGCCTTAAATTGATCACCACTAGGGTATTAAGGTGAATCATAGCAAATCATATCTTATGGTTTCATGTTCAATTCAACCACAGTATACAGACATGGATTATTTTAAGTATTAAAAAAGAAAATATGTAGAAAATATGTAGTCTGTGTATTCATTGTATCTAGCCCATCTATGTAATTCAGAAACAAGATTTTGGGCTGAACTTGCTAGAATTTGGCTCGTTTAAACTGAGTAATTCCCTGATTCCTTCTCTTCTTATTCCTCACAATCTAAACTACCAGTCTACGCAAGGAGCATGATTATATTTGAATCATAATGCCCGGTACTCATTGTTTACCAGAAAGTTTTACAGTGAAATTGGGAGTATGACGCTATCTCCTTGCTGTTGTCAAAACAAGTGTGATTCATAGATAGATGGACAAATTCCCTGTGTAAAATGCCTTTTATTAACAAGTTTTAAAATTTACTGTCTACAGACTGTATCTGCAGGACATATAGTGGTTATGGAAATAATCATTGATCTTTAAGAGGTCATTTTCAGTTTCTACACATAGTGAAAATTAGTAAAGATGTCAACAACTTAGGACAGTCTTACGTGGCAAAGGACAAATTTGGAGTAATGTCTATTTGTGGCTACTAAGAAACTCAAGAGTTTTCTCCATCACCCACACAGGTACGCAGTTCCTGCCACCCAACTAAGAATGACTACTCTTGTATGACCAGCTAAATTCCCCTGGCTGCTAGGACTATATTTTTCACTTGATGCAGATATCTGCTAGTTCCTTCCCAGGTGCCTGCTCTTTGTGTTTTCTATAGACTTTTCATCCTCAGTGGCCACCTGGTTTGTATTCCTTTTGTTTGATTCTAGCTCCCATCTTCTTTGGTTCTGAATAGTTTTGCAGAGATCAGCATATTCTATTTCTTGCTGAATGCCTCCCTTTCTGTGAGTTACATTTTGTTGTTTTTGTACTCTCATTTAATCTTTTTCTTGCCTGTTTTCTAATTAACTCCATCGTTGCCTCCTTCATTATGCTTGTAATGAGGTCACAAAGGTGTTCTGAAATTTCACTTTTCCCATCTGCTTCAGGGTTCCAATTAGTTTTCTTTGGAATTCTAAAGTTTTTTGCTTAGTAGAAGCTTCCAATAAGGCTAACTCTAGGATGGCCTCTTTTCCTTCATCAGTTCATATGAAAACTTTCAAGATTATTCAGGCTCTCAATGGTGTAAAAGGCATCATTTTCTTTAGCTTAGAAATGGAGTTTGAGACAACAACAGTTGAGCTACACAGAAAATTTAAATATCTTTTGAAAGAGTGTGAAGTCTGTTCTTCCAGATTGCAAGTAGATGCAGGTGAGAAATTTCAGAAAGACACTTTTATCCACACTTGGACGTGAAGGGTATGTAGTTAACACAACAAAATGAATTTTAAAGGAAATTTGCAAATAATATATCTTAAGGGGAAAAGTTTCTTAACTTTAGTATCTTGCTCCTGGAGCATTATTTTCATATACAATTTTTCAGTAGGCTATTGTTTAGCCATTGCTGTGGACTGAATTGTGTTCCCCCAAAATCCGTATGTTGAAGCCCTAACCCCCAGTGTGAATTTATTTGAAGACAGGGCCTATAAGGAGGTAATAAAGGTTAAATAAGGTCATAATGGTGGGGGCCCTAATCTGATAGGATTGGTATTCTTATAAGAAGAGGAAGAGAGACCAGATGTCTCTCTTTTCTCACATATGCTCTGGGGAAAGGCCATTTGAGGATAAAGCAGAAAGGTGGCCCTTTGCAGGCTAGGAAAAGAGTTCTTACAAAAACCAAACCTTACCAGACCTTGATCTTAAACTTTTTAGCCTCTAGAACTGTAAGAAAATAAATTTATGTTGTTTAAGCCACCTAGTCTATGATATTTTGCTATGGGAGCCTGAGCAGACTAATACAGCCATTTAAAGAAATTATTTTTAGGGGGCATCTGGGGAGCTCAGCTGGTTAAGCATGTGACTCTTGAATTTGGCTCAGGTCATGATCTTAGGGTCGGGAGATAGGGCTCTGCCTCAGGCTCAGCCAGGAGTCTTCTTAAGATTCTCTTTTCTTCTCCCCCACACCTTCCCCAGTGCGCTCTCAATAAGTAAATAAATAAATCTTAAGAAAAAATTATTTTAGAGAAGCATTTATATAGTTTGTAAAGTAGGACATAAAACTGTATGTGTAACCCAACTAATATGAGTTTGCTCCTTGGTGAGTTAGAGACTACACCAGGTGGAGTTGTCACACAAAGAAAACTATTTGCAGTGAATAAAGAGATCATGAGGACTAACTTCGAAAGCCCTGACTCCCTGAGCAGGGGTAAGATGGTTTCTGTTTGTCAGGGTTAGGATAAATATTCAGAAAGGGGAGTTTTGTTGTCACATGTAGAGGTGGGTATAAGTTGTGTGGGTAGCTTAGGAAACATGCCTGTACACGTATCCATGTTATGTTAATGAAGCTCGGGCTTCAACTTGGGTAGAGAGTTTAACATTACAATGAGGTAGAGGTAACTGCGGGACACTTCATGGTCCTCCTGTGCAGGTGTGAGTCAGTGGTTGAGCTCAAACTGGCCTAGGCCAGTAGGAGCTCCTCCAGTTGTTTGCATCTGAAAGATAAAGGTAACATTCCTGTGGAGAGGGATGGGGTCAGTGGAGGTCTTGCTGATGACAATTTTAATCTCATTAACTCTGTGGGGTACAATTTTCATATGCACTAAAATCTTAAAAAGTGTAGAAGAAACTGAAACTCTTTTATGCTGCTGGTGGGAATGTAAAATGGTGTAAGCCACTTTGAAAACAGCTCAGCGGTCGCTCCAAGTGTTAACAATAGAGTTAGCACATAGCTCAGCAATTCTGCTCCTCAGTATATGTCCAAAAGGAAAGGCAACATAGATCCACACAAGACTTGTACACAAATGCTCATAGCAGCATTATTTCTGATAGCCAAAAAGTAGGAAAAAACCCAAATGTCCTTTAATTGATGGGTAAGTAAAATGTGGTATAACAATACAATGAAGTACTTTTCAAGTATAAAAAAGAATGAAATAGTGATACATGCTACACCAGTGATGAACTTTGAAAACATTATGCTAAGTGAGAAGCAAGTCATAAAAGCTACATACCCCATGATTCAATTTGCCTGGAATAGGCAAATCCATAGATACAGAAAGTAGCCAGTGGTTGTGTGGGGCTGGGTGTGGGCCACTGAGGGAATAGGGAGTGTTTGTTAATGAAATGGTATCAGGGTTTCTTTTTTATTTTTTTTTTTTAAGATTTTATTTATTTATTTGAGAGACAGTGAGAGAGAGAGCATAAGCGGGGAGGGTCAGAGGGAGAAGCAGACTCCCTGCTGTGCAGGAAGCCCAATGCAGGACTTGATCCCAGGACACTGAGATCACTACCTGAGCTGAAGGCAGATGCTTAATGACTGAGTCACTGAGCCATCCAGGAGTACCCCCCGCCCCCACCTTTTAAAAAGATTTTATTTATTTATTTGACAGACAGTGAGAGAGAGAGAGAGAGAGCATAAAGAGGGTATCGGGGTTTCTGTGGGGGAGGAAGTAAATGTTCTAAAATTGATTGTGGTAATGGTTGCTCAACCCTATGAACTTACTAAACAACATGCTTTGTACATTTTAAAAGGGCAAAGGAAACAGTATATGAATTAGATGTCAATAAAGCTATTAAAAGTATACATACCTATACATAAACACATATACAGAATCATACTGTAAGGAAATACATAGAAATATTAATAAAGGCTTCATGTGTGTTTTAGCTGGTTTTCTACTTCTTCTTAATACTTTGTAATATAATATATATATTTTTCAAATTCCCAATACTGAATATCCTTTTCAATAACTAGAAAATAAATAAATATTGCAAACAAAGTGAATGTTCACAACTCACATGCTCCAAGCAATGTTTTTCTCAGAGGTTTCCCAATCAGTAACAATGACAGGAACTACTGCTATCCACCCAAACTCTCCCGTCTGCCTACTTATTGAGTGTTTACCATATACTAGGTTCTCTGCTACATGTTTGAAAGACAAGCTGTATGAAGTCTGTAAGCTTCTTGAGGACAGGGACTCTGTTCAATGCTGTAAAGAAAGCCAGTTTGGTGTATGGGTGCAGCATGATAAGCATAGGAAAAAGGATGCTGGTTTTTGAGTGTTTTTTGTTTTTTGTTTTGTTTTGTTTTTGTTTTTGTTATTTTGGTTTTTTTTGTTTTTTGTTTTTTGTTTTTTAGATGGGGCATTTAAGTGGGACACAAAACCCAGGATAAGATATCTAGGACAGTCTTCTTATAGAAGGTGGTTGCTAATCTGAGCCCTAAAGAAGTTGTGGGAAGGAGAGAACAAATTCTAGGTAAAGAGAGCAGCACATCTGTACCAAGACTAAAGGTGAGCTGGAGTGTTGTCCCTTCAAGAAACTCTGAGAGCTATTGTTAAGATTGTTTGGAGGACCATGAGTGGAGTTGTAATGAGAGGTGAAGTTGGAAACACCAGAGGGCACAGATCATAAGAGGCCCTGCATGGAGTGCTGAGAGGTTTGGATTTTATCTTGAGGCAATGGTAAATCATTAGAAGGGTTTAGATCAGGAGAGTACTCAATTATATTGGTTCTTCTCTTGGTTTTGAAGAGTCCTCTGTTCAGGTTCCTTTGTTATAGGTGGTATTTACCTGGAGTTTAGCAAGGGGTAATTTGAAAGTAAAGGAGGAGAAGGCTTGGGGGTCTTCAAGTGGTCATTTTATTGCTTTTCTGTCTCTTCCTACTCTCACCTCTAATCCTGTTGAATAGGAAGTTAAAATCCTGTGTCAGAACGAGAGGGAGACACTTGGGCTGGAGTTTTGAATTGGTTTGCAGGAGCAGAGAGCTGTGACTCTTGGATATTCACTCTGGAAGGATATTACTAAAGGCTGACCTTCCTCTGAAATGGCCAGAGCTAGGGTTTCCAGCCCTCTCTAGATCTCTTTAGATCCATGCAGTGTGTGTGGTCTTGTCTTCCCTACCCTATCAATCTACCTACCTACCTTATTTGAGCTTTTGATATTTATAGGTCATACTCGACAGATGACTCTTACTTACAATTATAATTACTCTGAATAATGTTTTAATTCCACCTTGTATTTTAAAGTTATAATATTTAAACCCTCTGTACCACTCTCTTAGATAATAATGACATTGTATTTCCTATATATTTTGGCCATATAAATAACTCCTGGCTTTTAATCTTATAATCTTTACATGCAACATACCATATCCTAAACCAACATTATATATAACTCACCAGAGTTGGAGTCCTTAAGTGTTTTCATGTGGGAAGGGGAGGATTTAGTGTAGAGAAGGGATCTGAAGGAAGCTATTGCGGGGATCCTTGTGAGGGACAATGGTAGTCTGAGCTGACCTGATATAGTGGCAGAAATTAGGGAAATAGTTAATGTATAAGCAGTAGACATGGTAATGCCAAATGATAATAATAATAATAGAGAGCATTCACTAGGCACAGTAGTGCCGAGCACTGTACTATGTACTTTACCAGGATGTTCTCATTTAATTTGTTTAATCCCTGCAACAGACTGTGAGTTAGAATCCCTTCACTGATTCACATACGTCTAATCTTGACTGGCAGCGTGCTTCAGCTGACCTTCTGAATAGTTTTGATCATGATAATATTGATTTCCTATCAGTTCCGTTATCATGCCTTCTTCCTCCTTACTCGGGACCTTTGTATATGCTGTGCTGAATCTGGAATGTTCTGCAAGCTCATTCCCACCTACTCCCAACTCAAAAGCAATTATCTAGTTAACATCTACTTTTAGATATAGCTCAGATGTTCCCTACTTAGAGAAGTTTCCTTATCCCCAAATCTAGGTGAGATCCAATTATTTCATGATCTTATAACACTACATAGCTTTCTTTCCAGTAGTAATCTCAGTTATAAATTTATGGTTATTGGTATGTTTATTTGGCTTATTGTTTCATATACTAGGTTATAAATTTATGGGGATAAGAACCATACTTAGGAAAAAAAAAAAAAAGAACCATACTTAGGTTTCAGTTTTATGTATCTATTTATTTTTGATCATCACGATCTCCCCAGCACTTAACACATTGCATGGCACATGGTAGCCAATTGATTAATATTGTCTAGACAGATTGTGAATGTAAAGACTTTCACTTTCCCCCATTTACTTTTGAGAATTCATCAGTTTACAATGATTCTCTCACTACCACCTGTGGCATCCTTTCCCAGTACTTAGAGTGACCACAAGTACTCCAAACACTATGACACTCAGGATTTCTCTTGAACAATAATAGTCATCATGCTACTGTGACTTCCAGCTTCCATCTGCTTCCAGGATTCATTCCTCTTCCTGTGACCAACACTGCTCCAATGAGAACAGAGCCTTTTAATTTTGTAGATTCATGATCAAACACAAAGATGTGTGCCTGTGAGTTGACCACTAGTCTAATAAAAATCTGGAGCAGTTATTTTTGAGACAAGAGAATGGACAGTGATCAAAGGCTGGGAACTTTTAGTGCAAATAAAGGTTGGCTCATACATTTTAAAGACATGACATTCATAATATCAGAGTGCAAGATGAAATTCCTACTGTAGAGATTACAGTTCAAGAAGGTAGTAAAACTTTTGGCTTCAAAGGCAGGAAGACCACAACTTGATCATTTCTCTCTGCCTGATTGAGGGAAATTTAAAAATGAGACAGAAAAAGAGACATCTCTGAATTCAGTTTTCAAAAAGTCAGGAAATTACAAAATTGAATCTACTTTAGGATTTTTATTATGTAAAAATATTCTTTGTATATAAAAGGGAAATGTCAAGATGAAATGTTTGCGGTAACAAGATTATAGGTGAATTTCTTCCTTTATTTAATTTTGATTAACATGCATATCATATGCAATATATAACATATTTTTCAAGGAGCTCCAAATCTTCTGTAAAATTCCAAGTTGTAATTACTGTGTATTTACCATGTGCTAACTTTCCTATTATATTATTTTTGTTATTCCCAATGACTACCCTGAGATAATGATGTTGAAAGGCAAAAAAAAAAAAAAAAAAAAGATAGAAATTTTCTTCAGGTCTTGTACCTTGTGAGAGGTGGAGTTGGGATCTGAGCACTGCTGATCTGACTCCAAGCTTAATTTTGATCAGTTGTCCTATTTTGTTTCCTTTTAGAGTCACTTGAGACAAGTTCTTAAAAGACTTTCCAAATTCCCTGATACTATTGAAAGTATTTCTTCCTCTGCTGCTTTGTTACAATTAATTATTTCAATAGTTATTTATTAAACATTTGCTATATGCCCATGATTGTTCTGGTTTCTGGCTGAGCAAAGGTGAACATAATGGACAAGGTCCTTACTCTAAGGCTACTCTAGTAGAAGAAAGATAATAAACTTTAAAAATAACAAACAAGAAAACTATGAGATCATAGTAAGTGATATGTAGGGAATGAATGTTGTTATCTGTTAGTAACTAATTACTGGACCCCAGAAGCTTGAACTAATGTGAAGACCTCTCTGAGGAAGAAGCAAACATTGTAGCTGAGATCCGAACAACAAGGATGTTATCAGCAAAGGAACACATTTTTACAAAGGCCTATCATGGTACGTTTAAGTTGTGGAAAGAGAAGAACAGTGTTGCTAGAGCATAAGTGATGGGGAGGCATGTGGTTGGGGAGGAAGCATGTAGCTGGGTCATGTAGTGATCTATAAGCCAGAGTAAGGGAAATGGATTTTAGTTTAATGGACATAGGAGGTCCTTGGAAGATTTCAAATAAAAAAATGTGATTTGTGTTGCTGTGAGGATAGTGGATAGTAGAGGAACAAGCAGAGAAGCAGAGAGATGACACTGAAAGCTGTTATGATATTCCCATCCACTGACACTGGAAGCTGGCAGGGGTTTTGTTGGGCACAGAGGTTTGCAGGCCAGAGTGTTCATCAGAATTCCCTGGAGGGCCTACTGAAACACAGACTGACGCCTCTTCCTCTCCTTGCCTCCACCAGTTGTCTGATTCAGTGTTTCTGGGATGGAGCCTAAGAACTGCCCCACAAGTTCCCAGATGATCCTGATGCTGACTCTCCAGTGGACAAAGATAAAAGGGGGAAAAATAATACAGATAAAAGGGGAACGATTCAGAATGTATTTTACAGTGGCAGTGGTAGAACTTGCCAATGAACTGAATTTAGGGAGGAGAAAAAGAGAGGAACCAACCCCTAGAATTTTGGGGAACTTGGGAGGGCTTTTCACTGAAATGAGGGTTCTCAGGAAGGAACAGTATTTGATGGAATCGAAGTAAGGGAAGAGTCAAGATTCAATTAAATTAGGGAAAAATATGAGGACATAATATTTTATACAATTATACTGGATTATTTAAATATGACTTTATATGATTAATTATAGTAGTCTAAATCCTTTCACTGAGCTGGGAAGGTTGGTGTAGGTGGCTTGGGTGGATTCCAACTAAGTTTTAGGGGACAAAATAAAGGCTATAGCAAAAGAGGGTACAGTGAGGCTGTTGGAAGCCAGAGTTAGATTCAAGCCAGGTGAAGTGACTGAACAAAAATTATGTCAGAAAAAAAAAAAAAAAAGAATATCAGAAGTAAGTTTGGCAGACTCTATATGATAGGGCTGGCTGGTGTTTTTGTCTAGGGCATATGGGCTGCAAAGTGCTTTGATCAACCAGACCAATTTAGAGGATGAGTGGCAAGACAGGAACATATTTCTTAATAAGTAGATATGATAATAGTAACAGCTAAACTTTATTGAGTGCATAGTGTTTGTTAGACATTGCTCAGTGCTCTGCATAGATTATTTAACTATTATAATACTCTTGCTAAAAAACAAAAATTTAACTGACTAAATTTGGAAAGTGTAATTGTCTTTATCCAATGATTGGGTTGCATCCCATGTAGCAAGTAGAAAGGATCTCTGAGGAGCTGTAGAAAATAGAAGGTTTTTATAAGCAGAAGCAGGTAGGAACAAGGAAGTCATAAAACAGAAGATAGGATTATTTCAAGCAAGATCACTTTTCTTTGGGGAAAGGGGGTGGGCAGGGGTCTATCAGGCCAGTTACCTCTCTAATATTGATCAGGAAATTCCTGACTATAGGTTTAAAATTCCAGTCTTGGGAGAGGTCGAAACTGCAATTAAGTTAGGTTTTAAGTCTTGGTTGCTGATGTAGGGGTTAGCACAAGTGACTCCATCTTGGACTTTCTTTTTTTAATACTGTATAGAAGGAAAACTCCTCTATTCTCACAATACTTCTGACACCAAATATGTGCATTTTTATAAACTAAGCAATTCTCCATTTCTTGGAGGACACCAACCAGGTGTCCTACAATTTAACCCAAGTCTGATACTGACTGATATTTGTGCAGACCCTATGGGTTAAGGGCTCAGTCCCAGGAGAGTGCTCTCCACTTGAGATACCAATAGCATGTCCCAGGTTGTCACCTGTAGTTCTGCTTGACTTGCTATAAATCAGGGGTCCCCACAACCCCCTCTTTGGGTTTGGTAATTTGCTAGGACAGCTCACAGAACTCCAGAAAGTGCTTTACTTACTATTACTGGTTTATTATAAAAGATGCAACTCAGGAACAGCCAAATGGCATTAGCCAATATATGTGGCAAGTGGTGTGGAACTTCTATAACTTTTCTGGGTAGGTCGGCCTCCTAGCACCTAATGGTTCACCAACCTGGAGTTCTCTGAACCTGTTTAGTCAGGGGTTTTAGAGAGTCTTTATTAGAGAAATATAACTCGTTAAATCATGGGCAATTAATGATTAACTTAATGTTCCCCCATTCCCCCCACCCCCCACCTCGGGATGTTGGGGGAATGGGGCTGAAATTTCTAAACTCTAATCACATTCTTTGTTCCCCTGGCAACAAGCCTTCCCATTCTTAGGGGCTTTCCAAAAACCACCTCATTAACATAAACTCAGGTGTGGTTGAAAAGTTTTGTTATAAATAACAAAAGATACTACTTTCACTTCTGTCACTCTTTTTTTTTTAATTATTTATTTTCTCACCATAGCACATACCCTCCCCAATGTCCATCACCCAGCCACCTCCTTCCCCTCCAGCAACCCTCAGTTTGTTTCCTGAGATTAAGTGTCTCATAGTTTTTCTCCCTCTCTGGTTTCATCTTGTTTCATTTTTCCCTCTCTTCCCCTATGATCCTCTGTCTTGTTTCTCAAATTCCTCATATCAATGAATCATATAACTTGTATCACTCTTGCTATATCAGTATTCAGAGCCAAAAAGCAAATATTACAACAAGAGATACTCCTTTCACCTTTTTCAGTTGAGAAATTGTAAGGGTTTTAGAAGTTCTGGCCAGAAGCTAGGGAAAGAAGACCAAAATATATATTGCTTATTTTGTCACAAATTCATGCCCTTTAACATAGGTATCATTATAATCCAACTTTATAGATGAGAAAACTGGGTCTGAGAGGATTGATGTAGGCAGACTTGGTCTGGGGACCCAGAGGGGTCCTAACAGGACCAGCCAAGAAGTCCTTGACTTTGGGCAGGACAGATATCAAGCCCCAGCCAAAAGGAAGTGAAGATACAGAGAGAGTGCAGATATGAACAGAGCAACTGGGAAACTCTGAAAGCAAAGTTAAGTGAATCTCGTCTTTGCTTGGGGTTCGGGGTTTTTATTGAGGATTGTGGTCTGGTGTACATTTCCTCTCAGGCATCTAGGAACTGGCCAAAACAAGGACGAGTGCTCAAGTGTCGTCCATAAGTCACTTATGCCCGAGAGCCAGGAGTCTTGGTGAGCCAGGGTCTTGGAAAACTCATGAGGACCCTCCCTAGTCACTCCTTAAAAATTATCTGTTGTGCTGAAAGACTCCAAAGAAATAATTAACTTCTTGACCTTTAAAAGGAGGACGTGCATTATCAGTTGTATAAAGCATATGTGATGTGGAGTTGTAGGTCCTAGCAAAAATAGAACCAGGAAAAGGAGCTTTAAAAAAAGCAGTTTTTTATGCGGGTCCCTTTAGGATAGTATAACTTACCTGTATAATTTACTTGAGGTGATACAGGTTGATACTGATAGAGCTAGAATTCAAAACTGGGTACTGTTCAATTTCAGTATGGTTTAAGAAAGTTTTACTCTGTACAGTTTTTTTTATTTTTATTTTTATTTTTTTTAAAGATTTTATTTTATTTATTTGACAGAGAGAGATCACAAGTAGGCAGAGAGGCAGGCAGAGAGAGAGGGGGAAGCAGGCTCCTGGCTGAGCAGAAAGCCTGACACAGGGCTCGATCCCAGGACCCTGGGATCATGACCTGAGCCAAAGGTAGAGGCTTAACCCACTGAGCCACCCAGGTGCCCCCTCTGTACAGTTTTTTTTTTTTTTTTTAAAGATTTTATTTATTTATTTGTCAGAGAGAGAGAGGGAGAGAGAGCAAGCACAGGCAGACAGAATGGCAGGCAGAGGCAGAGGGAGAAGCAGGCTCCCTGATGAGCAAGGCGCCCGATGTGGGACTTGATCCCAGGAGGCTGGGATCATGACCTGAGCCAAAGGCAGCTGCTTAACCAACTGAGCCACCCAGGCGTCCCTCTGTACAGTTTTAAAATGAGCATTTTACTGGGGAGAATACTGAGGTATTCATTTAGACAACTTGAGAACCTGAGTTAGGGTGGAAATGCCAAGGAACCCATGCACTGAATATAGGCTCTTCAAAGGCAGGGAGATAACTTTTATAAAAGAAATAGATTACTTTGCACCACTATATTATGCTAGGTTGTCATTTAGTAAATATTTTTTCAATTTTTAAAAATTTCATAGAAACTACTTTACAGACTGTGCAATAGTGTGTGTATCTGTGCATACAGATACACAGTATGTTTAATCCATTACTGGTTGGTCTTCATTTCTGCAGAAAGGACTTTCTTTTTCTTTTTTTTTTTTAAAGATTTTATTTATTTACCTGACAGAGAGAGACCACAAGTAGGCAGAGAGGCAGGCAGAGAGAGAGAGGGAGAAGCAGGCTCCCTGCCAAGCAGAGAGCCCGATGCGGGGCTCAATCCCAGGACCCTGAGATCACTACCCGAGCCGAAAGCAGAGGCCTAACCCACTGAGCCACCCAGGCGCCCCTGCAGAAAGGACTTTCAAATGCACCTTGTATTTATAACTGAAGAATACTTTCACAAATATGACTTTATTTATTGTATGAATTTTTGTGCCTTGAACAATTATGGAATGAAAAACATAAAACAAAATGTGTCTTGATTGGGTATTGATTTGAATTAAATGGAAAAGCAAGAAAATCCCGAGTTGGTCAGGTATATAGAGAGAAATATGATATGATTGGGGGCTGGGAAGGTGTTTGGCAGAAGTACTTGTTTCTAAATATTTCTCTAATAGTACAGATAGGTTCTCAATATGTTGTTATTAGCTGTGAGGAGTCGCTAATTTAAAAGTAGTCTCCTGAGGGCAGCATCAAGTTGTCGTTAACAATTGATACTGGAAGTATTTGATATCTAATTAAGAGTTGGAGTTAATGAGAATGGAGTCCAGGTAGGTTTTTCAGGAGTGAAGTTAAAGCATTTTCCCAGAGCTAGCTTTTCATGGAGATGGGCTGGAAGGAGTGAGAGGCAAACACAGAGAAAAGCTGCCCCAGCTGGGCATATGGAGTTCCCATTCCGAGGGAGACTGCCTTGCCTAAAAACCCTGCTGACAGGGAAGTGGTGAGGATTTTAACTATACTACATGACTCAGCCTTTCTTCTCTGGCCAAAACAGTTTATCTTGCTTTGGGGGGCTAGTAAGAGGGTAAGACATCTGAAATAGTGCAGCTGTTTTATAGAGCAGCCAATGACCTATGCCATAGTCCAATACAACAAGGTGAGTTGGACCAATTAGAGTCTCCCTTTCAGTTTGAGCTACATTAATGGGAAGAAGTAAAAGCTAGAGCTGAGAGGATGCTGTGGTGTGAAGTTGGCATGAGAGTGGACCATAATGAAACCAGAGTTTTTAGGGAGCTCACATTTTGAAGAAGCAAAGGAAGGCAGTAATTATGACCACCTAGCCCAGGGGAGGCAGACACAGAGAGTTACTGGTTCTTCAAGCCTGTGGGTAATCTCATAATAAACGTGCCTGCTCTTATGATGGCCTAAGCCAATCTCCCTTGTAGTAAAAGGACTCCAACTAAAATACTGCCTGGTTAATTTTTGTTTAGGATGATCTTGATAGAAAATACTGAAGTGTGTGATCACCATGCCACTAAATTTCTAGAAGAAGGCAGGCAGTCTTATTTAAGAGGAAGGCATTAAATTTTATATACTCACTGGTAATCTAACTTCACAATCAGTCTTCTCAGCCCACCTACTTCTCAGATCTAATCTTGTATGAACACAGGTTCTGAGACTCTGCATAGGTTAAAAAAAAAAAAAAGGATGACTACTAAAGGGAGGTTAGTAAGCATAGGGAGACAACTATGAAATTATCTATAGCTCTTGATTCTATCAAATAGATGTGAGCAAAATTTCATCCAGATTTAGTATAGAAACACCAGGGGCTACCCAAACTGAGTTTATTAAGACTTTTTTTTTTTTTTTTTTTAAGATTTTATTTACTTATTTGACAGAGAAAGAGATCATAAGTAGGCAGAGAGGCAGGCAGAGAGAGAGGGGGAAGCAGGCTCCCCACTGAGCAGAGAGCCTGATACGGGGCTCGATCCCATGACCCTGAGATCATGACCTGAGCCGAAGGCAGAGGCTTAATCCCCTGAGCCACCCAGGCACCCCCCCCTTTTTTTTTTCTTAATCCACTTTAAAAAGTATATCCTATAGGAAAGTTTGTTGTGGCACCATTCTTAACATTTTGGTTCCCACAAATGATTAGCTCTACCAAAGGATATGAAAAAAAAAAATAATAAGAGCAAAAGATCATGAAATGAGACCATATTGTCCAAACAGGCTATGTATGCCTTGGCAAACAGAACGCATATATTAAGACAAATCACATTTAATTTGCCAGAGAACTGGATCAAAGCTGGCACAGAAAAAGACTCCTGTTGGGCAGATCAGGCAGGGAAGCTTAACAGTAGTCCTGTGAAGTAGGGAGACCATTTAATGTATCTTCCAGACTGGGACATTTTTGAGAGTGGTAGGGATGTTACTATTAATTACTAGGTCAATAGATGTAAACTAGAAGTCTTCCAGGAAACTGGATGTATGGTTGTCCTATAAGGAAGCCAATTCATCATTTCCTCTGAAAAATTGCATTTATCTAATGGTGAAAGAACTGAAAGGTGGGAAGTCCCAAATTTGAAAAGAGGAAGGAAAAAATCCAAAATCTAGGTCTTTTGAAACTGCCTATTGTTAAAATGATTAACAAAAGTGAACATATCAGGGTTTTTATTTTAAGGCCACGTTTTTTTTTTTCAAAGAAAGATTTTACTTATTTATTTGACAGAGATCACAGGTAGGCAGAGAGGCAGGCAGGGAGAGAGGGGGAAGCAGGCTCCCTGCTGAGCAGAGCCCAATGCGGGCTCGATCCCAGGACCCCAGGACCATGACCTGAGCCGAAGGCAGAGGCTTTAACCCACTGAGCCACCCAGGTGCCCCAAGGCCACATTTTAAGAAAGTTTATTTAGGCTTTGGGGGTGGGGAGCTTTACTCTTAAAAAAAACGGCATCTCTGCTACTGCTGTGAGGATACTTGGCTGCCCCTGGGGGCCCAGCTCACTTGTGCCAGGCGCACCAGCGCTGAGGACTTTCTGGGCCAGGTAATATGCACTGGAATTTAGTTTAGTTTTTTTTTTGTTGTTGTTTGTTTGTTTTAATCAAGGTAAAATTCACATAACATAAAATTTACCATTTTCACCATGTAGAGTTGAGTCTTTTAGCAAGTTTAGCACTGTTGCGCACCCATCACCGTGATCCTAGTTACAGGACCTTTCTATGACGCTTAGAGGAAGCCACATGCACATTATGGAGTCAGTCTGCATTCCCCACTCTCCTTGGCCCTTGGCAGTCAGTAAACTGTGTTCTGTCGCGGTGCATTTGCCTTTTCTGGGTACTTGATATAAATGAAGTCACACAATATAGGGCCCTCTATGTCTGACTTCTTTCCCTTACCATCGTATTTTCAAGGTTCATCCCATGTAGTAGCATGTATCAGTACTTCATTACCTTCCATGGCTAAGTAATGCTCCATTGTGTAGATGTACCATATTTTGTTTATCCATTCACCTAGTAATGGACATTTGGGTATTTCTACCTTTTGGCTATTTAGAACAGTGCTGTTATGAACATTCTTACACAAGACTTTGAACACCTGTTTTCAGTTTTGAGGGGTATATACACATAGGAGTAGGACTGTTGGATTATATGATAATTTTATTTTATACTTTTTGAGAAACCACAGACTTAGTTTTATAGGCAGGGCAGCCAAAAGAGTGTTCTCACAGAGGTCACCCAGGAGAGGGATTCAGGGGTGGCTATCTAAGTATAGGATCATTTCCTCAAAGGATTGAGGCCCAAAGATGTATATCACTTTTTTTAAAAAAGATTTTATTTATTTGAGAGAGAGTGAACATGAGTGGGGGAGGGGCAGAAGGAGAGGGAGAAAGAGAGAGAAGCTGACTCCCCACTGAGCAGGGAAGCCCAGTGGGCAGGACTCAGTCCGGGACTCAATCCGGGACTCAATCATGACCTGAGGCGAAGGCAACCACTTAACCAACTGAGCCACCCAGGCACCTTGTATATCACTTTCTAACACATAATAGAAGTATATTTGTTTGGTTATTTCTAAACCAGACAGACTTAGGAAGGAAGCCTTAATACCCAACACTTTACTTCACCAATTGATTTATTTATTCAATAAAATGAGGTCAGAAATTTGGCAGGGATTTTTGGTGGCTGGGTTATGGACATGGGGGAGGGTATGTGCTATGAGGTGTGCTGTGAATTGTGTAAGACTGATGATTCACAGACCTGTACCCTTGGGGCAAATAATACATTATGTGTTAATAAAAAAAAAAAAAAGAATTTTCTCTGCATCCAACACTTGTCTTGGTGCTACTGAGTCCCTCATATTTCTTAGATTTATTTTGAATTTACCAACCTCCACCAATTATAAAAGGAGACATTGCTATGTTTTTTACTTTGTATTTGTCAAGCGCCACTATCCTTCAGAGGCTGATCTTTTAATATCTTCAGAACAGATTATTTCCTTGTTTTGTTAAGAAATTGCTAATATAAAAAATGAATATATAATGTAAGCACACTGGGTTTTTTTTTCCCTTACTGTTTTTAAAAGTATTATTCTTATCTTTATGGAATAATTTTTTCCAGTGAAAGAGTTTATTTACTAGAAATAAACCCTTTCTTTGTATAAGAACAGAAGGAACACATGTCTTTGGAAAGCTAACAGATAGGAGTCTGTGTTTTTGAGTATTTTACCAATATTATTTAAGAAGTTTAAACAGAGGGTTGACTAGCTTCCAAAATCAAGTTGGGAATACTGTAATGTACTTTGATTTCTTTTGGATGGAGGGTCCAAGAAACAAGTTTTATCCTGGGTTTTCTTGTTTTCAACTAATGAACAGGCATGGGATATCTAGGGGAGTTACACATGTAATCACTACCTATTATGATTAGACAGTGGTTTCAAGTTGTTTCCTAGCTTCATAAAAGCTCTCTCTGTCTTTCAGAATGTTTACTCAACAGATTATATATGTGCAAAAGACTTATCCTATAGATGTGAATACATTTCAGCTCATATGTGATAATTTCTTTGCTTTTAAATAGCTTTTGGGGGGGATGTACACACATACACATATTTATAATTATATAATTATATGATTATACAAGGGTCAATTGATTATATTTTTGTTCTCCTTTATTCCAAGATAGCAGATGAAAATATTCTCCATTCTGTCCTTTATTAAGAGAATTTTGAATATCTTTGTCTTTCCACTATTGTGGCATTTACTTTGCCAAACAAATTAACTTCCCATTTATGCTCCCAAGCAATACACCTTTATTGATTAAATAAGACAATTATAATTTTGCTTTATTAAGTTTCACGTTTCCTCTATTATAAAATTAGCACAGACTATAAATAATAATAAAAATTCAAGATCATAATTAATAAAATGATCAGAGGCAATGACAATGAGAGGACTGAATGGATGAGCAAGACTAGTAAAGGTAAAGTTTCACCTAGACAGAAAATATGTACCACGCACTGGAACCCTGGCAAAGATGTTGGAGGTCAGCACCGTTGGTCAGAAAACTGATTTTTGGGACGCCTGGGTGGCTCAGTTGGTTAAGTAGCTGCCTTCGGCTCAGGTCATGATCCCAGCGTCCTGGGATCAAGTCCCACATCGGGCTCCTTGCTCATCAGGGAGCCTGCTTCTCCCTCTGCCTCTGCCTGCCATTCTGTCTGCCTGTGCTTGCTCTCTCTCCCTCTCTCTCTCTGACAAATAAATAAATAAAATCTTAAAAAAGAAAAAAAGAAAACTGATTTTTATAATTTCAAAGATGCAGGCTAGTCATGGATCTTGTGTGTGTGTGTGTGTGTATACACTAAATATATATATATATATATATATATATATATATATATATGTATATATATATTCTACAGAATCAACAGTGGAATGCAGATTGTAATTCATTAGGGTTACCCCCCTGTATTGTTCAGACACTATGATTGCAAACCTTGAGGTCTGAACATGATACTTTGGTGTTCAGTGTTGGAAAGGATAGTTAGCAAAGGAAAATCACCCTGAAATACCAGATTCTTTTGACTGGCAAAGGAATAAAAATAACCAGGAAGAGAGAACAGCAGCAGAGGGACAGCATCTGCTTCACTTTTTTAGGAACCGCATCTCATGGACCCATTCATTAAAATTCCAGTGCGCCGATGCTTGCTTTCTGTGAAGCTGCATTTTAGCCCTGTTAGATTTGGAGGAGAGAGGGAGAGAAAGAAAGAGAGGAAGAGCAAGAGGGAGAGCTGGAGCGAGAGCGTCCTCATTTTAAGTGTTTCTCATCTACTACATTGGATAATATCTACTATGGGGATTGTAAACTTTCAGGCACAGTGATATATTTTTGAACATCTGAGATACTACACACTGAAAACACCATGAAATAAAAAATCTCTTCACACTTCCCAACTGGCTGTTTATCAACTTTTTCCTTTCCCACATTTATGCATGAAGTGTCCCTTTGCAGCCAGAAACCCTGTGGTGTTTTTGGCTCTGATTTGGACAGTAACTTGCTTATTTTCAGAGTTAATGGCAAAAAGCAAAGAAAAATGTAGTCCATTAGTGTGTTACGTTATGTAAAGAAAACAAGATTGCTAAATACTGCCATCCAGTATACTTTCCAAGCATCTATTTCAGCCTTTTAATTTCAAATCAAACATCAAATCGAACAGTCTTAAATAATAGAGTTGGAAAAAAGTTAAGTCTCTGCCTGCCTAACAGCGATTGACCCACTTATTTCAAGTTTCTGTAAGCCCATCCTCTATCAAGAAACCTCCAAGGGGAAACATACAAATGTGTATATACTTACAGAACCACAGCAAATATTGAATATTGACTTGCCTGTTTTTCTTTCCTTCCCTTCCCCCAAGGGGGGGGCAGTGTATGCGTATCCATGCGTATCCACGTATCCATGGCTGCATGCCTGTGCGTGCACGCACTGCAGATTTAACAAGCCATGACGATAAAAGATGAGTAAAGTGGGTTGTCGGACCAGAAGGGTATGTGATCCAGAAACTTGCTTTGAGGTTCTTCAGGTGCGATTTTTTTTTTTTTTTTTTAATGGATACTGAGTACGAATAACGTCGCTAGTTTGTAGGTGAGCCTGAAACTAAGTACATGCTGTCTGTCGGAGGGCTGCCAAGGACACCATAGGGCTACTAAAGCAGCTCTGTCTTCTTTAGGCAGGGAATGCTCCTGAAATAGGCTATTTCAGAAGCAAAATGCAATTCTACCGTCCAGGCCAGTAGTTCCAGGAAAATGTTTTATTTTTCTCAGAACAATTACTGAAATCACACTATTCTAGAATTAAAGGGTATCTTCTCTCTGTTCATGTAAAAGAAAAAAAAAATATATATATATATATATATCCCAATGCACTAATTGTATGAATAAAGGCAGTTATGCACTTATTCTTTCTATCTTTATAAGTGTGTAAGAAAATGTTCAGAGGGTTACACTTGTAACTCGTAACATTGCTTTCCTCATGGGAGCTGATTTGGATTGGGGTGACGGTCCAGTGGGACTTCAGAGTTCTTTATAACATTTTTCGTTTAGTGTGCGTGCATAAACGTGTCGCTTGAGACATTAAAAATTAAAATAATTTCAAGAGGTATCTTTTCTAGGTGCTCGCCCTTAAACAGAATATCTAAGCTGTTCAAGACTGTCTCTTACTTTTCCACTTAAAAGTTTTTATCTATGGAAAGCTTCATTCCTAGCCATTCTAGTATTTTTTAGACTCCACGGTTAATTTTTTTTTCCTTTATCTTTAAGTTAAATTAAGAGGATGTAAATATCTCTACGCATTTCTTTTGGTTCTGTTTTCTTCTTCAGAGGTGAATATAAGTGAAGAATGCTGAACAACATTTCATGAAACAACAGGGCATTGCTGAAAATGGCAGCATTCAGGACAATTTGACTATCAGCATCCCTAATAACAGGGAAGTACTTCTAGAGCAAAGTATAAGAGCAAGAGTAGGAACAATGATACATTTTGTGCATAAAGTCTTTGTTTGTAAATATCTTAATCCAAAGCCTTAAGTTTGCAGGTGAAAAATGCAAAACCCATTGAGTCATTGAGTGGAGTTTTCAGTTTCATCTGCATATCTGGCAGGTATCTTCATGGTGGTGTTTTTAAAATAGAAAAGAATGCAGCAAAGTATAGTACTTATTTAATTTGGGTAAATCAGTCCCCAGGTTCTTGATGCATAGCTTTTCCCTTGCTAGGTTCAGTTAAGACTGGCTCAAGCCTCCATGTGCCAGACTGGCTAGAAATGTAGATGTGCAATTGCTGGGGCCAACCAGTTTACAAGTTTGTCTAAGAATTTCAGGGGTTATGCAGACAAAAATGAAGCCCTTCTCCAGCAGCACTCAGGCATGTAGATGGGCCCTGCATCAGCTTTGTGTCCTTGACTGCCACCAGTTTGCTTCCCACTGACATGTCCCGCCGCTGCTGAGCCCCAGACTTTCTCCATCTGCTAGGCCATGCAGCGGCAAACTTGGCTGGGGCTCGCCCATGTGGTCTTTCAAAGGAAGAGGACTCTGGGTGTTCTTCAGCAGATTCTCAGTGCCCAGTCTTTTTAATCCCAAACACAACTCTTCTCTTTTGAGGCCCCACTGCTGGGCACAGAGTTGCTTCAGTGACGGCCCATTGGGAATCCCACAGTCTCCCAGCCCTCCTTCCCTCCCTTTCCCAAAAGGGTATTATCTTTTGCCTCAGAAGTTTACTCTCTAGGCCAGGCTTTTCTTTCATTTATTAGGCTATATCTGTTTCTGTTCTCCTAATTTCTTTCTTTCTCTCTTTCTTTTTAAAAGATTTTATTTATGGGTGCCTGGGTGGCTCAGTTGGTTAAGCAACTGCCTTCAGCTCAGGCCATGATCCCTGAGGTCCTGGGATCGAGTCCCACATCAGGCTCCCTCTGCTCTGTGGGGAGTCTGCTTCTCCCTTTGTCTGCCACTCCCCCCTGCTTGTGCTCTCTCTCTTTGACAAATAAATAAATAAATAAATAAATAAAATTTAAAAAAAAAGATTTTATTTATTCATTTAAGACACAGAGAGAGAGCACAAGCAGGGGGAACAGAAGAGGGAGAGAGACTCAATCCCAGGACCCTGAGATTAGGACCTGAGCAAAAGGCAGATGCTTAACTGACTGAGCCACCCAGGCACCCCACTGTTCTCTTAATTTCTTACCTGGCTATTCCTCTTCTTTGCTGACAACTCTTATTGCGCCCCTGATCACCTGTTTACCTAACTGCCTTCCTTACATACTGTCCAGGCTTCCTATTACTGCACTTTGTCCGGTATGACCTGAAAAGATCATTCTACTATATTAGCAAACTATTTAACAAGATAAACATCTTTAGTTTCTAGTGATTGAGAATTCCAGGGATTGTGTCCCATAAAACAACTAATTACTAAGAAGAATGAGATAATGTATTATTTAAGCTGCATAATCAAACTTATGAAGGATTGATTTATATCGAAAAGGGTTTATGGGGGCACACGGTGGCTCAGTCATTAACCATCGGACTTCCACTCAGGTCATGATCTCGGGGTCCTGGGATTGAGCCCCATATGGGGTTCCCTCCTCAGCGGGGAGCCTGCTTCTCTCCCACTCTCCCTGCTTGTTTTGTTCCCTCTCTCACTCTCTCTCTCTGTCTCTGTTAAATGAATAAATAAATAAAATCTTTAAAAAAAGACATTTATGTATAAAAGCACAATGTAGCTACCTTCAGCTTTTTTTGTTTTAAATCTTTGTCACTATTAGTGGGGGGAAAATCCCATTTGTTGCAAGCCTGATTTATACCACGATCATAACTAGTTGTGATATTAGTGTGGTCACATCATGGTCTGAGCAGACCACCAATTACTTCTTTAGAAAAAAGTACAATTAAAAATATGTTGGAAAGCCAAAGGCTATCATTTTGCTTTACATAGTCTAACAGTTTAATATTCAAATGTTCATATCATCTTAGAAACTGTAATATGACAACTGTAAAGTAATTAAACATATCAAGGAGCAACAACTTTATATATTTTTTGTAAGTGACTTCTTCCAAAATATTGAGAGGATATTAGCATCAACTTAGATTGATAATATTGTTACCACTTTGCTTGTAACTCTGCTTAGCTGGCTAGGATTTGCTTGTAGAGCAATTAAGCCTGTCAGTTCAGAATGTCTGATAGGAGTACCGCCATCCTTAATAGCTATATTGTTTGGGCTATTGTTTTTACCTATAGATATATTCCTTTTGTAAGGCTTAAACATTAATCTAGTCTTCCTTTTATGTAACCTCTAGGTCATCTTAGCTTGAATCTATACTTACAATACTTTAGTCATGTTATAATATTCTATGACCCGAATCTTTCTTGGAAGAACTGCTAAAACCAAGAAATGGGGGAAACAGCTATTATTAGTTGGTCATACCATGTATTTTCCTTTTCAGATCTTTGAAATACACTTTTTAAGTAGATCTGTGATAACTCAGGTCAGTGAGACTTGCGTAGTTTGATTTAACCTCAAGTACTTTTGTTAAATTTTATTTTTTATGAAATGTATTTCACTTTTGACATTAGGAAGAGTGCAGCTTTGAAGAATTCAAGTAAACCTTCTGCCAGCACTTTATTTTGCTAATGAACTAGAATTGATCTCTGTAATCGAAAGTTAAAGATACTCTTTGACTATAATGACTAAATACCAAATGAAACTCTGCACAAGTAAAATTCTACACAATCCTGGATATAATGTGATTGCTTTAATTAATTGTGAAATCACATTGTATATCTTCTTGAAATTGTTTAATTATTAAAGAAAAAAAATCAGAAATGAGCAGTAAAAATGTTGCTGAACTAGTCTTAAGTTTTAACCTGGATTCTTTGCAAAACCTTGGGCAAGTCACCCAATTTTCTTGGGGCTCAGTTTTTCACCTACAGACCTGGTAGAACAAGGTCATTTAAGGTCTCTTCCAGCTCTTACCTCTCTAGAATCTGAATCCCACCAAACTGATTTTTCATAGTCAGTAAAAAATCTGAACAAAGCTAAACTGTGAAATATTTGACAAGCATTAACAGGATTGAACATGTTTTAGACGTTCAGTGTTCTGTAGGAGAAAAGAACGGTTAGATCTACTCCCTACACCCCTCTCCCCCCATAACTTGTATTTTTAAAATTTTGAAACACTGTACAATTGACAGTTACTCTAAACTGGTTTTATAGTTCTTGTGGTAAGGATGGAGGGAGAATGCTTAAATGTATAATTTCACAGGGCATGTTGTGCTTTATAAATGCAGTGACAAACAGTGGTTTGGGTAGGAGATCTGGGTTAGCTTGGGTGGTATATAGTCCAGACTATACTTTACTGGGTTTATCTTTGATAAACAGGGTCATGAATCTTATTGAGATTTTTTTTTCCCCCCACGGGGGTAAGAAAAAGAGAGAGACAGAAAAGCAAAAGTGCCTGCAATACCAGAGCACCTGCTTTATTAAATCTTCCCCAGGGAGGTTCATTATTAAGCTCCGAAATATAAGATCTTACTATAAATGGCAGATAGGAACCTGTACTCTCTTCACTTGTAATATGCATATTTTACTGATTTCTTATTAAAATCAAATTTACCAATCAGCTTATGCACAAAAATATACTTCTTTGTAGAATTTCATGGGTGGATACGGCATATTAAATTGTACAGAGAATGTTCACATATTCATTAATAAAGATTCCTGCATGAGACAAAACGATTCATTTTTATCGCCTTTGCATTTCTAGAGTCTGTGTAAGATAACTGTCTTAAAAATATCAGAGAGAAGGTTTTAGAAACAGGTAAAGCAGACTTGCTTAATATACCAGAATATATCTAGCTTTATTTTTACTGAGGGATAAAAATAGTATATGCGCATATATTTTGAAATGAAAGGGTATAAATAAAAATGCAATTGTAGAGCAGATAACCTGAATTAATAGACTGCTATTTATCTGCCTTAGTATTCACATGAGGCTAGATTTTAGCCATTTACATTAATAGACTTTTAGCCAAATAATCTCTGAGTTACAATACTTGATTTCACTTTATAAATTTTTTTAAAGGACAAATTTTTTTGAAGGAATAAGTATTTTACTTTATTGTAAAGAAGAATCATATTCTCATAGTCTTTTGTCCTGAATAAACAAATTCTATGTTTGCCACTTATGATTTTTTTTTTACAGTGATGATTGAAACACTAAATAATTCAGTTTAATTTAGACAGAGGAAATTAAAAGTTTTGTTACAATACACAAATTTCATAGCTTTCAAGGATTGTGGTGACAGGAGGTCTATTTTATCTAAACCTGGAAAAGAAATGCAAAAGGAAGCACTGAGAATGGGGAAGAATTTGGGATTAGGAGTATATCACTGGAAGGTCTGGGTGAAATTATGCTGAACATAAAATATTGCTTTAGACACGTAGTAAGCCCAGCAACACCGTGGGTGCACCTGTAATTATGACAGGCCTATGTTAATTTTTCTGTGATTATTTGGCTTATCTGAAAATTGGGGATGATGGTAGAAAATATAAGGCAAAAACATAGCAAAATTTGCTTAGAAACTATATTTGAAAATTTATTTTAAAATGAAAAGTTTATTTTCTATGGAAGTTTAATATATTAAAGCAGATTTTAATGTCATAACTAACTAAAGAACTCCAGAAAGAGGGATGCTATTTTTTTGGTGGAGGACTCTTAATGTTCAGAAAAATGCAGTATTTAAAGTATGAATTGGAATAAAATCTATTCCATGAATTCAACATTTTCTAAAAACCGATAAAAGGTAATTGTAAAAAATCTTATGAAAAAAAGTGGTAGTTATACCCCAATAAAAAAGGCAGAGAGCGCACAAAAACTTCAAGGCTTGTATATGTATAATGAAGATCTTTTCCTACCATCAGTCACTTTCATTTTCCAAACTGACGCTATTTTAAAGACTACATATATATATGTGTGTGTATATATATATACACACGTATATATATACATATATACATATATACATACACACACACATTATATATATATATATATAAAGTTGATGATTAACTTCATCATAGTCATTCTCCAAACCAGGAAAAAAGGCAATGATATTACAACTGTGAGACCAGAGTGCTGAGCAGGTTTGTTGAATTCTGTGCAGTAGGCTAGGGAACCGGCGTATGTCCGGGCGAAATTCCTCTTGAATATGCTTCTGTTCTTCTGAGCTGGTTCTTCAGGGACAGGCAATTTCAAGTCTCCTTACCCAGGAGCTCCTTCCTTCTGGTTGTTGTGACCTAAATTTGTTAATACTATATAGACAATGATAAGTTGTACTTTGATTCATTAGGTCTGTAAATGCTATTTTATTTTAGAGACTGAAAAGGAGGCAAACTTCTGTGTTTGCCTAAGTACTGATAGCTGGTGAGGGAAGGCAACAGAGATAAGGCCATCTTGCCTCTATTTGGCTTCTAGGTAAACTCTGTTATGATTTAAGAAAACTGCAGCTGAGACATCATTTTACACTCACAAAATAGACAAGTGATCATGGTAAGACATAATGAAAAAGGGTAGCTTAGAAATGGAGAAGCAGAGCTGCCTTTAGAATAACCTGATAGATACCCTAGGAAATGCTAAGGTGTAAGTGACATAGAGGCCTTTGAGGCTGGGGTGGTGGGGGGAGACGGAGAGAGGGGGAGAACCTTAAGGCTTTAAGGTTCTTTTTGGCTCTTTAATACTGTATATGGTTTAATACTGGTTTTTACCTTGCGATTTAGATGGGTTGGTTAGGGATAGCAGTTCACCTCAGTTGGCCAGAATCTTTTCAGTCTTCAGTATCCTAAATGCCTTAATCTGGCTCTGGTTATCTTGCCTTCCCCCACCCTGTGCCCTTCTAGACTTTTTATACCATAGGTATTACTCCTGTCCTCTATTAGAGAGATGACAGGAAATTAACGTAGTATTATTAACTTGAGTGCGCTTTGCTCATCACGATTAGAGAAGTTAGTAAAAGTAACAGCAGTTCACAAAAAAAACTGGTTTAGAGAGCAGTAGTTCTTAAGATCTCAAGATGTGGTCACTGGGCCAGCAAGAACAGTATTCCCCAGGGATACTTGCTAGAAATGAAGGACTCTCCCTATTTCCCCCCAATACTGAATCAGAAACTCTGGGAGGGGGTCCAGCAATCTGTTTTGACAGTTTCTGTAGGTGATTCTTTTGTGTGCTAAAGTTTGAGAAGGAAATCTAGAGACCAGAGCTCTTTTCTCAGTTCTACCACTTTCTAGCTGTTAGATCTTGGTTAAATTTTGCTGAACTTTTCTGAGTCCACTTCTTGTGTCTGTAAAATAAGAGGTGATCAACAATAGCTCTTCTAGCTTCCATTCTGTAAGTCTGGGATTCTAATTACCTGGTAAAAGAGAATGTAGTGGGGGAAACAGTGCCTGGACACCCAGCTACAGAGATAAGTTTGATATTGCTGAGTTATGTGCTCCTTCCACATGTTTAATGTACAGCGGTTCTTCTCAATCCTCATTAGCTCCGTGTCTTCCATGTAGCAGACACTGTAAAACAAAATGAGCCTGCTAAATAACTCAAGACCAATTCAATTTCAAGTAAGTAGAATAGATTACAATGATCTGACTTTTAATTGTTGAAGATGACACAAAGCATCAATGATATTATAAAATGTAATTTAAAAATACACAGCTTTTAGTGGAATGGCTTTCCCCAAATTCACCATAAATCGAGTGCTTAGAGAGTACGTAATTAAGTCTAGAAGCAATAATAGGGTGACATAGCCCTCTTTTTACGTGATATAATGTATTTAAAGTTTAGAGACCGATAAACATAAATTTTCATAAGGATCTGCTGAAGCACACTTTCGATAGCCTAGTGAAGATTAGTTGGAATGGCCAAAGGGCAAATCTTTTACTTGTAGATTTCCTACTATCCACAAAGCAGTTTTCAAATGGTAACCTGCTTTTCAACTTATGCAGAGGTATGACACATGATTTGGAAAGCTATAGCTTCTACTGAAAAGGTATAAATACATGTCTTTTTAAGTATAAGCTATGAATGTGAGTATTTGTATAATATACGGGGACTTAGGGCTGCTTTGAGACACTGAATTCTGGATACTGAGAAGTGCAGGTGTTGACATTTCCTATATTTGGGTTATGTCAATACTGCAGAAAAAGTTAATCTCCTTCATCCCTTTATTGTACTAATCTGAGTCATTATTTATGTATATATGAGATACCAGTTTTTAAAAGGTGCAACAGTGATAAATTTGCTTTGACTAACTTGAGTTATGTTAAAAAAAAATTAGCCCACCAGACACAAGTGGCACACGTATGATCTGGCTTTCCTTGTCTGTGTCTGTTCATAATCTCATTCAATCAAGTTGGGTACAATATACACTTGGTAGCTTTGTTTAACAGCCTCTGTCTATGTATATGCATGCTTTTTTCTTTATACAATTGAATGCTTAGTAATTGAAGCTTGTTTATGATATCATGGAAGCAATATGATTACAACAATTTTTAATTTTTTTGCTTATATTCTTGGTATACATAAATCAGGAAATTATTTTTAAAAAGGTGCTTGTAAATGAGGTCTTGGAGTAGCTTCATGTAAAATTATGTAAGACCAACTTCAATTGAGGGTTCCTCTTCATCACTTTGTAGGAAGTTATCATATCCTCTCCTTTACAATACATGATACCAAATTATTTTCTGTTGGCTTTAGGTGGTCCCTGAAATTCTTTGCATTAAAACCTGTTGTTAAATATATAAAAAGAAGACAATACAGGGTCGCGTATTCTTTTAGAGTGGCAATGTCATTTGTCCAGAAGGGGGCGCTCTCAGTCCGCATGCAGCGGAGCAGAGCAGACAGTCTAGTATCTTCTCCTCTGCTTGGAAATTGTCTGACAGGAAAATATCAACACAAACCATGCGATTTGCCGCTGGAACACGCTGGACCTCATCTGCTTAAAAAGATGCACGGATATAGTCATCACAGTTCATAATTTAATAAACTGCTAAAAAACCCACACATTTTCGTTTTAGCGACTTTGGTCTCACAACTAAATTCACATTGCTACAAAGACATTTGAATTTTGCACTAATATGTCATGAGCACTGCACCCATTGCAAATTAATGAGTCTCTGAATAGCACTGTGCATTTGTCATTTGAATTTATGCTAATGCAATGAGGTCTCCTGGTGATGCTGATAGTCCATAGCAGCTGCTCGAACCAGAGAATGTACCAGCCCTTTGCTTCTACTTTATATCGCTACCTCCTTTCTTGGCTTTTCTGGCCTGTCACTTAGGCGGCAGTTCTGTAGCTGGTTATTGATAGGGCTGCTAATTATCTTTGACTTTACACTATTGGCCTGACCCCCAACACTGAGCAGAAGTAATGGATCAGTGTTGAGAGAATTATGTACATCATATGGTGACAGCCTCAGACCAGGAGGTCAGAAGGAGTTCATTGAGAACCAATGGTATTTACAAAGGATGTTGGTATGGAAATTCGTAATATTTTTCAGTGATCTTGTGTAATTTATATCAATAGGTCAATCTGAGAAAGTGACTGTGACCTTTGCATCATAATGAACAGCATATGTATGCGTGTGCAAAAAGAGAGGGTGGTCCTTTTCAATCTAGTCTATTGCAATCTAAGAAAATGGTCATGGCAATACTTCTGGGGAATCAAGGCATTTGAGTCCTCCTTATGGTTGTACAAATTGCTTACTGGTCAAAGAGATGTGGTGACACATTTGGATCTAGTGGAGGGATTGCTGGCATATTGTGTGTGGGAGGGAGATGCACAAATAACCATTTTCATGGGACACAAATCGATGATGAAAGGTGCTCACTGTTATCTTCTTAGGCCAAGTCTTAATTACAAAATTAAAATTTTTCCTTAGACTAGTGTTTCCGTTTGACCTGCTTCTAGAACGAAAAATGAAAAGTACGTAGAATTTATTCTAATAGATTCAGGAAATTAGATTTGGTGTTTAGTAATGTCATGGAAAAAATAAGCAGAAAATTAAAAGCTAAAAACAAAAGTATCCATTAGATTATGTAGCTTTTGAAAATTGTTACTGAATTTAAGAAATATTCTTTTTTCTTCCCGGGGCCAAAGAAAAGCGTGAAAGCTTTTCCTTTCAAATAAAAAAAAAACAACATTTTTTTTTAAAGGGACAAACAAACAAATGTATACCCTGATTAAAATGTGGCATTGTTAGCATTCATTTCCTCAATTGTAAGAGAGGCTGAGATAAGTAAGAGCCAGTTCCTGAATTTATCTCCAGAGGGGGAAAAACATTCCAAAGCAGGTATGTATAATTGTTTGTTAGGTGATGACAGGAGGTGTGGAGTATAGAAGTAAAAATGACCTATTAATTTCAAGTAGTGCCCAAGAGCAATTATTTAGGAATTTTTTCTTAGGAAACTCATAATAGCAGGAAGATTTTTATCCTGATTCCACAGGCTGGTACACTGCTCAGAGCCCAAGCCCCAGAAGATGCACACCCCACTATTTCTCTCTACCTGGAGGTAGCAACCTGAGGTTTAAAGGGCCACCCCGGAGAAAGCAACCTGCCTGAGAAGGCTGCAGAGATGCTTCACTATAGGCGCCTCTGTTTCCCATCAAGGCAGGGAGACGTTTTTCACTCTTCTTGGAAAAACTTTGAAATGTAAACTGTTTCGATTGATGGCTCCTTCTGGCCTTGGCAACTCTTTTTGGTAGCTGGTGCTCTTTCTGTAATACTTGTTAAAAACGTCTCCGAAGCAAAGATGTTGTTTTTTATGTGATTTTTCCCCCCCTAAGTCAGTACATGTGTGAGTACAGACAGGCTCTCATCTCGCACGGCGGAGACTGGCAGGTGAACACCTACTCCTGTTGCCCTTCTTCATTTGCAATACTTTATAAGATTAGTCTCTTTGAAAGCTGTTTTCAGTCTAAACTGTCAATCCTCTTCGAATGTGGTCCCTCTCCCTGGGAATGACTTCTTAGAACTCACGAGAATGTTGTGGCCTCAAAGCCCCTTTCTTCTCCTGGAGATGCTTCAGTGAGTCTCTGCTACCTTGTCCCTAAACCTCCTACAGCGAGGCTGCCTGGGGGCAGCTTCACAAAACTGGGATGCACATCGGAGGGATCATATGTTTTCAAGCTTGAAACTACAGACACAAATTCCCCCGCCACCCACATCATTGTAACTCTTTTATCTAGTGTTGGAAATTTCATTTTTGGTCAATCATCTATGAAATGACTATGCATATGTGCGTTCTTAGAGTCTTGTCACATTCTTAAACTATCTCCATGTGGAAAGAATTTAGGTGGTGACATAGATCAATCTGCTTAAACCAATTGATTTAGAAAGTGAAATTGTCAAATTGCATAAACCAGTGTGAAAAGTGCCCATTTGAGTCTAAACATTGACTGCTTTTATTGATCTGTTGAACTTAGAATGGTTAAATGATTTCTTTATCCTGGGCTATATCAAGTCAAGCTCATGAATTACATATTTTTATTTGTTGGGGAGAGATTTTTCTTTGTCTGATCATATTGGATGCATTATACTGCTCCGTTTTGCAGCTGTTGCTTTTCTTTTGCATGCATCATGAAGAGGAAAGCCCTATGGCCTGTTTCAGAGTGGAACAGCCCTCTCCCCCAGTGTCTTGCACCCTGGGTTCTCTCTCTTGCCAGACACTCTCTCCACCAGTAGCGCAGTTTGAGGCAGAGAGGCTGTGAATCAATAGCTTTTTGATTTGCAAGTGTTAAGGCAGGCACTGATTAAATGTGTGATTGGAAGGGCAAGAAGCCAGGCTGGTCTTAGTCCTCATCAGCCAAGTGGCCGCCTAGGTACTCAGAAATGCTTCTTTCCTTCCATGGTCTGGTATATTTGTACACACATTATACACACACACACACACACACACACACACACACACACACACATGACCTCATACGTAGGCATACACACAAGGTTAGGCTGGGATTATCACACTCTGCTATTTTTAGTTTTTACAATTACAGATAAACAACAAACACTTGTATGAAGTTATCAACAATATTCCTTAAACTCATTTTTGTATTATTTGCCAAAATACAGAGGAAGTTAATCTCTCCTAAATCAATATGAAACATTACATTCCCTTCTTATGAACGTCTTACGAACCAATGTTTTAAGTTGCAACTGATTCTATTTCATTTTAGCAGTCAAGGGCATAGGTATTCGGTGCGTTATGATTCTTAAGCTGTGTGTACAAGCCCTGTGTCAGGTTCCTTGCCTTCGAGATGCTTGTAATCTTGTATGAAAACAGAATTAGAGGCAATATAATATGAATAGATGTAGAAGATATAAGCAATATGACATTGTTCTTTTGTATTAAAGAGAAAAGTGTTAGGTTAATACTTTTCTGAACAATGTTCTTGATTTCTTACATATCATTCTTATATTCTTTGTTTTTAAAAAAAATGTGAAAAAATGCAAACCAGTAACTGACAAAATGGTTTACGAAGTCAGTGCTTAGCTCGCTTTTCTTTCCCCCACACCCTTTTTCTTCTCCTTGGTCCTATTAGGGACCTCAGAGCTACACTGAGACCCTATTCTCCCTGCCCAGAGGGGAGATATGTAAGCCAAGTAGAAATCAAACAAAGGATGAGACCCCTCTGCAGGCCCAGGTAGAAGTCCTGGGACCATTGGACCATTGGACCAACAGATTTAATTTTCAATAAATTCCTGCCCTTACAAAGCTTTCTTTCTTTATCATAATGGTTTAAGTTTTACTGAAGAGAATTATGGCAATTCACTCCCTGGGAGGTCTTAATATTCTCATTTGTAATGTAAGATAAATCTGTAAAAAATTATAAGCAATTAGGTGATACCTAACAAACCTTCTAAAGAAAAAAATTCTTGGGGTGCCTGGGTGGCTCAGTGGGTTAAGCCTCTGCCTCCGGCTCAGGTCATGATCCCAGAGTGCTGGGATCAAACCCCACATCAGGCTTTCTGCTCAGCAAGGAGCCTGCTTCCCCCTTTTTCTCTGCCTTCTTGTGATCTCTGTCAAATAAATAAATAAAATCTTTAAAAAAAAATTCTCCTTTCTATGCTTCCAAATGATAACATCATGGAGTTCCAATTTTGATTACTTTGGGTCCTGGAGACTAATGCATAGTAAAATACCCCAAAAAACAAAGAAAAAAAGCCCTAAAAATATTTAGAGATTTTATTTATTTATCTGACAGACAGAGATCACAAGTAGGCAGAGAGGCAGGCAGAGAGAAAGGGGGAAACAGGCTCCCTGCTGAGCAGAGAGCCCAAAGCAGGGCTTGATCCCAGGACCCTGAGATCATGACCTGAGCCAAAGGTAGAGGCTTAACCCACTGAGCCACCCAGGCACCCCTACCCTAAAAAGATTTAAACCAAAGTATGTTTTTAGTTTGATCAAAAAGTAGCAGAAAGAAAAAATAATCAATTCATCCCGGTAAGATTTCTATCTTAAAACTGAAGATAGTAAGAAGAAAACAATTATATATATACATATATGTATATACACACACATACGGTTTTATAAAAAATATTATTATTGTGGTAAGAACACTTAACATGATCTCTGCCCACTTAACAAATTTTTAATTGTATAATACAGTATCATTCACCACAGGCATTATGTTGCGTAGCAGATGTCTAGAACTTACTGTCTTGCCCAAGTGAAACTACATACCAATTGAACAACTCCCCATTTCCCGGTCCCTCAATTCCTTGGTAATCACCCGTCCACTCTCTGCTTTTATTACTCAGCTTTAACGAAGAAGGAAATACTGTGTATGTGACAACATGAATGAAACTGGAGGACATTATGCTCAGTGAAATAAGCCAGTTGCGGAAACACAATTACTGCACGCTTCCACTCACAGGAGGTATGTGAAATAGAGAAGCAAAGGGTGAGAGATGTTTCAGGGAGGGGAGGAAAGTGGAAGAATAAAGGGAAGTTGCATATAAATCACTTTGCTCAAGTCCCTCAAAGAATCTCTGGTATCATTCTCCAACTTCTTTAGCCAGGTTTTCTTTTACTAAATAACTCACCTTTTTTGCTTCTTTCTGCTACAGACACTGGGATATAAAATGATAAAGACTCTTGAGCTCCCAAAGTACAGAAGGAGTCTGCATGATCCAGCCATGTACACTATGTAGCGGGGAAGGGCAAAGATATTTAAAAACTTACCAGGGCACTGAAAAGAGAAAAATTACTGAAGTGAGGAAATTTGAGACAGTCACCTAACATTTATTTAAGGTCGCTTGAGAGAGCTTTTAAAATCATAAGCGAGAAAGAGAAATTAAAATGCTAACAATCATTTGAACATCATTTGAACAATGTGTGCATAATATCATGATAGGGCATTTGTGGGGCCTGGTCCAGTTGATGATGTGGGGACATTAGAGTAAATTTTCACCCTCTCTTTTAAAACCAGGAACTGAGCGGTACATGTGAACTAAAGCCCTGTAAGGGGAAGCAGCTGATCCAGAAAATATGATCCATGGCCCTTAACTTTTGGTTAGATGACTGACAAATTTGAAATTCGTAAGCTTGCAAAGCTATTGTCACACCCCTTGGCCTCTCTGTGTGTCCTGGAGGGCCCGATTTAAGGGGATGGTCTCTGCAGGGCAGGCATGTAGGAAGTGCTTGCCAAGTGATTTATTTTGCTAAAATATGATAATCGGCTTAGTAGGACTTGGTAGCTTAAAAAAAATCATAAACGGTATGGAAAAGATGTCTACATTTCTAAATCTTTCAAAAAAAAAGCCTTCAGAAATTTTATCTGGCACTATGAAAATAGACTCCACAGAAGATTCTTCCCCTTCCTCCTCCCACTCCCCAATTTAAATCAACTAATTAAGAAAGACTGTAACTAGAAGGGAATGATTAACTCATTAACTTAATCATTGTCATACTTGTGAATATGGACTTATACCAGAGTTAAGAGGTTAATGAATTCAAATATATTGTCAAAAATGCCTATGGTTTTCAAAGAGGAGGATTTTATGTTCTGTAGTTTACATGCTTAGAAGTTAGAACTCGGCTGTGATAAAGTTTGACATCAAAATAGGTTACTGAAATTGTGCAGAAAATGGTGAGTAGGAAAAATAAGAATTTCTCTTTACCACCATTGCCACCATCATTGCTACCTTCAATACCACAGCCACAAACACTACCATCATCTTCACAAAGACTTTTCTTTTTTCATCTGGGCAGCTGGGAATTGACTTGCTTGGGCATTGGGCTTGGCCGTACATAGGGATGTTTGAGATCCCTAGAATTCAGTCTTTGGCCATATACCCTTATTCTGAATGTTTTGTAGCGATGGGTTGATGGATTAATGGCTAATGAGTCCATTACCTACCCTGTTATCCATCAAATATAGCAGGCACTGAGCTAGGTGCAGTGAGTGGATCCAGTGTTCAGCGGAACAGACACTGCTCTTGTCCCAGCAGCGGTTACCCCCCTCAGTAAGCACTTACTCCCTGGGGAGTTGCATTCAACACAGGATACAAGTAAATATCTAATCATAAATTACACAAGAAAACATGAGAGATTACCGCCTCATGATGGGACTTGGTTTAGGTTAGGAAGCTTTTCTAAGGAAGCGACACTTCTGTTGAAACCTGACGGGTCAGAAAGAGTGGCCTGGTGGAAGGTTGGGAAGAAGAAAACTCCAGACAAAGCTAACAGTAGGTGCGTGAGGAGACCATGCAGAGCCTTTGCTGACATGGGATTGAGGATTTTGTTTTAAGAGAAAAAGAGAACTACTGAAAAATTTTAAGAAGGGTTGACATGACCCAGAATTTTATTGAAAGAAAATCACCACGGTTATTTGTGAGAAATATACTGGAGGAAGGAAAATGGTAGAAATATAGGAATAGTGGTCTACTCGAGAGAAGATGGTGCCTCAATAAGAAGGTGGAGATGTAGAGAAGGACATGGATTCAAGATATAATTTGAATTGCTTGTTAGATTATGAATATTTAATAGATACTGAATTGATCAGTAGAATTGATAGATCACGCCTAGTGAACAATGTGTACAAAAGAAGCGTTTGCAAGAAAGTCTCATTTGTCAGAGATTCCCTACCCCACTAACTACCTACACAATTATATGGTGATCCCACCCTTGGAAGAGAAATACTGTGCAGTGCAACCATGTGGCATGACTCCAGGGGAACCCTCACAACTTTTCTTTGTGATTGGGTGTCCCCTGGAGTTGTGCAATGCAATGGCCCTGGGGCTGTGGAATATTGATTGTGCTTTGTTGCCTGTAAAGATTATAACATGGAATGTTATTTACACTGAGGGCCTCCATGTATAGTTATGTTCTGAGGGGCTGGCTGGGGATCGGAAAATGCACTCTAGGAAGGGGGCACCATTTACTAGTTGGTCCCAACTAGGGAACCTTTGATAATTAATTAATAAATAATTTAATAGTAATTCACTGTCCAAAGTGTTGCTCTTGTATAATTTGTGTATCCTAAAGGGTGATCTTCTCCTAATTATGTGCTAGCTGTAGCCCTGTTTCCCTTAGTCAGATACTTTGGTACCACAAATTCACCTCTTCGAAGCATAGAAGATGATGGTAGACAGGGTAGTAGCAAAAATGTTTATAAGTTGGAGATGAAGTAGACATCAGAGGAAAATTATCTGTAGTAGTAAGGAGGAGCCATCAGTCAAGACAGGAGATTTGGAATCCAAAGCTTCTGGCTATCATTTTCATATCCCAGTTACATTCTCTTGAGTAGGTAAAATCCTTAAGCAAGCCACCCCTACATCATCACAGCCTGCTTTCACCTTGGAATTCCAGGCCCAGCCTTTCTAGTGTTCATTCACATGTTCACAAACGCAGATCACTGGCACCACTTTGAACAGTTGCCTTCCTTTGTCGATAGAAAATAAGCCAATAGAGAGAAACTCAGAATTTGTCCCTCTCCCTCCCCTTTCCCTATGTTCTCCAAATCTTGCACCTTGACATCTCTAAGGGGCTGCAAGTTTAGACATCCAAAGGCTGCTGTTTCTACACTTTTGATTTCTGAATTTGATAGGCCTCTGAATGAAAAGCTGAGGAATCTTGATTCAATCTTTATTTAAATTTAAAATAATTCAACTCTTGAACCTTAGGTCTCAATAATCTAAAACAGAATAGAACATCTATTTTACTCCATAGTTGTTCTATCACTGTCTTCATTATTGCAGCAAAAGCACCACCATCAACCATTTGACAAGTCAGAACCTGGACATTTTTCTAGTTCCTCCATTCTCCTTTCTCTTCTTACTCTCATCTGTTCCCTGAACCTATATCTTGAATCCATCTTTCCTCCATATCCATTGACCAATTAAAGCAGGTAGAAGGGGGGGCACCTGGGTGGCTCAGTTGGTTAAGTGTCCAACTCGTGATCTCAATTCAGGTCTTCTCACGGTGGTGAGTTCAAATTCCATGTTGGGCTCCATGCTGGGTGTGGAGTCTACTTGAAAAAAAATTAAAAAAGCAGCAACACCTGGGTGACTCAGTTGGTTGAACATCTGCCTTTGGCTTGGATTGTGATCCCAGGGTTGTGGGTTTGAGTCCCGCATCGGGCTCCTTGCTCAGAGGGCAGCCTGCTTCTCTTTCTGCCCACCACTCCCCCTACCTGTGCATGTGCTTTCTTGCTCTCTCTCTAACAAGTAAATAAATAAAATCTTTTTAAAAAGCAGTTAGGAGGATTTTTCTTAAATGCATATTTGATCACTTCCTTCTTTTGCTTAAAATTCTTCAGTGACTTTTTATTATCTTTAAATACAATTAAAATTTATTGGCAAGTCAGACAAAGTCTTTAATAAACAACTGATGTCTCCCAGCTACCTCTTTGTCTGTTTTCATTTCCTGCCATTCCCATTTAAGTTACACTGAAATGTAGATTCTGACATAGGCCTGGTCTTAAACTCTGTGACTTCAAATTCTTTTCCTCCTTCCTGGCTCTCCCCTTTATCTGCAATTTTCTGGCTAACTCCAAATAATTCTCTAAGACTCAGATCAAAAATAATTTCTGATAAGCACTGACATGCCCCCTGCACCTGACTCAGGAACCCCCTTCCTGGGTGGAATTAGGGGCTTTTTCTTGCATTCTGTACTGGAATCTACCATATGAATTTATTGTGTGATCTCTGTCAGATAGTCTTTTTTGTGTAGTTCCAGTATATATATAGAATAGCGACTAGGACTGTGGACTTTGGAGTTATGCAGACCTCCCAATCAAACGTATGACCAGGCAAAGTTTGGTTTCTAAATCTATATTGATAGATTACTGATTGAAAAACATAATGCAAATAAAATGCATAATTGTGCCTGGTGCATACTACATGTGTAACAAATGTTGTTTGTTGCTATTGTTGGTATCAGTAGGAGTAGAGTCTTTTATCCTTAGTTTCTAACATAGTATATATCACTTAATAGATACTCAGTAATTTTGACTGATTGAATAAATAAGTCTATACCAAGGGAAATTGGCTTATAAAATCTTGAGGAAAATTTGAATTTCTTATAGGAGAACTATCTGAAGTTCCAAGCAGTTTGGATACCTGACCATTTTCACATTGCATTGTCAAGGACATGAATATGGAATACTCCAGATTTCATAACTGCCTCTTGATTTGCAGGTTTAAGAAACAAAAACTGTAAGTGTTCATTTAATTAAAATTGTTGGTATCACCTAGCAGAATTTAATACACCATGTAATTATGAGTGATATAAAGAAGACTTCTGGGAACATTTTATGAGGTATATGGCATAAGGATGTTTCCACCAGATTATAGATTCCATATCCTGAATTCCCAAATATCTAGTTTCTATACAGAGCTTATTATTTATTTTCCTGTGTGAATCAGCTGATACATAGATGTTTGAAGGCTGTCCTCTTTTTCCTTAACTCTATACATGTAAT
Source organism: Enhydra lutris kenyoni (assembly GCF_002288905.1). Lineage (NCBI taxonomy): Eukaryota > Metazoa > Chordata > Mammalia > Carnivora > Mustelidae > Enhydra > Enhydra lutris. The sequence goes on along the minus strand of NW_019154103.1, from coordinate 14,907,898 downwards.
TAACGATCATTAATATACCTAATTAGGTAAGATTATATTTAGAACAAATGTTTTATCTGTAAGTATTATTCATAATAACCAATATAACGAAGTCTTATTTATATATGCCAGTGAAGCAGATTAGTTACATGAACAACTTCCTAAATTTTTTGGTTGAAATTTATAATATGCTTTGTTATTTTTGTTTGAATTTTATGTACAAATGTTTGGACATAGAAAAGAATTTGAACCAAGTGACAAAGATACAGTGCAAACCACAGGTAGGACTTCAGGGACTCATGCCCTGACTGGCACTGAAATTAGGCACCTGGACTTTGAGGGTTGGCAGGGATCTCAGAGACTGTGGAGTCCAACTTTCTACATAACGGATGTTTCTCTCCATGCCCCATCCCAGAAGTCTTTATCTAGTGTCCTTCTAATCCTTTCCAGTTTCACAAACCTTTCACTAGTGAGACTTGAAATAACTCTAGGGAGTGTTTTAAATTTTGGGGGGGAAACCCTATTTTCCTATAACTTCCATCTATTTGTCTTAATTGTTCTCTGTGAATGTATTCCGAGTATTGATTTTCACTTGACGAAAAGCCACTTAAAACAATACTTTTTATCAAAAATGCTTATTTTATAGAGAAGACTAGAACATTTCTACTAGAAATTCTGGAGTTTCTAAGATAAAAATCAAGACTTCCCTGATGGGAGAAAATTAGGTCATTCCAAAAGTTTTAACCATACTTCTGCTTTAAGAGAGGTTGTTTTGTTTTGTTTTGTTTTGTTTTGTTTTGTTTTGTGACTGGGCCATTTGAGTGTGAAAAGATAAGTCTCAGGTTGTGGTCTCGAAGGTGAAAAAATGCTTTTCACGGGCTTCCAAAGAAGGAGAGGGTAATAGGCCAGTGATTGGTGGAGAGGGGAACCAGTAGCTATAAAGAGGGGAGGGTGCTGTGAGATGGCCAGAGGCCAGGGCCTGAAGAGAAAATATTGCCTGTGGAAAAAATTTGGTGTGATGAGATTGGCACAAGCACTTAAGAGATAGGGTTATCTGGGGGCACCTGGGTGGCTCAGCGGGTTAAGCCTCTGTCTTCAGCTCAGGTCATGGTCTCAGGGTCTTAGGATCAAACCCCACATGGGGCTCTCTGCTTAGCAGGGAGCATGCTTCCCTCTCTCCCTCTGCCTGCCTCTCTGCCTACTTGTGATCTCTCTCTCTGTCCGATAAATAAAATCTTTAAAAAAAAGAGGTAGGAATATCTGGAACACATTTTTATTTATTTATTTTTTTAAAGATTTTATTTATTTATTTGACAGACAGAGATCACAAGTAGGCAGAGAAGCAGGCAGAGAGAGGAAGGGAAGCAGGCTCCCTGCTGAGCAGAGAGCCCGATGCGGGGCTCGATCCCAGGACCCTGAGACCATGACCTGAGCCGAAGGCAGAGGCTCAACCCACTGAGCCACCCAGGTGCCTCTGGAACAAATTTTTAATCTTGTGGTTTGCATGCTGCTTCCATGTATTACCCTCCATCTTCATACACATTTCACTTAATCTGTAGTCAAAAATCTATATGTTACACACACCGCCTTTTATTCACTATTCCTTTTATTATTAGTACTCAGGAGAGAATTGATGGAAAAAGGGACCATATTTCATAATTGGGTGAGTGGGAGTATAATAATACAGCAGAGAACCTTGAGGACGTTTGGGGGTGGGGTTGGATTTGAGACTGGATTTTCTACTCATCATATTTTGAGATAAGATTAATTTCTTAAATAATTCTAAATATAGGGTGCCTGGTGGCTCAGTGGGTTGAGCCTCTGCCTTTGGCTCAGGTCATGATCTCAGGGTCCTGGGATCGAGCCCTGCATCGGGCTCTCTGCTCAGCGGGGAGCCTGCTTCCCCCTCTCTCTCTGCCTGCCTCTCTGCCTACTTGTGATCTCTGTCTGTCAAATAAATAAATAAAATCTTAAAAACAATACTAAATATAGGGGAGATTGAATACAGTTGGAAGAGTTGAGAACACTCAGGTTATTAAGGTAGGGTCTCACTTTAAAAATTTGAAATTTTATGATTACAGTGGGTGCTCTGGTTGTGTCTGGTTATGTTGGGGTATGAACTGGTGGGATCATCTGAACCCCATTTGCTGTTAATATTTTCTGTATTATCTGAGTGGAAATACTGCTTATATTCTGTCAATATAATTCTTGATAAGTGGATAGTTGTCTCCCCTATTTAGTTTTCCATATATTTAATGACATGAAATCATATTATTTCAAGAGAAAATCTAAGTATTATACTTTCTCTTTACTCATGGCCTCATATTTTACATAGTTGTAAATCATTTGCTCAAACTGCCATCTCCCTTGGTTGGTGGTTCTAACTAAAGAGGTCCTGTGGTGTAGGGGAAATACCCTAGACTTAAAGAGTTGGAAGATCCTGCCTTGATTATTAGCTCCGCCAAACATAATATGAATGCTTGGAATGTCACAAATTCTGAGTCTGAATTTCTTTATCTATAGAATTCAAATTTCAGAACAACTTTTCTATCTTCCTTATAGAGTTGTGGTGATTGTCAAATGCCATGATATGAAAACATCTTACATACCAAACACCCCATACAAATTGGAAGTGATATCATTTAAAATGTCTAATAAATATCCTTTAAAGAAATGGTGTGAGGCATAAGGGGTAAAAATAGCACACTAGGGATGCTTTTGAAATCTCTTTGTTAAAAAAAAAATATCCAATTAGAAGAAATGGAGATACTTTCGACTTGTCTATGAAATTATTATTTTGCTTCTATAACTTTGTAACTCTCCATGATTGAGTGAACCATCCAAACGACGAGTTTTCTATATGCTAATTCACATCTTCAATCAACTAAATTCTTCAAATAAATTGCACGTCCTTTAAAAAAATTGATAACTATGCTATATAATTCACTGCTTTAGCAAGGTAGCTACTCAAAGTAGCTCCTTTTTCCCCCCATGGAGGGCATGTAATCATTAGCAAAAACAAAACAAAAAAAAAAAAAAAAAAAAAAAAAGGAAAGAAAAGCCCCAAACCTCCAAGCTCAAACAATTTAATCTTTTTTCCAGTGAGAGGCATAAATATACATTTCACAAGTCATACAAAAATACAATTTTATATCATGGCCAGTTAAGGAATGAGAGACACTGAGGGAAAGAGAAAAAGGAAGAGTAAGAAGACAGAATCTTTCATTCATTGTGTTTTGAATTCTTACTTTTCTTTATTTCACTGCCTAAGTCCTGACTTTTCTTTCCAAAGGCTTAGAAAAGCATTCTTCTCCTACCTAATGGCTATTAAAATCCATGACTGTTGCCTGGCACCCAATATCTATTTCTTGGCCACTCTACTGTTATTGTGACCCATGCCTTTGTCTCTCCCCATAAGCCCACCTTTATCTGAAGGCCAGAATCAGTGCCCCTGGTGGGAACATGGGAACAGCACCTCTTTTTTTTTTTTTTTTTTAATTTTTATTTTATTTTATTTTTTATAAACATATAATATATTTTTATACCCAGGGGTACAGGTCTGTGAATCACCAGGTTTACACACTTCACAGCATTCACCATAGCACATACCCTCCTCAATGTCCATAATCCCCCCCCAACCCCCCTCCCCCCATTAACCCTCAGTTTGTTTTGTGAGATTAAGAGTCACTTATGGTTTGTCTCCCTCCCAATCCCATCTTGTTTCATTTACTCTTCTCCTACCCCCTTAACCCATCATGTTGCATCTCCTCTCCCTCATATCAGGGAGATCATATGATAGTTGTCTTGCTCCGATTGACTTATTTCGCTAAGCATGATACCCTCTAGTTCCATCCACGTCGTCGCAAATGGCAAGATTTCATTTCTTCTGATGGCTGCATAGTATTCCATTGTGTATATATACCACATCTTCTTTATCCATTCGTCTGTTGATGGACATCTAGGTTCTTTCCATAGTTTGGCTATTGTAGACATTGCTGCTATAAACATTCGGGTGCACGTGCCCCTTCGGATCACTACGTTTGTATCTTTAGGGTAAATACCCAGCAGTGCAATTGCTGGGTCATAGGGTAGTTCTATTTTCAACATTTTGAGGAACCTCCATGCTGTTTTCCAGAGTGGCTGGACCAGCTTGCATTCCCACCAACAGTGTAGGAGGGTTCCCCTTTCTCCGCATCCTCGCCAGCATCTGTCATTTCCTGACTTGTTAATTTTAGCCATTCTGACTGGTGTGAGGTGGTATCTCATTGTGGTTTTGATTTGTATTTTCCTGATGCTGAGTGATGTGGAGCACTTTTTCATGTGTCTGTTGGCCATCTGGATGTCTTTTTATTTATTTATTTATTTATTTATTTGACAGAGAGAGATCACAAGTAGGCAGAGAGGCAGGCAGAGAGAGAGGAAGGGGGAAGCAGGCTTCCCGCTGAGCAGAGAGCCCGACACGGGACTCGATCCCAGGACCCTGAGATCATGACCTGAGCCGAAGGCAGCGGCTTAACCCACTGAGCCACCCAGGTGCCCCCATCTGGATGTCTTCTTGGCAGAAATGTCTGTTCATGTCCTCTGCCCATTTCTTGATTGGATTATTTGTTCTTTGGGTGTTGAGTTTGCTAAGTTCTTTATAGATTTTGGATACTAGCCCTTTATCTGATATGTCGTTTGCAAATATCTTCTCCCATTCTGTCAGTTGTCTTTTGGTTTTGTTAACTGTTTCCTTTGCTGTGCAAAAGCTTTTGATCTTGATAAAATCCCAATAGTTCATTTTTGCCCTTGCTTCCCTTGCCTTTGGCGATGTTCCTAGAAGATGTTGCTGCGGCTGAGGTCGAAGAGTTTGCTGCCTGTGTTCTCCTCAAGGATTTTGATGGATTCCTTTCTCACATTGAGATCCTTCATCCATTTTGAGTCTATTTTCGTGTGTGGTGTAAGGAAATGATCCAATTTCATTTTTCTGCATGTGGCTGTCCAATTTTCCCAACACCATTTGTTGAAGAGGCTGTCTTTTTTCCATTGGATATTCTTTCCTGCTTTGTCGAAGATTAGTTGACCATAGAGTTGAGGGTCTATTTCTGGGCTCTCTATTCTGTTCCATTGATCTATGTGTCTGTTTTTGTGCCAGTACCATGCTGTCTTGATGATGACAGCTTTGTAATAGAGCTTGAAGTCCGGAATTGTGATGCCACCAACTTTGGCTTTCTTTTTCAATATTCCTTTGGCTATTCGAGGTCTTTTCTGGTTCCATATAAATTTTAGGATTATTTGTTCCATTTCTTTGAAAAAAATGGATGGTACTTTGATAGGAATTGCATTAAATGTGTAGATTGCTTTAGGTAGCATAGACATTTTCACAATATTTATTCTTCCAATCCAGGAGCATGGAACATTTTTCCATTTCTTTGTGTCTTCCTCAATTTCTTTCATGAGTACTTTATAGTTTTCTGTGTATAGATTCTTAGTCTCTTTGGTTAGATTTATTCCTAGGTATCTTATAGTTTTGGGTGCAATTGTAAATGGGATGGACTCCTTAATGTCTCTTTCTTCTGTCTTGTTGTTGGTGTAGAGAAATGCAACTGATTTCTGGGCATTGATTTTATATCCTGACACTTTACTGAATTCCTGTACAAATTCTAGCAGTTTTGGAGTGGAGTCTTTTGGGTTTTCCACATATAGTATCATATCATCTGCAAAGAGTGATAGTTTGACTTCTTCTTTGCCGATTTGGATGCCTTTAATTTCCTTTTGTTGTCTGATTGCTGAGGCTAGGACTTCTAGTACTATGTTGAATAGCAGTGGTGATAACGGACATCCCTGCCGTGTTCCCGACCTTAGCGGAAAAGCTTTCAGTTTTTCTCCATTGAGAATGATATTTGCGGTGGGTTTTTCATAGATGGCTTTGATAATATTGAGGTATGTGCCCTCTATCCCTACACTTTGAAGAGTTTTGATCAGGAAGGGATGCTGTACTTTGTCAAATGCTTTTTCAGCATCTATGGAGAGTATCATATGGTTCTTGTTCTTTCTTTTATTAATGTGTTGTATCACATTGATTGATTTGCGGATGTTGAGCCAACCTGGCAGCCCTGGAATAAATCCCACTTGGTCGTGGTGAATAATCCTTTTAATGTACTGTTGAATCCTATTGGCTAGTATTTTGGTGAGAATTTTTGCATCTGTGTTCATCAAGGATATTGGTCTGTAGTTCTCTTTTTTGATGGGATCCTTGTCTGGTTTTGGGATCAAGGTGATGCTGGCTTCATAAAATGAGTTTGGAAGTTTTCCTTCCATTTCTATTTTTTGGAACAGTTTCAGGAGAATAGGAATTAGTTCTTCTTTAAATGTTTGGTAGAATTCCCCCGGGAAGCCATCTGGCCCTGGGCTTTTGTTTGTTTGGAGATTTTTGATGACTGTTTCAATCTTCTTACTGGTTATGGGTCTGTTCAGGCTTTCTATTTCTTCCTGGTTCAGTTGTGGTAGTTTATATGTCTCTAGGAATGCATCCATTTCTTCCAGATTGTCAAATTTGTTGGTGTAGAGTTGCTCATAGTATGTTCTTATAATTGTCTGTATTTCTTTGGTGTTAGTTGTGATCTCTCCTCTTCATTCATGATTTTATTTATTTGGGTCCTTTCTCTTTTCTTTTTGATAAGTCTGGCCAGGTGTTTATCAATCTTATTAATTCTTTCAAAGAACCAGCTCCTAGTTTCGTTGATTTGTTCTATTGCTTTTTTGGTTTCTATTTCATTGATTTCTGCTCTGATCTTTATGATTTCTCTTCTCCTGCTGGGTTTAGGGTTTCTTTCTTGTTCTTTCTCCAGCTCCTTTAGGTGTAGGGTTAGGTTGTGTACCTGAGACCTTTCTTGTTTCTTGAGAAAGGCTTGTATCGCTACATATTTTCCTCTCAGGACTGCCTTTGTTGTGTCCCACAGATTCTGAACCGTTGTGTTTTCATTATCATTTGTTTCCATGAATTTTTTCAATTCTTCTTTAATTTCCTGGTTGACCCATTCATTCTTTAGAAGGATGCTGTTTAGTCTCCATGTATTTGGGTTCTTTCCAAATTTCCTCTTGTGGTTGAGTTCTAGCTTCAGAGCATTGTGGTCTGAAAATATGCAGGGAATGATTCCAATCTTTTGATAACGGTTGAGACCTGATTTAGGACCGAGAATGTGATCTATTCTGGAGAATGTTCCATGTGCACTAGAGAAGAATGTGTATTCTGTTGCTTTGGGATGAAATGTTCTGAATATATCTGTGATGTCCATCTGGTCCAGTGTGTCATTTAAGACCTTGATTTCCTTGTTGATCTTTTGCTTGGATGATCTGTCCATTTCAGTGAGGGGAGTGTTAAAGTCCCCTACTATTATTGTATTATTGTCGATGTGTTTCTTTGATTTTGTTATTAATTGGTTTATATAGTTGGCTGCTCCCACATTAGGGGCATAGATATTTAAATTGTTAGATATTCTTGTTGGACAGTTCCTTTGAGTATGATATAGTGTCCTTCCTCATCTCTTATTATAGTCTTTGGCTTAAAATCTAATTGATCTGATATAAGGATTGCCACTCCTGCTTTCTTCTGATGTCCATTAGCATGGTAAATTCTTTTCCACCCCCTCACTTTAAATCTGGAGGTGTCTTCGGGTTTAAGATGAGTTTCTTGTAGGCAACATATAGATGGGTTTTGTTTTTTTATCCATTCTGATACCCTGTGTCTTTTGATTGGGGCATTTAGCCCATTAACATTCAGGGTAACTATTGAGAGATATGAATTTAGTGCCATTGTATTGCCTGTAAGGTGACTGTTATTGTATATTGTCTCTGTTTCTTTCTGATCTACTACTTTTAGGGTCTCTCTTTGCTTAGAGAACTCCTTTCAATATTTCCTGTAGAGCTGGTATGGTATTTGCAAATTCTTTCAGTTTTTGTTTGTCCTGGAAGCTTTTAATCTCTCCTTCTATTTTCAATGATAGCCTAGCTGGATATAGTATTCTTGGCTGCATGTTTTTCTCGTTTAGTACTCTGAATATATCATGCCAGCTCTTTCTGGCCTGCCGGGTCTCTGTGGATAAGTCTGCTGCCAATCTAATATTTTTACCATTGTACGTTACAGACTTCTTTTCCCGGGCTGCTTTCAGGATCTTCTCTTTGTCACTAAGACTTGTAAATTTTACTATTAGGTGACGGGGTGTGGACCTATTCTTATTGATTTTGAGGGAGGTTCTCTGAACCTCCTGGATTTTGATGCTTGTTCCCTTTGCCATATTGGGGAAATTCTCTCCAATAATTCTCTCCAATATACCTTCTGCTCCCCTCTCTGTTTCCTCTTCTTCTGGAATCCCAATTATTCTAGTGTTGTTTCATCTTATGGTGTCACTTATCTCTCGAATTCTCCCCTCGTGGTCCAGTAGCTGTTTGTTCCTCTTTTGCTCAGCTTCTTTATTCTCTGTCATTTGGTCTTCTGTATCGCTAATTCTTTCTTCTGCCTCATTTATCCTAGCAGTGAGAGCCTCTATTTTTGATTGCACCTCATTAATAGCTTTTTTTAATTTCAACTTGGTTAGATTTTAGTTCTTTATTTCGCCAGAAAGGACTTTTATATCTCCCGAGAGGGTTTCTCTAATATCTTCCATGCCTTTTTTGAGCCCAGCTAGAACCTTGAGAATCGTCATTCTGAACTCTAGATCTGACATATTACCAATGTCTGTATTGATTAGGTCCCTAGCCTTTGGTACTGCCTCTTGTTCTTTTTTTTTGTGGTGAATTTTTCCACCTTGTCATTTTGTCCAGATAAGAGTATATGAAGGAGCAAGTAAAATACTAGAAGGGTGGCAACAACCCCAGGAAAATATGCTTTAGCCTAATCAGAAGAGATCCCAAATCGTGAGGGGGGAGAAAGAGGATAAAAAGAGGTTCAGTGAAGTGTGTAAACCTGGCGATTCACAGACCTGTACCCCTGGGGATAAAAAGATATTATATGTTTATAAAAAATAAAATTAAAAAAAAAAAATTCCAAAAAAAAAAGAGGTGTAAAAAAAAAAAAAAAAAAAAAAAAGAGAAACAATTAAAAAAAGAAAACCAATAAAGAAAAAATATAAAAAGGAAATATATATATATATATATATATATATATTAGATAAACTAGTTAAAAAATGTTTAAAAAGAAAAGGGTAAAAGTTAAACAAATTTAGCAGAAGAAGAGAAAAAAAAATTGAAAAAGAAAAAAAATTAAATTAACTGCAAGGCTAAAGAATCATGGGGAGAAAGCCATGAGTTCCGTGCTTTGCTTTCTCCTCCTCTGGAATTCCGCTGCTCTCCTTGGTATTGAAACTGCACTCCTTGGTAGGTGAACTTGGTCCTGGCTGGGTTTCTTGTTGATCTTCTGGGGGAGGGGCCTGTTGTAGTGATTCTCAAGTGTCTTTGCCCCAGGCGGAGTTGTACTGCCCTTACCCGGCCGGGCTGAGTAATCCGAACGGGTTTCCTTTAGGGAGCTTTTGTTCCCTGAGCGCTTTCCGTAGAGTTCCCGGAGGGCGGGAATTAAGATGGCGGCCTCCCAGTCTCCGGCCCGGAGGAGCCGAGAGCCCGGGGCCCCACTCCTCAGTGCACCCTCAGAGAACAGCGCCCAATTACTCCTGTCACCCTGGCCTCTGGCCGCGCTCCGAGCTGACCGAGCCTGCTCCGGTTCAAGGTAACCCCAAGCTTAGAGCTCACTTCTCGGCTCTGTCTCTGTAGCCGGCTTCCCCGTTCTAATACCTGTAAGCTCTGCGACACTCAGACACCCCTGATCCTTCTGTGACCCTGCGGGACCTGATGCCACGCTGACCCTGCGTGGGCTTCACCCCGGTTAAGCCTCTGGAGTGATGTCTCTCAGTGGAACATACTTTTAAAAGTCCTCATTTTGTGCTCCGTTGCTCTGCCGCTTGCCGGGAGCCAGCCCCTCCCACCATGGTCTATCTTCCCGTCGCTTTGGATTCACTTCTCTGCCAGTCCTACCTTTCAGAAAGTGGTTGATTTTCTGTTTCTAGAGTTGCTGTTCTTCTTCTCTTCGATCTCCCGTTGGATTTGTAGGTGTTTGCAATCTTTAGATAAGCTATCTAGCTGATCTCCCGCTACCTGAAGTAGTCTCAGCCTGCTACTTCTCCGCCATCTTGACTCCTCCTCGAACAGCACCTCTTTAAACCATCACTCTTTTGGTCCTATTGCTTTTGCAGTGTTCAGATTTCCTTCTCACACCCAATTTAACTGTTGAAACGAACTGCTTGGGACATACCTGGCTCTTTTCTGAGAATCTCAGAATCAAATGTTACACACGATATAGGGACCTCAACCATACAATTAGAATGCTATTTTGCACCTTTGCACAACTGGATGAACTTATCAGTCAAGAAAGGGATGTTGGGTAGGCAATTAATAAGGAAGCTTGCCAGGGGCTTAATGAAATGAGGTTCATGACTGGTTTCAGCTTATTGTCTGGTTCCCCCTCACCAGTCTAATTAAAGCACAGATTTGAAAGCTAAGAGGAAGAATTGAACATTATCCTGATTAATTTTCATACTGGTAAGACCTTAAGCTGATTTCTTACCTTCTCTGGGCTTTAAAGTTCATAGCAATTTGGCATGCACAGAACAACTGCTTAATGGTGAGCCATTTTTTCCCAAGAGACTGAAGCTTCTAGAAAGCCTAGTGGATGACTTTTCACATCCTATGAACTGGAGCAAACATGTGATGCTGCCAAATTGGAGGGCTTACCCTGCCTTAGTTGGACCAAGACCCCAGTGAATGCCAAGGCCCAGTACAGTGCCTACTTAGTGACTTGCTGACTACCTCACCCATACTGCTGGTGTTGAAACAAATGCCATTTGGAAACAGTCCAGATTCTTCTGTGTCTCCTGGGGGACTCTAGAATTTTATAGTGTATGTTTATATTTGTGTAATCAGCACATTTTTCTAATTAGGTGGAAATTAGTGTGTTTTACTAAGTATAGTTAAAATTATTGCCTTTAAACACCAAACTACACTGTAAAATATAGCTTACAAAATTGTGTGTAATAATAATAATAATAATATATTATATAGTGCTTACTGTGTGTAAACACGGTTTTAATTGCTTAACTTGTATTAATTCATTTAATCTTCACAACACTGCTAGATTAATTTTCTCTTATTAACCTCAGTTTACATATCAGGGAGGGTCTTAAGGCCAAAAGAGGTTAAGTGATTTGCCTAACTTACACAAAAACTCAAGGTTATACAAAACATCCCACCTTTATTCTTGAATGACAAAAACATTTAATAGAAATCAGTGTGGGCTGATGTTTACAGGTGTTTGTGTAGGAAGAAGCAAAAATCAGGAGATGGGTACCTGATTTAGAGAATCACTGAGTTAAGATTTAGTGACCAGGAGAGAAGATTTGAAGACTCAGATGGCGGTGTAGATGATAGTATAGAAAGTGTAAGAGAGATGGAAAATTCAAGATGCAAGAAATATGTCTTTTCAGATTTTATGGGGATAATCTATAGATCAAGCAGTGAGTAAAGATAAAGTGAAATAACTTAAGGAAAAGCAAGAAAGGTTAATTCAGGGAACTTGTGTGGACCGAGTACAGTCCTGATGCTGACTCACGTTTGAGTTGTTCAAAGAAGACAATTTCGATATTCAGTAGGACAATTGATTGAAACCCTGACTGAAGAATTGGGCTGAACTAATGACCAAAGAGAGCCTTTCCTTGGATTTGGGGGAAAATAGGGACAAACTGTTGAGAAATTCACCCAAGCTGTGAGACACATGAATGGTAGTCAGTAACTGTATGCATTAGGACTGGCTGTGGAAAAAAAAAAAAAAAGACTGGCTGTAAACATTGCACATTTAATTCATATCTCAATCCAAAGAAATTGTCTAAGAATGGGATATCAATCATCTGGATACAAAGATAATATCTTCTTTTAAAATGCTAACATTTAAAAATGCTTCCAAGAATTTGATGGGCTATGTGGATACATTTTTCCTTTAGAACTTAGTCCTCTGTATTTTTTAAAATTAACATATATTATTTGTTTCAAGGGTACAGGTCTGTGATTCATCAGTCTTACACAATTCAGAGTGCTCACCATAGTACATACCCTCCCCAGTGTCCATCACCCAGCCACCCCATCCCTCCCATCCCCCTCACCTCCGGCAACCCTCACTTTGTTTCCTGAGATTAAGAGTCTTTTATAGGGGGGCACCTGGGTGGCTCAGTGGGTTAAAGCCTCTGCCTTCGGCTCAGGTCATGATCTCAGGGTCCTGGGATCGAGCCCCACATCGGGCTCTCTGCTCAGCAGGGAGCCTGCTTCCTCCTCTCTCTCTCTCTGCCTGCCTCTCTGCCTACTGTGATCTCTGTCTGTCAAAGAAAAAAAAAAAATTAAAAAAAAAAAAAAAAAAAAAAGAGTCTCTTATAGTTTGTCTCCCTCTCTGGTTTTGTCTTGTTTCATTTTTCCCCTTCCTTCCCCTATGATCCTCTGTCTTGTTTCTCCAATTCCTCATATCATTGAGATCATCTGGTTATTGTCTTTCTCTGATTGACTTATTTTGCTCAGCATAATACCCTCTAGTTCCATCCATGTCATTGCAAATGGCAAGATTTCATTTCTTTTGATGGCTGCATAGTATCCCATTGTATATATATATACCACATCTTCTTTATCCATTCATTTGTTGATGGACATCTAGGTTCTTTCCATAGTTTGGCTATTGTGGACATTACTGCTATAAACATTTGAGTGCACGTACCCCTTTGGATCACTACATTTGTATCTTTGGGGTCAATACACAGTAGTGCAATTGCTGGGTCGTAGGGTAGATCTATTTTCAACTTTTTGGGGAACCTCCATACTGTTTTCCAGAGTGGCTGTAGCAGCTTGCATTCCCACCAACAGTCCTCTGTGTTTTTAAAAGAATTTATTTATTTATTTATTTATGAGAGTGAGAAAGAGAGAGGGAGAGCAAGGAAAGGGGCAGAAGGAGAGAGAATCTCAAGCAGACTCCCCACAAAGCCCAGAGTCCGATGTGGGGCTCAATCTTATGGATCCTGAGATCATGACCTGAGCCATAATCAAGAGTTAGATGGTCAACTGACTGAGCCACACAGGTGCCCTAGAGCTCAGTCTCTTTGAGCCAAAGTTCTCTTTTTATAGTATCTATTTGGTAATGTCACCAATACTTTGCTGAGATGAATTCCATAGATAATGTAAAATCAATAATACAACCATTTCTATGTAGAGAAGAAATAAATGAAAAGATTAATATTAAAATAGTATGTATTTCTATATGTAAATGTTCTGGCAAAGTGACTCTAAAAGACATAATGAAGTAGTCAGATGTGTGCTCCTATTTGAAGAATTCCTTGGATTTGGGGCGCCTGGGTGGCTCAGTGGGTTAAGCTGCTGCCTTCGGCTCAGGTCATGATCTCAGGGTCCTGGGATCGAGCCCCGCGTCAGGCTCTCTGCTCAGCAGGGAGCCTGCTTCCTCCTCTCTCTCTGCCTGCCTCTCTGCCTGCTTGTGATCTCTGTCTGTCAAAAAAAAAAAAAAAAACTTAAAAAAAAAAAAAAGAATTCCTTGGATTTAATGATATAAATGCAAACTGACACAGTTATGTTATACTAGCAGCCTAGATACCATGAGTAGTGGTGTTCTCAGTGATGTGATTTTCCAGAATTATGAACAACTATAGGCATGCTTTCAAACAAAATAAAATTCAGTCTTCTCTCATTTTCCATGGTAGTTACATTCTTCCAGTATGGTAGATCTAAAAACTGTATAAAGCGTACTTGGTGTTTGTATGTGAAAGGAACTTAAGGTGTAGGCTCATGTTTTTCACCTAACTGAATATTGGCATGATATTCTCAAGTCAAGAGAGATGCTGAATAATATCTTGTGGTACAAGGTGTCCGGCATTCCTGGGCTCTATCTACTAAATGTTCATAGCACCCCCCATCGCTGTGGCAACAAAATACTTAAGTGCCTGATCCAATATTGGGCACTCATAGTTTTTAGTCTGCAAAAGCAAAAGAAATCAGACTCTGCTGTCAGTAGTTTCTCAGGATGATCAGAAGACCATTTTTACTTTCTTAACACTTTATGTAGGTCATGAGAAGACAAAACAACAAAACACCCCGAAACTGAATGGCTTAAACCAACAATGATATGTTGTTTTTCATAAGTTGGTTGGTTGGGCAGTTAATTCCTATGAATGCCAACTGAACCTCTTCAGTCATAGAGACTGTCCAAAATACCCTCATACAGTCTTAAATTTTCACCGGGCAAACATATATTTAGTCTCCAAATCTCAGTTAGATATCACTTTGTCTAGGAGGTATTTTCTGATTCCATATTCTAGACTGAATTTTCCATGTGGTACTCCCATAACATTCATTTCCTAACCCTCATCACATTTTTAATAACTTGGGTATTTTCACTGTCATATTATGAATTCTATGAAGGTGAATCCCATGTTTTTTCATCATTGTACCTGGTTATGTTGTCCCAGATAGTTGAAGGGAACATATTTTTGCATTGTATTGTATTTGAAGTTGATTTGAAATTCAGTGTGTGGATCAATTGCCAAAAAATGTAAACTAATAGTTTTAGAAAATATTGGTAGATTATTTAAAATGTCATTGTATTAACTTAATTTTAAAAATTTCCCTTGGAGATGAAGGGAAACAATGTTTTTGATCAATAGAAAAATATCTGTACAAATAACATGCATTTATCCTTCAGTGAGGCATTGCATCATTACATTCTCCACTATTCTGCTAGTGGGTGCTTAGAATCTTCTTTGGACATACATCCTTATCCATCTGGATTTCTTACCACGTCCTGTCCCATATTTCTTGGGTACATACTCTAAATGTTGAACTTAGTTTGAATTCTTAGTTATTTGTATGCAAACAGTAGATATCTTTCCTTCCTAAGGATTTATCCACAGTTTTGAGTCACACTTCAGTCTCATTACAGCATACTTATTTATTATGCTTGATGGTTGGCCATACTCTCATGTTGTCACTCACAGGCTATACCTGATCTGCACAAATGTGAATCTCAGACTTCCCCTGGGAGGGACCATGGAACCCACAAAACTCCCTTTGTGAGCTCTCTAGGCAAATGATGTTGGTTTATTCATTTAATGATCCTTCATTCAAAATACATTCTTATCACTAATCTCTGAGTCCTGTCATGGTTCTAGCATTACAACTTTGGGGAAAAAATCAGATTCTAGTTTATAAAAAGTCCACTTCTCAATAGGCTTTACATCTCAGAGGCTTTATTGAACTATGTTAGCTTAACCAGTCCAATCTACTTTAACTAAAATTTAAGTTCTCCCTCTGAAAAGCAGGCACTGGTTTAGAGCATTTCTATGGTCCCTCGCAAATGCAGTATCAGAAATTTTGGAATTCCTCTCACATTGCTTCTTTGTGAACACCCCATTAAAAACTCCCAGATTACTGGTTTCTCTCTGCCTCTAGTTGGTGTGATATCCATGCTTAGATAAGAAACTGGAACCTGGGAGAGTGAGGTGGGATGTGAGTAGGTAATATTTTTATTTGCATGCTGCCTTACACACATGCTTAATCAGCCTTGTAGTTTGAATAAGTAGTAGAAGCAATGCTATGTATTTGAGCTATTTTGAGACATTGAAAACATTGTGTCTCTTTCAAAATTGGCCATGTCTTTTTGATTTTCTTCCCACTCTGAACATAAAACAGGTGCACCAGCAATAGTTGGCACAAAGTGAAAAAGTTTTTGCATTGAAGACTGATCATTTCTTGTAGTTCCCTTTATCTTAGTCATCAGTGTTGATTCAGAGATATTAAGTATGGTAATAACTTGAAGCCAAATTAGTCGAGATTTGGCCAGCGCTAACCAGGGTTTGCTTTTACTGTGGGAGGAACTTGAAAAAGGCAATATTGATTATGTCTGGGATATGCCAATTATAATTTGACATTCTGATTTCTGCTTTTTGTTTAACTTAGAAGCAGATTCTGCTTTGCTCTATTTGTGAAAGACAACCAGATGAGTGAAGATTGCTGCAACTTGCAGTAAAACTAGCAGTTTATCTGAAATCATAGGCAGTGAAAACAATATCTACTTTTTCCTTTTTCTGACTCAAAGTATGTGGAGATGAGGAATATTATTGAGCAAGATTATCTAGGTAAAAAGGGAAAGATGAAAAGAGTAAGAAAGCCATGAGTGACAGCTGAGATGAAAATTAAAACAAAATATAATAAAGTACTTAGAAGATTTAAGTATGATATATAGAGTGATGAAAAAAGTTAAAAAAATTATGTTGCCATGAAGAAAACAGTTGGGGACAGAAAGGGTGCAGAATAAGTTGATACATAGGAAATGGGTATTTTGTCTGGCTGAGATAATTGCACTTTAACATGTGGAACAGGACGTTAAAATGAGATTCTTCTTTTAGCTTTGGCTGAGGCATGAAGACATCGGTGGCTACATTCAAGAATGAATTATGAGAGTGGACACCTTGCCTGAGAATCAGCGAGATGACTCTGAAATTTATGTTGAAGATCAAGAAAGAGGGGAGAGGGCAGGATTTTGCGAAGGGAGTTTTTGGAGAACTCTGCGTGCTGTGGGAGTCACCCCTCCTCTACATAGGAGTAATTGGAGTCTTGAGAGAAGTTCAGCTCAGAGAACTAGATGTGTGTTTTTTACAGTTAGGAACAGAGCAGACTGATGTCTGATTCATGCCCAAGTAAGCTGAAGTGGACTTTAAGGAAAAACGAGCATGTCTGAAAAGTTTCTGTAAATGCCTCTGTTAAGGGGCCAAAAGTGCATGAATTGTAGCCACGGGGAAAATTCAGTAAAAACATAAGCTTGAAATAATTTAAACATGGGACTCGGCAAAAGAAAATGGTGTATCAGGGTGAGAGGATCCCAGAGTAAGAGGCTAAGGGGTATGCCTCTGAGGTCAGAAGCCACAGAAGGATTAGGGGCAACCAGTCGCGGGTGAGGCACTGCCTTGGTCAAGGGAATCCCATTTGCAAGTGCCCAGCATGAAAGTCTCCAAAGAATCTGCAAAAGCAACTATGAGAGAATGATTCTGTGAGGTCTGAAGATAATGGTGCCTTTCTATGACAACAAAGTCAGTAAGAACCTTTCTATGTCTTTTACCTCTCCTACCTCCCACCATGAATTGGAACATGTAAAGCCAAGAAACAGCAGCTAGTGATTAAGGGAGAAAGATAAGAGAAGTGAGGGAAAGAAAGAAGAAAGGTATCCCATATCCCTGAAGGCAGGTGGCCCGTCTGCTGCCAGCCTTACACGGAGAACAGTGGAAGAGTCTTAGTTGTGAATGAAGTTGGAAGGGTTCATCAATATATTGGATTAAATATTGTGATGTCTGAGTGAAGGGTTAAAGGGACCATAGGAATTTCTATCACCAAGAAGAGATTAGAAAATCATGAGGCTTGCTTGACTTTTAATGCAATGATGGGGATGAGTTTCCCATTGTGATCATGTTTAAAAGTACAGAGGAAGACAGAAATCATAGAGATAACTTTTGATTATATGCCATGAGCCCTTTTCAAAGTATTGGCTCTGGAGGAAAAAGCATAGGCCCTTTCTTGAAGGAGATGTGCCTTGAGTTAAAAGATCATGAGCTTTAGAATTTGCTTCAAAATCTCTGATCTGCCATTTCTTAGTTATAACCCAGAACAATTTATATAACTTCTTTGAACCTCATCTATAAATGCAACATAATAATTTGTGAAGCTCCAGAGTTATGCTCAAGAAATGTCATTTTTCTCCACCTTCTCACTCGCTTTTCTAGATAAAATCTGAATCTATTATTTTAAAGAATACACTTCATGAAACTTGTGGTAGATGGTATGGGGTCATTTAAACATGGGATTCTGCAAAAGAAAATGGTGTATCAGGGTGAGAGGATTCCAGAGGAAGAGGCTAAAGGGTATTCCACTGAGGTCAGAAGGCACAGAAGGATTAGGGGTAAAAAAACTTCCCATAGGTTAATACATATATATAATTATATATATAATATATTATCTATTATATCTATATACATATATATAGATATATACAATTACTGTTACTATATAATTCTCTCTAGAAAACAGATTCTAAATTCTTTGAATGCAAGAGAGACAGCAACAACAATGAACATAGTAAAATATGATAGACAGTGGAGACAGTTACCGAGGACAGATCACCAACATGGGTTATTAGAGATAGTTATGGTATGAGGTGGTCAAGTTCAGCTGTATGGATAAAATCAGACAAACTGGATTTGATAGGATGATGGCATAACAGGCAAGTATGTGGGATAGAATCTACAAGTATTTCCAGATAGAAAAAGATAGCTTGAGCAAAAGTGGAAATGAGCAAAGCATAACCAGGGGCCAATGAACTGATATTTGTGATGGAGCAGAAGACTTGTGTAGGTTTGGGAATCCCTTTATAGGAGAAGGAAATAAGTGAGTTGATAGAAGATTCTTATGAACTGAGCACTTTTGCTTGGCCCGTATATCATAATTAAGGTGAAGACCCTGAAAGTTTTGGATGGGGAAAAAGAAATTGTTTGAGAAAAATTCATCAACTTTGGTTTATAGGGTGGGTGAGCTGGGGATGAGACCATTTACAGATTATTGCAATAGCCAACTCGCGAGGATCGTGAACTCAGAAAGTAATAGCTGTGAGAATAGAAAGAAGGGATGAAATATAAGGAGTGAAGAGTTGACAGACTTCAGAAAACATTTGCATTTTCAAACATTACACAACAAAGAGTCTCTAGGCCAGTTCTATCCAAGTGAATTTTCGGATTTTTGAAATTTTCTCTATACTGTGCAATATGGTAGTCACACGTGGCTATTGCTCACTTGAAATACAGCTTGTGAGAAATGGAATTGAAAGTTTTATTTGATGTTAATTACTTTACATTTAAATTTAAAGAGCCCCATGTAGCTCATGGCTACCATGTAAGTGTGGTATCTCTCCCACAACAAACCGCAGCACCCACACATGAGTTGGTAAAGGATATTTTGAATATTGCATTGGCAGAATTGCCTCCTACCCAGTGATTTGAATTTGGCACCGTTGCTGTCTTTGGCAATTAGTGCAACGAGTTGAATATTTTATTATATTTTTCTCTGACTGCCTTATGGAAATAGAAAAATGAAAATGCTATTACTATTCTTAATAAATGTGTGTTTCATCAATTAAGTTCAATTAAGGCACGGGCAGAAATTGTTAAGTGTCCAGAAAGTGGTAAAACTGTCTCAACCAAACCTGGGGAGAAAATAAAGATAAAAATCACATATAAAAATGGTAGAAATAGACTGCCAAGGATAATTTGGGATTTATGTAATTTTATTATTATTATCCTCATCATTATTTAGCAACAGTGCTTATAGGTGCAGTGACATGGAACAGTATCATTTACTTTTCTCACATTCCATTTCTGGTTATAATTTCAACAAGGAATGTAGGCATTTCTTCTATAGATCACTTCTCACAACATTGGAAGTTATTACTATCTTCATTTCTAATGGAGAAAATGTGACTAATTTTTCTATAACTACACATCTGTAAATGACAGATTTTGAACAGATCTAGCTGATGCCCAAATTTCCATTTTTGGAGTAGTTATCAAACTTGGGACAAAAAGTCTTCAAGTTATCACATGGAATAGTCCATGTTTTAACATTTTTATCTTTAGTTGTTCAGATCAGGCTTATTGTCTCAGCATTAAAGCTAGATGTAATCACATATTTGAGTCTTTAGAGATTTGATAATTAATTTCAAAAATATAATGATTATTATCATATTAGTAAATAATTTTTAGTATTAATGAGGTAAAAATTAATTTCTTAAGTCAATATATTTTCTTATAAAATGTAATAGGAAAGGTTTATCTGCCAGAAATTCTACTCTGGACCATAACAATCACCCTTCTGATTGAGACCGATATGTTCTTTTTCTTCAAGTTCACGAAAGGAAGTACAAGGAGGATTGTTCTCTGGTTCTAATCTCAAGTTGTCAGCAAGGAACCACAAAACTGGTTGTAGACCTTTCCTAAACAATCAGCAGTCTTGCTCAGGTAACCATGTTTCTGAAAGCCAGCCAATCACTAAACACACTGAAAGTTAGCCAGTAACTATATACTTCCATTTTTTAAAGTTCAGCCAAATCCCTGGACTCTTTGCTTTCCCCAAACCCAATACAAGATCAGGTTTTTGCTTGTTCAATAGACTGTGTTTTTCCCTGTCTTAGCCTGCAACAAATACATCTCTGTTTCAAATATAGTTGAATGGTGGTCTCCCGCCTCAGTATTTCTTTCCTATTTTACTAGGTAAGTGATGCTTTCCTAGTATTTATGACTAGAAGTGTTTTACTAGAAGTAAAAACCTGGGGAAAATATCTTTTTCTCATAGGTTCTCATGGCCCTCCCAATATTTAAATATTAAAAGATAAATAGAGTGACCAGTTACAACTTGGTCTCATAAACTAACAAATATTAAATGTCCTTCTTTCTCAATCTCCTTTTTCTCTTAGGGTTTCTCCAGTACCTACTGGGAATAACCTGAATTTATATAAAATCCAAGGGAATGAGAATTCTTCCATGACCTGAAAAAAGAATTTGTTAAAAATACGATTTCTTTTAGGGTGCCTGGGTGGGTCAGTCACTTAAGCTTCCAACTCTTGATTTCAGCTGAGGTCATGATCTCAAGGTTGTGAGATCAAGACCACTATGGGGCTCTGTGCTGGGCCTACTTAAGATTCTCTCTCTCACAAAAGACAATTATCATATGTTATCACTGGTATGAGGAATTTGAGAAACAAGACAGAGGATCATAGGGGGAGGGAGGGAAAAATGAAACAAGATGAAACCAGAAAGGGAAACAAACCATAAGAGAATCTTAATCTCGGGAAACAAGCTGAGGGTTTCTGGGGTGGGGGTGGGAGAGATGGGGTGACTGGCTGATGGACACTGGGGAGGGTATGTACTATGGTGAGTACTGAATTGTATAAGACTGATAGATCACAGACCTGTACCCCTGAAAGAAAGAATGAAAAAAATTCTCTCTTCCCCCCTCCATCCCCTGACTTATGCATTCTCTCTCTCAAATAAATAAATGAATCTTTAAAAATATGATTCTTTTATTATATAAAACACAAAATTTAGGGGCACCTGGGTGGCTCAGTCAGTTAAGCATCTACCTTCTGCTCAGGTTATGATCCCAGGGTCTTGGTATCAAGGCTTCTCCCTTTTCTGCTCCCCCTGCTTGTGTTCCCTCTCTAGCTGTCTGTCTCTCTCTCTCTAAAATAAATAAATATAGAGGGTGGTTGGGTTATGGACATTGGGGAGGGTATGTGCTATGGTGAGTGCTGTGAAGTGTGTAAGCCTGACGATTCACAGACCTGTACCCCTGGGGCTAAAATACATTATATGTTAATAAAAATAAAAAATTAAAAAATAAATAAATAGATAAATAAATAAAATGATTTTAAAAATCTGACAAAATTTATATAAATTTGATTATTTATTGAATGTTAAATTTCATAGGGTTATATAATTGATCTCTTTGTAATTTGTTACAAAGTATCCTTCTGTCATTTGTAACTCCTAATAAGAGATTCTGAAATGTCATTCCTGCCCTTGTTATTTTAAGAGTAACATTGCCCCTGTTTGTTGGAGAGTACCTCCTTCATTAATAGTCGTCTATAAATGATTACGTGGCCATCGTGGTTTTTCCTGCAGGGCTACAAGATTCCTGGACCTGCAGAGTTAAGACTAGAAATCTGACAACATTTGGCACAGTATAATACCACAATACTATGTACAAATTAAAATGACCAAGTTAAAATTTATCTTAAGAATGAGATTGTAGGGACGCCTGGGTGGCTCAGTTGGTTAAGCAGCTGCCTTCGGCTCAGGTCATGATCCTAGCGTCCTGGGATCGAGTCCCGCATCGGGCTCCTTGCTCAGCGGGGAGCCTGCTTCTCCCTCTGCCTCTGCCTGCCTTTCTGTCTGCCTGTGCTCGCTCTCTCTCCCTCTCTCTCTGACAAATAAATAATAAAATCTTGAAAAAAAAAAAAAAGAATGAGATTGTAAATGTGATTTCCTATGAGGGACTAGAAATGGGGCAAGTGGCATAAAATAAAGGGTATGAGTTTTGATGGGGGGGGGTTCTCCTTCAAGTCATGTCTTCCCATTGAATATAATAAATAATAAATAAATAAATAAATAAAATCATTTGTTAGTAGATAAAGGATTAAATCTGTGGGATTAAGCTTTCAGCATGTATACAACAGGGAATTAGGTAAAATAAACTGGAAACTAGTACACAGTGATGTGCTGGAATCCTCATGTTTTGGGTCACCAGAGCCAATTGTTACATATTTAGGAATTTTGCTAGCTGGTTGACAACACATTGGGAAGCTTGAGCTCTGCAGTGATGAAAGTTTTTATATCTTGGAAACTGACAAATACTATAAATCAAGGTTTCTTCTCCTCCCCACCCCCACCGCTTGTGCCCTTCTGTTTATAGTTATCTTTGTCTGAAGATAGATTCTGACACCAGTTTGTTTTTATGAGCCACATGGACCCCATCATGAAAATACAATATTCTTATTTCTTTGTGGAAAAGGCATAACACCAGACAGATGTGTTTTCTGACTAAATTGAAGTGGAGTTATTTACCAATTCTAAAATGAGGTTTAAAGGATGAAGTTCTGACTAAGACTCTTCTCTTTTTCTTTCCTTTTTGTGACTACATAGAGAAATTATAGGCTAGTTGGGATCAGGTATAGGTCCGTTGTCATAGTGGCTACACTATTTACAGTCTCACTAACAGTATACAAGGACTCCGCTTTCTCTTTCACCTCAACAACTCTTGTTCCCTTGCTACCTTCTCTCTCTGTGTGTGGTAATAGTCATTCTACAGGTGTAGTGTTATTTTATCGTGATTTTGATTTGCATGTCCCTGATAATTACTGATGTTGAGCACCTTTTCATATGCCTGTTGGCCATTTATCTGTCTTCTTTTGAAAATGTCTATCAAAGTCTTTTGCCCATTTTTAATCAGGTCATTTTAAAATTTGTTTACTTTTTTTTTTTTTTTGCCATTGAGTTGACTTTTTTTTTTTTTGCTATTATTTTGGATATTTACCCTTTATCAGATACATGGTTTGCTTCCATTTTATAGATTGCCTTTTTTCCTCAGTTGATTATTTTACTATGCAGAGGCTTTTTAGTTTTATGTAGTCCCCCAAGTTAAAAACAGAACTACTGTGTGATTCAGGAATCTCACTTATGGCATATGTTCAAGATATGAAATCTCAAAGAGATATCTACACTTCCAAGTTCATCGCAGCATTATTCACAATACCCTAAATAAGGAATTAATTCAAAAATGCATTAAAGAATTAATGATTAAAGAAAATATGGGATATACATACAATGGAATAATATCCATTGTATTTCTTTAAAAAGAAGATATATCATTGATATATCATTGTATATCTTAAAGATATATCAAAGATATATCATTGTATATCTTAAAAAAGAAGGAAATTCTACCATTTGTGACATGGATAGATCTGCGAGACATTATGCTAAGTGAAATAAGTCAGTCAAAGAAGGACAAATACTCCATGATTCCACTTTAGAAGGAAGCTAAAATAGTAAAACTCATAGAAGCAGAGAGTAGAATGATGATTTCCAGGAGGAGTGGAAATGGAGAATTCTTGTTCAAGGGCTATAAAGTTAGTTATGCAAGATGAATCAGTTCTAGAGATCTGCTGTCCAACGTAGTACCTAGAGTTAAACATATGGTATTGTGCAGTTAAAAATGTGCTAAGAGAATAAGTCTCATGTTAAGACTCATGTTTACTCACCATAAAAAAAGCAACTCCCCCAAACAACAACAACAACAACAACAATAATAACAACAACAACAACAACAAAGGGACAGAAGGAAACTTTTGGAAATGATGCATAGTTTTATTACCTTGATGATGGTGATGGTATCATAGGTGTATACACGTATCTAAACTCATCAATTTGTCTACATCAGATATGTAGTTTTTACATTAGTTACACCTCAATTAAGCTGTGTGGGAAAAAAAGAAATGAAAATCTAATGGTTACATCTTGATTAATTCATTCTTTCCTATCTTCAAATCTTGGTGACTGTTAAAAAAATGAGAAATTCTGGATCTTTTGGGAAAACAAAGGAGTCCTTTACCTCAAGTAACTGTGAAAAAAATGTAACAAAGTTTCAGCAAAGACAACCTTTTTCTTTTGTAGGCTAATCTCCTAGGAAGGGCTTCGAAGGCTGTACCAGCATCATCATAATAAGTAAGTGTGGAATGATCATTTCCTTTGTATCCTGCGTGATCTCTGGGAATTTTGAAGCCAGATTCATTCTAGATAGAACAGCAATGAAAAAAGAGAAACATTCCTTAGTACTCTGTGGGAGGGGGTTTATGGGATTGTGGCGGGGCTGGAGGGTATATGGATTGCCTGCTCTTTAGAAGATTCACCTCTACTGGAATCTGATTAGTTGGTGATCAGTGTTAAGCAAAGTTAAATGATGATTTGGATGAACAGGGTTAGATTTTTAAGGCTCTTTTTATTTGCCTTTTTGCTTTCTTGCTCTATTCTGAGAAATAATTTGAAGTTAGATTCCATTTCCTATTTTAGTTTTTCTTGTTAATATATTGATTCCCATCTTTGTACGGAGTAAAAAAAAAAAAAAAATCCTGATACCTGGCCCCTATCCCAGAACAATGAAATTCAGAGCAATTGAGAATCACCACTGCCCTGGAATGTAAACTTTTAATGGGTTCAAGATAATTTTAATTTAATTTTGTTTTATCACTTAAGGAGTTAATTTCCAAGTCTGTTGTTCTCCTGGCTATCACATTTTCATATAGCTCTCTTGACTTTCTTTTTTTGTATATATGAAATATTGTTGATCGGATGACACCTACTGAATAGGTGGCTGTTTTGTCCAGGACATCAGTTCTACAGGCTGTTAATTTGATAAGCAGTTTGTGTGCTTTGTTTTCCTTGATATAAAAAAGAACCTATTGAGACATCAGCACATCTGGGGGAAAACAGGCTTTTAATATTTAGGTTGTTATTATTCACTTCAAATAAAAAGCTATCAAACTTGACATGTATCTTTAAAAAAATAGAAATGAATCCTTATGGGTAATAATGAATCTGATTTTGAGAAGAAAGCCAACTGGGCAGAGAGCCTTAAGCACTTTTTCTTCATTGTTATTTTATCGTAGGACAGGACCTTTGAGGATATTAAAATATGACTCTTGTCTATTGACCTTATAAGAGATGCAGCTCCTGTTCAACACGGTCGCTTTGTTTTTTGCTTTTGCTCTGCTGGTTTACACAGTGGTTTGTTGATTAATTAAAAAAAATCCTCAAGACATGATGTAAAATGAATACCGTGTTCTGGTGACTGGTATATACCAAACTAGAAGCAAATTCACATGAGAAAAGTGCTCGACAAAAATATTTCATCTAAGATATTTTCCAGCTGAGTTGCCTTCGAATTCTGTTCCCACCACATTCTCTGAATTGCACGGTGGAAAAGCTGAGACTTTTAACTTATGCTCTGCAGAGTACTGGGAACTTGGGCACAGAAACCAGGTCATTTCTTTTTTTTTTTTTTTTTATTGCTGTCTTTCTGCAAGGATTTAATTATTTTTTATATTGTTTATGTAAGGGAAGAACAAATTTAGGAAGAATTTACTTTAAGAACTGTCAGCTATCCCAGTTATATATTCCCATGCATTTTGTTATTATTTTGTAACAGTATATTTTGTTATTATTGACAAATGATATGGATCAAATGATAATGGCCTTTGTAGCCCCAGTTTGGGTTTATATGTGTTGTAAGTATAACAGTATAAGAAGCATAATATTGTTTGTAAACAGAGATCAATCAACAGAGATCAATGTGTTTTACTGAGAGCATATTACCTAAATTTGGGCTGTTATCAGTATTGATTATTTCATGCCAAAGGTGTTTTCAGGTCTCTACAGTAAACGTAAAGTTTCTTCCTTAAGTGTTTACTGTCCAAATTACATATTATTCAGCAGGACTATCCAGGCATGAAATAAACATGTTACTGGATTCCTCTGCTTTTATATTCTTTCTTTGTTTCTAATTTATATCATGAATCATTTGGCAAGAACCGTGTTTAATCCTATCAGCACTTATAGAATAGTAAGTGAAGTAGATCCCTATCAGTTTATTGAAGAATTCCAGTAGGAGAGACAAAATGACTTTACTGAAGAGATGGTGTAGGATTTGAAGAAATCCGGGGGGTTTTGAAAAATGGCTGACTTAGAAGAGTATGTTCATTCGTGAAATATTAATTGACTACCAGTTGTATGAAGGGCACCCTACTAGACCATAAACACATACATCCATATATATATGTGTATATACACATGTATATGTATGTATTTGTATGCATACATACCCACACATTTTTTTCTTTTATTCCTAGGAAACTCAGAGTCTATTGAGGAAATGAGATGGATACAAATAACTACAAGGCAAGAGAAATTGTGAAGAATGTGGCTAAGATTTACACTTACTCCTTGTTCTGCTATTAACTAGTTTGTGATAGTAGGCATACCATAGAGCCTTTCAGGGACTTAGTTTCCATGCCTGTAATATGAGAATACAAACTACTTTGTCTCCAAGATCCTTTCCAGGCTTTAAATAAACATTATTAAAAAGGGCACATTTATGTGATGTACATTTTAATGCACTTGAAAACATAGTCATTCTTTAGTAAGAAATTATCATCAAAAAGCTGATAAAAATAGGATGCATCAGTAAGAGCTAGAGAAGGCTGGCATGTGTATCAGATGTGAGTAATCAGGAGAAGATCACTACCTTGGTTTTCTTCTTTCCTGTTCCTGGAATGATCTTCCCTCAGAACCCCTGCCTCCCTCTTTGGCACTCTCCCTATCCTCCAGGTCTTTGCAGATAGGTCACTTCTTCTGAGAAGCCTTCCCCGACCAACCTACTCACAAAAGTCTTCCTGCCCACATCTCTCTATCACACGCCTTGCTTATTTTTCCTCATAGCTCTTATTACTCCCTATCATTGCATTTTATATTGGTTCATATTGTTAATTAGCTTCCTCTCCCACTAGGATACAAGCTCTATTATGAGAGAAATTTTATTTATGTGGTTCATTGCTGTTTCACCAGCTTCTAGAACAGTGTCTGGCACATTGAAGCCATTATATATAAACACTTATTGACAAAGAAAGTAAACTTCCTTAAAATGACTCCAATTTTTGAACACAATAGCCCTTCCTCTTTTTCTACGGTATCTATTTACTCTCACAAGTATTACAATACCTAAATAGCTTACTAATTTGTGCTAGCTTTTGTAGATCAGATTTCAGTTTTGCTTCCTTCTTTCCTTCCTTACTTTTGAAATGTGGAAAGGAATTTTCAGTAAAGTAGTCAAGATTGTGGAGCCTTTACTTACTCCTTTCCTAAGTGTCAACTAGAAACCTTATGAGATTGAACTTTCTCATGAGCTTAGTGTTATTTACAAGCTTTATCAAAACAGAAGAAATAATTCTTACAGTTGTTTTCCATCTTATTTTTAAGACAACCTGAATGTACACAAAGACTAAATATATATAGGTATGTATATTTATTTTTAATATTGAAATGAGCTTTTTGAACTTATAAATGATTTGTGTCGGCTCAGGTCAGAAAAACAGATTGTGCTTTTATTTTTGATTCAAAATGAAGTGTCATAACAGTGAAAAGCTGAACTGTAGCTAAATTTGGCTCCCATCATAAATCATTAGAATACTTAGATAGTCACATTGGCATTGGCTACAAAGTCGATGGGGGCAGTTGCATAGGATGAGCTCGCTCTATAAGGAGAATCCTCTTGGAATTCTGTAGGTGAAAAATGGTTTCATTATTTGGGGCAAAAATGGAATGAAACTGATTACATCAAATTTGTTTTCCCTTTAAACAGAGACTCTAAAATTCCAAACAAAATGAAATAAATTAATTGGTTGCTTATATGAAGTTAAATTATAAATTTATATAACAAAAGCTTAAATTATTTGAATGAGGTAAGAAAAAAGGAGAGATAATCATAGGTTTTTCATAAACCCTGTATTCTAGCATAACTGATATTGATTTACAGCTTATATTTTAAGTTTTTAAATTTTTAATTTTTTAAAAGCTTTTTAAATTTATTTTGACAGAGAGAGGGAGAGAGAGCACAACCAGGAGGGACAGAGGGAGAGGGAGAAAGAATATCCCAAGCAGACTCCTTGCTGAGTGAGGAGCCTGACATGGGGCTTGATCCCAGGACCCTGAGATCTTTACTTGAGCTGAAACCAAGAGTTGGACACTTAACCAACTCTGCCACCCAGGTGCCCTTATAGCTTATATTTTTATTATATGCAATCGTATTTGTGAGTTCTTGCTTTTTATTATCACGAGTATATTAAATATGTTTCTAATTATCATAGATACAGACATAAATTTGGGTATTTGCATTTTGATTTCATGAATTAATATAATTGTGAAAAAATACCTTAAGCAGATTAGAATATCAGTTTTCACCTTGGGATATAGGCTTATTCTAACCTCTGATACCTTATGTATGTGTTGCTGGTCTCTGCTCAAGAAAGAAGCCATGGTCAAAAACACCTTATGTAATTTGCTTCTGTTTGCAGCTTGACCCACTATTGCTTTAATGTGGCCCCTGGCAACAGAAAGCTTTGATGAACTGTGTTTGCTGCAACTGTCTGCTATTGATAGTAGAGAAAATGAAGGACTCTACTTCTAAATAATATGGGCCCCTTGATATTCACAAGCACAGAAAAGTCAATCAAAATATCATACTTGTTCACCATTAGTATTAAGTCTGTATTTCATCCTTTCCAAAGCTGAGCAAAATGGGTATGAAAATGGGTATGAATTTAAGTACTTGGGTTTATACAACCGAAGCAGTCATGTTTGTGCCAGGCAGTGATTGCATTTGTAGTTCTGTTCATTTTAAAACTGACTCAAGGCTGAATTATGAATGGGGCACTGGCCTGTAATTTACAAACGGAAAATTTTGGATCAGTGCCTCCCGGTTTTAGCAAAGTCAGATTTTATCAGTTTTGAACTATTGGCAAGTGCAGTATAGCATGAATATTAAATAAATCATTCATTTTACTAGTTAACAACATTGAGAGTTTGTACTTGATGTGACTGAGGCTGATGATCCCGATGACTCTTCCTTCCTCCTTTCTCCTGGCCGTGGCTGATGTCTACGGTAGAGGCAGTGGTAGGATGGCAATAGTTAAGTGGGTAGAATCCTCTCATCTGACTCTTAGTAAGCCTTAGGGAAGGTGTCTGTCTCAACTCATTGGTAAATCTCTTTAACATTTGGAGGTATTAAACGTCTCTTTTTATTTATTTTTTATTTTTTAGGAGTACAAAAAGGTTTGTTATCATATCATGAGACTTCCTGGGGAGAGAAGGGCAGGCCTCTCTAGATTGTCCAGAAATAGCTTGAAAGAGCAGGGAAAGGAGACTGATTTGGAATTTTTATGGTGGTTGGGGCATAGGAAGTGATGAGAGCTCCTGTGCATCAATAGGGGTTTGCATATTTCGAATATCCCACTGTTGTCAAAGAAGAGAGCACCTGGGTTTTCTTTTCTTATTTATTTATTTATTTGTATTTTATTATTTTTGTTTTTTAGCTTTCAGCCCTATTTGTTAATTTTGGAATTATTTGTTTAAAATATTAATAAGGTCTCACTTTATATTCAAAATTTGAAGCAACTCTTCTTGATTTAAAAAATTCTAATAATTCCACAATTCAAACCTGGTGCATCAAGTAGACCAAGTATTGAAACGGTATTTTCTTTGTTTCTGCCTGAAGTTGATATTTAAGCTATAAACAGTAATACTCCCATCCTTTGTAACATGTGAATTTTGTGAGTACTGAATTGGGCAAAGTTTTCATTAGTTCTATAACCAATGTATATTTCTCAAACATCATAAACATCAGGGTACAATGATACAATGTTGTTTTTAGAAACAAGTTCCCTGAAATATTTTATATAACCAGATTCTAATGAAATATGCGTTTCAAATGGAGTCATTCCCAGGTTGTATGATCCTAAGACTTCTCTGGGTCTAGCTTCAAAATCAGTACTGTTACTGGTATGAATGGCAATTATTATTCACATACTTATTCAGACATTAATTTAGAAGAGAGTTTATTAGTAATACCTGCTTACATGTAGTCTTTGTGTCATTTTATGACTCTGAATAAAAAAAGAGAGGTAATTTCAAATTTCAAAGAAAATTTGATGTACTTCAATGAAATTTATAAGGGAAAAATTATATGGCTATTATTTCTTATCCATGGGCAGGCTGTTTAAAGAAAGTGATAAAATACTGGTGTGTGAAGAGGCAAGGAAGCTGGTTTAAGAAGGAGAAAGGTGAATCAGTGAGGCATTGGCCAGTGATAGAACAGGGTGGGAGACGGAACAGTCAAGAGCTGTAATTTGGCTGTCGAGTGGCATGTGGGAAGGGAACAGAAGTCAGGTAAATCATGAGTGCTGTGAGGGAATATACAGAGGGGTATATATGTTGTAAAGAGGTGGAGAACATGAGAATGTCTTTTCTGATAAGAGAAGTTCCAGTCTGTGATAGATCTAATGCATCGCCATTATGTATGTATATCATCACAGCATAGACATACATGTATATGACTATAGCATGTGCATACAGACATGCACATATGTATGTATTTACATATTTGAATGTTCCTGTATTTTATATGCTTAATCATACTATGATTACATTAAAAGAATGGAATAGCGAAAATATACAATTTAAAAAACAGTGGGTAGGTTGTATTATCTTGCTTTGTCAGTGTGACAGTGTGGCTTCTTATCTTAAACTCTGTATACAAGAGACAGGGGCCTTGCAGTCTCACTTGTTACCTATAAACTAGGCCCTCACCCATTCCTGTCTGCCAAGCCATTTTCCTTTCCCCAACCTAACTCTCTGTGATGCTGCAGTGGAGATAATCTGGTGGTCAGCAAAATATCACCAGCCACTGCATCATAGTTTCCCCTCTTTTATCAAAAAAACTGTTCTGGTTACAACTTTGGTTTTCCTCCCCTCCACCCCCTGGCTCCCAACTCCCAACTGTTTGGAACCTCAGAGATTCCTAGAGACTTTTGTTCTTTTATACCTCCCTAAGAATGGAAAATGGTCACTTCTGACTTTGGTACCACTTGAACCCATGAGTCTTACTCAGAGTCATGTGGGCCCTCTGGAGGGCAGTGGTGGGGGTGGCTGTTGGGAGGGACTAGAGTTTCATTTGCCTAGTACTTGGCTGTAGGGCCAACCTAAAGGAAGGTTTGCAGAGTTCAATCGGTGTCCTAGGGACTCTGCCCACTGGGCCTGATCTGGGTTGGTAACAGTGTTTCAGAGTGCTCACACTAATTTTTATCACCAAGTTGGGGCACTCTGTTTCCAAGGAGGTCTGGCCCAATTCAAGCAGTCTGGCTAGTTACTCAGGAAGGAAGATGGATGAGAGCGACACTGCAGTCAGGGTCCTAATCCAACAGGACTGAAATGGCCCCAGGAAACCAAACCTGGTCATCAGAAAGAGAGGGAAAAATGGTCAGTACTGGGGGACTTTAGTTTAAGGGGAGCACAGGTGTTTGGGACTTCTCCCGGGAGCCCTTCACACCAAATTAAGGTCAGAAAAACTAGTGTTTTTAGTACCTCCTGGCTGAGAAAGTCACACCCAAAACACTGTCAAGCTTAGCTGCAACAGTCATACGGTCATATGACCTGTAGCAGGTGGGGTATGGGGGGGGGGCGATGAAGGTCATCAGTACATCTCTGGGAAAGGCTAGGGAAGGCTGGAACCAACTGTGCTCTTTGTTTCTGTTCTCATTCTGACCAGAGACATCTTTAGAGGATATAGTCCAATTGTGTGTGTGTGTGTCTGTGTGTGTGTGTGTGCACGCGCGTGTTCTTCTTTTCATCTAACTGAAAAGCTAAGTTTTTAAGGTTTGGATGTGGGTTTTCTAACAACATGTACAGTGTTTCTAAGAAGGAGTTTGGTTATATAGGGAAGGTCTATGGCACAGAAGCTAGCAAAGATAAGAGATTTCACTTAAGATTAGGACTAGTATCTTTAAACAAAAAGTGGGAGTGGATTCAGTGGCATCCTCTGATGATTTCTTTATTCTTTTTAAAGGATGGTTTATTCTTGCCGGAGAAATTTTAAAAAACGTTCTAGGGGTTTAGATCTGTATTTTATTTATAGTTAATATCTACAGTTTTACTCCGAGATACTCTGGTTTAGAGCTTGGAAGGAGGAGGATTTGCAATAAAAAATGTACAGAAGTGAAAGACTATAAAGAACACTCATGACAAAGGCACAGGCATTTGCATTTCATGTTTGTAAATGACTCATAAAGTAATGAAATCCTTTATGGTATTTCCCCACATGAAACTGAAGTCAAAAGCTTTTAATCAGGTCTTCCTCAAATGTATCCTCCAATAATTTTGTAAGGAATTTTTGATTTTCCCTAAAAGAGAGATGGGAGTATCTATTTGGATTAACTGTAATGGGAGGGAAAAATTAGTTAATTCTCTCTATAGTGGGTGAAAATTGGAGGTTGCTGTAAGGACAAATGCACAGGAATGACATGCCAGGACTGCTTGCACAGAAGCTCATGTGCTTGGGTTCCGTGTTTGGCCTCAGGCCAAAGGCTGCAACTAACAGGAAAGTGTCAGCATCTCAATATAATTGCATGTCCTGGAGCCTATTATTGCACTAATAAAAATGCTTTTCAATAAATCTGAGAAAGGAAGTGGGGAAAAAAAACACCAGAAAGAAAGGAATTGCCTGAAATATTTTATTATATTTAATAAAATTCTCATTAATGGAAGGAGTAGCTTTCTGCTAAATAAATGTACTTTAATTTTATTTTCTGATTAATTTGATTTGGGGGAAAATGCAAGTACTTTTTTTTTTTTTCCCCAGCGTACTTTCTTAAGAGAAGAGTAAAAGGCAAGTAGGCATCCCTGTAGGCGAGTATTTTCTCAAGGAGAGGAAAGAGGAAGGGGGACCAGGACACCAGAAGCCTAGAGTTTAGCTAGTAATTATGTCACTGATGTACTGAGTGACCTTGGGCAAATAATTTAACCTCTCCATCCGCATACATAAAATGTAAATGTTTCAAGCTTACAAAAGTCTTTGAAATAGTAAGGATATCAAAGGTACTTGACGTGTGTGCTATTACTTATAATGGGTGCAATAGAGAGTGTATATGATCACTAATAATGATCTTAATTACACACGGTACTCACCTGCGTGTTCTTATAGGCACTAGCCCTAGTAATGTTAGTATAGGAAGGTAACCTATAAAGATTTTTCTATTCTGTTTCCTATAAAACAAAGAAGCACAAATAAGAGGAACAATGATAACCAAATTGTGTAGCTCATTTGCCATGGCTGATGTTCACAGGAATAAAGGGAAGGAAAAGGAAAAGAAATTCTTTTGAATCGAGTTTCTACCAAGAGCCAGATGTTTACATATGTTACCTTTTCTCTTTGTGTTTAGCAAAATTTCTGGCACATAGTAGGTATTTGACGAGTATTTGTTGGGTCAATAAATGCTTCTTGTTTCTCTTTTAGTTTTCAAAATAACCTTACAAGGCAAACTTTGTCTCCCTGTTATAGAAGAGAGTGAGATTCAAACTAAAAATTTGATCAAGAGTGCATGGCAACAAATGGTAGAGGCAGAATTTGACCACTGACTTGTCTGACTCCCAGAGGAATGTTCTTAACAACAAGACTTTGGTGGTATTTTGATTAATAGAGGTTAACAGTCCGAAGTTTTACAGTTATTATGATGGCTTTATTGAGTGCAAAAGAAGTTGATGTGATGAGATCACCTACTCATTTTGGACTTAACGGGATTTGGTTAGTGCTTTCCATGTGAGAACTATATCTGAATGGAAGTGTGAGGGAAAGGGAGGTGCTGACTGCCTCTGCCTGGCAGAGAAGCTGGCATGGCCTGTGTGGGATCTTGTGGTCAAAACTGAGCTGCAAGAACACTTCTCACACACAGTCATGCGTATGAGGAGCTATGAGTGGAAGATGTAAGTCATGAGAGTGAGGAGGGCTCAGGTACTATTTTGAGCTGGGAAACAGGGAGGATCAAAGGAAAGAACAGCAGGTGAGTGGGTCCTAGCGTGAAACTGCTGCTCATGCTTGAGCTCTCCTGTTCCAACTACTTTGGTAAACGGCTAGGGGGAAAGACATGTTTTGACCATCGTTGGTCAAAAGCTGTCTTTGCCTTGTGTGCTAGTTGTGACTTACTGCCTCTCTGTTCCCAATCTACCCTTCTTTGCCCTGGCTATGTGCTACTGGAGCTAGAACCTGTAGACATTTTTTGTTAGCCAGCTGGCACAGTGTTAACTTTGCTGGTTGAAAGAACTAGAAGGACACTGCAGGAGGAAAGGGTTTCTCTTCATCTTTTCAGTGTATTTGTTTGTCTTTGCTCCCAGTAGTGAACACTCTTCTATTAGTTTTACTGATGCCCAGGGGTTGTTTCTCAGAGATTGTCACCAATACTCCCAAGGGTAGTTTTCTGGCTAGTTTCACCAGCAGCAGTGATGGCTTCCTGAAGGATCTCACCAGAGCCTTGGAGGGGGGCAGCTTCCCAGAGAGCCTTCCTGGCGTTCCAGGGGATGGTTTTCTCTTTGGCACCCCAGCAGGCAGTTTGCTGCAGGCCAGCCCTGACCAGTGGTGGTCAAGCTAACTCCTCAGCTTTCCAAGGGCCACAGCCACACCTTCCCTAATGAGGTTCAACTCTCAGCCTTGGGGAGAGCTCTCTGCCAGATTCATTCTTTCTCTGAATACTTCAACTTCGCCCTAGAAGTAGGGGCTGCTTCTTTATCTGCTCTTCTCATGTTCTTCACTATTCTTTTACTTCTGTGTAATTACTCCTCTGGTATAAGTTAATATTTTTTTATATTACATTTTCCCTGTTTAAATTTCTGGTTTGGTTTCTGATTCCCTGCTGGTCCCTGATCAGTACGCCAACTTACCCTCAAAAGCAGAGCTTGAGACAGAAACCTATGTGAGAATGTAGTCTTAAGGTGCTGGAGACAAGGACAAGGGAGTGAAACAGGAAGAAGGAAGAGGCAATACAACAATGCGTTATCAAGTTGTTCATGCCAATGGGCAACCAGTTTTTCAATCCCATGGAACTTTCTGAGAAACCATGTGAAATATATCTCAGAACTGATGGTGGAAAGAATGGAGAAAGTATTTTTCCTTTGGCTCCCCTGTCCCGTTGTTCAGAGTGAAGACCTGCCAGACTGTATCAACTTGAAAGTGGTTGAAGCCTGAAGAGAGCTGGTTGCCTCAGCAGTAGGTAAAGCCAACAGAATGTGTAAACTGATACATAAGGGATGTTTGGTATGATTACCAAAATAAGAAATGAATATATAAAAATCTTTTCTCAAATATTTTATAAAAATTTGGCTAAATTTTCAGGGTGAGAAGATTAGGTTAGTAACTGAAAAATGTATGAACTGCAACTTGGTTCCTTCATTTAGGGTGTCTAGATCCAGTTAGGGCAAGAGTAGGTAGAAGCTCAGCCCTGCATAGAATACGCACTGAGCAGGGCAATGTGCAGTTGGTGTTAAATTATGGTACTATAGGAATTTACTAGGAGACATTGCATCTTACTGGAGCAAGAGGCCAACCAGTCCAAGAAATGACATTATCTCTGCCAAAGCTAAGAGGTCATAGATAACTATGGCAAGGAAGAGGAGACCTTGTCAGAAATTCAGGAAATAACAAGAGAGAGGTCAACTTGCTAATAGTTAAGGCAGCAACTAAAAGCAAAGGCTAGAAACCAAGTGTCTTAGGATTTTGTTATTTCTAGGACTGTGGATGTGATTAGAGAGAGAAAACTGTGAATCCAGGAAACTTCGATGCCAAAAGGAGATGCCAAAGGAGAAAGTCTTGGAGGAATAGTGATACCCTCCATTCTGCTGCCCTCTTCGATAGACATCTCCTGATCTCCTTCCATCCACTTTCCATCTTGACTCAGTGGGAGATGGGAGAAGTCTGTGTCTTCCTTCCTCTTCCACCAGGCCACTTCCTGACCTCAGGCTGGAACTCTCTCCCCATCCACTTTCCATCTTGACTCAGTGGGAGATGGGAGAAGTCTGTGTCTTCCTTCCTCTTCCACCAGGCCACTTCCTGACCTCAGGCTGGAACTCTCTCCCATCCTCATTATCTGAGGCCCATAATATTTGTTTCTGGCTGGTTTCCACTTACCGTTTCCATTTTCTAATCTGTGAGCAAAAAATTACAGAGCTTGACATTTATTTTGCAAATATTTATACTTTTTGACTTGGAAATCCTCAAACATATTGTTGAACTTTAATTTCAGAAAATTTTTTTTTAAAGATTTAGCATTTTTTAATTCAGGAAGCTAGCAATTTATGTGAATCATGCAGAAAGGATATACAGTTTTCTGCAAAATGATTGATTCTCCAAGTAATATAAAGGTTAGGGGTGGAAGGAAATCAGGAACAAATTTTGATGGTGGCCGTGAGAACCAACATTGACTGAGAAGTCAGGCTTTGTGTAAAAGCTTTCATTTTTCTGGTTAGAAATGCGACCAGAAAGACATTATCTTAGATTTGTAGCTGAAGAAACTGACTGTGGAGGGGCATGACTAATGTGCTGTAAGTCAGATAGACCAGCCTTTCCTGGACTTCTCTGTCCAAAGTCATTTCTTCCTTTTCTGAAATCCTCTTGCACATTTTATAGATAGTGTGATTTGGGCCCTTCTAGTATCCAGACCTACACTGTCAAAATATTTTTAAGCTCAGCCTCTTCAGTTAGAGACAAGGAATATGTCCTTAATATTACTAGTGCCTAGTGATGCTAAAAGGATAAGGAGCTCTATGTGGTTCAGGGAGAAGACATTAGAGTTGGTGGATTGATGCCAATTCTGTCACTCACCAGCTGGTGACCATAGGAAAGTCACTTAAACTTCCTGTGTCTCAGATTCATTATTTTATGAAATGGGCATAATACAACCTATCTGCCAGGATTTTTAGGATGATCAAACTGGGTTCTGTAGCTAAGCAGTTCCCAAAGTGTGTTCTTTGGAATACTGATTGCAAAAGGTACTCCTCTGGGGGAAAACTCCTTGCTTAAATTAATTTGTGAAATGTAGTGTACCTCTTAAACTTTTTGAGTCACTATGCAAACTAACATATTCAGGAATCTGGAAAGTTCAGCACGAAAGAAGGCTGTTTACCTTTTTTTTTTTTTTTAAAGATTTTATTTATTTGACAGAGAGAAATCACAAGTAGGCAGAGAGGCAGGCAGAGAGAGAGGGGGAGGAAGCAGGCTCCCTGCAGGGCAGAGAGCCCAACTCGGGGCTCGATCCCAGGACCCTGCTGGGATCATGACCCGAGCCGAAAGCAGAGGCTTTAACCCACTGAGCCACCCAGGCGCCCCTGTTTACCTATTTTAAGTGTTACATTTTCATTTAAGTGTTTCTCATAGATGTCTGACCAACCATTCTTTCAGTTAACATATATAGGTAGAAGGTGTGCTGAGAAACATAAATAACATTTGGAGCTTGTGTTATGGTATTCAGATTTTAGGATTTGATTCTTAGATTGAAGGATTATAGGATCTGAAGGCAGTTTATCCAAAAATGTTATTAAGTAAAAAAAAAAAAAAAAAAGGAAAGTGTAGAAGATCAGAAGATGTTCCCATTTGGGTTTAAAAAAAGATATGTATTGCTATATTGTATTAAAATTTTGGGAAAGATGCAATAAACTATTAGTACTAGTTTCCTCTGTGATGGTGTCTGTGGTACAAGGGAGTCACATATATAGATATATTTACCTTTTTGTACTGTTTCCACTTTTTACTATAAGCAAGAATTACTTGCCTAAAAAAATGGAGGACAAACCAAGAATGCACCTTCTTTTTTAATGAGTTTTAATAGATTAACACTTTAAGAAAGCTTTCATTGCATTATTTCTGAATCATTAATCATTATTTTTTAATCGTTACTTTTGTAAGAAGGAATTTTATGATCAGCGGGCCAGTTTCTACATTTGTTATATGAGCTTACCAGTATGGTTATATAAGTGTATAACAGTTTTTTTGCCTTGTTATGTGCAAGCTTCAGCAAAGATGCTGTTCTCCCAGCTAGGAATCCTACTTCTAGGTTTCTTACAGCATGGAAACCAATGCTAGAGATTTTTAGTAATATCAATCTGTAGATTTATGTTTCCAGTTGATTCTTTAATCCAGAATCAACTTACTAAATGGTGTTATCATTGAGAGCGTCAAATAATTTGTGAAGAATTTAGTAGTTGTATAAGACTTTGTATTTGCTGGCTTACGAAGTTGGAACTACATTTAGGTTAATAAACTCATTCAGAAAGGTCATACTGTTTGACATCTTACAGGTTCAAATCCAAAAAGTACAAAGTGTTATAAAGTACATTCTAGACATCAATTTCTTACAAGGCAGATGTGGTGGATTTGAATATGCAGTGATCGATAATATAAACAGGAAAGGAAGAAAAAACTTCTTTTCCTATTCACAACATAAGGAAGGTAATTTGCAGTGTATTTCCAGTATATGAGGTACTTAAAGCACATTTGGCAACGCTTAGCAG
The DNA here is from genome assembly GCF_002288905.1 of Enhydra lutris kenyoni. NCBI lineage: Eukaryota > Metazoa > Chordata > Mammalia > Carnivora > Mustelidae > Enhydra > Enhydra lutris. Next base: position 14,869,103 of record NW_019154103.1, on the reverse strand, counting down.
TAAGTGGCAAATCATCGTTATGTCTCTCAGTACCCTACACACCCTCATCCATCCGGTGTTGGGGCATTAGAACAGTTCTGTGGCTACAACTGGTCTGTAGGTCTTGCCAGTCTTTCGATTTTTGAATTTTGCCTTAAATCAACTGGTCTGTTTTGTTTTGTTTTTTAAAACTTGTTCTTTAGGCATAGATGGAAGCTACTGGTTTTATCCCTAGTAGGAGATAAAAGAAACAGAGATGGCCTCTTGTTTTACCACTATCTGTCCATTCTTCCTCCTCCCAAAGCCCTGGGCTGCTCTCCATTACTGATTTCCCAGTGGGCTCCACCCGCCGCTCTCTAGCTAGAAAATTCACCATTTCCTTGTGGACTGGAATTTCCTGTTTGATAGCCATCTAAAAATAAAGTCAGAGGGAAAGAAAGGAGAGGAAGTTAAGAAAGGTCAAAAGGAATGCTGCGAGGGAAATTTCTTGTTTTCAGAAGTGGCAGATTAGCATTTAAACCAATGAAGGAGAAAGCAGAATAGCAATTTCTTCAGGTACCTTTTCAGTCTTCTTTCTTCTTCCTTTCCCAATGCCCATAATTTGAGAATCAATAAGCAACAAAGTATGTTTTGTACCAACCCCAAACCATCACTACCCAAGGGCAATGTGTTAAAAGCATGAATAAGGATATCAGTGATCAGCTAGGGAAAGTTTGTAGTGTTGGATATAATCTGCTTTTTATTCCCCACAGTTGTGAACATCTGTTGAACAATTACATGTCTCTACCAACATTAGGATGAATCTTGATTGGTATTTTAACATTTTAGAAAATTATAAAGCAGAGATGTGATAAAGATAACCTTTGTTGATTTGTTTTGCCATGTGTTAGGCACAATCTGGAATACTTTATGTATAACAACTCATTTAATCATGGCAACCCAATGAGGTAGGTGCTATGAATATTATTTCCAACTTAGATAAGGAAAATGAGGCACAGACAGGATAAATATATTCCCCGCAGTCTCATAGCTAGTGAATAATCAGGATTGGGTCTCAGGCACTCTAGTTCTACAGCTAGTCCCCTTAACCACTATAGAGTACAACACAATCTCCTGATAGATATAGAGCATTATAGATGTGAGGAAATATGATTTTAAATAACATAGTATCACTTGATGGTTTTATGTATTGTATCACAGAACCTTAGAAAATGGAGAATTTAGCACGACAGTGGTAGGTGAGAACAAATACTAATTGAGTTTGCGAAGCACTGGGCCATTTGCATGCATGAAGAGGTGGAGACAGTATCTGGACACTTCAGTTGGCTTGGGGGTCAGGAAACTTTTACTGTACAGGGCTAGAGAGTAAATATTTTAGGTTTTATGAGCCCTACATGCCAGTTTCTTTCTCTTCCTTCTCCTCACTGTCTTCTTCCTCCTCTTCTTTTTCTTCTTCCTCCTTCTCTTTCCTCTTCCTCCTCTTCTTCTTCCCTCTTCCTATGCCTTTTTATTTTTTATTTATTTTTTATCTTTCTCAGCATTTATTAGGTATTTATAATTCATTTCTTTAAAATTTTTATTTTATTTAAATTCAATTTAATTAACATATAGGGTATTATTAATTTCAGAGATCCTTCCTACACCTTTTTAAAATGCAAAAATCATTCTGAGTTTGGAGCAATACCAACCAGGTTTGGCTCTAGGTCATGGTTTCCCACCCATGGGAAGTGGGTGGTGAATTTCCACCCTGGGAAATGAAGGTGAATTTGCTTAATTATGTGTTGAAAGGGTAGTTCATCAGAGGTCTGGTTCCACTCCACTCACACTCACTGAGACCCTCTTTGTGTTGGATCAGTCCTCTGGCTTTTTCCTTCATCATTGCAAGCTGGTAGGTAGCAAGATGGTAGCACGGAGCAGTTGCCTTTCCATGCTTCCTTATTCGTGTTCAAGGGATGGTGTCGTAGGGTAGATAAAACCTCTGCTGATGAATTCAAAGCAGAGATCCTGAGCATCACTCTAATTGGACAGTCTTGCATTATCCACAATCTAGACTGGTTTTTGAAACCAGGAATTTATGGCATTTATTGGCTTAGACATGGGTTGCATGAACTCTCAAGGAATGTGTGGCAAGAGAGATGGAGTTACCTGTAAGTCCAAACTCATTAGTCTGGAGTGGGTCTTGATATTTTGCATTTTGAATGAGCTCCCAGGTGATGCTGACAGTTTCTGGTCCATGGTCCACACTTTGAGTAGCAAGATTTATCTAAATCTAACCAATATAAATATTAAATGATGAGAGACTGATGGGATAAATGTGGAGATAATCACAATGCCTAGAATTGTTTACAAGTATATTTTTGGTAACTGTTGAAAGTAATGCATGTACAGTATATGGACTAGAATCAGGACATGAAAAATAGTTATTGCCAAAGTTTTATAGTAAGAGAAGATTTTTTTCATAATAGAGAGAGAAAAATTCAGAACCACCAGGCCATTTCTGGAGGGAGGCTTGAGAAGGTAGAGATAGATGGGTGAGAGAAGCCAGGAAGAGAGAGAGAAATATATGAGCAATGTTATATGATCATGATTTTACTTTAAAACCTTGTGAAAACTGAAAGAAGGAGACTGATTTTTCTGTGGAATGAGGCAGAGGTAAAATTTAAGGAAGCCAAAGCCTCAGAATCAAAGGACACTGATGTGTATAATTGCCTCATGGATTATCAGAAGTCTTGGAGGTGCCAGCTTGAAGGACTGGGGATTCTCACGGCCCAGTGAAAGCCACCCAGTTTTTAACATCCCAATTATATGCAGTATTTTATTAATCACTCCAGCAACTTTGTGAATTGGGTATTATTATTCTTGGTTTTAAAATGAGGAAACTGAAGCTCTAAGATACTAAAGAACCTGCCCAGTGTTTCACATAAAGTAGAACAGGAATTTGTGTCCAAACTGGACTAACTGTAAGATCCATGATTATTTGATTACGCTAGTCATTTTCCAAAAAAGAAAGAAAGAAAAAGAATAAGGAAAAGAACAAACCCTCCCCCATAAAGCCTCTTAAAAATGAAATGCGAGGGGCACCTTGGTGGCTTAGTGGGTTAAGCCTCTGCCTTCAGCTCAGGTCATGATCTCAGGGTCTTGGGATCGAGCCCCACATTGGGCTCTCTGCTCAGCAGGGAGCCTGCTTCCCCCTCTCTCTCTGCCTACTGCTCTGCCTACGTGTGATTTCTCTCTCTGTCAAATAAATAAATAAAATCTTAAAAAAAAAATAAAGGAAATGCAAGCGGGTCCAGTGGTGGCTTAAGAATTCTTATATGGAAGGATTTGAGGGTATGTTATGGCTGTGTGTATGTAAGCTATGCTTACACAGGCTAGGATGCTATTTTTACTTAGGTAGTATGTTTATTGGAGATGGTTCCTTGGGAGTCAGTTAAATACCCTACAACCCATTTTTCAAGGTGTCCCATGTGGGACCTGAGTACATGATAGAGACAAAATTGAGCTTCTCGCTTACGGTCTCTCAAGCATCTCTAAGGAACCTTAAAGTGAAAACCACTGAGGTATGTACTTCCTATTACTCCTAATTCTGTAAGTGGAACTGAAACCCAGAGATCTAAAGTAAATTGTCCAGGGTAACATAGGAAGTTAGCTGCTGAATGACTCTGAGGATTATTAAACCCAGGTGCTTAGAGATCGATTTCTTCAAATTGTATTTAAAGTACAATAAAAATTAAGATGATCGCCTAAAGTGTTAGAGTATTTTGAGGCTTGTGGAAAGTAGACTATTTTAGAATTAAGATTTGCTTTCTCTATAGAAGCAGTATCAGGTGAGGCATAATAAGATATACTTTCAGAGTTTCTCTTAGTGTAGTATAATAAAGTTTTATTATTTATTTTTGTTTTATAATATTTTTGTTTGTTATATTATAATTTTGGAGGTTCGGTTAATGTTTTACCAGAACAATGTTTCTTTTCTTTTAAATACTCGATTTTGTGTAAGTAGCCATATTCTTAGTTGCTACTACCACATACAAAGGGCAAATTTTTGCCAGCAGGACGTGTATCTGAAATTAAATTAAAATCAATGACAGGTTAAAAGGAATTCACTTTACATAAGAATTTTTTTTTTCTTTTAAAGCATTACTTAAATTAAGTGACACATGTGTCTATGTTATTTTGATTTTATAACTGTCAATTATATTGCTGTTAATTGCCAGTAGGGCCTTGTTATAAAAGTGTCTTTTAAAAAATATTGAAGAATAAATTCATCTGAATTCAGTATTGACTCTGCCTTCTATTAGGCTTTTGGCCAAAATGTGACTCAGTAGGGTGAATACAGTAGCTGAAGCAATATAATAGCTCACCCTTGGAAATCCTTTGGAGTAAAATGGTAACCACAAGGGCAAAGGGGCATGCCTTGACAACAGTGCCTTTCATTGGTGCAGACGGTCAACTAAAGGACAACGCACAATGTTTCAGGCTCGATCTATCATTCTAATGGCTCAGCTATTTGGCAGGAAGCATCATATACATAAAAACTCATGAGACTAAAATAAAAAAAAATATCCATGTTACCCTAAATCTTAGTTTCCTGGGTAGGAAAATAAAAAAAGACTAAAGACTGATTACAAGGAGAGGGAGAGAGAGAAGAAGAGTGGAGGGGAGGAGTGGAGGCTGGAGGCTGCTACAGTTGGTTTGGACTTCTGTAAGGTTATCCTTGAGTATTGTTGCTCCTCATTTCTTCCCTACACTCATCATCAGAATAAACACAGTTCCTGTGCTTTAAGTGAAAAATCACGTAAGTTCTCCTTTTATATTCGCTTTGAAAAAAATCCTTTTTTTTTCATTCTTGAATAGGGATTCTTATTTTTTTAAATTGGGAAAAAGCTACTAATTCACTTTTTTCAGGTATATTAACAGCTATAAAAAAGTGAGAGGACCACCTTGTCAGTAATAAGGTATTTATGTATAAAGCATAAACATTTTTTTACTTGGAAGTTTTCAGGTCCCAAACATTCATATGTACATTTGTGTAACTCCCTAGTGAGGAAGATAAAATAGTAAGTTGTCCAGATATGCTATGGATAGACAATTTAGAGATTATTCATATTTTTAAATCTCTCGATTTATAGTTTCAGGTCTTCCTACTTTCAGTAGAATCAAATATGGTTCATATGATATGAATCAAATACCGGTTTGCACAAGGTGAAATAAAGAGCCATCACTTTAAAATACTTTTTCATAGGTCGAAGCCTGGTTGTGTTTTATCTCTACAGTTCCAAATGCATATAGCCTTTCTTTTCATTTCATTTTATGCTGAAGGGAATCAGAATATGCCATCTCAAAATATGCCACTTTGAGCTGAAAACAATTAAGAAACAGCCAACACAAAAGGAACTCTCTTCCCTTCCTCTTTCTATCTAAAAGCGGGCATACATTTCCCTTTGTGAAGGTATGTTTCCCTCCCCTCTCTTGTACCAGGAAGAGAACTACCCTTATCATAGGAGGCAGAAAGTTAGCACTGAGATGAGTCTTTATAAACAAACCTTACTCATACAACTTTTATCTTCTATTATTTTTCCCTCATATGTTTACCTTCCCACAATTTACCCTCCTTAGAAGCCCAAATCCTTTCTCTTTGTCTTGCCATTTACCCATAATTTATTACCCTTTGTTAAGATGGTATATAAGCGCCCAATTTTAACCACCCTTTGAACTACTCATCACTGTGTTCACCTATGTGTATGCTCATGATATATGTAAATAAACTCTTTTTTCTCTTGTTACTCTGTCTTTTCTCACTTTAATTCACAGACCCTGGCACTAAAGCTAAGAGAGTAGAGGAAAAGTTTTTTTCCTTTCCTACAATGCCTATCTGGAAAACTCAGATTTCCATTCTTTTTCTTTTTATTTTATTACTTATACTGGATAATTCGATATGATCATCCTGGCCAGTGTAAACTCAAGTTGTGATAAATTGGTGGCTAATTATACAGTTTTTAATTAAAAACTAAAGTAAAAGCTTAGTTAAAGACTATATATAGGGAAATAATATTTTTTGCTATGTTAAACCATTTGCATACTCCCCACTTCACTGTCCCAACTAGAAACCTGCCATCTTGACTACCCTTTTGAATAAGATAAATGAGAGCATTTACTGAAGAGATAGTGAGTCGGAATCTAACATGAAGAATGCTGTGTAGATTAGTAGATTGAAGATCTGGATTCTGGTTGATTCCTTCGGACAGATCCGGGGAACTGATGGATCCAGGGTAGTGTGTGGATCTGGAAGTCAGGGACAGGATTTGTATCCAAAAGTAGGGAGGTGGTGGTAGTAGCTGAAGTGTGAAGGAGAGAAGCAGTCCACAAGCAGGGTACTATTTAGGAAAGAGAGATAGGAAGGAGAAGAGGGAATAGATAAAGAAATCAGGAGCTCTGAGAGTGCAGAATAGTTGAGCGGATAGGTGGGAGGAAGACTTGGACAATGCCAGAGAGAAAAAGTAGCTCTGTGGCTTGGACAACTGTGTTAAGTTAATATAACGGGTTATAGACAGGGACATACGCTGGTCCTGGTCTTACATCTGGTGTGATTTTGGCCACATTACCCTTTTCATGGCCATTTATCATTTCAGTTCAGGCTTCGTCTCTTTAAAAAAACAGATTACTAAGCCTCTTTATAATTTTATTCAGCAATTCAAGTTGATTTTTGATAGAAGAAGTTCTTTTTCTTTTTAAATTCAACTTGAATCACTAAGATATACTAGAAAGATAAAGGAAACTCTAAGCAGACAGAAATCTAGCAGGCAAATACCAGGTCTAATGTTTTTTAAAGGAAATTTCATATCATTTTTTATTGCTCAGGGCAATTTTTCCCAAAGTTTGTCCAGAGGAATACCTGTATGCAATGAAAAGTACTTATATAGAGTTCTTTAGTCAGGACTACTCAGAACCATTATTATGCTAAGTAAGATCATGCTTGGTATTGAAGCAATTTATTTCTGGAGGTCCTTCCCATCTTGAAGTTTAATAGAGCTATTAGAATCATGTAAATTCAATCTGGGATCAAGAGAAGATAAAAAATTATTTTCCAAATAATTTTTGTTCCCCCTTTTCCAATTTACTATTTCAGCAGGAAGCATCACAAGGATAATTCCAAGCATTCAGTGGTAAATCACCTCGGCTTCTACTGAGGTCATAGTGATCTCAGATCACTACGTGGAGGAGAGATTATTACATTCTGATTGGACATCTGTAGAACTCCAAAGGCTGTTGTAGCCAAAAAGCTCTTGGGAATTCTGACTCCTAGGGTTCCCAAGGTCCCACCACCTTGGGCCAACATTTTTTCTTTCATTTTAGTTCAGTCACTAGAGCTATTGGAAATTAGCACCTTACTGCAGTTGCAGATTTCCTTTTCTATTCTACTTCAGAAAGGCTCTTTGATTTTCATCCTGATGGGTTTCATCCTGACGGTTTTCTAACCAAGTGAGAGGCTGATACTAAAGCAGGAATGAAAAAGGAATCACTGTCTGTTCAAACTTGCATTGCTAGTTGACTGATAAATTGTCCGCTACTTGGGGATTTCCTCCAGACAGGCCAAGCCACTGTGAATTCCAAATACATTTTGCTCTGTGAAGTAACACTGTTAATAAAAACCTCATGAAAGGTTTGGTTTTTCTTCTTTGCCCCCTGAGAATAACAAAGTAACATTGACTGAATAAACTGGACATTTTTGTATTTAAAATATGATAAAATAAATTCTGTTTTATGCCCAATTTAGTGGAGGTCTAAATGTTGGTTTTTGGTAAAAAATTTAATCTACAAATTATAAATATGTGTTTATTGACATGTCTAAGAAAATATAATCACCTAGTTCTTTTAAAAATTACATTTATGAGTGGAAAAAAGGGGAACCTTCCACTTTCCCTTATTCCTTTAAGAAGTAAAGAATACCTTTAAAACCCTTTAACAGCTTTTCTTTTATTAGTAGCTAAAAGAAATCTCAAGGAGAGGTGGATACTTTAAAAATAAAAGGAGCAACATGAAAAGGTGTTCATCTTTCTGAAACCTCTATTGTTCAGTAATGCTTAATGTTAGACATTAAAGGTTTACATGTTCATCATCATATTTTATTGAAGTTGGTAATAATTTACTTATTATCTGCAATGGGTTTCTGAAAAATATTTCTCTTTCCATTAAGGATTTCATTTTCAGCATTTACTTGTCAGTTAAATCCTCACATCATTAATGTAACTTCTCATCATAGGCAAAATTGAATATTCATGCCTAGCTCAAATCACTGTTATTTTGGCCTCTTACATTTTTTTCCCCCCTGAAAGTGTAGATTGTTAACCCATCACTTTACAGCTAAGATTGTTCGATTTCCTGAGACTGCTTTGGTTTGTCAGTATAACAGTGAAGTTTACATTTGGTCATTTTTCCATGGACGATAATTTCTGCTTTTAACCTTGACCAGGTCCAAGCATGTCATTTAACCCCTTGCTCTTTGCTAGCTACTTTATTAACTTTTTGGTGATATTCTTTGTCCCAGAGCCATGCTGTTTCAACCCTTCATACAACGCCTTGCTGCATGGCAAATACAATCCTTTAATGATGATCATTCTCTTAAATGCTTGACCTTCACCCAAAGAATTAATTTCCTTGTCTGAAAGACATTTGAAGGGTATTCTTAGATGGTCAGACTTAGAGGAGATGATCTCTCAAGCACCTTAAAACCGTAAGATTCTAGAATTCTATCTGATTTATCTCACTTTTGGTGAATCAACATTAATGAGGCTAGCTTTCAAATACATTTTTTTGAAGTTAAGGACCACACTTTCCTTAATCTGTATTATAGCAGGATAGAGTTTATTCTCCCTGCCAATCCCGCCCCACCCACACACACACAACACACCATACTGGTTCCTCACACATAACCATCTGCCTTCTAAGGCCAGGTTCTAACTGATCTAGGGTAACAGTAAGAGGACTTTTGTAATGCACCACAGGGAAAAGAAGAGACAAAGACTCTTTTCACATAATAACTCACAGGAATTGTGATATTCTGAGAGTAGATAACTTTGGCATTTTAAAATTCTGATTGTCTTGTAGCTACTTGATTCTAACTTGTAATCACTGAAAGACGCTTTTCCTCATCTCCTTCAGAAGGAAAAGAAAACAAAACAAAAACAAAAACACCTAACCCTGAAGAACAAACAGATAAACAAAACTTTCTTAAATTGAATGAAACATTGGCAACTAGTCCAAAGTTGAATAGGAGATACGAGGGTAGGCTGAGGGGTAGGGTGGTTTTTGGTGGGAAGCAAATGGATTTTAATGAGCTATAAGACCTGTCATGAAGGAGAGAGGGAAGAGGTACTGGGGATATAAGAAAGCAGAGAGGGTGCAAGGTTGCTGTATCTGTTTAGGAGGGACTGTGGCCAGAATAAGATGACTATAATGTAGAAGCATCTAGAATGGATGCTGTATGGAATACAGTATATGACTTAAGCCTGAATATGCTTAGGCATTTTATGCTTGTTATTGCTTACTTAACAATAAGATATTATTTTGGTAATGAATTGTACAGTTCTGGGCTTTCTATAAGGGCATTATAAGAGGATTACATTGTTAATATGCAACTAATATTCATTTAGGAAGTGTTTATGCTAAAATATGTATGATGGCAATGATGAATGTCAGACTTCAGAATGTAAGCTCCTAGAAAGTAAGTATATTTCTGTGGAACACACTGTTTGTGAGACTCAGTTAATCCAATTCTACTATTGCATTACTCCCTTGATGGCACACATATTGTTTCGGGTCATGCTTAGCCATTTAATAGTTGACTTACTATCAGAGAGTTATTTGGGAAAGCCACAGGGCAAGAGAGAGCCTAATTAATATTAAACCTCAACAATAATTTGGGCTTGTTTTCATAAGTTGCCTGGTAAAGGAACATGCCAGCCCTGGGTTATCAGTATGAATTAATGGTGACTTCTTGTGCTGCTGGCCAGAATCATTATACACTGTTTAGCATACAAATTATTATGGATAATATTTTTGATATAGTAGAACTTGACTCATTCATTTCACTAATCTGCAGATCCAATAATTCTCAGACCAACCTCAGCCATCTCTCTTTACTCTCCTTGGAGTTTATTAATGGCAAGAGCTGTCATGAAATCTCATATTACAAAGAATTCATTCCTCCAAAAAAGATGCTGGAGTACATTTATTGGTCTATTACCAAATAATCTAATAAAAAATTAAATTGCAAGTCTACTTATCAGGTAGAAAGAGCAGTACTCTTTTTTGTGATATGACATCATAGCAGTTCATCCTGTCCATATGCATAGAAAGTACTTACACTGGTTAGTATGCCCTGATCTTTAATAAGTTTCTTCATTAGTATGACGATAAAACTTTAGAAGAATACTTCAGGGGTGGAAGAATTTGACTATATGCAGGAATATTCAGCAAAAGTAGGAAGAATGGTAAGTGTCTCAATAGGTGAAACAAATACAAGATTATTACTTATGTGTCTAATTTTTATGATCCCCACCCTCCATAACAATCCAATCCAATCCAATTTCTTAGCAAATTTACAGTTCATATAACAGAACAGACTGAAAGAGAGTCTGTAAATGGCAAACTGTAATAAATTTTCCATACAAATGATGGGTTAACTATCTGGGGGGAGAAAAAAAAGCAACAGGCCAGAGTAACAGTGATTTGAGCTAGGCATGAATATTCAATTCTGCCTGTGATGAGAAGTTACATTAGTGATGTGAGGATTTAACTGACAAGCAAATGCTGAAAATGAAATCCTTAATGGAAAGAGAAATATTTTTCAGAAACCCATTGCAGATAATAAGCAAATTATCACCAAATTCAATAACACATGATTACTGCATGCCAGCTAATTCATTATATGCTACTTGACCTTTGCTTGAACAACAGTATTTCTGTGCAACTCAATTCAGCAATTTACAATTTGAGTGCCTACTATGTGTGTCCTATGTATAGCTATCTTGGTTAAGATTGAGAAGAAATTCAGTTCCTTTCTAAGAGCCCTTCATTTTATTTTAATCAATTGAGGGAAGTGCTAAATAAATGCAGTAATATCACATGCATTCACCAAATATTTATGAAATGCCTGCTGAATTTGCCCTCCTTATAACTGTGTAACAAGATGTTAAATGGTAAAATTCAACTTGGATACCAAGTATGATAATATAAGCCAGGAAGAGGTACCACGTGATTATGCATATTTTCAATGCAAATGATAGAAAACTGGTTTAGGATTCATGAGCCTTTGCTTATTTTGAGCATATAAAAAGGTGGAGAGCCGAAAATTCAAGATGATTTGATGAATGGGATTTCTTTGGAAAAAGCTGAGATATGATCCCTTCTTTCTCTTTTCCCTCTAAGCCCTGCAAGGAAGGGGTAGGGAAGTGCTTTATCCATTTTTCCTAAGTAAAAGGACATAGTAGACTAGCCTTACTTATATTTGAGAAAAAATTTAAAACCCTTTGGCAGCTATATAAATGCCATGTCTAGGGATCTTGACACAGTACTTCTCTTCCCTCCAACATAGGCAAAAGAACTTAAATTTTAAGAAACAGATGTGGAACTCTCAGTAGAGCTGTTTCCTGGGGACTTTTTTTTGGTGATGGTGGTTGGGGGCTTTTAAATAGAAAGCTTGCCAAAGGAGAGCGCTCCAAGCAAGTGGCTATGTAGAGTACATGGAATCTGCAGCTGGGGTGTGATGGGTAGCACCTAGCCAAAGAGGAGGTACTTCCCATGACGAGGGACTGGCATTCCACGGAGCTTGGCTGGAGAGATTCTTGAGAACCTGAGAAAGTATCTATAAGAGAAAGCGTCATCTTTAAATAGTCATCTGTTTAAAGGAGTATGATGCCATTTTACCCTTCTTTCTTTGAATTCCTTCAACCACAGAGGGGCTAGAATATTTGATTATCCATTTGGTGGAAGTATAAAAACTCCAAGATGGAGAAAAAAAGAAAGGAAAGAAGGGAGGACAGAAGGAAGGAAGACAGGAAGGCAGGCAAAGACAAAGAAAGGGAGGGAGGAAGGGAAGGAAGGATGGAAAGAAAAGAAGTCAGCCGCTCTTCCTTTCCTAAGGTAGAGGTCTCTGCGGGGAAAATGAAAAATTAAATAATTTAATTGAGACAGATAGTATTTGTGATTTGGAGGACTTATTTTTCCAAAGATATGGAGTAGATACTCTTTCCCATATTCCTCTCATTAAGTAGAGCTAAAATCCCTGGACATTATATGTAAAATAAACATTGACAGTGAACATTGAAAGAAGACAGGAAAGCTAGGGAATTTGGGACCCAAGGGACAACATGGCGGAGAGTTTCCTGGGTTTTGTTTTTGCTTCATAGATCTCAGACTGGGTACTACAGAAGTCAGTAATCCAGAAATGTCTCAATGGGTGTGGAAACAAAAACAAAGCAAAAACATACACACAACAAATTCTTGCTCTTTCTCATCAAAGGACCAGTCTAGCAGAAAATTTTAAGACAATGAAATTTTTACCTAGGCAAATATGGTAGAAAAAATTATTGCCCTTCCACCATTTGAAAAGATGAAGTAGAAAATCCCAAGGAATTTTTAAAAACCTCCTAGAACTAGTAAATGTGTTCAGCAAGGTCACAGGATACAAAATCACAAAATCAACATAAAAAATAAATTATATTTCCATACAGTAGAAATGAACAAATGAAAACTGAAAATAAGAATACAGTATCATTTAAAATCATTTTAAAAAGAGATACATACTTAGTTGTAAATGTAACAAAATATGTTTAGGATTTTAATAAACTGCAAAATACTGATGAAAGAAATTAAAAAAGATATAAATAAAGAAATGGATATGTTGTTTTTCTGGACTGGAAACTTAAACATAGCAAAAGTGTCAATTCTTCTCAAATTTATACAGGTTGAATTCAGTTCCTATGAAAACCCCGCAAGATTTTTTGTAGATATGGACAAGTTTTTTTTTCTAAAATGTTTATGAAAAAGCAAAGGTACTATTTTTTAAGATACTTTTTAAAAATTATTACTTTATTCCCATTTTTTAAAAAATTTCTTTTCAGTGTAACAGTATTCATTGTTTTTGCACCACACCCAGTGCTCCATGCAATACGTGCCCTCCTTAATACCCACCACCTGGCTCCCCCAACCTCCCATCCCCGGCCCCTTCAAAACCCTCAGGTTGTTTTTCAGAGTCCATAGTCTCTCATGGTTCACCTCTCCTTCCAATTTCCCTCAACTCCCTTCTCTTCTCCATCTCCCCATGTCCTCCATGTTATTTGTTATGCTCTACAAATAAGTGAAACCATATGATAATTGACTCTCTCTGCTTGACTTATTTCACTCAGCATAATCTCTTCCAGTCTTGTCCATGTTGCTACAAAAGTTGGGTATTCATCCTTTCTGATAGAGGCATAGTAATCCATAGTGTATATGGACCACATCTTCCTTATCCATTCGTCCGTTGAAGGGCATCTTGGTTCTTTCCACAGTTTGGTGACTGTGGCCATTGCTGCTATGAACATTGGGGTACAGATGACCCTTCTTTTCACTACATCTGTATCTTTGGGGTAAATACCCAGTAGTGCAATTGCAGGGTCATAGGGAAGCTCTATTTTTAATTTCCTGAGGAATCTCCACACTGTTCTCCAAAGTGGCTGCACCAACTTGCATTCCCACTGACAGTGTAAGAGGGTTCCCCTTTCTTCGCATCCTCTCCAACACATGTTGTTTCCTGTCTTGCTAATTTTGGCCATTCTAACTGGTGTAGGGTGGTATCTCAATGTGGTTTTAATTTGAATCTCCCTGATGGCTAGTGATGATGAACATTTTTTCATGTGTCTGATAGCCATTTGTATGTCTTCATTGGAGAAGTGTCTGTTTATATCTTCTGCCCATTTTTTGATATGATTATCTGTTTTGTGTGTGTTGAGTTTGAAGAGTTCTTTATAGATCCTGGATGTCAACCTTTTGTCTGTACTGTCATTTGTAAATATCTTCTCCCATTCCGTGGGTTGCCTTTGTTTTGTTGAGTGTTTAAGCAAAGGTACTATTATAGCTAAAACAACTTTGGAAAAAGTAGTATATATGAGAGGAATCATTTTACTTAATATTAAGAATTAATATACAGCTACATTACTCAAGACTATATTCTGTAGGTCGGGGGATAAACTTCTGGACCAACAGAACAGAATGGAAAGCTCCAAAATAGCCCCACAAAAATCGTAAGACTCAGTGATATTTGACAAAGGCACAGAAGATACTTAATGGAGGAAGGATAGTCTGTCCCCCACCCCTTTCTTTCTTTCTTGATTATACTTATTTGTTTGACAGAAAAAGAGCACAAGTAGGAGGAGCAGGAGGCAGATGGAGAGGGAGAAGCAGGCTTTCCGCTGAGCAGGGAGCCCAGTGCAGGGCTTGATCCCAGGATCCTGAGACCATGACCCAAGCCAAAGGTGATGCTTAACTGACTGAGCCACGCAGGCTCCCCAAGGATAGTCTTTTCAACAAATGATGCTATCCATAGACCAACTGGCTATCCATAGGTAAAAATATGAACATTGACCTAAACCTTACTTGTACAAAAATTTAGTCAAAATGGGTCATAGAGTTAAATGTAACATACAAAACTATAAAATGTTAATGATAAAGTAGAAGAAAAGCTCAAGAGTTCCTAGATATGACACTACAAGTATGATCCATAAAAGAAAAGAATAATAGCTTGTACTTCATCAAATTTAAAAATATTTTGTTTTGTGAAGGTCTCTGTTAAGAGGAAAGTATTTCTAAACCATATAGCTGAAGTTCATATCTGGAATATGTAAAGAACTTCCAAATCTCAATAGTAAAACAAAACAAAACCCCCCAAAACAGTTCAACCAGAAAATGGATAAAAGACATGAACAGACATTTCACTGAAGTGATAAGTGGATTGGTATTGAACATAACTGGACATTAAGGAAATGCAAATTAAAACCATGATGAGATACCACCACTACCTATTAAAAAAGTAAAAAGAAAACATGGTGACAACATGAAAAGCTGTCTGTGATCTCTCATACATTCCTGTTGGGATTGTAAAATGGTAAAGCCATTCTAAAAAAATTTGACAGTTTAAAAAAAAATAGACATGCATTTACTATATGATCCAGCAATCCCAGAGAAATGAAAACTTAATGTCCACACAAAAACTTGTACATGACCATTCCTAGCACACTTATTTGTCATAGTCAAAAACTGGAAACAACCAAAATGGTTCTCAATTGGTGAATGATTAAACAAACTGGTACATCCATACTACGGAATATGGCTCAGAAATAAAAAGGAATAAAGTATCAATACATACAATTCTTCAGTGGATCTCAAGGACATTATGCTGAGTGAAAAAAAAAAAAAGCCAATCTCAAGAGGTTACATTAAACATAATTCTTGAATTTACAAAATTATGGAGTTAGAAAGCAGATTGGTGGTTGCCAGGGGTTTAGAGGTGGTGGTTGAAGGAAATAGGGGTGATATTTAACAGGCAGTTTGGGATCTTTGTGATAATAGAAGAATTGGATATTGTGATTGCAGGGTAGGCTACACAAATCTACACATGTGATAAAAGGATGTAGAACTACACACACTTTGTACCAATGTCAGTTTCCTGGCTTTGATACCATACTATAGTTACCTAAAATGTAACCACTGGGGACAACTAAGTGAAAGGTACATGGGGCCCCTCTGCAGATTTCCTGTAAATATATAATTCTTTCAAAATAAATTAAAAATTGTGTTTGTGACTTAAAGTGTTTGTTATAGTTTCTATTACCTGAAGATAAGCAGAAAAGTCATAGGACTTCTGAATTTTTTTCCCAGAGGGGAAGAATTGCTGTGATCAGTGGACAAACTTAAAGGGACAATTAGAGACAAGATCAAGTTGTTTGTATGTTTGCATTCCATGAGGACTCCTTGTTAAATCTACCCATTACCTGTAATACTCTCTTTCTCTTAAAATAGTTTATTCCCTGGTTTTGCTTGACATGACACCCTTCTCATTTTGCCCATCCTTCTCACAAAATCTTTTTGTTCCTTTTTGCTTTTAGTATTTTCACTTTTGTTTGGTGGAGACACTAACCAGCTAGTCACCCAAGATTTGACTCATTAATCTTTGCTTCTTTGCTCCTCCAGTTCCCTCTCTTCCCCAGATGATTACTCACCAAGTCCTGTTGACTTCACTTTCTGACATGTTCTTTGCTACCACTTCCCTTGTTTTCACCTTCATTTACTCTCACCTGAATTACCGGGACATCTCCAACCTTCACTTCAATACTTGCTGGTTTGTTTTCCTTACCTCTATCTTTCAACAACCAAACAAAGTGCTATATCTAAACTGCATTTGAGGGGCGCCTGTGTGGCTCAGTCGCTAAGCATCTGCCTTGGGCATCTGCCTTGGGCTCAGGTAGTGATCCCAGAGTCCTGGGATTGAGCCCCGCATCAAGCTCTTTGCTCAGCAGGGAGCCTGCTTCTCCCTCTCCCACTCCCCCTGCTTGTGTTCCCTCTCTCTCTGTGTCTCTCTCTGTCAAATAAGAAATAAAGTCTTAAAAAAATAATAATAAACTGCATTTGACCCTGTCATGTCTAGCCAGAAGTGTTT
The DNA here is from genome assembly GCF_002288905.1 of Enhydra lutris kenyoni. Lineage (NCBI taxonomy): Eukaryota > Metazoa > Chordata > Mammalia > Carnivora > Mustelidae > Enhydra > Enhydra lutris. Next base: position 14,852,428 of record NW_019154103.1, on the reverse strand, counting down.
TAGTGGTTGCCCATTGCTGACAGGAAACTTTGAAGCCCCTTAACTTGCCAGCCAAGGTTCCTGATGATCTCTTCTCTGCCATGCTCTCTGCAGCCTGACTCCTATTTGCTACACAGATTTGTATCTCTATTCTGTTGTTCATGCTTCTACCTCTAGCTTGAATGTTGTCTTTGCTTGAAGTACTAATACACACACATACACACCCTCTCATTATTTTCAAGATTCAAGGATTCCATGAAACCCTCTATCACCCTCTTAGGCTAGGTCAGGTTTCCACCTCTGTGCTCCCTAAATCATTCTCTCATGTAGACTATGTGTATGGTGTAAGTGTAGTCTTATTCTATAGGCAGAGAAATGGATTAAATTATCTCTAGGTCTTTCAAAGTTTGTTTTTTATGAACCCATAAGGTAGCTCGTGATCATCTGGTGTCTCTCATTCATCATTCGTTCAAATTCAAGAACATTAGTTAATTGCTTCTGTGTTGGAATTACATTTGGGGCAGAGATGCAAAAGTAAGTGAGGCACAACTGTTGCCTTGCTGACCTCGAAGTACATGACATGGATTTTGTGTTTGTGGTCAAATGGGAAGAGGACAACACTCTCTTGAATAAATTAGCAACCTGACGATGCTGTGTTGGCACCCAGATGAGCTTGGGGGAAGTGCTTCGTTACTGAGGCTTGCTGTGGCAGGACCAGCGCTGGTGCGGAGGCTTCCTGTGGTCAACATCTGCACACCACTTGCCTCTTTCAGGATGGATAGAGCCACAGACTGTTAGAGTCAGTTTATGCCTGTTAATTCACTCTGAGCATTTTAGCAGTGAGGTTGGCTATACGGTGGGGCATTTGGAAACCTGATCTTTCTCAATGGCATTATCCAACAAAAGAGCTTTCTGAAGAGTGAGAAGGATTTATGGCAGTGGTCAGTTGGTAAAGTCAGAAATTAAAATTTTTCTATCATCGAAGCAATCACACTGACTGCTGGTTTTCTACCATCTTTTCCTCCTTCTCCTAATCTTGATTCTAAACATTACTCTGTTTTTTATTGCTATTTTGGTTGTAAAGGATTACAGAATGCTATAGTAAAATGTTGTAGGAATTATAGAAGACTGAAAATGCTTGGTGTAATGCCTGGTCCTTTGTAATATTAAACAATCTGTGTAGAGAAACAAAAAAGGGTGTCTTTGCAATTTTGTTAGATATCAAAAGAACTCTTAGAAGACAAATTGGAGGAGCAATGCAGCCTCTCTTTTTATAATATGACAAAGAGCTAATTCAGCTTCTTTAACAGAAACTCACATAAGCCCAACCCTTTCAAAAAGCCTTTATATTCAATGTAAAGGAAAAATGTGTCTTCAAATCCTCGGAGTTCAGCTTCCACTGGTTTCAATGGGAGCTGTACATTCAGAGCCAAGGGCTAATTTTGGTCTATGTGTTTCCCCAATAAGTCCTCTTGGGTGATCATTTTAGTTTCAGCAAAGTGTTTCCTCTAGCTATAAGAGCCAGTGTTTAAAAGTTTAAAGTAATGCGAATAGGCCAAAATCTAAATCAATATTCTGTAGAACAAATAAAGAGAACAGAGATTTAGAAAGCAGCCACATGGTATGAGCTCCAATTCCCTGGTAGGCAGATCAAGGAGGTTTCAATAAGAACTTAAAAATAAAGAAGCCTAAAAAACAGATGTTAACAAAACTAACCTCTCCCCCTCGCTGAGAAATGACTGGTTATGTTTTCAGATCAAGACACTGGGGTCCCGAAGGGAAATACCATCGTGTCATGTCAAGTGAGTTCTAACACGCAAAGAGGATACAGATCAATAGTGGCTTATTTATCTTCCTCGATGCCAGTGATCTGAACGGAGTTTGTCAAGAGTTTGTTTCGCTTTAAGGCATGCTACTTTGGTTCACGTAGTAGCTTATGTGGAAATTACATGGTATGAATGCCACGTTTTCTCCTTTTCTCCACTGCCCATTCCTGCTTTCAGTGCCCCCCCCCCGATAAGTCCCCTGAATTAATAATTTTGTGGGGAGGATGACTTGTCCACTGATCTCTGGGGCCCTGAAGATTACTTATTATCTTTTACCTTTTGAGAACCTTGAGAGATGCTAGCTCAAAGCCGATGACTGGAAAGAAATACTGCAGTGAAAGAACATCCAAAAGCAAGTTCATCACAAACCATAGATCGTAACATTTGATTTCCCTATAACAGTAATTTGAGATGTCATGGTAGGGAAAACGGACCACTGGAATGCATAGGACCTTCAATATGCTTTAGAAGAGGGTTCAGTATAAGACAGTTTAATTGCTGAGATGCATTTTATTATGAGGAAAATTTACTTTTTAAGAATATTCCATAAATATAGCAATAATAAAAATAAATGGAACTTGTAGAGTGACTTATGTTCCAGAGCATATTTTTACATTTATGATCTCATGAACCTCTCACGCAGTTTTTAAAAGGATTCCCCTGTATGGTATGTTCCTAATAGGTAAATACAAAACTCCGAAGAAATAACTGTTTTAAAAAGTTGAAAAGGTGGGCGCCTGGGTGGCTCGGTCAGTTAAACCTCTGCCTTCAGCTCAGGTCATGATCCCAGGGTCCTGAGATCACGCCCAAAGTGGGGCTCCCTGCTCAGCAAGGAGCCTTCTTCTCCCTCTCCTTCTGCCCCCGCACCCCGTGCTCTCCCTCTAGCTTGTGCTCCCTCTCTCGAGTAAATAAATTATAAAAGTCTTTTTTAAAAAAGTGAAAAAGGGATAGTCAGTGGGGAAATACTAGGGAGGTCTGAGTTACAAAGTACCACCCCCCCCTTTTTTTTAAAAGATTTTATTTATTTGACAGACAGAGATCACAAGTAGAAAGAGAGGGAGGCAGAGAGAGAGAGAGGAGGAAGCAGGCTCCCTGCTGAGCAGAGACTCCGATTCGGGGCTTGATCCCAGGACCCTGAGATCATCACCTGAGCTGAAGACAGAGGCTTTAACCCACTGAGCCACCGAGGCACCCCACAAAGTACCACTCTTAATATGCAGCAATTATATATCTGTTTTGCCACAATAAAAGAAATGAAAGAAAAGTACAGTGATGAGACTACAATGTACCACGGCAATATTTCAGGAGATGGATCCTCCTTAAATAAGGGTTACTGAGTCACTGAAAAGGTGTTATAGGTACCCCACATTCTGATTCCACTGCCTTTTCTATTTTCTTCTCCTGTGGAAGCTATGAGAGTTCCCTGAATTTCTTGGCTCTATTTTAAGATACTAATACTTTACTCAGTGAGCAAATGCTTGTGAAAGGGCTTAAACATGAGTTATTTTTTATTCTAGATGTTATTTCATATGATTCTCAGAGTGTAATTCTAGCAATTTTGAAGCTTTTTACTTTTTTCCCCCTTTCACCCCTTGATTTGTGTTTGGAATTACAAAGGCTATATATACGACAGTGTAAAAAGTTCCACCCCTATTCTGGAGGAGTTTGATGCCACATTGGGAAGAAGGAGGATATGCAGAGGAAAAATTAAGTTACAAGGTAGAATATATCCAGAGGAGTAGAAACTTAATAGGGAAATCAGAGGAGTTTTTCATGTGCGGCTGGAGTAACTGTTGAGGTCTATATAGAGGTTTCCAGAAGAAGCCTAGAGGGAATGGTGAAAGCACTGATGCAGGGGTGGGTGAGGGGGTAGAAGCAATAATGATAGAGCAAGGAGGCAACAAACATCACCACTTAGGACATGACATGGAGGCGATGTTAATGAACGTGTGCACAAGAGACAGAGGCTGATTAACTCGCAGGTTGGCTTGACAGGGGAGGAAGGTTTGTGTTAAAGGGCTAGTGAAAAAAACCAGGACTGAAAAGATAACTGAAAAACAGCACACATTAAACTGTGGAGTTTGAAGAATCTTCAGCAAGATGAGCAACTAAGGTTTCTGAGAAGGGACATGACTTGGTAAAAGCAGTATTTTAGACAAATCTGGCAGGAATGTTCAGAAAAGGTAAGTCTGGTATTAATGGGAGCAATTAGGAGGTGGCCCTATGAAGCCAGGCATCAAGTGTTGAAGGGCAAGACTTATTCCAGCTCTGTTCAAAACCCACATATTTCTGTGCTTTGGGAGCACAGAATTCCCTAATGTTCCCTAAGAGGACATCCATCTCAGCAGCTTTAAGCCAAATGGGATACTTAAAAATTTGCTGTAGGGATTATGAAAGTATCCACATTGGTAATTAAAGAAATGAAACTGTTTTGGACTCCAAATTAACTGAAATGTAGAATTGCAGATGCAGCAGATGCTCAATTTATGTAATTCTGGAACACTGTGAGAAGAATCACTACCTTACCTAGGAGGGAAAGGGTTTTCATTTCAGGGTTTTGGAGACTGACCAGACTTGCCTTGGTTAGCTCTTCTTTATTTTCCCTTAGGTCTTGCCTGCGGCCCTCGTCCTAAATTCTTTCAGTGGACCACTTGACAATGAACTCTATGTCAGCCTTTCCTGAAAAAGCAGAGGGGCCGCCAGTCAACGTATCCTAGCTTACAATTTGGTTAGCTAGCAGCATGTGGCTCCTTGTTTACTTTTCTGGGGCTGGTTGTTTTCTAGAAATTTTTAGAGAACAGAAGAATTTAACAGGAGCAGTGACTTCCCTAAATATCGGTAAGGTCAGATTCTGCTGAACTTCGGGATTAGTAGTGATCTGGGTGTAGTTTCCTTTTGGGGCTTGTTATACTCTCTGCAGCTCTATGTGGTCCTTACTGTTCCCGAATGTCTCTTTAAGTTAAGATGTTTAGGAGTTGGTAGAACTGGCAGGCTACGACATTACATGCTGTATTATTCATTGTTTGGTGACTAGACTTCATATCTGTGGTAAAAATAAACATGATGCCTCTCAGCTTACTTCAATCCATTCAGTACTCTCTTGAATGGCTTCCTGTAACTGTGTAGACTCCCTTTAAAGAATGCATGAAGAAGAGAGGTGGAGGAGGCAGAGGAGGAGGAGGAAGAGGAGGAGGGGGAGGAGGAAAAGCAGGGGGGAAGGGAGGAGGACAGGGAGAGGGAAGGGGGGAAGGAGCTCCATCTCAAACATGAACTAACTGTATGACATCATTTTTAGAAGCAGGCTGAATGGCAACTTCAGTTTACAGAGAAGCGCAACAATCTCCTTTGTCGCACTCTCAACATGGAGTTTATTTTTCTTCAACCGCTATAGTTTTTCTTTCCATTCTTTAATGTAGAAGTAGTCATTCTTATGTGTCAATATCACAGGTAAAAAGCAGGTTGTAATTTTTCTTATTAAGATGGAAGAACCGATTTCTGGCCATGTTGGTTTCAACTTTACTTCAGAAACGTACCAGTAGGTGTTGCTATGCTAGCACTAATGCAGACTCTCAAAATTAACTGGTCACTCTGTGGTGAGTGGGTCCCCAAATAATTCTAATTTGTGTATTCTTTCTCAAAGATCAGAACACTGCTACCAAACACTGCCACCAAATACTGAAGGCTTGATGGGATTGTTTTGACTGCAAAATGAGTTTTTAAATGAAGAAGATCTTCTATTCTGCTGTGTCAATTCATAAGCCTGGAAAATAATTTCATTGACTTCCCAATAGTTAAAGTATTTTGGCCTTTGGAGGAGTAAGCGATAACCAATTTGTGTTAACTGGAAAAAAAGATCATTTTTCTCCTTTGCTCTTCTTAATTTCTACACTTCATTCATAATACATACTACCATCACCGCTGTGTCCCAAATGCACATAAAAAAGGGGTGGGGGGAAGTCTCTCTGCCTGGTATAGCTTCCAGGCATAGATAACCTTTGAAACATGCTCTGGCTTGTCAGACAAGTGAATTTACACAAGACCCACAGTTTAACTCTTCATAATATACCTCAACATCTCAAGTATGTTTATACTGCAAAGTGTTTTCATATTCCTATGTGTAGGCAGAAACAAATGATTTCCTTGAGTTAAACTCTATAACCCTGCCGCCCGTACTAATTATTAAGCAGAAACAACAGACGCCACTACTTCTGTTTTTGACTTAAGTTTGTTAAGCAAAAACTAAAAACTCGAAAGAGATTTTTTTTTGTTATTTCTATATTCAAAGATGAGGTTCTTAAATTAAAAAAAAAAAATTCTGTTAATTGACTCTTAGGCAATAAGCCAACCATTTCAGTATGTGTTTCGATGAAAAAAGAATATACAGTTCGTGTGTATTATACTGCTTCTACATTTGACGTTTCCTCAGTTGTACCAAGTGTGTAAAAATCTGGACCTGTCAGGCTGCTTTTTTCTTTTCTAATTGCTAAACACATACACTTCAGATGAAAACTTGTGCTTTGATCTAAAAACACTGTTTAGAGAATGTGAATGTTGTATACACACTGAAGGTAAAGACATTGGTGAGGGAAGGAAAGAATAAAGCTTTAGAAGGAGACAAGATACAAAGAATGACTGGGGATATGAAGCTGTTATATTTCTGTTTTCATAGTTGCAACTATTCAATAATATGAGGCAATAACAGTTTATTGAGCCTTTAACAGGTAGGGCTGAATCACATGAGCCAAAGAGAACATGGATTTTTCTATAAATTGCTCAGTGCTCATTTTAAAATAATCTTTAATAAAACAGTGAAGTGCTTCTGTTGTAGAAATCTCTTAGCACTTTCTAAATAGCAAAACAATAAAAACATTTTGAAGAGTAGGGTTCAGAGCAAAGTAAACAAATCTGAACATTTTTTTTCCCTGTATTTTTTATAATGAATTTCCATTGATTTTTATAGTCATATGCTTTGTGATGTGTGATCTTTTCCCCTGCCTCCTTCCTTCTCTCATTCCTTCCCTTCTTGCTCCCTTTTTCCCATCTTTCTCAGTGGTGTCATTTGGGGGCAATGCTACTATGTTAGATAGCTGAGTGAGATTATACAAGGTGGAGTAAAAACATTCAAAGTTTTTCTCCCTGTAGAGTTTCATTATTGAAATGTTCTGAAGTCATGGGTGGTGAATGTGAAAATGTAGAGATGCAGATTGGTTGGTAATCGACTCAGTGTTTGTAGGAACTGGAGATGTAGCGTTCTAATCATTCTCTGTACCATCCCATGGAAGCTGGGTTTAATTCAGCTAAATGGCCCATGATACAGACTTCACTCCCCTTCAATTTGGTTTCTCCCCTCTGGCGAATTCTTAATCAGAATTTCCTACTATTTAGTAACTAAATTAAAATCTGTAAATTGTAAGCAACTGCATATAATGCAATGATATATCCATAAGCATTGAAATTGCTTAGAACATTACATGTAATGAACATTCTAACATAATAATAACATAGTTAAGCTTTGGTATGGGGAAATAATCTGGTTAGATATGGCAATAAAGCATAAAGAAGCACTTGTCTTTATTTCTGAAGAAAATACTTAAAAGGTGGATGGTTCTTATCAAGAAAGTACAGATTTAAAAGGAGGTAGGTATGAAGTTTTCACACAAATAATAATTATCTTTATGAACTTATTGCTTAATATGTGACAGACATTTTGCTAAGCATTCTACTTGCCACATTTCATTTATTCTTTGCAACAATTTAATGAAGTATTACAAACTTTTTACATATCAGAAAACTGAGACTCAGAAATGTTAATTTGCCCAAGTTCACACAGCTAGCCAGTGTTGGAGCTTGGATTCAAATCCAGGTTTGCCTGCCTGTAGAGTTTGGGCTTTTAACAGTATGTTATAGAAATACAATCGGAATATATTTATACATTCAGTTTTTATTATTTTTATTTATTTTGTATGGAGTGTTTATCTTAAAATGTGATCAAATCAAAGAGATAATTGGAAGTGTGGCATATTTAACAAGTTTAAATCAGATTTCTTGCCCTGACGGTATTTGTAATGGAGAGTCAAACACTAATCCATGAACCTGTGAAATAGTAAGTCAATAAATGTGAAACTCTAGAAGATTAGAGTCGATAGGGATAGTGGGGGAGAAGGCTACCTGAAGGAGGTGAGACTACATACTGAATCCTATACAAATAGAGAGGTGTCTGAAAGTTACCAAGAGAGATTGGTAGAAGAACATGAAAACATTACTGAAAGTGAATGAATTGCTATCAGAAACAAGTGAGGCAAATACACTAACTCATTTCTTAATTATGATTGTACATTAGAATATTCTAGAGTGCTATTTAAAATTCAAAGAACTGGGGCATCTGGGTGGCTCAGTCTGTTAAGTCACTGACTCTTGATTTCAGTTCAGGTCATGATCCTGGGGTCCTGGGATTGAGCCTCATGTGGAGCCCTGCATTGGGGTGCTCAGGGGGGCTGTCTGCTTAAGGATTCTTAAGGATTCTCTCCTTCTCCCTCCTTTCTCTCTCTCAAATAAATAAATCTTTAAAAATAAAATTACATTCAGAGACCTAGGCCCTACCCTTGACCAGTTTAAAAACTCTTTGGTAGAGAGGTTTGGGGACTTGGGAATGGAATTTTTAAAAGCTTTCTGGGAATCCTAATGTCCAGCCTGTGCTGAGAGTCACTGATAATGCCATGTTGGTGTTTTTGTGTTGGGGTCAAGTAGGGAATAAAATTAATTGGGCACTATGTAGCCACAAAGATGGCAAGATTATGTGGTTGGACTTGATGATATAAATACATGGGTATAACTGGAGATTTCTGGGCAAGAGGTCAATTCAGTGCAGTTCAATTAACAGGAACTGAAAACTTTTGTATAAGGAACTCTGGAGAACCATAATAAGTTGAACAGAATATGCTCTCTGCTCTTTAAAATTTCGTAAATGTAGTAGGAGGTATACTTGTAGCTGTATGAAAGCATGCACATGTTAAGGACTATAGTGTAAATGCAGAAATGCTCTGAGATTACTTAGGAATACCCTATTTCTGGTTGGGAATATCTGAAAATTGCAAAAAGAAGATAACATTTGAATTTTAACCCAAAAGTAAAATGTAAGTTTTGGAAGACACGAGGAGAAGGGCATTCTTAGTGTAAAAAGTCCTGGAGCTCAAAGGCCTAGAGTTGATGTGGATGAAGGCAAGATGGTAGAAGTAGAAAGGAGCTGGATGAGAAAAGGAGAGGAGGACACGAAGAGAAGGAAGGCCATGGGGCCAGAGTGCTGCAATGCCCAGCTGAAGGTTCAGGCGTGCCCCTGACACGCCGCGTAATGGACTCCACATTTGTCCTCAAAAGACTGCCTGTGCTGCTCATGAGGGAGGTGAGATGTAGCTTAAGATCAGCTGGAGGAGGAAATAGTAAGAAAAAGAGGGTTCTGCCAGTGCAGGACATTAAATATGCTGGAAGGAATTATGTTCAACAGGCCACACATTCTTGTGACTGTCAGCATGACTCTCGTCGTCCCCTTTTCTAGCTGCTGATACCCTGCCAGCCTTTCAGTCTCATCTTCTCCCTTAAGCTGTTCTTGAGTCATTTTAAGGAAGACTTAATTTGAAATTTCTCTTTATTCTAATCGCATTTTGTTTAAATGCGAGTTTCAGCATTTATTACATTTTATTAATGTGTGACTATGTGTGTTTCTCCATTACACTGTGAGTTTCTTGAGGGAAAAACCACTTTACCGACTTTTATTACAATGTGGACACAGGTTACAAAATGGTAAGTAGCTTGTCTGGACCATAGAGAATATAAAAGTGTAGAGTTTATAGTTCATAGTATAGTCTAAAAGTATATGGTCTATATAGCATATAGTTTTTAAAAACCCTAATTTTAAAAAATAATTTATTGAGCTTTTATACACTAAACTCATTATTCAAATTAATCTTTTTCGTAAACCTGTTAGGTAGACATTATCTTCACTTTTCTTTTTGTAGGAGGAAATCAAGGCTTAGAGAGGCCAAGCAACTTGCTCAGCGTCATAATGCTGATGCTAGTTGCCCGACCCCATAGCCTCAACCAGAACCAGTCAGTATACCATACAGCAATGGTTCTTAGTTAGCAAGTATCAGAATCACCTGGAGGGCCCAGCTTGACTCAGTATTATGGGATGGGACCCAAGAGGTGACACTAATACTATTAGTCGGGGCACCTTATTTTAAAAACCCATTACCCAGAAAGTCTGGTTTGAGATGTTGCCCAGAATTGATTTTTTTTTTTTTAAAGTATTCCTAGATGATACTAGTGAGAAACTGGTAGCGAGAACCACTGATCTTGATCATGAAAAGCCCTGAATCCTAATTGGATTTTATTATGGCACCTGTTGACAAAAGAGAGTCATGCATGATGGTATTGCTTTCTGATTATGAGAGGAAAATGAATTGGCAGACATACTCTACCAGAAGTATGAGACAGAGGGTGGGGTGGGGGGAGACACTGAAAGTGGAATCTTTCCCTCTTCTCTGTCATCTTGCACACTAGAGCCAATCGGATCTTCCTAAACATTGCTTTCATCCAGCTGTTATTCAGACAGGTAAGTCTGAAAGCCCCCAACAAGCTACTGACGTCACCTTTCCTTTCAGGCTGTGTTTTGTGGCACAGTAACACTTCAATTCTGATCAACAAGGCTTTTCACCAAACCTAAGATTAACACTGTGCTTTTGTGTCTTCAGTTTTCCTTGATGATTTTGATGTGCCTTCCCCACCCCATTCTGCCAAATCCTATTCACACCCCTAATCTCACTACTTAAAAAACAAAACAAAGCAAACAAACAAACAAAAAAGTACATTTAAATTTAACCGGTGGTAAAAAGCAAATAGCATGGACAGGCTGAAAAAGAAGACCTAACTCTCCCTTGCCCCCTCATCCCCTAGACTACCTCCCAGAGGAAAGAATCTTTAACCCTTTTCACTATTTAACTCTTTATGTTGGTATTTTGTGATGAACAGTATTAGAAACTATTTACTTCCTGTCCTGAACATAGGATAAAGGTCTCTTAAAGTCCTCATTTCCCCTTCCTGTACTCTTTATACAGTAATACGATATTTAGTCAAGTCAGTTTTCAGTGCTATGACTGTGATCTTGTTCTCTCCAGATTGAAGTAAATCGCTATTCTTTTTTTATTTTCTAAGTGTTTGTTTTTTCTGAAGTTTTGATTGTTCCCTTTTTCCTTGCCATGATTTCTAAGAACTTTTCACTTACATTTCATACCCTTTATCATATCGGTATTTTTTCAAGTTTTAAAAATATTTTTCTTTGTGCCCTTATGACTCTTTTTTTGCCATGTGGGATAGTTATCACCACCTGCTATAAAGCAGTAATCTTAGAGCTTCTCTCAATACCTTTCTGGTCTGAATCAACTGATTTTCTCGGATTTACTTTTTCAGCTTATATCTTTTGGTTTACTCCTTCCTTCAGCTGGAGCACATTCCCAAATAACTTCCCAAGAAAGGGCATGTGAGAGGAAAATTGAATGAGTTCTTACATGTCTGATAGTGTTCCTTATCCATAGATACTTTATTTATAGTTTGGCTAATTCTTCAGAAATCAATGGGGAAAACTATATTCCCTCAGAAATTTGAAGGCATTGCTCCATTTTCTCCCCCTAATGTTCAGTGTTGTTGAGAAGTGGCATTCTAAATTCCTTCATAAGAGAATTAGATATTTCTTCTTATAGGAAAATTTTAGAATCTCCTCTTTTTAAAGAAAGAGCTAGTGCAAACTAGGGGAGGGGCAGAGGGTGAGGAGAGAGAGAGGGTGAGAAAGAATCTCAAGCAGACTCCCCTCTGAGTATGGAGCCCAATGTGAGGCTCCATCCCACAACCATGAGATCATGACCTGAATCAGTTAAGAGTTGGACACTTAGCCAACTGAGCCAGCCAGGTGCCCTGGAGAACTCCTCTTTTTAAGTAGTGTTCTGAAACATAGTTAGGATATCTGGTATCATGATTTCCATTTACTTATTAATATTTCTGTTCTTTTAGTAGAGTATTTAAAAGTAAAAACCAATCCCATAAGCTTTGGAAATTTTATTTTATACTTTTTTTTTATATAATTTCCTTCTCTCCATATGTTCTGTTCTCTTTTTGTCACTTGTTGAATCTCTTAATTTACAACCTTTTATTTTACATAATTTCTGTCAGACTTTCCATCTTTTTTTTATGTTTTGCTTTATCTTTTCAGTCTATCTATATTTTATCTTTTAACCCATCATTTACATTTTTATTTCATTAGCACTTTTAAGTGTTCTTTCTTGTTCTCTGACTTTTTTTTTTTTTAATAACACCTTATTTATGAGTTATAGGCACAACATAATGTAAGGGGTATAAAATTGTTTTCACTATTTATTTAGTGATATATTTGGGCTCATTTTTTACTCCTTTCTTACAACTTGAACATTTTTTTTTCAAATCTGATGGTCTTGTTTATATTTAAAAGAAAGACCAAAAAAAAAAAAAAATTGAGTGGGAATTCTGTGTTTTTGGATGCAGCTCATAGACTACAAGGGATTATTTTGAAGTTATTGTTTGGGGAGCTGACAATTATGGCTAGAGAAGTGCTATGTGTCAGAATGTGGTGGTCTTTCTCCAGGCTCATTCAGTTTTTTCCAGAGGTAAAACATTCATTGTCTTTCTAGGGTATAGAGACCAGTCACTAGTGTTTTCTATAGTACATGGCAAATGAGTCTAGAGTTAATGGGGACTAATCGACCTTTTTATTAACTATAACCTTCTGTGAAAGCTTTTTAATATGTGGTTTTGTTCACATCTGTTATTATATCTCTCTCTGCTTAACATCTTCCAAAATTTTGTTGAAACCTATTATCTGCCAGTGAATCCTCTCCCGATTCTATGCTGAAAGCCTGGGCTTTCAGGACTGGAGGATCTTCCCTGGACATTACCTCATCTTGGTTTGATCATTGTTCCTGAGTAAGTAGCACTTGCTATAGGTTCATAATTTTCTATTTTGTGGCTCTTATTTTAGTGAAGTCCTGGGAAGAACACAAGTGAGTTTGTGTGTACAGTCCTGATTTTTAGCCCTTACTGAAGGCCCAATGGAGTACTAAGTTCTTCTATAAAATTGTCCTTTCTTGACTTCTTTCTCTACTCTGATAGATCTCTCCTCAAAATTCTGTTATAGTAAATCAATTTATTTATTTTACCATTTATAATACTTTATTTTTTCTATATGTTAATTCTGGATTTTAGACTTTATGTCTATACATCTTTTTTTTTTTTTTGGTCTATACTTCTTTTGAATCCTCTGGCAATACATATATGCTGGACATGTAGTGAATGACTTGAAAATAATTGTGCATTGGTAGAATCCAGGAACTGAAGGAAAAAAAAGATACACCCATGACTGATAGTAGAAGCCTTGGTTATCTGGTAAAATATAGCAATATTGACAAAGAACGAAGTTGGGAAGGGAAGCCAGTGAATGTAGTAGACATTTGTCAGAACTTTTTATTTCCACAGATTCTTTGAATACCCTTTCTAGTTTGATGCTATAACTTACCTTATTAATCCCTCTCTAAAGCTGAGGGCAGTAATTCACTTTCACAACTTCTTACAGATATGACGTAGTCATGTAGTTGAGGTATCTTTAATCAGACAGTCATCAGTGAGACTTCAGTTCAGAAGTGAGCAGGGGAAAAAGTAGGCACAATGAGTAAATAATTTCAGGTGAAGATGGTGGCAGAGACATCTGCCTTCCAGAGCCGCAGTAGAGTGATTTCTGGTATCCTGTCCTAGGTGCCCTAGGCTGTAGGTGTGGTCTTTCCTGGGTGGTCCTTCAGTTCGGTTAGGACTGCTCCTGACTAAGTAGCCTCCAAACCTGATCTTTAGGTGATCTTGGACACTCTATGTACATTCTTTAAGAATCCCTCTGTAGGGGCACCTAGGTTGCTCAGTGGGTTAAAGCCTCTGCCTTCAGCTCAGGTCATGATCCCAGGGTCCTGGGATCGAGCCCCGTATCGGGCTCTCTGCTCAGTGGGGAGCCTGCTTCCTCCTCTCTCTCTCTCTCTCTGCCTGCCTCTCCACCTACTTGTGATCTCTCTCTCTGTCACAAAAAAAAAAAAAAAAAAAAAAGAATCCCTCTGTATTTGCTTGCATCTAAGAACTCTAAATGATATATCAAACAAGAAATATGTGTGTGTGAAATGAAGTATAAAAGAAGAAAAAAATAGATCTCATAGTTTTTTTTTTTTTTTAATGTATACATGTAACACAGTTGAAGAAAAACTGGTTTCTGACAAAAAGTGGAACCAAAAGTAAGAGGACAATAAGTTAACATCATCCACAGTCAAGGAAAGGAAAGGAAACTTGTTTCCTGTTATATAATAATACAAAAATGGAGGGAATAAGGAGTACTCATCTAATTGGTTCTGCAGTAAAATGCTTTTATAAATATATTCATCGAAGTCTAAGTATTTGCGAACTCTTTGGGGACTGAGCATATTACCTCTCCCACTAATTCTTGTCAGGTTAATGTTGGTAGTAAATTATGTAATTGCTTATTGACATTCCTTCATTTGTTCTCCCAACTACTTGGCCCTGCATGGAAGAAACCATGCTCAGAAAAAACAAATGCTTGCTCTCCAGTAACCATGACTGAGTTGCTTGAAAAAGCAGCCAAGGAAATAATTTGCTTCAAATGAAGCTTCCATTCCTATTTTTGTATGGGAAGGCTTGGCTAACGTATGAAGAGAGAGGGAAAGATAAGGAAGTTAGTGTACATGTCAGTAGGGGAATATATTAGATAGAGTGTGGGCATAGGAGTATGTGTAAGAAAACTGAATTTAGGTTAGTTTTGAACATGTTGGGATATCAAGGGAAGCATGGTAATGAGGTATAATTGGGAGTCTGTAAATGAAATTTGGGTAAAAATTTATGCCTGGAGACTGATGAGAACCATTCATAAGAGGTAATGATTGAAGCTGGAGAGCTGATGCTATTTCCAAAGGAAGACAGTAGAGAGACACAACAGAGGACCTACTACTGAGCATGGGAGGAAACCCCTATTAAGGGCTATTGGAAGAGGAAGAATAGCCAAGGAAGATAATGGAATAGTCAGAGCTAAAGTATGAGAAGCAGAATAGTGTTTCCATCCTAATGCAGGCAAATCCAAGGAGATTCTTTAAAACAGCCCAGTGCTACGAAATGGTGAGATCCTCAAGAACTTTGCTTTGTATCCCAATCCCTTTATTTCATGATACAGAGGAGAAGCTCAACAAATGTTTGTTGCATGTACAAATTTGGACAGAGAAAGGAATATATAAAATAAAATTATTTAAGGGGCAGAAGAATCCAATAAAAAGATTTTATAAATTGAAATAGATCTTTATGTGACTAAAGATACAGGGATTGAGCAGTAGAAAGAGAAGAATTAAAAATATTGCAAAAAAAGTATTAAATGAGGGAAATGCATGTATCAAAAGTCTTTTTATCTAGAAAATTATTAAAATAGAATTTATAGATATATCTCTTTTTATATAATGCATGAAAAAGAATTGATCTGATCTTTTTCAAGTCACAGTGCAGTACAGAACCTTAGACCATAGGATTTTGAAACTCCAACAACACTCATCCGTCTCATTTTACAGAAAAGATCCCATGAATTATGTTTGATCTTAAAGATTGGTTTAGGTTCAAGGATTAGCAAGGATTAGCCTAAAATCACTTTTTCTACATACCCAAAGAAATCTATACATTCATGCAATCCCTATCAAAATACCGGGAAAATGAAAGTGGACCACCTTCTTACACCATACACAAAAATAAATTCAAAATGGGTGAAAGACCTAAACATGAGACAGGGAACCATTAAAATCCTAGAGGAGAACACAAGCAGCTCCCTCTTTTACAGCAGCCATAGCAACTTCTTGCTGGACATGTCTCTGGAGGCAAGGGAAACAAAAGCAAAAATGAACTATTGGGACTTCATCAAGATATAAATCTTCTGCACAGTGAAGGAAACAGTCAACAAAACTAAAAGATAACCTTTAGAATGGGAGAAGATATTAGTAAACGACATATCTGATAAAGGATTAGTATCCAAAATATATAAAGAACTTATCAAACTCAACACCCAAAAACCAAATAATCCAGTTAAAAAAGGGGCAGAAGACATGAATAAACATATTTCCAAAGAGGATGTACAGGTGGCCAACAGACACATGAAAAGATGCTCAACATCACTCATCATAAGGGAAATGCAAATCAAAACCTCACACCTGTCTGAATGGCTGAAATTAACAACATAGGAAACAACAGATGGTGAGGATGCCCAGGAAAGGGAACATTCTTACACCGTTAGTGGGAATGCAAACTGGTATAGCCACTCTGGAAAACAGTCAAGAAGTTAAAAATGGACCTACCCTATGATCCAGCAATTGCACTACTAGGTATTTCCCAAAGGATACAAAAATACTGCCCTGAAGGAATACATGCACTGGGACGTTAATAGCAGCATTATCAACAATAGCCAAATTATGGAAAGAGCCCAAATGTCCATCAACTGATGAATGGATAAAGAAGAATATTTCTCAACCATCAAAAAGAATGAAATTTGCCATTTGCAGCCATGTGGGTGGAGCTTGATTGTATTATACTAAGCGAAATAAGTCAGAGAAAGACAAACACCATCTGCTTGCACTCATATGTGGAATTTAGGAAATGAAATATGGGGGAACACCTGGGTGGCTCAGTCAGTCTGACTTGATTTCGGCTCAGGTCATAATCTCAGGGTCCTGGGATCAAGCCCTGAGTTGTGGGGGGTTCCCTGCTCAGTAGAGGGACTGATTGTCTCACTCTCTCTCGGCCCCTACCCCTGCTCACATTCTCTCTCTCTTTTCAAATAAATAATCCTTTTAAAAAAGAAATGAAACAGATGAACATAGAGGGGGAAAAAAGAGAGGGAACCAGGGTTCTTAGTGAGGAGGTGAGTGGGAGGATGGGCTAAATTTGTCATGGGTATTGTAATGAGCACTGGGTGTTAGATGTAAGTAATGAATCACTAAATTCTACTCCTGAAACTAAGATTACACTATATGTTAACTACTGGAATTTAAAAACATGAAACTACAAAAATAAATAAATAAATAAAACATGTGTGTGGGTTCAAAAAAAACCAAACCTCAAAGTGTACTTGCTCTATAGTCTTAAGAGTGATAGCAGTTCATTTTTCTCTCATGGAGAAGTGTATAGGTGATGACTAGTGTGGGGCTGTCAGAACAGCTCCGTCACCCACCATGGCTCTAGTTATCACCACTCCACAGCCAGTGACAGGGGGACAGAGAATTCAAGGTAAACAGTCTGTACTAATGAAGGTGACTCAGAAGTTGTAGTCATCCCTTCCATTCGTGTCCGATAGGCCCAAATTTAGTCATATGACCACACTTAGCTGCAAGAGAGGTTGGGAAAAATAGTTCATAGCTGGGCACCCATTATTGTCACTGCATCTTAAATTCTTTAGAGTCTAGGATAAACGTTCTTCCTCCTAGCATGAGGTAGGTGTTTCAGTTGGGAGAACTGAGGCAATGAAACAGACAAGCAAAATGAATACTTAATGAAACATCACAACATATTGAATAAATATGAGAGAGATTAAATACAAATTTACAGAGGCATCTATTTAAAACGGCAATTCTATTTGGGTGCCTGTGTGAGTTCCTACCACGTGGCATTTTCAGCCAGTGTGTGTCTATTGTCTCTGGGCAATTAAAATTATTCAGCATCAAAATCTTAGCTCTGGGACCAGAAAAAAGAAGCTAAGAAGCATTCACTGGTAGTCTGATTCGAAACAACTGCCTTTCCCTTTGCTCTATTCATCCATATTTCAGTCGGCATTAATGTAAAGTACCTCGTGGGCTCTCTTCTACATGAAATCCTTGTTCTCAGCTTGGCAGCAGTCCTGGCACTAGGTTCTAAATGGTCATTCTGGGATGGTAAATCAGCAGCCCTCAGCTGATGGGTTTCACAATGAGGAGATTGCTGGAGGCAGGTGGTGTTGTGAGGCGTAATTCTGTTGGCATTAAGTGACAATTCATATTTGCTACAGGAGCAGTAAATTGCACTGTTTTAAAACAGGAAGTCTGAGTTAAAAGCTGTGTAAAACCATTATACTGTAGCCAGCACTCCAGGCTTTTCTAATTAGGTCATTTGGAAAAAGATGACCTTTTAGTTTCTGTGCCTCTTTGCTGGGGACACATGTTTCTAATTATCATTTGTATTTTACTCCGCCAAAGCTGTTGACAAGCTGAGCTTTTTTTGTGTGTGTGCATGCCCGTGTGTGTGTGTGTGTGTGTATGTAGGCACATGCGCACGGGTACTTACTCTATGAGTTAATAACATTTCTGTGTTCTAGCACTGGGCAAACAGAAGAAGATGGAAAGAATATGTGCAGTAATTCTAATGTCAGAGCAACTAAAAATCATATGGATTTGTGTGAAGAACACACTAAAGGAAGTTTCTGATGTTCCTAGTGTTTTAGTTGACTGGAACTTTGTCTAAACTCACCGTATTGATGAGTCTTCTGTTTGGGCTGGCAGGTGTGAACACATCGTGTAAGATACAAGGAAGAAATGAACTTAGGTCCACACTGTCACCGGAACATAACTGCTAGTCATGCTTCAATTTCTGTCCAGCACTCAAACCAAAGATCCCATGATGGTCTCTTAAGGCTCACTTGTCCTTCTGCATGCTGTTCTTGGAATGTTTACAAATGCAGACACATACTATCTCTGACTATCCCCTTCTTTGACAAGAAGTTCTGAAGAAAGGGACAACATGATTATCTGTGGTTCAAAAATATATTTCATGTTTTAGGAGATAACTGAAGAAGCCAGGCATTCTCTAATGCTGGCTTTTCCACTGATTTCCTTTTCTGTTGTGGGGAAATTTTCTCAGTGTTGTATTGGGTTCTCCATCTGAAATCATAAAATCGTAAAATCACAGAGCTGGCAAACCTTTGAGAAGTCTTCCAGGTCACAGTCTGCCTTGAGGCCTTTCTGAACTTACTCTCTCCTGGAATATAATGGTCTCCTATTTGCTTAGCAATCTCTCACCAGGGAGACTTGACAAGGAAGGATGGTACTATCTAAATGTTTAATATACAAATTACTCTGGCAGTTTGAGGAAAATGTATGGAAGATGATTTGAAGTTTATTATGAAATTGCTAATAATTTATTCAACTCAATTTTCTCTTAGAAGTCCTATACTGGATAATGATGGGTCTCTAATGGAGTGGTTCCAAGTCTGGAAAGGGAGCTGGCAGTCACTGTATGATAGAGGTTGGTGACCTGCTAAGGATACTGAGCTGGAGTTCTGAGCAGCACAGCCCGGGTCCGACCCAGGTGAAAGCATAATATTGGGGAAGGGTTTCTTGATTTGGGCACTCTGAAGTCTGCTAGTTTTCTCCTACTGCTCTGCTGATCCTAGAGGATGTGGCTTTTATTTCTTTCAACTCTCAGTTGAAAGAAACTACTACTGAGTTGTTTATCAATGATTAAAACATCAGTGCAAGTGGCTGAAAGGAGGGCATTTTAACAGATGATGGGGCTGAAAGTTGGTGTCCGAAGACCCAGTCAAATAGCTGGTGATGGTAGTATTTATGAGATGACCATGAGAATGTACCTGGCGGACCTCCCAGTGCAGTGACTATAATTGACCAAAGTTCCCCAGCTGGTGCACTCTGAAATCTATTGCCACGTTCACACCGAGGCCACACTTTGTAGCCAGTAACTGAACTGGGCAGGCATACTAAGGCAGACTCATTCCAGGGAGACACATGACTCTTCTGGCAACCACCTTTGGCTCATAGACTTACCCACCACCTTGCAGAACTTCCCTCAGGCTGTTGGGTCAGTGCTTTTCCTCTTCGGCTCCTCAGGGAATGGCTTACACGTGGATATCACCACTTTTCCATTTTCCCCTGGCTCTCTCCTTACTTTTACCTATATTGCCCTAATGAAATTCTGGGCGTGGTAATCTTTATGCCCTACACACAACAAACACTAGGCTGTGGTACTTTACAACACTTCTTTTGAAGGCTTGGCGGGGGGAGTACTATAAGAGAACACTAAGATGAGAAATGAAAACTTATCACCGGTTCAGATCTCACCTGTTCCAGATGCCATCTGGCAGGCTCATGACAGGAAGCATCGTTTTCACTGACTCTGCTTACCCCTCTGCCTATGATGACATTACTCAGGGTCGTTTTATCTCCCTTAAAAGGGAGTTCTCTCAAATCAGTTCTTCCTGGAAATCTGGGACATTTGTTCTTGCCTCCTTCTTCATTTCTCATCCTAGCCAAAGAATTTAAAATGAAGTTAACAACATCCTGGTTTCCACAGAGATGCTGTTCATAAAAGCTATCATTCAAACTTAGTCTAAAATTCCCTATTTCAGAATAAGACTTTGGTTTTTCTTGTGCATTAAACAAAGGCAATTAAGGCGATTTCCTAAAATCGCATATTGCTTTGACCCCTAGATCAGTGTTTCTGAAACTTGGCACTATTGACATTATGGACGTAATACTTCCTTTCTGCCGGAGTCTGCCCTGTGCATTATAAGGTGTTTAGCATCACTGCCCCAGTCATGACAACCCAAAATGTCTCCAGACATTGCTGAATGTATCCTGGGGGCAGAATCACCCCTGGTTGAGAACTGCTGCCCTAGAACAACAGGAACAAACTGAAAGCAACTTTCAAAATAGCATTTTTGCTTCTGTATGGATGACCACCTGTGCTGCACATTGACTATAATGTTAACCCAAAAAAGTAAAGTATAAGAAAGAGAGAGTGTGTGTGTGTGTGTGTGTGTGTGTGCGCACATACATGCAGTAGCTTACATCTGTGATGCTGGGAAAAGTGAACCGATTTGTCATTTTACAATGTTATTGACTAATGCAGAAAAAAAAACACCAAAAATTCTCCAATACTAAACCCACCACATAGCGGAACATTGCAATAGGAATAGAACTACATGGTATTTTTCAAAGGCAATAGAAATCTACTTCCAGCTTTACATTTATTTACCATGAAAAACTTGCTAAAAAAACATGACTTTTTGAGATCATATATCTGCTGTGTCAAGGATGCTCCATTGCCATCTTTGTGACACATACTATTTCTGGAAGTAGATTATGCCTGGAGGAATGAGGGCAGAGTCCTCAGCTGGCAGTGATTGGGCATTGATTTTCTCTGGTGATGACACATCATCATCGTTTGCTGCTTTGTAAAATCCCCGCCACCAATGCTTCATTGGTGAAATAGTCCATTTGCCGGAGTGGCTTACTGGGGTCATCCAAGTTTTGGCCTTTATTTTAGTCTGACTCCAAAGTGCAAACCATTGGGGGTGGCTGTTGTGATGGGTGGGTAAAGGTAAAGCTCTGTCTCCCTCCTTGACACATTATACATGAGATATGAAATATTTCTGAAAGTGGATGAACTAAGAATTGGGCAAGATATAAAGATCTTATTTGCCATGTAGGCTTTTCCGGATGTATTTCATTTTTTGGTTTACTCCTCTCCATGACCTTTTGATCAAATCAATGAACCAGGCTATGTGCAATGAAGCAGTTACATGATGATGCTATATTTTAATAGTTCATTATATTTAATGACCCCAAAGCATAAGCAATTGACTAGATCATAAAGATCAAAAGCCAAAAGCTGGGGGGTGCCTGGGATCCTCGGTTAGTTGAACATTTGACTGTTGGTTTTAGCTCAGCTCATGATCTCAGGGTCCTGGGATCTAGCGCCTTGTCTGGCTCTATGCTCAGTCTGCTTAAGATTCTCCCTTTCCCTTTGCCACTCCTCCATTCACATGAGGGCACTTTCTCTCTCTCTCCCTCTCTCCCTCTGTCTTTCAAATGAATAAATAAGTCTTTAAAAAAATAAAGGTCAGAAGCTGGAAAATTTTGGAGGAATATGGTAGGGGAAAGGCAACTCTGTCGCTGTAAAGCGGGGAGTGGCTATTTAATAGTGGGTCACCTCAGGGCCATTCCATAGTATCTTATTACCACCAGCCCCAGGAATCACCTGCAAGAGAACAGTGAAGACAAAATGCCTAGTTTTTGCATAAGAATCTCTTTCTTCCCTTGTATTGTTGAGAACACTAGGAGAATCATTATCTTACAAACTCAAAGTGTGGCAAGATAATACTGAATTGGAATCAGCCTACTAGGACTCCATTAAATGGCTGGGGACTTTGGACGAGTCACAGGGAATCTCTGCATCTCAGTTTCCTCTTCTGTTCCCTGAAGCTGCTCCTTTCAAAGGTCCCTTTTCTGCTCTAATTCTTTGTGTCACCCTCTGAACTTATGCTTCCAAAATTCTTTAACGTTTTCTAATTTATCTTAAAAATTTATGAGACTTTTGCACTTGTCTGTGTATGTTTGTCTTAATATAAAAATAACAAGTTATTTCTTTTTCCACAAGAGACCTGCTTTATTTTTTTCCAGCTTTATTGGGATAAACTTGACATGTAACATTGTATAAGTTTTAGGTGTACAGTGTGTTGATTTGATACATTTTTACATTGTAAAATGATTACTACCCTACCATTAATTTAACACCTCCATCACCACACATAATTACTTTTTTTTTTTTTTTTTTTTTTTGTAGTGAGAACATTTAAGATCTTACTCTCTTAGGAGCTTTCAAATATAAAAATAACATTTAAAATTAACGAGTCCAGTGGATGCTATGACAAGATGAGCCTCTTTTATTTGGAGGCTTCTGCAAACCCCTGGCATGTAATACTGTAACTTACTTCGATTTGGGGAGGCAGGCTAATAACCATTTTAGCTCATCCCTGCTCTTATCAATCAGAATAGGGTAGGTTATAATCTCAAGATTTCAGTGGCTTGAAATAATAAAGGTTTCTCTTTTTTCCTCTTAGCAAATAGTCCCCGTTGGTCAGCGGGGAAGTTCAGCTCATTCTCCCTCAGGGCCCAGGCAGAGGGAGGCTCCTTCTCTACACTTTATGCTCCATGTTAGTCAAGGCAGGGCAATGGAGATGTGGTGAATTGTTCACTGGCTCTTATATCACTTACATTTCATTCACTGAAACAAGTTACAAGACCATGCCTAGCTGCAAAGAAGGAGGGAATGCCATTCTACAAAGTTCCAGAAGGCAGAGAGCCAGAATGAGTTGGCAAATAGGACTAATGCTTACCACATCAGCTAAAATCAAGAATGGGACAGAAAGAGGTGCCTAAGAGAGCCAGCAGTGGTTTTGGACATGTCACCAGAAGATTACCAGCTGCCCAGGAATCTCTTTACACATGAACTCACACAATGAACACATGACTAATGTTTATTTCCCTTTACTATTTACACGTTTGCTTCACAGCACCTTTCTTCAAAGAATATATGAGATTTTTGAAGACTACAATCACATTCTAATCCTGCTTCCCTGAGATTACTTCTAGAGACTACCTTGACTGGAGTTCTTGGATTTTTAGAACCCTCTGTCCATGCATGACAGTTTTCTGTATGACTAACTCCCACAGTTGGTTAAGCAAGCAGAGCCACTGTCTCTGGATCCTGCTGGTTTAAATTTCAAAGGGCCACCTTATCTCCAAGTTTTTAAAGGGTATCTCGTTAGCAAAAGAAAAGGGCATCCTCCCTCTTTCGAGTAATGTTTTGCTCCCCACAGAAGGAGGGAAAACATTGAAGACTGTGGAGATGGACTCTAGCCAGTCTACCTAGGGTCCTTTTCAGTAGCCCTGGGTCTAGAAAGTGCCACGCCAGGTTTGCACTTTCTCCTTCCAGCCACGGACTGTCTGTTGACCATTAGGAAATATTTTCTGAGCATATTCTTTGTAACATGGTGCCAGGAAATATAGAAAATCTGAGGCAAACTGAACCACCTCTCTCACTCTTGCTCTATCTCTCTCTCTGAGGCTCCTGGGATATTAAAAAATAAAGTAAAGCCAAAAAAGGATCATAGAAACTGTGATGAATTTAAAGTTGTTGGATGGAGTGCTTCTTTTTTAAAACTCTTGCCAGTATGTCTATGAAAGTCTAGGTATAATCTCATTTGGAGATATCAAAAATCTAAATTTGAGTCTTGTTTTTGAATATGAGGCTTATGCCAAATGGTTCTCTTGGATTCTCCCATCCCCACTATCTCCATGATAGGTCCTGGTAGTAAGTGTAAGACATTTTGTCTGCCCTTGAGACACTCAAAATCAATTTAGGGAGTCCGTATTAAAAATATAATACAGAACTAATACAGGTGGGTATATAATAAAGTGCTTAGTTGGCAGCAGAGGCCACATGTGTTTTTAAGAGTTTAGAGAACAGAGGGATCAGCGTAGGCTAGAGTAGTGAGGAGTGTTTTCATGTAAGGCTTGGGATAAAAGGACAAGAGGATTTTAGGAAAAACAACAATGACAACAAGGTATTGACATCCTTCTATAAATCTATATTCAATTAAAACTGTCTCTGCTCTATCAGTTTCACTGTTGGTCCATTCTCAGCCAAACCCCCCCCCCGCCCCAGATCTGAGCCCTTCCGAAATCCTGTATAATTTAAGCCCTGTGTTTCCTCTCTCTTTGAAGTAGATTGATATGTGAACCAACCACCACCAGCGATGCAGATCTGAGGGCAAACAAGGGACTTTGTTCACACTTCCCTTTGAGTCCAGGAGGGAGCTAATAACTTTCCTTCCTGGTTCGCCAAAACATGGCAGGGGACGAGCAGTATGGATGGCAGAGTCGACCCAGGCAAGCCTTCTGGAGGGATTTCTTAAGCTCTCCGCTCTTTGAAGCAAATCATGATACTGCATGTGAAACTATCCTGAGTGTAGTGAGAACAGACCCGCAAAACCTTCTTGCTCTAGTGGGGCTGCGAGCATCCCCTACGGCATCCCTTTTGGACAGCAGGAGCCCAGGGAGCACGCTCCATGGAGTCACCAAGTCTGTAAGAGGTGGGAGAACCGTTTCTACTCATTGAACCCTGCTCTCTTCTGCGGTGCTGACTGGAGGGGGAAGGATCATCAGACTGAACTCCCTTCCCTTCTAAGGAGGGATAGTACCCCCCCCAAAACCAAAGTTAGAATTTTTGTTTGAAAATGAATTCTTAAACTCTGGTTTTAGTTAGAAATTTCCATAGGGAACAATAGAACTATAGTACATTTCTAATTTAAAACTTTGCATTGTTGATGAAGTCTTGAAAATAACAAGACCAGGCAACCCAAACATCTGTTACTTTCAATCTTTTCTCTCTCCACTTGCAGCAGGTTTGTGGCACAGTTTTGGAATGTGGGAACTGTCTCTGATCAGTATTTTGGGGGGGGGTTGGAATGCATAAGAAAATATAGATAAGATTCTGTGCTCAAAATTTATAATGCATTGCAGATTGCACTGTGGGTTTCTGAAACAACAACAACAAAAATCGTGGTGGGTTTTAAAGCAGTTTGGAGAAATAGCACAGCCCTTTGATGTAGGGTATTTAAATTAAGGTTAGTCACAACATAAAGCTCAAATTTAAAATGTGTCTCCTTTCGATTACCACACATCAAACTACTTGTAATAGAGACAAAATTGCATTTCTCTAGAAAGAAATGCAATGATATTTTGATGATCAAATGTACTGGGAACAAAGGTTCTTGTTGGCCCTACTGAGTATGGTATAGACAAGTTTCAGTCAACTTGACTGTGGTCCAGTTGTAATGGCTGAGCAGGGTGGTTTTTGCTATCAGCAGCTTCTGGTGGGGAAAGTGGGGCTGGGGGCTGGTGGAGGCAAAGGCCAAACTCTCAGCACTCTATGATTTGAGGCCTAGAATGCTCCAGCTCCCTGATCCCTGGCTTCTGAGTCAAGAACTGGCAGCTCACTGTGCAGAGGCTCAGAAGAGCCTGAGCCACACAGCTTACCTTTGGTAAAGGATTCCTGTCCTTTGGTAATGGAACAAATCCCTATATGCCACATTATTATGATAATCATGATGATGACCCCAATGATTTTCTGGCAAAGGCTTTTTTAAAATGAATGTGACATTGAGATGCTTACTATTTAACAAAAGTGCTATTACAGTGCAACCCACCAGGAAGTTATCATCTTGCACAAAATATTAAAGGCCATTTTCTTCCTCTTAAAATTTCCTTCTGAAGGGCCTATGTCAGGCAGCCTGCAGCCTGGCAGAGATGAGGCGGTGCTGAGAGGAGATAATGTATGGGGACGAAGTTTTTCCCTCCACCCTCTGAGGTTCGATAGCAGGGTCTATGGAATAAAAGAACACTGGGCAGATTAATAAGAGGAAAGTTTACTGTCTTTATTAATTTTTAACATTACATACATAGGGATATCACAGGGAAAAATAGATACCCTCCCCCAAATGGCGAAATTTGACAGCTTATGTCCTGTCTTAACAGAGGAAGGGGAGTAGGATTGCAGGCCACTTAACAAAGATGAATGGGCCCTTAGAATAGACAGGAGGCATGACAGTTTGTGACAAAGCTTGTCAGGGGGTGGTGTCAACTTCTAGTCTCTTCTGTGACCAGAATCAATCTTCCCTGGTTGATTAATCTCCCAGGGAGTGGATTTATAACAACTGAGTTCCTTTTGGAGGATCTGTCTTTAGGCAATGAAGGGAATTTCAGGGAAAGCCTCTCTGCATTTGCTGTTTTCGAGTGTCTTCAGTTCACGATAAATCAGTATACCGAAGTGGTGTATTTTACGGATGGATGGAGTGTCCTGAACCATCCTTCCTTCAGTGCTCAGAAGGTAGCCTTATCTGACCATCAGCAGTGAGGTCCTGAGCTGAACTAGGTGGGAATAAAGGATAACCAGGTGAGCAGGCTTAGTCTGGAGCTATCTCTAAAGGACGGGGTAGAGAGATCTCAGTGTCACATCTTGCAAGGAAGCTTGGAGCTAAGGGTGGTAAAGCAATTGCTTCTAAGCCTGTGTGCTCCTATCTGATGCTTTTCTGGACTCCCTGGGTTTCCTTCTTCTTAGTGCTCTGTCTTTTGGGGAGACTTTTGGGTCTTAGGTACTCAGGTCTTCTTGGTTCTTCAGTTTCATCGTTGGCTCTGTTTTTTCACAGTGGGCCATTACCTGTTATTATAGGGAGTGTTGGTCTCCTTGGGAGCAGCAATGGAGGGATTGTTCTGTTTTCCCCCTTGTATCCTCCCATGCATTCTATAAGGTATCATTCTTGACACCTTAAAAACTAAGCTGTTCCTTCCTGATTCCTGTGACCCAGAGGATTTGTTTTCCTGCTTGCTTCTCTTATGAAATAATAACTTCTGAAATGTATGCATCATAGATCTAAATCAGAATTAAGACTGGATCTCTATTAATTTGGAAATCTAGGGTCTGCCTTTTATAATTACTAGGTTGTTTTTATCTCTGCAGAAGTTTCTGCTTAGTATTCTACCATGTTGGATTTTTCCTAGTTGCATTCTTATGATGGCTGTATCCACCTGCTAACTCAAAACAAATATGGTGGCCTGTTAGGCTAGAAGATTGCTGGGTTGCTCCAACAAGAGCAGTCCTTATCTCTAGTGTCAGTGTGAATTGCTACCCACAATCACAGGATCTCACCCCTAGCACCCTAATTTGGTACCTCTTTTCATGAATCTGAAAGGCTCTTGAAGTAGAAGTTTGCAGAGTTTAAGGAAAAAAGAGAATATCCAGTCCGCTGTCTCTTTCTTTGTAAGTGAAAATAGTGGTATAGTTGCCCTGTAAATTGCAACCTGAAAATCCACCAATTTTAGCAGTCTTCCATGCAACTTCAGAAATATCTTTAAATAATTTCACTTTGAATTGTTGAATTGAGTGGTGCCTGGGCGGCTTAGTCAGTTAAGTATCTGACTCATGATTTTGGCTCAGGTCATGATCTCATGGGTAGTGGGGCTCTGCTCAGTGGGGAGTCTGCTTGAGGTTCTCTCCTTCTCCCCCTCTTCCCACTCATGCTCTCTCTCTCTCTCTTTCTCTCAAATAAGTAAGTCTTTAAAAAATGTTGAATTGAAAGGTTTTGAGAAGAATGGTGTATGTATAACCTGCTTCAGAGAATAATATCTGATGCCCTCCCATAGTTGGGTGTCATCTTACCTGTGTATGCCCTCTTTGCCCTTAGGCCTTTCTCTTGGCTTTGTGATCCAAGATATATTCACACGTAAGGTTATATTCACATAACATACACATGTTCATACATGTATATCATATATAAATTAATGTACATGGCACGCAATAAAATTGTGTTGAATCAGTTAATAAACATATGCTGTACAGTGTGTGTGGGGGGGTTGTTTAGCCTGTGCTCTGTAGATGGAGATACTGGGAGGAGTTTTCTTCTGTCTCTGAAGTTTTTATTTGTAGCTTCAGAGATTTTACTTTCCAGATAATTCCTTTTCAAGAAGTTTGAAGAAAATTTACAGAGCAGTTTTAACTTACCTGTAGGTGGAAAAAAGGATAATTTTTACACTTTACAGCAATTTTGGATTTTTCACATGTGGATAATTCTGAGTTTACAAAGCAAACCCTTCAAAATTTCCTATTCTTTAAGTTGAAATGGTTGAAAGTAATATTATGTTTGTATTTTGCTTTTCATAATTATTACTATATATACACACATATATTTATGTAATTAACATGACTATGAATTTGTGGTTGATTAGTTGCTTACTTTATCAATGCATTTTTTAATCTTTCTGAAATCTACATACATCTTAGACACAAAAGAAATACTCTTTTTCTTTTTGAAACTCTGGAAAATCCACTTATTTGCTTTTAGCTCTGGAAGAAATTATATGTATTTTTTGTTCAAGGAGGCATTTACTTTAAGCTGAAAAATAAAGCATACTCCCCCCCACCAAAAGCCTATTTTAATATCACCTTCAACTAAGTTTGATGGAGACTGGGTTACTGTCTTCCTCACCTTATCCACTTTATCTCAGAGTGGTTTGCAGTTAGATGGCATTGGTCCTTTTTATATAGGTGACAACATGTCCAGGAAATTTATGATGGTGTAAAGTCCTATGGAAGATAGAAATTCTCTCCTTTGAAAGTGGAATGTCCTCTACTACTGGTAAGAATAAGCCTTTTTTTTTTTTTTTTTTTTTTTGGTATTGAGAGAACTTCAAGGTTTCTGCAAATTAAGAGGAAAAATCTCACACAATCTGAGAATACAGCATTTGGGAAAGTTTGGCTACTGACATCTAGATGGTCTTCTTTCATTTCTTGGAGAAATAAATCTGTAAAAAGTAAGACTTTCAAGCAGTAGTAATAAAGACTGAAATTTAACTTCTAAGGTCTTTCAATAATACTAACTCAACTCTAATTCAATAGTATGCCCAGACTGGATATTAAGTATTATTTTAAAGTATAGGAAACAGAACATGTAGTACATAGGCAAAATATTGTTTTTCCATGAACATCATGTTTGGCATTGCCCTACTTCTCTCGGTAGAATTTGTAGGTACACTCTTACTATAAGCAGCAGCATCACATTCCTGAGCATTTATATTCCCCAAATTATCTGAGACAGGTTGGCAAACTAGGGCTGCAGGCTCACTCTAGCCCACCACTTGTTTTTGCAAAGAAAATCTTTCTGGACACAGTCATGCCCATTTATTTGAGCCTTGTCTATGGCTGCTTTTGTGTTAAAAAGCAGAGTAGGGTATTCATGATACACACTGTACAGTTTGCAAAGCAAAAAGTATTCTGACCCTTAGAGAAAAAGTTTGCTGACCCCCTAGTCCAAGATATTAGTTTTTTTTTTTTTTAAGATTTTATTTAATTTGACAGAGAGAGATCACAAATAAGCAAAGAGGCAGCCAGAGACAGAAGGGGAAGCAGTCTCCCCATTGAGCAGAAAGCCTGATACGGGGCTCGATCCCAGGACCCTGGGATCATGACCTGAGCCAAAGGCAGAGGCTTAACCCACTGAGCCACCCAGGCACCCCCAAGATATTAGTTTTATTCTCTTTTCCTCATTGATGGTACCACAGAAAACCTTAAATAATATATATTTAGCCTCTTGTGAATAGCATTGCTCTGTTCTTCGAACACAAAATTAAAGTAAAACAAAAGTATGAAAACAACAGTCTCTGCTCCCCCCCCCAAAAGAAAAAGCTCTTAGAAAATTTAAGAGGTACTGATATGAATTAAACTCATAGGATCCTGAAATAAGCTCATTAAAATATGCTGACGTTGATGAAATATTGTCGGGCAGCATATGAGAAAAAAATATTGGTCCAACAATCAGAGGACTTATGTTCCTATTTCAGTTTTGCCATTCTCTAACTCTGGCATTGGCATCTTCTCTGGTGAAGGGCAAGCCAGAAAACACTGTAGGCATTGTGGGCCATACTTATTTTATTTCATACAAAAGAGGAGGTGGGCTGGACTTGGTATGAGTCCTGTGATTTGACCATCCTGCTCTCAGGGTGATAAGCCTGATAAGCCACAACCTTCATGGGCTCCGTTTTTAGGAGACCCCAAATCAACAACACTTTCCAGATTTAATATTTTTCTATCTTGTTACATGAATCAAAGTCAATGTTTACACATGGCTAAGTTTTACATGGATCATTTTCTTACCACATGGCAAATAGAGTCAGAACAATACAGGTGAAAATAGTATGTGACAAGAAACTCAAGTTTGACATTTCCTTGTATAAGAGCCTCTATCGCCTTGTAATACCATGATTCCAAACTTAAAAGTGTGACTCAACAACTAGTTGATCTTACTCTCAGTTTTGTGGGTCAGAAATTTTGGCAGTGCTTGTTTGGATGGTTTTCTCTTAGGGTTTCTTTTGCAGCTTTTGTTAGATGTCAGCCAGGGCTGTGGTCATCTGCAGGTTTGACTGGGCTGGGGATCCGTGACACCTGACGGTTAATGCTGGTTATCAGCGCAAACTTAGCTGTTAATGAAAGCACCTACATGTGTCCTCTTCCCCTTGGAGATCTTGGGTTGGCCAAACTTTTCGCATGGTGTTTAGCTTGCTCCACAGTGAATTTTCCTAGAGAATGGGGTGGAAGCTGCATGACCCATTCTGACCCAGCTCCATAGATACATAGAAGTCACAGGTTTGCACAGAT
The DNA here is from genome assembly GCF_002288905.1 of Enhydra lutris kenyoni. Taxonomy (NCBI): domain Eukaryota; kingdom Metazoa; phylum Chordata; class Mammalia; order Carnivora; family Mustelidae; genus Enhydra; species Enhydra lutris. The sequence goes on along the minus strand of NW_019154103.1, from coordinate 14,821,493 downwards.
TCAAGTGGAGGAGAGGTAAACCTGCCCAATGTGAGAAGTATCAAAGAATCTGGGACCATATTATAAAATCACCACTCCTAGCTTTTATAAAGTTTAAGTTTATAACTCTTAACACCAAGTTAGTAGAACTTCTGTATCAACTATTATATAATTAACCACATTCGTTAAGGGCAAGATATCATGATTAGGATCTTCTTAGGTCTCAAATGAAGCTGACCGATATATGTGTGTGTATGTGTGTATCCATTTCTTATCCAGTCATCATCCATCAGTGAACATTTAGGAGATACCCACACACACTGGAATATTATTCACCCTTAATAAAAAAGGAAATCCTGTCATTAGTGACAATATGGATGAAATTGGAGAACATTAATCTAAGTGAATTAATCTACAAAAGTAAAAGGGCAGAATGGCTGTTACTAGGGGCTGTAGGGCCAGGGAAATGGAGAGATGTTGCTCAAAGGGTATAAACAGATATAAGATGAGTAAGTTCTGGAGACCTAATGTACAGCCTAGGGACTACAGTTAATAATGCGGTGTAGTATGTCAAAACATGCTAAAAAAGGAGAACTTAAGTGTTCATCATACACACACATGAAGAAAAGAGGTAACTGTGTGAGGTGATGGATATTTAAATTAGCTTCGTTAATCATTTCAAAGTGTAAACACCTCAAAATGTATATCTATATGAAAACATCACCTTATACATCTTAAATATGTGCAATTTTTGTTAGTCATATCTCACTAAGCTGGAAAAAAAAAGGTGATTGGAGAAGTGGTGTGGGAGGGGAGTTCAGATAGGACTTGTCAGCCATGGGAAGGAGTTTGGATTTCACTGAGGAAAGTGAGAAGTCCTTACAGTATTTTAAGCAAAGGCATAATACTCTCTGACTTAGATTATTGATATCCTATGGCTCCCGTATATATAATAGCCTATGTTTTTTTGTAAGTGGGCAAGAATGGAGGCAGAAGGCTCTAATTGAAGGCTTTTGTGTAATTTTGTGTGCAAGATGTTCATGGATTGCAGTAATTGTTAACAGTATGGATGATTAGCAAAAGTAAAAACAGATAAGAAACTATTCCCATTTTCCAGATAAGTAAGTAGAGAGAGATTAGCCAATTTTTACTGAAGTGGTAAACTGGTATTTGAATCTACATCTAATTTCACAGAGCAACTTCAACCAAATGTCATGTAGATTTGTCACATTTAAATTAGTGAAGTCCAATTAAATGAGATTTTATTATAATTTAGGTGGATTAGGCCAAATTAAGTCATTAACCATGGTCCTATTTTTAGACAATTTTTACAATCATGCCTCTTCATTATCTCCATGTTCAAAATATTTAAAATATAATAAATTGGACGAACTGTAAATTATATCACCACCTTTTTATATGATTTTTATGGCAAATGGGGAACTTTCTGCAGATATAAAACCCAGAGCCTCATATACACATCCTGCATTATCCTGAGGATCAAGGCCTAATCTTGTCAACCTGAGAAAGTTTGTTATTATCAGTCCTGGGAATTGATAAGTGATCAGTAATGTATATGAAATTTGTTTTTCTTCAGGTTCAATAGGTGGAAGAGAGTACTGATCGTAATCTGGAAGCAACTCTAAGGAATGTCTCCTTTTCCTGAGAAGCTGGATGTTACCGGCGATTCCTCATGGTACCTAAAGAGCCTGGGGAGGTTCCCTTAACTGGATCTTTCTTCCTTTCTGCAAGGGATGAGAGGGAGACTCTTCAGTTCTATTCTTGCTGCAGCACTTTAAAAAATGTTTATTGGAGAAGAAATTGACTCCTTTGTCATTAAGTTCGCGGAATCTTTTTGTATTTTCTTCACTACGTTACCTCCCCTGTGATCTCTTTGAGTTACTGGCAAGGTGATTTACTTGTAGCTCTAAAACCTCTCTGTTCCTTGATTTATAGGTTATACCATGCTTCCTCTCTTGCACATGATCGAGATCTTCAAAGTGAGCATCTTTCAAAGGAGCGACAAGCAAAATACAGCTGCAGGAGCAGTAACTCCCTGTTCAGCAGCTTTGCTTGCTGTCACTGTTGACTGCTGGAGGTGGTGATCCATGTCAGTCACTAAAACGACACCTTGGCAAGACTGCAATCTGTTCCCAGAGTTTCTGTGTATGGCAACACTTTTAGATAACGAGATTTTCATATATTCTCAGCATCTCACACAGTGCCTGGAACATAGTAGGTACCTGGTAAATGTTTATTAATATTAACTAGAAAATCACATTTTGAAGGCTTTGCTGACCTGCTAGAGGTAGATTTGTTGCAGAATGGAGCAAGGCAAGAGTTTCCTCTTCCATCTTGGATACATTTTATTAACATCAGAATAAATAACTCTCCAAGCAGGCAGAGACTTTTAACGAGACTCAATGGATTGATATAAACTTATATTTTTAAGCCATCAAACTAAGAAGAGGTTAAGACTAACGTTTACTTATTAAGATAATTTCCTAATCATTCTTATAAGAACTTAATGAGTGACAAACTGACGCTGGATATAAATTTATGATTTCCCAAAATAACATTTGATTGGTTTGAGTGATGTCTTACATCAAGTAATCATAGTTAATTTTTGCTTCTGGAGAGATTTGACTTTACCAGTCTATCATGTCATCAGATGTATTTCAAGAATGATTTCTTTGTCTGTTGATACAGAGTTAAAGAATTCCTATGGAGATTCTTGAATCTATAACTTGTATTTTTATCAGGGCAGATGGGAGAAGTTCAGAATAGTGGCAAAAAAACTACATCTTCATCTGAAATATACTGCAAACACATAAAGAATGATTTCACATCGAAAAATATTTTTAGTCATATAAATCAAGGACAAATTTAGGATTTTTCTCATATCTGAGTTACGGTGCAAAAAACAGCAGGTCACTTAAGTTTAAAGGAAGGTCAATAAACACTGAGACCTTAATTATAGTGTAAACGTCAACAGTTCCAACAATGAGAGGATAGGAGTTGTAAATTAAACATACTATAAAACAAAAGTGAAATGCATTTTTCTTGTTGTATTTATTTCTCTAACATTTAATATCTATCATTAAGACTGATGTTTGCTTTTACCTCACAAAAACCACCCAGGTCTGAAAGAAATTTCAGAGAGTAAAATGTGGGGACAAAAATGTTAGGTTTTACATTTCTGGATTCTTTTCTAAAGAATGAATTTTGAATTATTATCATTTTTTGTAATGAACATTCACCTTAACAACAACAACAAAAACCCCCTAACATTAATATCACAGTCATAGAAGGCACCATGAAAACTGGGAATAGGGTAATCTTTCTGTGTAGAAAGAACTCAGGCAACATGTAGGAATGGAGACTTACCTTGGGTGAGGCAAAAATATTCCCCCTATTATTCTAGCACTTACTTCCAGGGCTGATACATTGAGTCTGCATCTGGCTGTCTTTTTACCCAGATTCCAGTTCTTCCACAGACCAGGCATAACTGTTCTTTCATGGTCTTTACCCTTTTCCATAACAGTGGTGAGCACTCACCCCAATTGCCACTGCTGTTTCCCACTGTGCCCTTGCCCTTGTGATATGGAATTTAGCCCGCTGCCCTGGTTCTCAAACCCTGGCTGCACATTGGAAGTCCCTGTAAGCTATTACAAACTCTTCATAGGCTGGCCTCTCCTCCAGAGATTCTGATTTCATTGACCTGGGTGGGGCTCAGGATTTGGGAATTTTGGACAGCTCCTCAGGTAGTTCTGAGTTAAGAACCTATAGTCGAGAAGGAAGAAGGAATAGATCACAATTTGAAGTTCTGCCTTTTAGCTCTCATCCTCAATTTAATGTTTCTCTGGTCCCCCAAGAGCCTCACAAAACCCAGGGCAGCCAATCTCAGGTGAACCAGGGTGGTGGTCCATGGTTCCTGACTCTTGCCTAAACTGTTTTCCGGATTCTTGTTGTCCACAATCCTTCTCAGGTGAGAAACTCAGAAGAGAGGTCAGAAAAGGGTAAGGAATCCTGATGGTAGCTGGTATCGTATTGGAATACATGGTGGAATGGATTCTTTTTATATGTGCACTAAGTGAATTGGGAAGAATGGGAGGGTAGTGGATTGGCACACCAAAATACATACGTAGCAGAATTAATCAAAGCAAACAATTTTAACCAACAGTATCACAGTAAGCAGCATTTCTATAGGATTTGGAAAATCTCAGATTCAAGTGGTGGCTTCACCGTTGCTAGCTGGGTAACTGGTACACGTTACTTACCCCTCTCTGAGCTTTAGTTTCTTTATCTATAACACAGGCACAGTATCTGCTGTGCTCTCCTTACATGTTTGTTTTTAGGATTAAATTAAATTACAGAAGTGAAATAACATTTTATATTATTAGGTGATATATAAATGTTATTACTATGGGTTGAGCTACTTTAATACGTATTTATATGAGCACATTTCGTGGTTCACTTTTTCAACAAGGGAATAATTCTGGGGAACAATGGTTATAAAACTGTAATGAAATCAATGTGTCACAGTCCTCAACTAATCTGCCTGGGTGGCAAGTTTATAAAAAATGAAGAATGCATCTTTTATAAACCTGATGTTTTAACCTTATATAGGGTACAATTGGTTATTGGTTTTGAAAAACAAAGTGCTATATGATTTTCTCATAATTTAAGAGATTTTATTTCAATAGCTATTGAGTACATAGTAAACATTAAAAGAGGGGAAAGCCCTATGGGAATAGGAACATTTGTGATTCTGATAGGTTATGGAACAGGTCTTAGTTTTGTCTTAAACAGTAGTGTCTTAGCCAATTTGGGCGGCTGTAACAAAGTACCATAGGCTGAGTGGCTTAAATGACATTAATTTCTCACAGTTCTGGAGACTGGGAAGTTTGAAATAGGTTGCCAGCCTGGTTGGATTCCAGCAAGAGCCCTCTTCCAGGTTGCAGTCTGCCAATTTGTGTCTTCATGCAGTGGAAAGAGGGCGAGCTAGTTCTCTGGTGTCTTCTTAGAAGGGGACTAATCTCATTCATGAGGGTATGAGGGTTGCGTCCTCATGACCTAATTATGTCCCAAAGCCCCCACCTCTAAATACCAACGCACTGGGAATTAGACTTCAAAAATTTAAAAAAAAAAATTGTTTCAGAGAGAAAGAGAGATTGAGAATGAGCTCCCAAGGCGGGGGAAGGGGCAGAGGGAGAGAGAATCTTTTTTTTTTTTTTAAGAGTTTATTTATTTATTTGTCAGAGGGAGAGAGCACAAATAGGGGAAGTGACAGATAGAGGGAGAAACAGGCTCCCTGCTGAGCAAGGAGCCAGATGCAGGACATGATCCCAGAACCCTGGGATCATAACCTGAGATGAAGGCAAATGCTTAACTGCCAGGCGTCCCAGAGAGAGAGAGAGAGAATCTTAAGAAGGTTTCATGTCCATCACAGAGCCCAGCAGGGGGCTCGATCTCATGTCCCTGGGACCATAATCTGAGCCGAATTGAAGAGTCAGATGCTTAACCAACTGAGCCACCTAGATTTCAGTTTTAATTCTGAGGGGACACAGACATTCTGTCCATAACATGTGACTACCAGAAATGGAATAATAGATAACGTCCATTTATACCATTTGCTGAGCCAGTGCTGTGTATGAGGTACCATACTAAAATCTTTGAATGCTTCATCTCATTTAGCCCCCCACCAGATTTCTATGTTAATTAGATTCTAGTATATATTTTTTTAAAATCAATTTTATTGCTGAAAAGGAAAACAAAAAAATGCCAAGGCACACAAGCTCTGTCATTTCCTTCTTTAGCCCAAGTAGTCTGACTCCAATTCCTTAATTTTTTTTTAAAGATTTTATTTATTTATTTGACAGACAGAGATCACAAGTAGGCAGAGAGGCAGGCAGAGAAAGAGGGGGAAGCAGGCTCCCTGTTGAGCAGAGAGCCCGATGTGGGGCTTGATTCCAGGACCCTGGGATCAGACCTGAGCCGAAGGCAGAGGCTTTAACCCACTGAGCCACCCAGGTACCTCCAATTCCTTAATTTTAACAACTGACCTGTACTGTCTTCCAGAAATCACTGTTATCAAAGTTTATTGGCATATTTATTTGTGGGAAATTGGCAAAAAGAACTTAGATTGAGGAAGAAGGATATCTTAAGGTTTCTTTCAGAAATAGTTACCTTGGCTCAGTGCACAGAGCTACAGTTGAACTCTGTGGATGGTGGAGCTGCACATACTAGTTGAAAAAATTGTTCTCATGAGAAACTGTGGGTGGCTGGTACTCAATCACCCTGCTTCAGGTGATGGAGTGTGACATCATTGGGTCTTCAGTGAACTGGGGTTTTGAGATTATCAGCAGACAGCATTGTAGGTTGCAGTTACGGTGGTCTCAAGTCATGGACCTTCGACATTACTCAGGGCACCAACCAGGAGAGGAAGAACATGATAGAGACCATACTGTAGTAGACTGCCCTCGGTTATGAGTAGAGGCAACATTCCCTTAGGTGTTCCCAGAGGAAGTCTGTGGGACACTTTGTATAATCAAGAGGAGACATGTCCCAGTAAAACACAGGTGATTCCTGTGGAAGTGACTTCAAAGTACCTGGAGGCTGGGGTGGCCTCAATAATAATAGGAACAAGAATGATAACAATTACCTTATCATGTGCTCTTCTGAATGCTTTCCATACAATTATCTCAATCTCTAAAGCTGTTCAATGAGCTAGACAGCTAGGTATTATTAATACCGTCATTTTACAGATAAGCATCTTGGAGATAAATAACTTGTACAAGTTCACACAAGTTAATCAATGTAAGGCAAGATTAAATCAAATTTTTCTGATCCCAGAGCCCATGCCATATATTACACTTTATTTTCTTATTAAAAAAACCTAGCTGAAGAGGGTGTTGTACACCTTTTGATTAGAACTACCATGAAAATTGGACGTGGTTGAATGTCAATCAGGCTATTACACCAAGGGCATGAGTACCAGTGTTGGATTCATTAATATAACAGGACACAGCTGGGGCTTTTTGTTCAGTATGCTCATAGTTTCTTCAACTGATCCTATGACCTGCAGAAACTATGCTAATCATTTAGGGACAACAAGTGAAATTAATTACCCTCTAAATGCAGCTTAAGTCACAAAAAATGCTTTGAATAAAAGGATTTTGATTGTTTGTTTGTTTTGCATTAGAAAGGCCAGCATTGATCAGTGATTCCAAATTACAATCACAAACTCATGTTGATCTCAATATAAAAAAACTGGGTCTTTAATCCTGTTGAAGGACACCTCAATTTGAGATTTTAGGTCTGGTTAGGTATGTTCATAGGAATATGAACAGATTCCACTTAATTATAAAGGACAGGAATGTTGAAATATTGAGAACCATGTATCTACAAGCACTGAGAATGATAATAGGGCAAAAGGGTTTCATTGACTTTATTAGAATATTAAGCTATAATATCAGATGGAACTGCACACCATATTATTGCTCCCAGGGTATATGGGTCTACCTGATTTATCAGCCTCAGAAACCGTCTTCTTTCATCATTGGAGTCCAGTTGGCTCCTAGATGCAGAACTGGCCCAACATTCTGGCCCTCTGGATGAGATTGCCAATGCTGTCATTTTATCTCTGATCTTAAGACCGAGTTATCATTTAAACTTTTTCCTTATTCCTGTGACTTTGTCCTACTCTGTCTTCCAGCTCTGGACCCCAAATGCTGGCATTTCCTCTGTGCTGGAGTTCTGGCTTGGTAATTTGTTCAAGACCATGGTCTTTTTTTTTTTTTTTTTTTTTTTCATAACTTGAATCTCTTCTAAAACTCCAACCTGGTGGCTGGGAACCCCCCAGAGAGAGTAAGATTCTCTCTTACTGGTTATCTTCCTGCACAGACATGTGACCACTTTCAGCTGCTGGACGTTGGCAGCCACATGCGGCAAGAGGCTACCTGGTATTGCAGTGGTTGTTGAACCTCAACTTTCATCAAAATCACTTGATGAATTTTTATAATTTAGAACTCTGGGTTGTACCTCCAAGAGATTCTGATTCGCAGCTTCTCTAGGTAGGACTCTGCAGGTGGGTAGAGAGAAACACTGCCCCTTTTTCTGTTGTTAAACCAGTGCCGGCCAACATTGCACTTCTTGTTCTACCAGGTCGGTCCTTCTTCCCAAAGGTCTTGTCACTTTATCCTATTCCAGATGACCTTTGGATCTCAGGTGTGGCCTCCTCTCATCTCCAAACACTATTAGATGGTCTCGTATGTGCTACTGTACATTCTGTCCTTATCCCATCCTAGCACATATAACATGGTTTATATTTCTCTATTCACTTCTTTATTCATATAAATGTAAACTGCTAGACTATGAACTTTGAAGGGAAGGTTAAGTAATGTTCACCTCTGAATCCTCACTGCCTAATGTGGTACCTGGTGCAGAGGAAGAGGACAAAAGATAGTTATTGAATGGTCTGGTCTAAATGGGTCTAGATAGTGGCTGGGCTTAGTCAGTCTTACTCAGCTGAGTCAGCGGGGCTACTTGAAGATCTCAATTTGAATGACTTTAGGGATGCTGTTCTAGACATGTTTCTGGGATGGGAAAGAACTAAGCTTAAGGACACAATCTAGCCCAATCTATCCAGTTGATTGCTAGACTCTGATATGGTTTCCAGCACTGGTTCTCACATAAGGAACTTCCTCAAGTACAAACATGGAACCAGGCCCATGTGGTTTCTTAAAATTCAAAATATTCGAATTTTCAGTGTGAAATACAACATTTTGGACATAAGGCACTTAAGTGTTAGAGAAAATAGGAAGACTTCACGTTGATTTGGGGCTGGATCTTGTGTTTAGAGATAGCTGATGCATTTCAGGAAGCAGCAGTTTCCTCTTATTTTTTTTTCTCCCTTCTCGTTGGAGTTAGTGTCTGATTTCATGCCAATGAAACCTAGAATGTTAGAATCACTGAGTTCTGGTTTTGGAAAGGAGGACTTTTGAGATGATCATGTTTACAGATGAGGAAAGTTGGGTCAAATATTTCTTCAGTGTCTGCAGTGTACAACAGAATAAAAAAGAGACACAAAACTGAGACTGGAGGCTATCATGTGCTGAGGCTCACAGAGCAGGTAGTTTTACATTTTGGCCAGATCCCAGATCTCCTGATCTCCATGACAATCCTTGCTCTGTCCAGAAGTTGCCATGCTGAAGTGGAATCATGGAGACCACAACACATGCTTATCTGATTTGATCCTGCCCTGTAGCAGGCTGTTTTCACTCTCCACTGGGTCTTCATGATTTCTTTTTATAATGCATTATTTTTTCCCAAGGTCTTCTATTATTTTTGTTGTTAGCCTGTTGAGTGTGTGTATTTCAGGGCTAATTATCTTATTACTTATTTAAGACACGTATCTGGAATTGGCAATAAGGGAACATTTAAGTGGCGCTTAAGAAGGAAATGGAGGGCAGTTGAGAATGGCCATACTTAGCCTGCTAGATGTTTTTTGGCTCATGTTTTATAAGCGCAGATTTTATGATATTGTATATCTTCTCAAATATAACTAAACTCTTGCCATTCTGATGATTTCCTCTAATGGAAGAAAGCTGAGGTTTGCGTAATATAAAATGGAGGATAGTCCAAAAATGATTAGTATTTGACATTTGAGTGTTTTTCTACTCATTTTTTTTCTCCAGCAAAACTTCGCTTAGCATCTTATATGCCAGACCCTGTGCTGGGCACTGGGCATATATGTGTTTATCTGAGTATAAACATGGAAGCCAATTTAGAATTTCATCTTAGAAAAAAACGTTAGAGGTACAATTTTAAACAGTAGAGAAGCTTTTGAGAAGCTGTTTTTCGTCCTATATTTCATTTCTCCCAGAAGTCTACTCTTGGTGGGGACTTGACTTTTTTTCTTAGGTTAATATAAAATTTGCTTTCTCTCAAGCTGTCCCTGGAGGAATCCTCCTGGATTAGCTGGTATCTTTGTATGCAAATTGCATAGAGAGACTTGGGATGTCAACAGAACTGTCATTATATAGATTAAATGTTAGCCTCTAATGTAATTTCTGAGCTATAATCTAAGTAAAGCTACAACAAATGTTCTCAGTACACTAGGAGGCAAATTCTGCCTTTGAGAAGCCATATTGTCTAGTCGGGTGATTAAAACTGAATTGTACCATTAAGGAGAAATCTCAGTAAGTATGGAGAAGATTTAATGAAGCTGAACTAGTGCTCTTTTAGAATAGGAAGGAAGTCACACACAAACCAATAAATAGTATTAGATAACTCTCTTTTGCCTCTCAAAGCTAATATTTCTAAATGCTTACGGTAAGGATATAATAATAATTCTGATGCCTTTAATCATTCCAGAACTGCTGTGGATAATCAGTTTTCTTAAAGGTAAAAGCACAGAGCACCAGGTATCCCTTGATTAAGTAATAAATGGAATATCTGAAATGCAAACTAGTATCTAAAATCTAAAAGTAAGAGAAAACACAGAGGATCTATATATTGATAAAGGTTAGAGTGCAGAAGTAGAGATGTAGGAAGTATTAGTCTTACAGAGACACACACACACACACACACACATAATGTTTTAGATGATAAAGAAGAATGAAAGGTGGTTAAATTTCATTCTAATCTGTCCATTTTACCTTTTTACTGGACAGACTCAATGATTAGGTAAACCCTACAAGGTCTAATGTCATGTAAGAGACACTCATGAGATCCTCCTTTCGTTATATTTATATTAAGATGTCTTCTTCATAAGGTCTCTGTCAAAATGTAAATAGAAGGGTGACATGTAGGGCATACTGACTGTGTAACACAAAACATTTTTTGGATTAAAAAAGCGTTGCTCAGAATAAGGCAAAGTTATGGGAATTCTAGAAAGATGGGCAAGTTTGGAAGGGAGCTTAAGGGTGAGAGATGATGGGAAGCTCCTATAGATGGGATGCAGCCCTACAAGAGATAAGTAAGAGTTCTAGAGATGGAAATGGGTGGGAAGGCCTGGGCAGATGAAGCTGCCAGAGAGGCTCCCCCTCTCTGATGGGTGGCCTGTGCTGCTGGGAGTCTACCTTGGTAGCGCTGTCACTGCACACTTTCATACTCCTATTAAGTGGGACATTTAAAATCACAGAGCAAATAGTTTTACCTGCCTTATGTAGCTGCTTTGAAGATTAACGAGGTAACGCTTAAAAAGGGCTGGGGATGAAAGTTCACTATAAATGTTTGTGTACTGTGCCAAGAAGAGCTCTCTTTCGGAGCTGGTGTTTTTAAAATAAATGTAAACATTTAGCGTTCCTGGTGCCTCCAACCTATTATTAGGGAGCTACTACATTGGCAGCTGGACAAAACTTTGGTATTTGATCCTCTCTGATGTTTTTCTCACAGTTTCCCTGGGATATTCTCCACAGGGATGAGCCTTGTCAGGTTGGGTCAGTCATTTCATACAAATGTAAAGTAAGAAGACAAGCACCCGATCCAGGAGCTTGGAGCATGGCTACATTACACCATCATGCTCCACACCCCAGTGCTTACAAGCCCAGCAAAGCAAACATAGATACATAATGCACACATTAGCAGATGTAGGCAGATCCTAGTTGCATGTTTGCATACACAGAAGTGTAAATTTGAAAACCATAAAACAATCATTCATAGTTTGGTATGGATTTTGTCTCTAATGATGCACAGGGGTGAGGGGTAGGGACCTGGAGAGTGCCCAGGCATCCAAGCTTCATAATCGTGCCCTGGCCAGGAGAAATAGCAGCTGAGAGCCGTGAGTGGCTTTTCTTGTGGCTGCAGGAAAAAGTCAGGGATTCTAAGTGGGAAGATTTCCTGAGTGTCATCTGTAATTTTGTTCTTGCCTTTTTTTCTCCATGGCAGAGACATATGCTTGATCTATAATTGGGTGCTCAAGGAGTGAAACCTGGATCGAGTCACCAACTTGAGTCTTATTTTGTAGCTTGGCCTAATGGATCAGCAGTGGTATAACTGGGGACTTGCAAAAGGAGTAGTGATTTGCCAAAGAGACTATGAAAGGGGAGAAAGATCTGGACCATCTTCTTATTTTACTGGGCTACAGTGAGCAGGAAAAAGGAAACTGAAGTGAGGAATGGGGTCTCCGTATCTATAAAACTAGGAAACAGAGGTGTAAATATTGTATCGTAAGCAGAAAGAAACAGGGCTTCTAGATAGAAGAGTTAAAAGTTAGCAAATCTCTTCCTTCTTTTCTTCTTAGGATGGTATCTATTTTCTTTACCTCTTGCTTTCTCCTCCCAAATATTGGACTTCGTGTTTTAAAATAGAGTACGTAGAAGTAATATACTAGAAAATTCTCCAGAAGGAAATTTCTATACCTGTCTTGCCGGTGCAGGATCCTAGGTGATAAATATGTTTAAATATATGACTTAATGATATACCATAATTCTAAGCACTTGGGTTTCAGAGTGAGATAAGGATTTTTCAGAGAATGAAAGAAGGTAAGGAGGGAGGTTCAACATGGTAAGGGTCTTCTAATCCTGGGATTGTTTGGAAGAGGGAAAGTGGATCCCTAATTCTTCCAGGAAACAAAACCAGAGGTCCAGAAGCACCTTTCCTTTTGTTCTTGTCAGTCTGCAAGAACCTCTGCTTTCCCACACAAAGAAACTTGACAACACTTTGGCCTATAAACACCGGCATACCAACTGTACTAAATCTTTGCCCAGCTATTCTGGGTAGCTAGAGGAAAAATAGCAGACTGCATAGGAGGATGCTTGGGGGCCCGCCAAGGCCATGACGTACAGGTTTCCAAACAAAGCTATGGCTGAATCAGAAAAAGCATGTCTGAGTCAGGCTCAAATACAAGGCCTCCTCTTTTCAAATTTCTCAGCTTCTTTCACAGGAAGAAGAGTTAGGGATTCACAGTACCTCTCCAACTCTCAGAGGTTATCCAAGAGGCCATCAGACTCTATTCTGTTGAAGTTTCCTGAAACCTAGAAGAGGATGTTGGTGGAGGTATTCTCTGTATTGTTTGCTTTTTACTTTGCTGTTTGGCCACTAAACAACTCCTACACCAGGGCACCTGGGTAGTTCAGTCATTCAGCGTCTGCCTTTGGCTCAGGTCATGATCCCAGGTCCTGGGATCTAGTCCCATTGGGCTCCCTGTGCTTCTCTCTCTCCCTCTGTCTGATGCTCCCCCTACTTGTGCTCACACTCTCTGTCAAATAAATAAATAAATAAAATTTTAAAAACAAAGAACTCATACACCCTCTTCAGTGAAGCCAAAGATTTCCGATGGAGGACTAATTAAAACTACTGGTATTTTCTTAATACTGTTTAATGTTTCAACAGCTCTAATGACTAGCTCCATAGCTATAGCTTTCACACTGCTGTTAGCATGGAAGATAAAAAGATTTTGAAAAAGTATTTTTCTTGTGTTAAGTTGTTTCTGGTATCTGATAGCTGGATGAATGGTTTATTTTTTTTTATCGGAATTGGATAGAATTGGTAGCAGGGTCATCTATTGGATATTGAATAAAATAACAGGAAAAATTATCACACTCACATGTATGGAAATCTGGGTCCCTCTCCTTCCTTTCTTCTTTTTTCATTCTTTAAAATTAAAGTTTTTTGGGTTTGTTTTTTTGTTTTTGTTTTTGTTTTTGTTTTTTTAGAAAGGATCCGGGTTACATCTGTCAGAATCTCTTGGATTTTCAGGGAAACGGTTTTCTCTCCTAAGTGGCCAGGTAAATTATGGGTGTGATTTAAATAATAGATGTTTTATATATAAGCATCTTAGGGGTATATTTCTTCTTTGTCCAGGAAACATCTTAACCAAGGCTCAGTAAGTTCAACTATTTAGTAATGATGTGAATGCCCATACTGAAATCATAGTGTTAACAATTTAAGCAATGAAATTTTGGCCTGAAGAAAAGCCGTATTTTTAAGACCAATTGGATTAGCTTGGGCTGCCGTAACAAATGCCATAGACTGGGTGGCTTAAACAAAACAAAACAAAAATTACTTCTCACAGTTCTGGATCCTGGGAAACCAGCTGATTTGGTTCCTGGTGAGAGCTGTCTTCCTGGCTTGCAGATGGCCACTTTTCCCTGTGTCCTCACATGGTGAAATGATAGGGATCTGCGGTATCTCTTCTTTTTACAAGGATACCAGTTCTATGGGATCAGGGCTATACCCTTATGACTTCCTCTAAACTTAATCATTCCTAAAAGGCCCTTTTTCTAGTCACATGGGGTCTAGTGCTGCAACATATGTATTTTGGAAAAGACACAATTCAGTCCACAGAGCCAGTTGTGGGTAGTGTGAAACCTTTCGATGTAAGTCTCAACTCAAGAGACGGATCATTCAAGGGCCACAAAGAAGTAGAAGGCTACATATTTTTAATATTCTCCTTCGTGGGGGAAGAGACCTAGATATAGAAAAGGGTACTCCTTTTCCTATACTGCCAGTATGCCTTTTGAATTAAAAATATGGGATATAAAATATTCATCATTTTAAGAACTTATTTGAAATCCATATCTAATTTGATTTAGAGAAAGGGATAGTCAGGGAGAGAGGGAGAGCGGGGGTGGGGGGGAGAAAAAGAAGAAGGAGAGAAAAGAGAAATATTAAAACAGAGAGAGAAATTAATGGAGACAAAAGTGGTCGCAAAGAAGGAAGGACTCTTAGGAGAGAAAATGAGAGACACGTGTAGACGAGTAGATGATGGAAGTTCATAGAAGGATCTGTCAATGAGGGGCAAGGTTGTAGGATGAGCCTTTGGATATTTAGCATGGGGGTCACTAGAAGCTCTGGTGTCAAGTACCTGGGCTCAAAATCTACCCAGTTATTTACTGTGTGGTCTTAAGCAAATTAATCTCTCTGAGCTCAGTTTCCTAGTTACAATGCTTATCTTACGCTATGGAATTAAGGATTAAGTGAGATAACACTTAATGCCCGACAAATAGTAAGGGCTCAATAAATGTGAGCTATTATTATGACTACTTGTCCTCTTTTGACATATGCTCTGTAGCTGTTGTTGACAGCTCCTTAAATGGGGATCACACTCAGGTCAATTTTCTCTGTGACCTGGCTCTGTTCCATGCTGATTATGGACCCGGAATTATCTTGCATATGATTTTATAGCAGGTATCTTGGTTTAATGTGGACCCCCCATACAACCTACTCCCACCCCCAGATTATAGTTAATAAAGATGGCGTTCTTGATGGCAAGACTCTAACTTATTGAGGCTCATTATAGGTGAGGCTCAGTGAAGATCTCTTAACTGATAAATATTATTTGATATAGCCATTCATGTCTTTAAGAGAATGATTTGCCTGTTGGCTTGGAAGTGCTTTGAATGTATTTGTGTTAAACAAGACTTGGGTAAATTATAAATTTCCTTGATTGTAATTTTTCCTTTATTAAAGGGATATCAAGACGTTTGTGAAATCTGATTCACCAAGTGAGTAGAAGCTCTAAATATGTTTTTGTTTATCTTCCTTTCTTGGCTTTTAAAAATCTCAAGTCCTTGTGTTTGGAGAGAGGCAGTTCCTTTTAAGACTTCATCTTGTGACCAGAAGCAGAAAGGATCAGTGACCTGCTTTTGAGAAATTTGCAGTTCAGTTTAACAGATGATATTTCTGGGAAGAGGCTCATGTAAGACAGATTTGAGAATTGCCTGTTACCCAGTCTGGTGTTCCCGAGACTGTAGCCCTGATGATGTGGCCCCGCGTATGTTTTAGAATTTGTGAAAGGTGTGTAGGTGACTAGGCATAAAAACCAAACCCTGTTCTTTTCTTTTTTTTTTTTTTTTAAATTCACTGTCCTTCCTTCTTACTTTCTGTTCCCACTTTCATTTCCTCATATCTCCTTTTTCTCTTGGCCTCTCTTTTCCCGCTTACTATCACATAGAACGTGGCCTGTTTAGATTGTAACATCAGTTCTGAGAAAAGACTCATAACATAGGCAGGGAAGAGGAGGTATGTGGACTAATAACAATGACAAAAAAGGCAATTTGGGTACATATGAAACTAAAGCTATGCTTCTGGTTACTTTCTGCCTCTATTAGGGACTCTTAGAGCAAATACTTTGTAATTGTATTTTACATGGTGACCTTCTTCCTCTTTGACTTTTACATTTTCTCCCTCTTTCTGCTATTGGCCATACTCAAGATTATGTATTTGTACGCTGTTACCATGTCTACATGAAGAAACGTACTCCAAGCCTCTGTTGTCTGATATTACACCAGGGGCCTCATCATCTGAATCCTATCCGGAAGGGTAGCAGGATGGGGGACTTCGGGGATAAACTTCACAAGTTATGGGAGGGCGGGAAGAGAGTTTGGATTACAGAGCCCTTGAGTTCCTTTGAGATCTGTTTATCCTCATTGTGACTATTTGCATTTTCCCTGTAAAGCTTCCATTTCTCCTTTTCTGCCTTTCTCAGTTTCTCAGCTACTCTGCTGTTAGGATGGGCCTGGCTGTGGGTTTCTGGGTTGTAATTCTGCGCCTGTATGCTGTTTGCGAGGAGTGCCTCCCTAGACTCGACTTGGTGGCTCTGCACTCGGGGATGTGGCTGGCACACTTTCTGTCCTATTAGTATCCTGTTCAATTAGTGTTGCATGACAGGCCCTGGGAGTGTCTACAGCCTCGCTGGGGAGTGACAGCAGAAACCTGCTTTTTGTCGGTGACCCTACAGGGACTTCTCCATCAGGATTTGAATCTCTGGTGTACAACTCACTGCATCTCATTCTCTGCTAATTTGCATCTTAAGCGAAGCATCTTACTTTCTAGTCATCCATATTTATGATCTATCATAATACATGGGTGACTCCTTTCAGTGCAATTTTCCAATGCCATTAGTCTCTGTATTCCAAATTAGGGCCACCCTGATAAATAGGCAAATAGTTTACCAGATTTCAAACAGGGATTAGATAAACAGGGGTAAATAAGAATGAAATAACACTAGTACTGAAGCCAGCTTAGAAAAAAAAAAATGCAGTTTATGTCAACATCTGATCGCCTTAAATGATATATTAATAGTAATAATAAAAAGTGCCTTGATATTTGTGTAGTATAGAAAAATACGCTAAGCACTTTCATGTGCATTTTTTCATGCGTGCACCTCTAAAACCTGTGGAGTATGGCAGAATGGGAATACAGATGAGAGAACCATTGGAGAGATAAAAGACTTATCAAAAATTTCCAGGGGCATCTGGGTGGCTCAGTTGGTTAAGTGCCCAACTCTTTATTTCGACTCAGGTTGTGATCTCAGGCTCCCTAGGTAGAGCCCTGCGTAGGGCCGCTGTGCTTAGCTTGGAGTCTGCTTCTCCTCCTTCCCCCTCTGCCTTCCTCCTCTGTCCCCTCCCTCCCCTGCCCCTGGCTTGCACACTCAGTCAAAAATAAATAAATAAGTCTTAAAAAAAAAAAAAAGTTCCAGAGCACACCTAAAACACTAACCTTCTGTGTCCTAGTCTTAGGTTCTAGTCACAATAACAAGTTGTTTGGTAGAGTAACTTTAGACTGGGTAAGTGTTTAGGAAATGCTGTTCGATCTAACAAACAGTAATGGAAGCTTCATACTAGGTTTTATGTTAGGTTCCAGGTACACAATGATGAATAAGAATTGAACTTACGTGCTTCTCCCCCTTACTAGCTTCTGCTAACCAGTTTCTACTTAGACAATACTCATATTTCATATTCCAATTGGCCTGGGGCTGTACCTTCTGGATACGTGATTCAGTATCCTATTTCTTCAACAACATTCCAAGACGGAACTAGACCCCTTGCTAGAGCTGGGGTTTGCATTTCCACTAAACCAAGAAGAACCTGCATCCTAGCACACACCTTCCATTCTTAGATGAACAGGAACAACTTTTTCCATCTATTCATGAAGATGAACCCTAAGAAAGGCTGGATGGCATCTTGGCCGTCCTGATGCACTGAGACAGATGTGACATACACTTAACATGTCAAACTTTAGCATGCCTCCACCAGAGAAGTGTGGCTTTGGTGGTGAGAGTGTGAGTGAGGGCGAGACTGGAAGGAGTGGGAGGGGTTTGAAGAAATTATGATTTAGACTGCTCTTGAGAGATACTGTGTGATTCATGATCATCTCTTTTTGGTAGGTTTTCCCCTACCTTGAAAAATGCATTTCTTAACTTGTTGTAGTGACCATCTCATCTTTCCTTTCTTGTTTGGATGATTGGTCTATGGTTCTAATACCATTTTTTAACCCTCAATTCCATCTTGTTAACATAAAATATGGCTTTATCCCCTGCTCATTTCTTATCTTCTCCAAGGTACAAATGACCTAATTATTAAAATAAATGTCAGTATATTTTCTGTTCTCATCTTCTTTGACCTCAACACAGGAGCAGACAGAAATTACTGAGCCCACCTTTCTTGAAACTTTTCTTGAATCCTTTTCCTTGGATTGAGCAGTTTCTATTCCACAACTTTTTCTTTTATTTCTTTTTTTTTTAAGATTTTATTTATTTATTTATTTATTTGATAGAGAGAGAGAGCACAAGCAGGCAGAGAGGCAGGCAGAGGCAGAGAGAGAAGCAGGCTCCCCACTGAGCAAGGAGCCCGATGCGGGGCTCGATCCCAGTACCCTGAGATCATGACCTGAGCCGAAGGCAGCGGCCTAACCCACTGAGCCACCCAGGTGCCCCTCCACAACTTTTTCTTTACTCCATCTCACCATTTTTATTCCTGCTGTAAGCTCCTAAATGTGGACACCACTAGATCCAATTCTCTATACTGTTTATTCTCTCACTGGATATTTCATTTATATCCACTGATTGAATAATTATTTATATGACTGATTTATAGATCAGTAGATCCTGCTATATCACTTTAAATAGATGATCTGCTACTTCTTCTGAAATATTCACATTCAGAAAGTCTCCCCAATCCCCATTTTAAAACAAAACTCAAAAAAAAAAAAAAAAAAAGAGTTATCTTTCCTGACCTAAACCTTTTCTGTTCCTGTATTCTCTATTTTGGTTAATGTTATCACCATCTACCCCAAGGTAGAATTGAGACCACTTTAACTCCTCTCTCACACTCTGATTGGTGTTACTGAGACTAATCTAGTTCTTAGGTGTCTCTAAATGCTCACTTCATCATTCCCAGTTTACTGTCCTGCTCTGGGCCATTATCTCTTTTTCCTTTGACTAGTGCAATTGACTTCCAGCTATCTTACAACTTATTGTAACTTTTCATGTGGATACAATTCTGTTTCCAAGTGGATAGTTAGAATTCTCACAAAAATATCTTATTTCCTGTAGTAATCAGGACAGCTCCTTATACATAGTAGGGACTCAGTAAATATTTATGAATATTTTAAACCACGTGGATCTTTCCAGGAACAAATCTGATTGAATTCTCCTCTGTGTTCAGTCCTGGAGAACGTCCTGGCATGGAATCATACTAATGTTAGACCTATGGAGGCTTCTTCAGTGTGGTGGGGAAAGTCTTATTTACTAGGCATCTTTAACTGATAGCACTAACTTTTTGATTGTGCAATAATATTAGGCAAATATCAAGTTACATTATGGATATGATCTACTTCTTTGTGAAGTCTTCTTTGAGATTTAAATATTCATGTTTATCATATTTACATATTTAAATCAAGTTGCATTATGAGTATGCAGTGCATTATGGGTATGTGATGCTTCCATGTCAGTTATAAATATGCAAATATAATCTACTCTGCATTGAGGTAAAGTGTTTCTTGGCACTACTGCTCTCAGTACTGCTTTCATACTACTGGGGTATGAACAGGTGATAATAGATAGCTGCAGTGAGTTTTAGGTACAGTGGATTCTTATCTTATATGTAGACCAGATTCCTCAATGAATAAGAAGGGCAAAAATTACATAGACTCAAAATAACACTATAATTCCCTTAAGAAGTTGTTACATGAACATGGACATGAGCTATTACCTCATTGCGTCCAAAATATCCATATCTTCTTCCTAATGTTTAAAAAATTGCTCTTTCTGGGGTGCCTGGGTGGCTCAGTCAGTTAAGCATCTGCCTTTGGTTCAGGTCATGATCTCAAGGTCCTGGGATCGAGCCCCCACATCAGACTCCTTGTTTGCTGGGAAGTCTGTTTCTCCCTATGTCTCTGTCCCTCCCCCTTGGCTTGTGCTCTTTCTCTCTCTGTATCAAATAAATAAATAAAATATTTTTTTTTTTTTAAGATTTTACTTATTTATTTGAGACAGAGAGATAGGAAAAGAGCATGAGCAGGGAGAGGGAGAAGCAGGCCACCTGCTCAGCAGGGAGCCCGACACTGGGCTTGATCCCAGGACTCTAGGATAATGACCTGAGCTGAAGGCAGACGCTTAACTGACTGAACCACCTAGGTGCCCCTAAATAAATAAAATCTTAAAAAAAAAAGTTCTTTCCTTAGTTGAGAAACAGATGACTAGATAACTTGTGTATAGGACACAAACCTCAAAATGCATACTATTAAACCCCAGAATCATACTCAGCATGATAGGATGCTCAGATTATGAAAGGAATACATAAACTGTGACAACTAAGGGGACATGAAGCCACACTTCCCATTTCTAACATCCCAGTCTGTGTGCTCTTTGAATGGAAAAGTGTTTATTTTTTAAATAAACAAAATAAAAAAATAAACAATTTATTTTTTAAATTGTTAAAATTCATGTAATTAATTTTGCATAAGTTAAATGAGCTTAGGCCACGACTCCATTGAACATACACTCATTATGTATAGAATAGATTTTTGACATCCTGATAATTTTTAAATGAGGTAATTTAATGCTATTCACTGTTTGTGTTCAGAACACTTCTAACATCTGAAACAACTTTTAACTTTTCTTCATTAGCAGTGAATTTTGACCATAAATGTAAAATCTAGATTCTCCCAGAAATTAAAGATCACCTGGTCTTTATTTTATTTATTAAAACAAATTATTTATTTAATTATTATTATTTTTTTAATTAACAAGGATGTTTTGCATCTCCCCATTAGGACCTTGGTCACATTAACATGGATACATGGTACCACACTATAAAATACTTCAGCTTCATCGGTATTGAAAAGGTATAACTATGGAAGTTACTTTCATAGTACTGTCCAGTTTCTTCCGGATTATTGTAATTTACTGTTAATAAGTGTATTTCACTTCACATTTCTGGATATGTTTGAATAAGTTTGTGGGACTCCTAAGGATGCAACATTCTATACTAAGGAATTGCTAATACATGATGAGTTGTAATTATCTAAGTAACTCTTTAACCTGGTCAAATGTTCTTAAATAAGTGGGTGTGAGGTTCAACAGGATCAAAGGTAGTTAATGTTTTCCAGCAGTAAGTGTGATAAATACTTGCTTGTTAAGTCAATAACAAGACAAAACTTGAGTGTGAAGTAAGGGTGGACTATAAGTCAATTGCAAGTAACGTTCATGTGATAGATACACTAATTTGCCACTTGTTGTTCCAGCAAGATTTGAAAAATTAAATAGTTGAAGTTGCTATAAGGAACACAATTTACTGCAGAGATGCCCCAAGAGAAAACTTTAGGCCTCAGCTTTGCCTATCGACTTTTGCCAAGTAGTCACCCCGGGGTCTGTTGTGAAACAATCTGTGATCATTCACACCAGAGCAATAATTGTGTAGAAAAATTAGAAAC
Organism: Enhydra lutris kenyoni; assembly: GCF_002288905.1. NCBI lineage: Eukaryota > Metazoa > Chordata > Mammalia > Carnivora > Mustelidae > Enhydra > Enhydra lutris. The sequence goes on along the minus strand of NW_019154103.1, from coordinate 14,799,851 downwards.
AATTAAACACTCCGCTTCCTGGTAATATAATGCTGTTTGCTTACGATCTGCAAGTACTTGCTGAAGAGTACGATGGTCTTGGCCTAAAATAAGAGTATAATAGGAAAAACTGTGGAAGAAATGACAGCATTCCCCATTGAAATGAAATTTAATGAGGGCGGTGGAGAAATATAAATTGTGTGTTCTACCCGACTCAACTTTTAATTTAACTGGGATCTGTAATATGTGTTCTATAGTTATTGGTACTTAGTAAAATAAGTTACAATTCTTGCTTCTACCCGTTTACTTGGAGTTTAAAAAAAATTGAACGAAAGGTGGAAAAATAAAAAGTTTTCTGCACGGTCCATACTTTTCGATTTCCATTGTCAGAAGTTTTTAAGATGAGAAATTGAAATTATTTAAAAGTTAGTTATGGTTGGTGCAGGTGGAGGCGTCCCCAGGGTTGGCTCAGCGGCTGGCGGCCCGCGACTCACTCACTGCTCGGCCCCTTGCTGGCTGGGGAAACACCCTCCGGCACCAACAGCCTCAGGATCTTTGGCCGCCCACGTGGAGCTCCTCGGATCCCTTACTTGCTGCGCTTCCGGGAGGAGGAAGGCTGCAATTCTGAGGCTGCGGTCGGCAGGCTCAGGGGCCGAGGCCCAGGAGTCCTGAACAGGAGCTGCCTGGCCACGCTGTCCTGCCTGCCTCCCCCAGGCCAGCCTCGCTCGCTTCCTGCCCTCCCGCCGGGTCAGCGCCCCTGCTGTGCGTCCTGAACCAGAGCATCTAGGGACGGACCTTGGAGGAGGAAGATGGCGGCAGCAGGGTCAGGGCTGAGGCCGTGTCCACTTCGGCGGGAGAAGGTAGGATGGCTTGTTTGAGGAAGGTGAGGCTAGAAGGATACAGGAGCGAGCCTAGAGGACGAGAGTCCAGGCGCACTGTAGTTTCCTGGGCTATGGGGAGCTGGGCCCATTCTCATATTGGGCCGAGCATCGGCGTCCTTGACGCCTGTGCAAACAGTTCTGGGTGCCACCCACAGTGTTTCCAATTCGTTAGATCTGGGATGGGACTCAAGAGTTTGCATTTCTAGGAAGTTCCCAGGTGTTGCTGCTGCTGCTGATCCAGGCATGACAATTTGAGTCATACATAAAAAGATGTTTAGAAGGATATGCCTATCCTGATAATCTCATTCTGAAGAGGCATCAAAGGCATGTGCTGGGGGACTTTTGCCTTACGTGTCATATTCAGTTTTTTGTTTGCAATGAGGATATAATAGTTTATTACTTGTGCAAAAAAAAAAAAGTTATGGTTAATATAGTCATACCCAAAGATAAATATTCACATGATTTATTGTTTCATCAATGGTGGGTCCTCTTGACACTGTAATATACTCTTGTTTAACACTCAGATATGATGGTTTTCCCAGATATGGGTGTTTTCAACCTTTGACATTTATTGGTGGAAAAAATTGACAGTGTCGATGGAATATGGGAAAGTATCTCATGGTTATGAGTAGCTTTGTAAAAAAGTTTGATTTCCTGTCACACATACTTAACTTATTCATATGTCTATGTGTTTCCTTGGTATCTTACTCATTTATGTACTTGCTTTTGGTGACGAGGCTTAATTTTTCAAAATTAAGCTGAGTTTCCTTTTCACCTGGGAATTGTTTAAACTAAGCTCTATGAAATATTCTAGTAGATTCCTGGCGTGAGAATAATTTTCAAGATGGAAATTCTCAGAAGGACATTCTGAAATGTGCATAGTATCGCTGATAAAAACTAAGCACATTTCTAGAAGAACGGGTCTCTCTGTAATAGGAGAATGCTGAATAGTTCTGGCTATTAGGTTAAAAACACTGTCTCACAGAGGCTTTTCCCTTGTTTCCTCCTATTTCTCTCCAGCTCTTCCTTCAAAGTTCCCAGTGTCACACTGTTGATAGGAAACTGAACTAGCACCAGGTAGGCCTAGGTTCAGGTGCTGAGTCTGCCGCCTGCTAGTCATGAAACTCTGATCAAGACTCTTCCCATCTCTGACTAAAATGTACATAAATTGGGGCATCTGGGTGGCTCAGCCGTTAAAATGCACATAGGTCATACAGGGGTTGTCGACAGTAGCTCCTAGTTTACAGGGTGGCTGTGAGGATCGCAAGAGCTAATGTTTGTAAAATACTTAACACAGTGCTTAGCATACATAGTTAAAAGCATACTCATAATTCCTTCTAGGATTAAGAGCAAGCCTCCTGCTTGTCTCATTTTCATCAATTACCGAGCCTCTTCTGTATCCCAGTAAGAATCAATTCCACATCTCCCAGTTGGGAATGTAGGTAGAGAAAAATAATATCCTCCACACATTCCTTTCATTGCTCTTCTCAGTCACATATCTTTTACAGGAGTCCCAAATTTTCCTTGCCTAATTTATAATGTTAATGATAATTGATAATGACAATCCTCAAAGAATTTTGATCTAAACTATTAACATATTTATTTTATAAATGAATAATATATTTAAAGGGGTGAGTGAGCAATCTTTTTCTACTTTTTATAAATAAACTGTCAATTATCAGGTACTACACAATAACAAGATTGGAAGTAGGATTGGAATTTGCATTTTTCCAAGACTGATGCAGGAAATCCATTTCTAAATAACAATAAAACAACAACATCAACAATTAATATCAACAACTATAACAACTATTAACTTTGTGACAGACATCATATTAAAAAATTCACATGTGCTATCTCTTAATTGTTATGTCAACCCCATGAAGTAAGTAGGTACCACTATTATTCTCTGAGAGTAAGTGCCTTGCCAAAGGTTATTAAGCTGATGTGTAGGAGAGCCACATTTTGACCCTAGATAGTATCATTCCAGTCTTAACCATTATGCTGCTCTGTCCCCCAGTATGTGTGATTATATGGATATAGAATGATTGCAGATGGGTTGTATATCTTCTTAGCACTACACAAAATTTCAGCAGCTGTCAGAAAAATCTTTTCTCTGTTCCTCCTCCCTGTGCTTTTGCAGTCACAGTCTGCTATGATCAGGGTAAGTTCATACTCTTATCTGCCAAACCCCACCTCTTTCACTCTTCCCTTACACTTGGAAACATAACTCCAGATAGTCTTTCTGTATAGACCAGGAAAAAAAAGGATTTGGCCTATAACTCTTGTTACCAGTTGCCCTTTGCCCAAAGCCATGAACTTAAGTCTGCATGCTTGTGATTTTTGCTTATTTTCTATGCAATGTCAGTTGCATTGTTGCATCTTTGCCTGCATGGTCATTTTTTCAAATCCCGAGTTCAATAAGGGGTAAGAAACAGGTTGCTTCTTGGTGTCACTGTGAAGTGGGTTGCATATGATAGGAGCTCAGTAAATAGTTTCTGATGATTTTATAAACCTAACAGGAGCGTAAATAGAAGTGGAAACTGCCTTAAGGATTTAAACCTCTGTGGGCCATCTGCATATTGTCTGTGTACAATTCCGCATACTAAGTGTTAATTTTGAGATTCCCTCTTACTCTGGAGGCATAGTAGAAATGATTAGGCTGAGAATCACAACCCTGATAATTAGCTTAGAGAGTCTGAATCAGGATGTGTGCTGCAAAAAAAGTGATTTTTTTTTTGGGAGCATTTGGCCCTAAGGGGTTGGATAACCAGCTGTCTCAGATTTTATACCTGCCAACATCTGGTTCGGTCAATAGGTACCAGGAAATGTAACAGAGCAGGAGGGAGTTCTCTTTCTTGACCTCTAGAGAGTAGGACAAGGCCCTGATTCTCTTTTGGGAACAGTTGGGAAAATATAGAATTATTTATATTGTATAACATTTACAAAGTGCTTAACAAGCATTTTTTTAAAGCTCTTGCTCTCAACTTTATTTGAAGTGAATGTATATATATCCCCATTTTATTGAGCTTGTTAAGGTGCAGAAAGATGTACTTTCTTGCTTTGATGCCCAAATGAGTAAACAGCAGACCAGAACAAATACTCATGTACTTCAAGGTTCATTCTGTTTTTTCAGTTTTTATGTTATCTTATTTCAAAGGCAAATAAAACCAAGAGGGGAGGAGAATGGAAAAGAAATATAGTAGAGTAGACCAAGGGGGAAAGGTTAAAAAAAGATTATTTATGTACTTCTCATCTTTTTAAAATCTCAAATGTGTGTTGGTTCTATAGTGGTTTAAAGATGTATTCATGGTCTTTGAGTTGGCCTAAGAAAACATTACTTCTTTTTTCTACAACTCCTATAATCTTGCTCACTGGTATTTCCCCCATCTGACCCTGACTGTGCTATGTGGTGGAGGGAAAAAAAAAAGAAAAAAGAAAAAACACTTAACCTATAATTTTAAACTTGTAGTGTTTGTGATACTTCAGCCTCTTCCAGTTTAACTGGTCCTCTGATTAATTAGTCTATAGACCTCTTTCTTTCTTCCCTTTTCTTTTTCCCAAGGTAGCCCTTGGGTTCAGGAGAAATACCAATGATCTTAGGGCACTGGGGTACGGGAGGAGGGTCTTTGATCTTGTGCTGATCTTGTCTGCAGTGTAGCTGTGTTGCCCATGGTGAGGATTGCCTGGTCTCTGATGAGGTGTGATTAGTTGATGGTATACTTGGCTGGTATCTTGCTGCTTTCATTCACACCTGGTGTGTACCTCCTATTCTACTAAGACCATAACTGTATTTGTGTATGTATGTATATAATTCATATGTATCATAAAATACATATATATACACATACATGCAAAATATACACAGAAAACATAAACAGTCATATATATGTGTGTGTATGTGTGTGTGTGTACAGTTTAGAAAATCTGGAACAATATGAAAATGCAGGCTCATAAGTGTCCAAAGTTGTAGGTTTGCTTTCTTAAATAAGCAAAGTACATGAGATTGTGTGTGTGTGTGTATTTCTCTATGATAAGACCTTATTTTTTTTTCCTATATTTTTAGGGGGTCTTCATATTCACTAAGTCAGTTCTGATTTGGAGTTTGCCAAAATAAAGTCCTGTTGGCTTCAAAGAAACATTGTGCTTTGCTGATCTCTGTAATACTAGCTTTTGGAGACTCTTAATTTCCAATCCAAAAGATTTTGCCTAACCTTTTACAGATAGACTCACGTAGTTTGGGAAATCAAAGAGAAAGGCATTTACAGCTAGATTGTTATGATGATCTATATGACATGATGCATAAATCTTTTTCTTTTTTAATGTTAATATCCCTTTCTACAAATCTCTGGTGATTATACCTTGGTCAAAAGTAATGGTCTAGGAAAAATATTTTATTTAAATGTTTGTCAGATAAATAAAAACCTGAAAAAAAGAAAATAAAAGAAAAAAATTAATTGACCGTTGGAAAATCCACAGTATACTTCTGAATAGACTTATTTGCAGGGAATGAAGATTCTCTAAGATATGTATGTACCCATTGGTATATCTTTGAAGTGAAGCTTTTAATCCGTGCATTAATTTTAGAATTTTATCTAATGATGTTGTGAGAACTAAGAGAAAAACCAAAGAATAATTAAGATGCATTTTGCAAATTATCTGTATATTCTGTTGTTTAAAAAAATGAAAAAAGTCAGTCATGAATACAAACTCGGGATTCCTGACGTATATCCTTTTGAGTTTATAGCAACTTGTCATTATATTGTAATATAGGGGACTTGGTTTCAAATGGCCTGAAAACCTCTTTTACACTAGTCTTTTAAAGATGCATATTTCTGAGCAAGAAGAGAACTTCACTTAATTTTGGAAGCATCATGGAAGATCCAAAGACAACATAATACCTAAAATGATTGCCAGGCTTCCAACTCTTTCTTTTTGAAACTGAATCCAAAAGGAAGTTATTTATTGGCTGCGTAATTTTTACCTGGAGGTCTCCTTTAAGATTTGTTGTATCCCTGAACAAACATAATTCCAAGATCTATTTAGATTAATTGTAAAAATAAATATTTACTGAGTGTCAGCAGTGAGGGAGATGTTGAAATCTAGTATGTGTTAATATTTAGTTAAAGGGAATTCTTTTTCATCATGGTAAGTTAGGCCTATCTCTTATTACTGAGTGAGAAGTATAGTAGCCTCATGGATTGAACTGGGAAAAATGCCAGTTACACACATATGTGCAACAACCTTCGGGGGATCTTATACATTTTTCAATCCTTGTTTTTTTTTGGGGGGGGGCGGCAATTTCTTTCTCTTCCTTGATGTTTTCTAACCTAAAAGATAAGGATTTCTTATGCTTGTTATTCTCAACAATGGTGTAATTTTAAAGCTCTGTGAAGTACTCAGCTTTATAACAAGATAATTCCTTTGGCAAATAGTCTTTTATTTTCTTTTTCTTCCTTCCTCCTTCCCTTCCTCTCTTGATCCCTTATTTTTCTCTTTTCTTCATTTATTGTTCTTTTCTTCCCATCTGGAATCCTCCTCCCACCAGCATCAAAGGTAGTAAATCTGCATTTTATTATTTAAACATTTGTGAGTTCTGCAATTCAAAACTTGCCCAAACATTTGAGAAGTTTTTTTTTTTCTATTAACAAATGGAAAATAACATGTTAAAAACATAATGTCTATCTATAGAAGGTAAAATACATTAAAAATAACTTTCAGCAATCTTTTGAATACTTTCCAGAGCACCATCAAATCGTGTCCAAATATAGTGCTGCTCTGGAGGACCATAAAAATGGTAGCATTTGTTGGTGTTTTTTAATGTGGAGCATTGATCATGGTAGTGTCAGGGATTAGAATCAATGAAGGAGAAAGAGAAGGCTATATTGACAGAAGCAGCAAAATAACTGGAGGAGGCTGAGTTCAAGATTGCTTCTCTATAGGTGTTTGGTGTAGAGTGAATGTTTGTGTTCCCTAATGTTAGGTTTCATTCTGGTGAAACCAAATCCCTGCTGTGATGACAGCCAGAGGTGGAGCTTTGGGAGGTCATTAGGTCATGAGAAGGAGCCCCTGAGAATGGAATTAATAGTCTTATAAAAGAGATCCCAGAAGGCTCTCTCACTCCTTCTGCCATGTGAGGATAGAGGGAGGAGACCACAGTCAATGAACCAGGAAATGGGTTCTCAGGAGACAGTCATTCTGCTGGTATCTTGATCTTGGACTTCCCAACCTCCAGAACTGTGAGGAGTAAGTTTCTGTTACTTAGAAGCCACCTGGTCAGTGGTGTTTGTTATAGCAGCCTCAACAGATTAAGACATTTTTGGAAGCAGCTGCTGAAATGGTGAGCCAACGATGGTGTAGTAGGCAGTTGGAGTGCCTTCAACTGGTACATTATGATGTTGTCCTCACTGAGTAGTTGCAGGCAGTTGAGTATTAAAAGAGACCATGAGCATGAAAGGGAGGTTACCACATGAATTAGGATATTAGCTCTAATTGCTGCAAGATTCTTTTTTCTACCGCAATTTGTGCTCCACCTTTAAATTTAAATGTAAACACTGGGGCAGTGCTCATTGTTATGGTTTTGTTAGATTTATGAAATGTCCACAAAGTACTTACATCTAAGCTGGCATTACTTTATGTGCAGAGTAGTAGGTAGGAGGTGGCTTTAAGCAAATCACTGAAAATTGCAGAAAGTATTGCAGTATGTCAAGTGATTTAAGTTGTCAGGAAGTATTGGAGATTAGTTCAGTTACTGAATTTCATGCTTAGTTCTTTCCTTTTTTTTTTTTTTTTTCAAAATAATACTGGAAAATAGAGGTTAGCTATTACTCTAATATTTCTCTTCTTGATTGCAATTGACATTTTTATGTGGACCACAAAGCATACAAAATATAGCCATATTCTTTTTCTCTTAAAAAAAAGGTTGCATCAACTGAAATTCAGGCCATACACCTGTGTCTATTTCTTTTACATTTTGATGCAGGGAGCAGAGCATCTGTACTAATTTCTTATAGAAGATAGTTTTAGTAATGCCTCTTCATGTTGCTGGAATACATTTATTTAATAATTATTTTTGAAAGGTTTATTGCATAATGCCAGTACATGGTGGTTGGGATACATTATTGAATAAAGAAGACAAGGATCTCTGCCCTAGAATTTACATTTTTAGCAGGAAAGGCAGATAATAGCCAAATAATAAGTATGTAACTTATACTATGTTAGAAAGTGATAAGTGCTGTGGATAAAAGAAAAGTAAAGCAAGGTTAGGAGGATTGGGTTATTATGTTAAGTTCAGGCCATCTCCTCACTGGGATGACATTGGGGGAAAAAACTGAAGAAGGTAAGGATTATGGCCATGAAGATCATTTGGGTAAGAATGGGGCAAGAATTGTCTGGCTGACTCAGACAATAGAGCCTGCGACTCTTGATCTCAGGGCTTTGGGTTCAAGCCTCACATTGGGTGTGGGGACTCCATAATGAATGAATGAATGTCCCCCAAAGAATGCCCCTGTTGAAATGTGTATTGCAGAACAGTGCGGACCCAAGTGTTTTTCCACATCCAGCATGCCTTGTCATCTGACAAGGTGGAAAGTCAAGACTCTTTCCTTCATTCAGTAAATACGTAGCAAATGCCTGCTTAGCTTTTGGGAAGATTAACATGTATCCTGACTGCTTAGAGCTTATAATTTATGGGGAAAAATATGCATTAAACACCTAAACACCTTAATTATGCTTGTGAAATGTTTTCTGAAGTGTGAGGATGCCACAGAGGAATGTAGTAGGAGATTTGACTTCACCTCACACTCAGCAATGATTTTCTCAAGAAAATGACTTTCTGGAGATGTGAAGAATGAAGAGAAGTGAGTGGGACCAATGAGTGAGTATCATTTTCTAGATAGAGGAATTAGCCTGTGCCAAGGGGACTGAAATGGGAAAGAGGCCAGCAAGTTTATGAAATTAGGAAAAGGCCAGTGTGACTTGAGCATGGAGAGCAGGAGGAATGGTTTGAGTCAAGGCTGTGGCCAGATGTTACACATCCTTAGACCATATTAAGGAGTTTGGACACTACCTAAGGACCAGATGAAACCACTTGATGAGTTGTAATGGGTGCTGGCATTATAGAAATAGCAGTTAACTGGGAATCGGTGGACCTGGGGTCTAGTGCTGGCCGTGGTACTAACTTGCTCTATGATTTGAAAAAGTAAAAAATACCTCTGGGCCTCAATTATTTCATGCGTACATAAATATATTTATATCTATATCCTTTTTAATATTCCTGTCTGTATCTATATCTATTTGCTAGATTGCTTTGTCTTTACGATATTGTCATAGGTTGAATTGTGTCCCCCCAAAAGATATGTTGAAAGTCATAACCCCTAGTACCTCAGAATGTGACCTTATTTGGAAATAAGGTCATGCAAATGTAATTGGTTCAGTTAAGTTTAGGTCATCCTAGGGAAGGATGGGCCTTTTAATCCAATATGATTGATGTTCTTCTACTGAGGGAGAGATTTGGGGGCTTGCAGAGGGAAGACAGCCATGAAAAGACAGAGGCAGAGATTGGAGTGATCCAGCTAAAGGCCAAGGAGTGCTAAGGATTGCCTGCTTAACTAATTAACATCTCAAAAGACCCTGTTTCCAAATAAGGGTCATATTCACAGGTTCCAGAAACTCAGACCTGAATATATCTTTTTAGAGGAAACACATTGTCCCATCTATTGTTCCTGTTCTCTGAAGAATTGTCTATACTCATCATTTTGAATTTCTTATGATACTATTTAATCCTATAATTTGGTTTCTTTTCCTATCACTACCAACTAGCTACCATGAAAAAAATCACCAATGATCCCCTAAGTGCTAATCCTTCAGATAATTTTTAATCCCCATCATACATGACCTCTAAAGGAATATTTGAATCTGTTGGCCACTTCTTTTCTCTTGAAACTTCCTCATCCCTTTGTTTCAAATCTACATTCATAATTTTCTTGTACTTCTCTAAATTTTTCATTTTTTATGTATTGTACTCTCCCTCTGCCTGTCCTTTATTCACTGGTTTCCCTTGAGTCTTATGCACTTTTTCTGGTTCATTCATCCATCCCATGTCTTCACTCACTGAATGTAAGTTGATGATTCTCACATCTCCATCTTTAGCCAAGACCACTTTGAACCCCAGATTACAGTGTTGAAATCCCTACTGGATAGCTCTGTTTAACATGTCCAAAACTGAGCTCATTGTTTTTATTTCATAACTATTCCATTTACTCCATTCTCGTGAACAGTATCACCGTCTACTCTTTCATCTGAATTAGCTACCTGGAAGTTAAATTAGATCCCTATGCTGCTGCCATTCCTCACCAGTCCTTTTTATTCTTTTTTCATCTTCATTGCACTGGTATTAGTTCTTGCAACATAGCTGGTCCCCCGTTCCCAGTTTGTACTCTCTCAGTCTGCTCTCCAGGATCAGAGAGGTCTTTCTCAATAAGAACCTTAAGATGTAAATCTTCTACTCAAACCCTTGAAATTTTTTTTAATTTTTATTTTTTATTGCTCAGAGAATAACATTCCAGCTCCTTAGCATGGTATCCACAGTCAGCCTTCTGCCTATAGCCTAGCCTGTCTTCTACCTGCCAGCCTCTAAGTGATGCTTCTCTCATACCCTGATGGCTGTTCTTATCCAAACAGGCCAGGTTGATTTTCACATCATTGCTTTTATTCATCCTCATCCCTTATAATAAAAGCCCCTTCCCCAGTCTTCCTGAATGAACATCCTTCATGTTTTTTTCAAGTCTAACCTCTAGCATTATATTTTCTGTGAACTTTTTCTGATTGTCCTTGCTCAAATAGATTGCCCCTTATCCTTTGAGATGTTCTGTCTTATCATCTATGACATTTTATGAGTTTAATGTGCATCATCTGTTTCCTCTTCTACACTGCAAATACCTTGAGGGTAAGGGCTACTGTATTGATCGTTTTATTTCCAGGACCTAGAACAGTGCCTTCCCATAACTAGTGCTTAATGAATGTGTTTTGAAGGTACAGCATATGCAGTTTCCAAGTACTTTATTTTTAAAAGGAGCACAGTGACTATAGGATTTTGATTTCTTTATGTACCAAATTATTTCTCCAAGTTATTAAAAAAAGGCAAATCTTGAAGAACTTCCAGGAAATAAAAAAAAAAATCCAGCTGAATATGAAATCACTTCATAGAGTAATAATGCAATACTGTACCTTGAAATTTTGCCATGGTCTATATTCCAATATGATTTGTAGTTAATCACATTTGCTTTAAAAATTCTAAGTTGATCAAAAGGTAAAATAGGAGGGAAACTCTCTCTCTCTCTTTTTTGAGAAAGAGCGCACAAGCACGCGCACACACACACACACACACACACACACACACACACACACACACACGGGATTGGGGGAGGGGCAGAGGGAGAGTGAGAGAGAGAGAGAGAATCTCAAGCAGGCTCCTCACCTAGCACAGAGCGCCACCTGGGGCTTGACACAGAGCTCAGTGCAGGGCTCAGTCCCATAACCCAGAGATCATGACCTGAGCCTAAATTAAGAGTCGGAAGCTTAACCAGCTAGGCCACCCAGGAACCCCAAGGGAAACTATTTCTTTAAGCCAGCAGTGGCTGGTGAACTAGTATGTATTGTCTTCAGTGGAAAAGAGTTAGTCAACTTTTCCTTGTTTCATCCTGTAGGACAGAGGGAGGTAGTGACCATAAGCAGTAAGCAATAAATTCTGTTTAAAGAGGGCATGCCAATAAAGGTTTCCCCACAGTGAGGAAGCTGCTACCAGCTCGTTTTGAATGCTTAATGCTTTATTCTATTATGTTGTTTCTGGATGGCTTTCCTTCTTTTCCCACTCCTTGGGCCCCTCCTCTAGGGCTCAGTAACACGGTAGAGATGCTTTTTGACAGACAAGAGATAATCTTACACTTGACTTCCAATATCAAGGCATTTTAACCGGCACACTTTATATTGAATAATTCATGGGTATTCAAGCTTTAGTTCACTCCACAAAGAAAGTGCTTTCTCTTAGCAGCCACACTAGATATGAGCAGCTAATTCATTATTTAAAGAGATTAAGTATTAGCAACTGGTACTGGCTCTTCAGCGCTCTCTTTATTCCCTTTGCTCGTGTTATCCCCAGCCTCTCAGCTGCCTAGAACAGTTTTTAGATTGATTTTACCATATTTAAGTCTTTTTAAAAACAGATCTACCCCAAAACCTCACTATTTTCAGACTGCTTTGTCCTATTTTAAAAATGTAAAGCAATGTCTGTTAGAACTCTGTGAATCTCTGCAGGCTCGCAGGAATATATACAATTGCAACTCTTTTTGCTTTCAGTTAAGAAAATGTGGCAGGTGGGAGGAATGTAAGAAATCTGAGTTTGTTCAGATTTACAGACCACTTGCTGCAATAGGCCAAGGAAGGCTTGGGCATTTTAAACAGGTGGTGAAAGTGGATGAATTCTCAACTTTCAAGTATTGTTCCTCTGAAAGGAAAAGTCCCCATGGAGAACTGTCCTCTTTATATTTTGAGAGAAAATGAGAGGAAGAAGGGTTTGAAATGTCTGTTTCTCTTTTGTAGACAGATCCTCAGGTTGGATCTCATTCACCACAAATTTTCACTCTTTCATTACCAGTTAAGAAGAGAGAGGAAAATTTGTCAAGAGGTTATGAGGTTTCACTTTTTGTAAACCTTGCCAAAGGGTACCATAACAATGTAATCAGGTCTGGAATGGCAAAATAGTGAGAAACGTATATACACAGGCACACACACACTTATATGAGAAACTTTTTTAAAAAAGTGACTGATGCTGAAGAAATATATTTTCAGGATGTGAAATGAAAGAAAACATTGGATATCATGTTGCTTAAAGCAGTAATAAATGCTTCTCTTAATTTTATATTTTGGATTAGAGTTAGCCTTTTCTAGGAGTGTTTTAAAGCAGATATTCCATTAGAATGATAAAAATAAGTTGATGGTTTTATTTCTACTTTATATGGCCTGAACAAAACTGGATGCCTTTAAAACTAAGGAACCTCTAAACTTGTAGAGCTTTCCTTTTACATTTAAATTATTGAACGGTATGGATTGTAAATGAACTCCCTATACCTCTAGAATGCTCTTGAATTTCAGGTAACGTCTACTTTCTGGGTAGGGAATGTATTATGTGCATATTTCATTCATTCAAAAATTTTCTGAATTGGAATATTGTAAAGAAAATGGGAAAAGCATATAATAGATGATCAATAAAAAATGTATTTTTTGAATGCCTAAAACTTAAATAAGCCCAGATTTGGCCCATCCTGTGAAAAACCTTGCTTTGAAAGGGAGAAAAATGTGTCTGCATCAAAAAGCAATTGCCCTTTTATTGTGTTAAACACAAGGTCCTGTGCATTTACAAATATTCAAAAGCAAGATACTGTCCTGACCTCGTAACAGTCAATGTCTACACTAGCCTTAGAGCCATCAGGGAATAGAGAAGTAAGACATAGGAGACTAGAGGGTCACCAAAGTTGTTTCTTAATGTTAGATTCTACAAGCTCTTTCTTGTCTAGTATGCAAGGAGGAACCCCAGTTGGATATTTTTCACACAGAAGAGTACACAATGGTAAGTGGCTTGGGTTTTGAAGTTAAAATGACCTGTTTCTAAAATGTAGTTCTACCATGTAATAGCTGTTGCAACCTTGAGGAAATGGTGAACTCTCCCCAAGCTTCTTTTTCTCATCTGTAAAATGAGGACTTTAATAATATGTAACTGATAGGTATTAGAATTAATGAGATAATGTCTGAAAATTGCTTGCATAGTGCTGAGCACATAAGAAACATTCAGTAAACCTCTTTTCAAAAAGTGTTTTTGGAAAATTAACCTGGCACTGACATAGAAATTTAATTTGCAGTTGAGATTGTAGAAGTTTAGGAAATTGCTGCATTGTAAAAAATGGGGAGTTTTATGAAATGCTAATGTGTTTTGTCCTAATGTAAATAGGCATTCCAGATCAGTTGTGGCAAAAGGGAGAAAAAAACATTTTCATACTGATCTTGGACATAATTATCCGTAGATAACAAAAGAAACCTGCACAATATGATCTGGTAGCTACCACTTCCACTGGGGTGCTTTTACATGTCTTCGTTGAGGTAAAATATGTTTTAAAAGAAAAATAAATGTAGCTTTGTTCTTTGCAAAGTTTTATAAACATTTTGAAGTTTCTGTAAAAATTTGATAGTACATGTTATATGCTATGTATTGATTATTTTAAGCATTCAACTGAGAAAGAGATTGGAATTGAAAACTTTGTTTCTTGAATGGGAAAAAGGATTGGAGAATGAGGGCCCATCTATTATTATAACTTAGCTTTAAAAACTTATTTAGGAATCTGAATTGTGAAAGATTGAGACAGCATAGTTGGACAGAAACTGTCTTCTCCAAGAATCAGAATTTAAATTGTGAATCCCACATTTTAAGATTTATCTATCATGTCATTTGTCGCATAGAATCTATATCTTTCTTCTCCTGGATTTCTTCCAGAGACCTTTTTAAACAACATTACATTTTTCTAACACACATATACACACATACACATTTATAAACACAAAACTTTCAAATGTAGGTAGCCATGCCCACTTCCTCTGCATGATAGAATCTCAATAAAGAGACAAAGTAAGAAGACTAAAATACCATATATGTATAAAAAATTTATCAATCATTCTAAAACTTTATGAAAGTAAGCTATTTTTTCCCTTTGTAAGCAGGCTTACTTTAATATGGATTAAAAGTGCTGACAGCCAGTCTGGAGGACCAAATTGTGTTTGGCAGTTCTCATTTGCAATTAGCGAGGGAGACCATTCCTCAATGGTAGGGTCACCTAACCAATGCCAAGTTGAAGTCCACCCACTATTATTGAATGCTGACAACATGCCCTCCTTGTGCCATACGCTGGGAACTTAAATAGGAACTAATGCTGGAAACTCAAACATCAAGATGTTTTTGACTGAGGGCAGATACTAGAATATTTGTATTATTTTGGTGTGTGTAGCAAGTACTCTGTTGCTAATAATAGTCAAAGGCCTAAAGTTTGTGAATGACATGAATTTTTCATCTGTCTTAAAGGAGTCAATGTTTATGCACCACACCCAGTGCATAACAGTGAATTCTGGAATACTGAAAAGAATAACATAAAATAAAATGAAAAAAAAAATTTCCAAATGCCAAAAATAAATAAATAAATAAATAAATAAATAAATAAATGGAGTCAATGTTATTCCTCTAATGCTATCACTTGCACTCATGTACTTGTATGTATTTGGATATGATTTTGAGGAGGATGAGAGAAATCACGAGTAGAGCCACAACTATGCAGCAACCTCTAGCGACCAGCCATTAGTGCTCTATGACTAACAATTGTGTGCTTGGAGTGTTTTGTGGAATTTGTGAAGTATGACATTACAGTTGCTTTCATTGTCTTTATAATTTTACCCGTGAATACATTTTTAGTGAAAGGGTGAGACCAGATTAAACACCGGTGCTTAGAGTTTTATACAGTTAATTGTCTTATTGAGAATGATGTTCTTTACATAAAAATATGTTACAGCCTATACATTATATGTAGTAATAAAAATGAATAATATTTACTTATTAATATCCCTTAGTGTTACATAGTTGCTCAACTTATTAATGTTACTTGTTAAGTAGAATTCTAGAAAGTTCAAAATTCATATTTAAGAAATGTGGTTTAATATTACAGAAAATATTAGTCACTTATTTTTCCCTATAAAAACCATTTTGACACCTTTAAAAATATGATTTAATTTTCCTGTTTTATAAGTACTTTTTTGAATGCTATGCTAATGAAAATAAGGCATCCATATTATTTGGTTTATTTCCAGATTTTTTCACTTTTCTCTTTCCCACTGAATTGGGAATGTATGGCTCTTGTAAGCATTATCTGACATGTGGAATACAATGGGGAATAAAGAAAGTTGGGACGCAGTAGCCTAGTGGATTTCAATTCTACCTTTTCTCCAAGTGTGTGATTGTCCTATACAAACTGTTGCAACAAGGCCTGAGAGTTATTCAGCTTTCAGTTATTTGGCCAGCTACAAATCTTGTCTTTGATACTTTTAACCTGTCCATTTTCCAAACCTCAAATTTCCTGATTTTTATTATATTCCTTTTTCTGGGTTCAGATTGCCCACTTCTCTGGGCTACTAATATTAGGATTGAGAAAGTCTTTCCAATTATTGACCAGTTCTGTCCAGACAGGGTAAATGAGGACCCTTTCCAAATGCTCTTTGGAAATAGTTATATTTAATGCCTCAGATTTGATTTGTCAATCTTATTTCAATTGACTGCCTTACCATCTAAATTCCATATTTACGAGAAACTGAATTAGTATATATGGGGTTCAAGATTCAAGAGCAGTAAGATATTTCAAAGTTGCTACAAAGAACAGGTGTGTTTTAAAATAATATGAGCCTAACAGGGCTGAGAAAGCTGCATGTGTCTAGAACTAAGCAGACCCATAAAAAAATAAAGATTGTTACTGGCCAACTGTGGTGCCAACAAAAAGATTGTGAGTTTTAAAATCTAATCAAAATAAAACCTCAGAAATTATGTTATAAAGGAGGAAAAATAGAACTAAATCAATCATCTAAATTCTTTTGGTAATTTTTAAAGTACTACACTAATTTCCTCTCTGAAGACAAAAATAACAAGTAAACTCAACAAATAACAACTAGTTATAAGAACAAATGTCTTTAAGGTGACATCTTTTTGATTATTGATACTCTAGCTTCAGCCCATTATTAATTAGCTGATTTGGGTTTGAAAAGTACCTCTTTCCCTTTTACAACCTATAAATTTTTGCCACCTCAACTGTAGACAATTAAAAGAAGGGAAAACCATTTTTGTTTACTGTCCCACAGGTATCGTCTTTTAAACAGAAATTCAAACAAACCATGGATTCCAAAACACTTGAATCAAAACAGGGCCGTGTGTGGTATATTCAGCTTTTGTCTCTAAAACGTATGCTACTACCTACTAATTCAATTAATGTAGATAAGTTTTGGGTATTTTATCACTGATAAGCATTGTTTAATACAGTTAAAAGGTCTAAGAAAGCTGAGCTAGAATTACTTCAGAATTGCATAATTTCTTTAAAAAGATTTTATTTATTTATTTGACAGACAGAGATCACAAATAGGCAGAAAGGCAGGCAGAAAGAGAGGAGGAAGCAGGCTCCCTGCTACGCAGAGAGCCAGATACGGAGCTCGATCCCGGGACCCTGGGATCATGACCCGAGCCGAAGGCAGAGGCTTTAACCCACTGAACCACCCAGGCGCCCCAAGAATTGCATAATTTTGATGGCTGTTTTTGTGTCATTTAACTTTTTTTAAAGTTAAATTAACTATTATCCATCTTTTTCTTTTTAAAAAGATTTTATTTATTTATTTATTTGACAGAGCAAGCACAAGGGGAGTGTTGGGGGTTTGAGGGATGGGGCACCAGAAAGAGAGAGAGAAACAGACTCCCCACTGAGGAGGGAGCTTGATGTGGGTCTTGACCCCAGGACCTTGAAATCATGACCTGAGCTGAAGGCAGACACTTAACCAACTGAGCCACACAGGCGCCCTCTATTATCTATCTTGTCAGTAACAAATGATGTAGATATTGTAGAATACATATATGCAAATTAGTTGTACTGTGCTTTAGGAGGTATAACATGGATTTTTCTTGTTGATTATTATCTATTTAGAAGTTTTCCTTTATGATTATCAGTTAAAAAGCAATAACAGACCAAAATTAAAATTTGGCCATGTATAAACCATAAGATAAATTATTCTGAACGTGGGAAATCCAAAGTGATTTCTTCGGTGAAGTTGAGATACAACATGTAGAAAGAATTTTGTCAGACCCTAGGCAGCCATGCTACTAGAGTCCCAGGACTCAGATTATAAGAGAAGAAACACTTTGCCTTCCAGAAACATTTGTGCATGGGGAATACGGCAAATGAAGGCAGATGTAAGATAAAAACCTGAAGGATTTAACCCTTGAATTCTTCTGTTTAGTTTCTTCCAGTTCCTCAGAATGACTGAATACATCCTGAAATGTCTATCATCTATCCTTTATCTGTATATCTACCACAGAACTTTCAGTGTATACAAATACAAATTATTTGATATTGTCAGGACATACAGCATTTCATGTAAATTCATATATGACTTATCCACAGAACTGAAGCATAACTCTATGAGAATTGTACTTAAAAAAAATCAACAATTTGAGGAAAAATGTCTTCAAAGTAGTGAAATGTTTCTGGGCTTCCTTAAAAGAACGCGTAGGCCATAATTATTTCCCTCAAATTCAGAATTAGAAATGCTTTGGGTCCTCATACACTGAAGCTTGAGAGAGCCCCCCTCCCTGAGGAGTTTGTAAGCCTTTGGTATGTCTACTGTTACACTTTAGTTTGTTTCAACCACGCTTTCAATCTTTATTGTTGTCTATGAGCCTACGTTTCAAACAGCCCTGCTCTTTTCTCTACCATAATTTGTATATTCTGTACAACCTGAGGCTGAGAGTCTTTGCTTAACAGAATTTTCTCTACATACTGGACTCCAAGGAAACTCTCTGGGAGCTATTCTATGACTATAAAAATAAAAACTATTTTCATGTGTAGTATTATGACTGGACACTTAATGAAACCGTTTTGATCAGGGCTCCAAGAAACAAACACATATAAGTAAGATTTGGGCCCTTCTGGGATCGAATATGCAAATAGGTCACACTTTATTTTGTTAATGTTCTTTTTTTTTTTTTTTTAAAGATTTTATTTATTTATTTGATAGAGATCACAAGTAGGCAGAGAGGCAGGCAGAGAGAGAGAGAGAGAAGGGGAAGCAGGCTCCCCGCTGCGCAGAGAGCCCGATGCGGGGCTTGATCCCAGGACCCTGGGATCACGACCTGAGCCGAAGGCAGAGGCTTTAACCCACTGAGCCACCCAGGCGCCCCTATTTTGTTAATGTTCTTGAGAAAACATTGCTTATAGGCAATACGGGCAAATAGGGCATGATTAGAGTTGCTAAAACTCTAGAGATCTTTCTACTTAGCTTAATATACAGTATGAGAGACACAGAAATTCTGTTTTGAATTATTAAGCTATTACTTTTGAATTTTGTGTAGTCAGATTTCCCAGGGTTTCCATTTACTGTTTACTAAACTACTTATAAGAGTTCCTTCTAGAACCAGCAGAACTCAGCTCTGGCAGGGACCTGATAAAGTTCTAGCCCTGGATGCGAGTAGGAAGTAAAATCTCTTTGCATTCCTTCTTCCAGAGAGGATAGATAAACAAGGCCCATGAAAAAATGTATGTTCATCTTATTACTCTCTTTGAGAGGTTTGTTGGTCACCCCTCCCCCACTGCACTGCATTTTGAGAACCTAATACCAGCTACTAAAAGTTATGTTGTACTACAAAAAATAGAAGACCTTAAAAAAAACCCTCAGGTGTAGCTAGCATTCAAAATGCTAGATTAATGTAAAATTAATTTCAGTTGCATAAATATCTAAATAACTCTTGACCAACTGAGTTGTATTAGTTCCTTTAGATGATGTTCAAGGTATAGGAAGGCAAACGTGAACATAGATATTCATTTATCTCTATAAAATACTTTTGGCTTGAAATTATTAGCCTTTATGTCCAATTCAGATAGCTGGCTAGAGAACTCAAGATTCGAGACATCCCTTCTATTGTAGCATTTATTATTTTTTTTAAAAGATTATTTATTTATTTATTTGACAGAGAGAGAGAGAGAGATCACAAGTAGGCAGAGGCAGGCAGAGCGGGGTGGGGGGCAGGGAAGCAGGCTCCCTGCTGAGCAGAGAGCACGATTCGGGGCTGGATCCCAGGACCCTGAGATCATGACCTGAGCCGAAGGCAGAGGCTTTAACCCACTGAGCCATACAGGCATCCCCCACTGAGCCACCCAGGAGCCCCTCTCTCTCTGCTTTTAAGTAAAATAGCATTTCAGTCATTTGGGAAAACTGTGTATTTGAAAAAAATTCTTTTGAGAAATAGTTTTTGTCTCAGTAATTTCCAACTAACACATCAAACTGTACTAATAGATCTCACACATGTAATGGACTGTTGCCATCACAGTTCCTTAAATTGAAGGTAGAGGTTTGGAAGGAGCTCTGGAACTTGGCTCCAGAGTTTGGCTATCTTGCTTTCAGCCTATTGGTTTTTCGGCAGTACCTTCCCCAGCTCCACCCAATAAAAGTTTAGGGGAATGACTAGTTCTCCTTTCCTTTCCTTTTTCTTTTTTTAAAAAATGAAAGTTTGAGTGACAAACAACATTATATTAGTTTTAGGTGTACAACATAATGATTTGACATTTATATACATTACAAAAAGTCTGGTTACTGTTTCTCAACATACAAAGTTACAAAGAAAAATATTTTTTCTTGTAAACTCTTAAGATTTACTTACTTAGCAACTTTCATATTTACAATACAATGTTATTGACCAAAACTAGTCACCATGCCGTGCATTTCATCCCTATGACTTATTTTGTAACTGGAAGTTTGTACTCAACCATTTTACCCAACCCACCCATGCTCCTTCCCCTAGTAAACACCAGTCTAGTTTCTGTACCGATGAGTTTTGTTTTGTTTTAGGACTGTTTGTTCTATTTCTCTGAAAAATGCCACTGGAATTTTAATAGGGATTGCACTGAGTCTCTAGTGCTTTGGGTAATATGCACATTTTTTATAATATTAATTTTTCTCATCCATGAACATTGGCTATCTTTCCATTTATTTGTATTGCCTTCCAGCGTTTTCATCAGCATCTTATAGTTTTCAGTGTATAGGTCTTTCATCTCCATGGTTAAATTTAGTCCTAGGTATTTCCTTGTTTTTGATGCAATTGTAAATGGAATTGTTTTCTTAATTTCCACTTCTGATAGCTGTTAATTTATAAAACAATAGGGTTTTGTTTTTTTTTTTTGTATATTGATTTTGTACCCTACAACTTTATGGAATTATTAGTTCTGACAGTTTTTTTGGTGGGGTCCTAAATGTAAAATCATGCCATCTTCAAATATGATACTTTTTCTTTTTACTTATCAATTTGGAAGACTTTTATTTCTTTTCCTGCTTAATTTTTCTCTCTAGGACTTTTAATATTATATTGAGAAGAGTGGATATTCTTGTCTTATTCATGATTTTAGAGGAAAAGCTTTCAGCTTTTTGTTGTTTTGTGATATTAGTTTTCATCTGGTCATATGTGGCCTGTATTATGTTGAGGTATGTTTCATCTATACCCACTTTGTAAAGATTTTTATCATATATCTGAAATTAATGATGTAGTGTATGTTGGCTAATTGAATTTAAATTAAAGAAGAACTTTTATTATAAATGGATGTTGAATTTTGTCAAATGCTTCTTATGCATCTATTGAGAAGAGTGTATGATTTTTATCCTTCATTTGTTAATGTGTTACAACAGGATGATTGATTTGCAGGTGTTGAACCATCCTTGCTTCCTGAAGTTATTTCCTACTTGATCATGCTGTATGATGCCCTTAATGCATTGTTGAATTTAGTTTGCTATTTTGTTGAGGATTTTTGCATGTAGGCTCATTGGGGATATCGGCCTATAATTTTCTTTATTTGTGGTGTCCTTGTCTGGGTTTTGATATCAAGGTATGCTGGCCTTGAGTTTGGGAGCATCCCCTCCTCTTCAGTTTTTTGGAAGAGTTTGAGAATAATAGATATTAGCTCTTCTTTGAATGTTTGGTAGAATTCACCAGTGAAGCCATATGGTCCTGAGCTTTTATTTGTCAGGAGTTTTTTGATTACTTATGCCATCTCCTTACTGGTAATCAATCTATTCAGATTTTCTGTTTCTTTCCGATTCAGTCTTGGAAGATTGCATGTTTTGAGGAATTTATCCAGTTCTTCTAGGTTGTCCAGTTTATTGATGTGGTCTCTTATGATCCATTGTATTTCTTTGGTATTAGTTATAACTTCTCTCTTTTCATATCTGATTTTATTTTTGTGCCCTTTATTTTTTTCTAGTCTAGTTTAAGTTCTGTCAATTTTATTTATCTTTTCTAAGAACCAGCTCTTAGTTTCATTGAGCTTTTCTGTTTTTGTTCTTGTCTCCAGTCATTTATTTCACCTCTCATCTTTATTATTTCCTTCCTTCTACTGCCTTTGGGCTTTGTTATTCTTCTTCTAGTTCCTTTGAGTGTAAACTTAGATTGCTTGAGATTTTTCTTGTTTCTTGAAATAGGCCTGGGTCATAAATATTCTTCTTAGAACTGCTTTTACTGAATCCCAAGCATTTTGGACCATTGTGTTTTCACTTTCATTTGTCTCAAGCTGTTTTTTAAATTTCTTCTTTCATTTGTTTATTGACTCATTGTGAGGCAAGGCATTCACCCATTGCCTTGGCAGGAGTGGGGCATGACAGAAGCACATTGGGGAGCACTAGCAGGTTATTACAAGGGTGCAAAAATGGTTCCCACCAGTGCCAGCACTAGTAAGGTAGAGAGAAAATGTGAAAATGGTGCCTGATAACACCCCCATCTCTGTGGAGAATTTCAACAGGCTTTTGCCCCTCTGGCAGATGCTTTAAGATTAGCAAATGAATCTTCTTCACATATGGTCTTGGCATTTTTCCAGCTGCTGGTTTTGCACTGGGTCCAAGGGTTATTGGGTTTGCTCAGGAGCCCTTTAAGATCATAATCTCCATTCTCTACAGCCTTATGGTTCTCCTGGTGTAAGCCCTGTTGGTTTTAAAAGCCAAACATTTTGGAGGTTCATCTCTCTGGTACAGGTCCCAAGTGTTGGGGTGCCTGATGTGGAGCATAAAACCCTCACTCCTCAGGGTGGAGTTCCATATTTGTGAGACCACCCCACCCCACCCTGCCTCCCACCCAAGACCTTCTAAGCCAGGGTACACATACAGAGACCACACAGGAGACATGCCCTTTGAACACCCTAGGAGGGGTTGAATTTCTGAGACCCATGGGTCTAAAACAATCAGCCTAATAGTTCAAGAGACAACAAAGAACTAGGGAAGGTTAAGCAATAAAGATCATCTCACTGCACAGTTTATGAGACTTCAGTAAGGACCCGATGGTGGGTCACTGTGTTAGGAGTGAGCTTTTGGCAAGACAATCTCTCACTGTCCTACCATCTTGATCTGACCCTTATTCTTTGTTGTGGAGTAGCTGTTAACTAGTTCTCAGATTCTTTCCATAGGTAATTGTTCCACATGTAGCTATAAATTTGTTGTGTCCATGGGAAAAAGTGAGTTCAGGATTTTTCTATTCTACCACCTTAAACTGCCTCACCTTTTAATTAAAAAAAAAAAAAAAGGTAGAGAGGACCCCTCCTTTATGTTGCCACTTGGAAATTTTCACTTTCTTACCATTTTTACACTCTGTGTTCTTATCCAAATCCATTTTAATTCTTTGTGCTTTAACTGAGTCCTTTCTGGTCCTCCAAAGAAACAGGGGAAAGCTGCTCTGAATCACTGATAGCACAGCTCTCCATGCAATTGATGACTTTTGGCTCATGGCTCATTTGCTGTGACAGAAGCAATGTGTGACTCATCAGGGGCTGCTCTTGAGTCAGTGAGTGATAAGACAACTGGCTGTATCTCTAAAATACTCCTCAAGTCTGACTCTCACACTCACTGGCTTAAAAGTGCAAGAATTAAGAACACAGGAAAAGATTTTTGTCCTCATTTGAATCTTCAGATGATTTCATTTTCAGTTTAACACCCCAAACTCAAATTTCTAAAAGTTCAAACCACTTGCTTCCTGATACATAAAGGTGACTTCTAAATAGTATTGCATTTACTATGGAGGGATAGGCAGTGCCACATGATGAGTGGTATGAGGAATTCCAGGAAAATCCTTCTATCAATATCAAGTCATCAGAACCAGAAATTCCTTGGGAAGGAGCAGAGATTAGTGAGAAGAGTGCTGGAGCCACACAGCCCTGGACTTGAATTTCTGCTCTTCCACATAATAGCAATGGGCATGTGGAAAGAAAAAGGTTGGAGATAATAGAGCTAAGGTACTAAGGACTGTGTGGGGGGGTGGTGGGAAACAACATGTGCCAACCTGGAAGACCTTGGATATATATATGTGTGTATATTGGAGAAAGTTGGGTAACATGAGATCATACAAAAGATAAGGTGAGATAACTCCAAACACAAATACCAAATACTTTCATAATGGTAACAGTAAAATATAAGGTGAGAGAAAAATTTCAAAGTTTACCTAGCTAAATTTGTTGATACTCAAATGCAGTTAATTAGATTTATTCATTCTCTCACCCTCTCTCCATATATATATTAATTTATCATATATATCATATTACATGTAAAAATCAATCAATCTATCTATCTATCTTTCTGTCTCCTCTGAGCCTGTTGTTGCACACCAGATATGGTGTTAGCCATTGGGAATTCAAAGGCAACAAACTACAGTCTTAGTACCTTACATTTGTACACCACTTTGTATCTTTCAAGGTATTTTCACATGTATTAGCTCATTCTGTGTTCTTAGACAGAGAGATAATTAGTTTTGCTAGGTCATAAGAGTCTGCAGGGGAATGTTGTAAAGAGTCATGCCCTGTATCTTGGTCTGGCACCTTTCCATGTGACTTTGGAAAGAGTATGGGACTATAAAGTCTAGAGAAACCTTGACTGCCACAGGCAAGAACTTTTGGGTCCTAGAAGTTATAAATTATGCAACCTCATGAGTGTTGAAAGAGAAGGTATCTCCATTTATCTCTTTCCTGTAATGTCCTGTGTCCTGGGAAGACAGTACTGTTCCCTTGCAGAAATGCTAGGATATCTGTGAGCCCATTTGCAGAATCATGTTAGTTGCATGGGCTCCCAGTGGGGGTTGTATAGCTAACTCTCCAGAACAATTATGAGGCCTACTCTCATTCCAGGTGGTAAAATCAGGATCTTTTAAAGCACTTCTTTGGACAGGTTATAATATAGGATCACAGGGTGAATGAGGATTTACATTCTTAAAACAAGCTAGATAGATACTCAGGAAGGCATTTTTCCAAATGAAGGGGAAATGCAGAAACAAATTTTGAAAAAATGTCATCAGAGATATAATCCATTATCATTAAATATAGATAGACAATATAGAATGCAATTAATGTTATTTTTGATTCCTGGCAGAACTTGAGATGGTGGTTTGTCTGACTGCTATAGGACATCAGTGAGTGGGACTGGGCCTCATTAGGCAGGTGAAAGGAAGAACAAAAACTGCCAACACAACAAATGGAGCCCCTTGGTGCAGACAGTTAATGCATTTTGTCATATTATAGTAGAAA
Organism: Enhydra lutris kenyoni; assembly: GCF_002288905.1. Lineage (NCBI taxonomy): Eukaryota > Metazoa > Chordata > Mammalia > Carnivora > Mustelidae > Enhydra > Enhydra lutris. The sequence continues at coordinate 14,774,608 of NW_019154103.1, read as the reverse complement.
CTGTAGATCTCCCTGGTCATGATGAGAATAGGGAAAACAGAACTCCCAGCTAAGATGTTTAAGGACCTAAGTGGTTGTGAGTTTATGAGACTTCAGTAAGGAATGATCTTTGGAATATAGCCATTAAAATTGAGTTTCATTTGAGCACAAACAGGTTCAAACAATAAAGGTTGGTGAAACCTTTATTTCAAGTACATTGTGGAAAATTTCAGAGCAAATCAAATTTAAGTTAGCAGTATTTATTTAATTTAGTTTAAGAGCTAAAAAAACCTGTATCATATATTACTAGGTAAGATAAACCCTCTCTTTAACCTCCTTCAATGGCTTCTCAGTGCTCTGAGGGAAAAACCTTACTTTGTATTATGGCCTCTGTATTAGGTCTTGGCCATCCCAGTCTTGTTTCAATTCCTTAACATGACAGTCCCCTTCTGGCTTTAGAGGATCATCTTCTCAATCTCTTTTCAATCTATGTGATGCACCATTTTTCAAATTTTTGCTTAAATATCACCTCTTTGGGAAAATGTTATTGACTAAACTAGATCCTCCCCCTCACCTCTCCTGCTGCTTCTGTTATTCTTATTTTAATCCCATTTGCTTAGGATTTTTACTATTTTGTTAATTTTTTTTGCATATTTTACTTGCTTTTCATACCAGAATATAATATCCATGAGAGGGGGCGCCTGGGTGGCTCAGTGGGTTAAAGCCTCTGCCTTTGGCTCAGGTCATGATCCCAGGGGTCCTGGGATCGAGCCCTGCATCCGGCCCTCTGCTCCGCAGGGAGCCTGCTTCCTCCCCCTTCTCTCTGCCTGCCTCTCTGCCTACTTGTGATCTCTGTCTGTCAAATAAATAAATAAAATCTTTAAAAATAATAATAATAATAATATCCATGAGAAAAAATGCTGTGTTTGTTTCCCACACCATGGTATTTCTGGTGTCTAGTAGAGTAACTAGTAAGATAGACACCCAATACATGATTGATAAAGAAATGAATGAAGAATGTCAGTTATTCATATTAAATTTAAAACATTACAAGAATACAGGGGACCTAATTTCTGTAATTTCTTTCATTGGCTGTAGTTAAAGCAGACAGAGTTAGAGGAGGTGGGCTAGGCCAAAAATCGTTCTTCGTGCACATTGCAATTAATATGGTGCTGGTGTTCATACTGATATGTTTAATAAAGCTATCACCACAAAAACTCTGAGGAAGTGTGGGAGCTGATTTAAAAACAAAAACAAGAACATATATTGCTACTTTAGATGCACAGGGTCTGTTACAATAAATTACTTTAAGTCCAGAAAGAAACCGTGTTTATCTACTGCAGGTGTCATTTCTCCTTAGTTCACTGGAATACTTGAGAAAATGAAGAGTAATAGTGTGTAGAAAGCACCCCATCTGGATCTAATTTTGCTGTAGAAAGTCTTTGCTCTACATGATAAGCATTGGCAATACAGTGATGAAGGGAGACAGGTTTCTTTGCTTCATGGAGCTTATAGTCTCAATTAAAAAAAAAAAAAGATTTTATTTATTTGACACAGAGAGATTGCAAGTAGGCAGAGAGGCAGGCAAAGAGAGAGCGGAAGCAGGCTCCCTGCTGAGCAGAGAGCCCCATGCAGATCTTGATCCCAGGACCCTGAGATCATGACCTGAGCCAAAGGCAGAGGCCTTAACCCACTGAGCCACCCAGGCGCCCCATTATAGTCTCAATTTTTATTGGGATTTTTTTCTTAAGCCTTTATCAGTTGCCAAATTGGGCAATATTTTATGAGACATAAAATGCTCTGTGAATGTCTGTGGTCAATTCTGAGTGAGTATCTTTAAGCATTTCTAGTCTAATATCTCTCCCTACTTTTCTTCAGTGTTTGCCTTTGTCCTCTTGTTCTAATGCTACATGTTTAGTAACATTTTAATAGAAAGTCAACATTTAGGGGAAAATGGACTCTGAAAGAACAGAATTCTTATTTCCAGCATTTTTTTTTTTTAAACTGGAGAACTAGAATAGTTATGTGACATTATATCTTGGGGAAAAATGACTCTGGTGCAATTTTTTTGCATTAATATGTCTCCCTTCCCCCGCATTAGTGTGAAGCACCCACATTTCAAACAACCACAAAAATAAAGCAAAAGCCACTTTATTTTTTACATTCTGAATGCAGTATATATCCTATAACTTAAACCTGTTGATACTGCCACATAGAAATCACTCAGTATGATTTTATTTTCATGCCCTGTATTTAAAAATAGAATATGCTGAACATATCATTATAAGATCACTTATTAAAACGTTTTTTAATTTATTATAGCCTCCAGGAATTTTGAGATATGAAAGATATTTTTATTCTTTAACAATACACTCATTTTTTTGCTTTTCATGGTTTTCCTTCCACATATAATTTCATATTTTCAGTATATTACTAATACTGCCTACAAGTGTTCCTCTTTTTTTTACTTCATATTTATTTTTAGCGTGTGATTTTTAGATACTAAGTAGCCAAGTATGTTATGTTGTCCTTAAAGTAAGAGTAAGCTCTTTTTTTTTTTTTTTAAGATATATTTTTTGAGAGAGAGTGTGTGAGCTGAGTGTGTGTGGGGGGAGGGAATGGAAGGGGCAGAAGGAGAAGGAGAGAATCTCAAGCAGGCTTTCTGATAGGTGCAGAGCCCCTATAGGGGCTTGATCTCAAGACCTTGAGATCATGACCTGAGCTTAAATCAAGAGTCCAGTGCTTAACCAACTGTGCCACCCAGGTGCCCCAAATAAGAGTAAAGTCTCGAATGAAGGCATGAAATACTTTTTTGATTGAAGTATACAGAATTAAAAACATGAATTTTGTTACATTAATTTTGTTTCCTTGGAGATGTTTATATATTTACTTTTTCTGGTAAAATTGTATTCTGGAGAGTTGAGTTCATTAGATAGACAAGTTCATTAGATAGACAATACAGGAGTCACATAACTATATTTTAGCTCTCTGCTTTGCCTGATTTTTGTTCCTAATCATTTGAGATCAAAATCAGCTCTAATCCTTTTATTTATCTCTCATGTGAATGATTCCAAATAATGTCTGAAAAGGTGGTACATGAAACCAGGAATACACTCTTTGGTAGTCCTCCAAAATTAAGCAAATCATCTTTGCTTTGCTGCTTTTCTGGATGTATAAATAAAAGTAAAAAGAAAAAAAGACAATTTTAGAACTTTTCAACAATGTGAATATATAGTTAATGCTACTGAACTGTACACTTAAAAATGTAAGATGGTAAATTTTATCTTATTTGCATTTTACTATAATTAAAAAAAGAAAAAGGAATGACAAAATTAAAAAAAAGGAAAAAAGAAAAGGAAGAAGAGAAAATCACTTGAAAGTTGTCATGATATTCCACTCCAGGAACCACTCAAAAAATAAATAAAAAAATAAAGCCAGCACATTCCAGAGATATGTCAGCATTGCCTCAGGAAGACAAGAATAAGGAAAAACTAATAATGAAAATAGCCTGCAAACAAGACAACCCTAATTATTTAATTATGGAATTTAGAATAATGCCTTAACTACATTATTCTGAATAACTATCAAGACAGTAGCAATTATTTAACCATAGTGTCCAGAATTGTATTATTATAGTATTTCAGTGATTTGGAAGTTTATAAAAAGCTGTACAATACATAAAATTTTGTAAGGACTTCTTTCTCCTACAGGTTTAATGGGAGAATAACACAATTAAGTTTAAAAGGAGAGAAGGAAGTTATTGGAAAAAGAAAGGGTGAAATGTTACTGCAGAACATTTAATTCTTGATTCTTCTTGCTGCCAGTAGGAGCATTAATGTTACAATAAGGAAAGTCTTTAAAAAAGATAAAATGACTATTAGAGAATTAGGAATAGTTTTTGAAAGGGAGTTTGAGTCATACCAAAATAAAAAAAAAATTCCCTTTCCTACATTAAATCCTTTTTTAAAAACTTCTAATTTTCAAGTATTTCCAGACTTACAAAACTCTTAGAAAAGTGTATAAAGCGTTCCTTCACTCATCTTCACCATATAATAACATCTCACATAAACATAATACAAAGGTCAAAGCCTGAGGACTAACTCTGATATGGCTCCTTAGTCAATTCTAATTGGCCATTTTCTCAGTCATACTTTTCCATTTGTGATCTTGACATCTTGAAAGAGTGCTAGCCAGTATTTGGCAGAATTAATCTACTTCAGATTGAGTCAGTCTGATGTTATCTCATACTAAAGTTGATCTATTGCATTTTTGCCAAAAATAGTGGAGAAATGATTTTGCGCCCTTCTCCATGCATCATGTCAGAACACCCTCTTAAAGTTCTGATACCATTTCCCCTAGGCCAGCCCTGGTTACTTTTTTTTGGAGAATGGTGTTTGAGGGGAAAAAAAAATGTGGTGTTAGGCATGTTCATTACTATTGGGTAGTCATTCTTCTAGACACTGTCTTTCTTTTTTTTTTTTTAAGATTTTATTTATTTGAGAAAGAGCATGATACAGAGCAGAGAGCACAAGTGAGGAGGTTGGGGGAGGGGCAGAGGGAGAAGGAGAAGCAGATTCCCTGCTGAGCAGGGAGCCAGATGCAGGGCTTCATCCCAGGACCCTGAGGCCATGATCTGAGCTGAAGACAGTTGCTTAACTGACTGAGCCCACCCAGGCGCCCGTCTTCTAGACACTCCTAGTGGACAGAACTAGGAAAAACACATACGCACATATACATATTCACACAGATGAACATAAATATATGAAAAAAAAATATATCCACACACATACACATGCATGCATGCATCATACACATTTATATCTATTTCTAGATATACCTGTATTAAACAACAGCAGCAACAACAGAGTTTATACTGATTAATCCAATTTTAATTCAAACTCCAGTCCATTCTAGCCTTCTTTTTTATTCTATTTATTAATCTTTACTCTGACAACGAGATAGCTGTCTCTCATACCACAACATATTTGTCTGCCAAATCCTAGATGGCACATAAGGTAGTTTCACAATTGTTAATCTTATACTCCTATGAAAAATAAAGTTATTACTTAGAGTAAATATTTGTGCTTCTGCTCTAGCAGTATATATAGTCAAAGTATTGCTTTTTTTTTTTAAGATTTTATTTATTTATTTGACAGACAGAGATCACAAGTAGGCAGAGAGGCAGGCAGAGAGAGATAGGAGGAAGCAGACTCCCCACGGAGCAGAGAGCCCGACGTGGGGCTCGATCCCAGGACCCCGGGATCATGACCTGAGCCGAAGGCAGAGGCTTTAACCCACTGAGCCACTCAGGGGCCCAAAGTATTGCTTTATACAATACTTAAGCTAGCTATCCCAACTCCAATAAATTTAATACATTATTTCATATCAAATAGAAGAATTGCATTTTGAGCAAGAAAAACACCATGTGACTGATGTAAAAACAGTGAATGTGCCTGAGTGGTTGGGGCTGTAGCAAGATCTTTTATATATTTTTTTTGGTTTTTAATTTTTTTAATCTACTCTAGTGTCTATATTAGATTCAATTTGGACAAAATGTAAGCTCTAGTGACCAAAAATAACATTTTCTTATTATTTTTTATTTTTATTCATGTGATTTGGAAAGATATTTTACAGATTAACTTGGAGAACTGTGGCAGAAAGCAGGTATACCACTTATGTATTTTTAACATGTGCTTCTTTTTAATGTGAAAGTAATAAATTCTCATAAGATGGATAAAGAAAAACAGTAGAGATGACAGTCAAAATCATTTGTTACCTCATTATCTAGAGATAACCACTGTTAAAATCCCAGTGCATTTGCTTCACTTTTAAATATGGGTATATGAAAAGCTACATGTATAGCTTTTAATCCTTCTCTTTTCACTTCTATTTACATTGTAAGCATTTTCCTTGCCACTAAATATTCTTCAAAAAACATGATTTTCATGATTTTTCATGAATATTTTTCCATCAAATTCCATAATTTATCTAGCTATCCTCCAAATGTTGGTGATTTAGGCAGTTCCCAATTTTTGTGCTCTTGCAAAAAGAACTTCATTGAGTGTTTTGACCCTGTTATAAAAATTATATATATTTGATGGTGAATGAAGGGTTAGTGGAATTAAAATGTAGTAAACACAATTTAAATGATGCTTAGAACCTCTTAAGGAGAAAACAAGTGGCAAGACTTTTTTGAATGAATAGAAGAAACTGAGGAAAGTGGAAAAGACAAATTCACACCAGATGAAATATACAGGAAGGTTCTTCTGTACTGAGACAATGGGTGGTAAAATGTATTGAACCTTACCACCAACTTTCTGTGAAAGAAATTTTACTGGGTCTATCAGGGTTTGCTATATAACAAACCATTTCAAAATTGAGTTGCTTAAAACATCACACTTTAAAATTTTTTCCATAATTCTGTGTAGTAGTAGGGCAGTTTTTCTCATCTGAGATGGCTTGGACTTGGAATAGATGGTCTAGGATTCCTTTTGGAATCATCTTTGGAGCTTCTTAGGAAAAAATCTGATGTGTGAACTTAAGATCCAAAGGTTCTTTTTTTTTTTTTTTTTAAAGATTTTCTTTATTTATTTGATAGAGAGAGAGCAGGGGAGAGCACAGGCAGGGAGAGGGGAAGAGGGAGAGGGAGAAGCAGCCCCCCCCCCCCCCCCCCAGTGAGCTGGGAGCCTCATGTGAGGCTCCATCCCAGGTCCTTGGGATCATGAGCTGAGCAGAAGGCAGTTGCTTAACTGACTGAGCCACCTACGCGCCCTAGTCTAAAGGTTCTGATTCAGTAGGCTGCAGCCAGATCTAAGAATCTTAACACCCTAAGTACCCTTAGGATTTTCTGATGCAGATAGGCTAGATTTTGAGAAAACTCTGCTAGGTTATGACTCAGTGTATTACAAAAGCATAAGGGAAATTCATGAAATACATGTGGATAAGAGATGCAACAATTTAAAAGTTGATATCCTAATTTAAAAAGAATAGGTTGTGTCCATTGCATGCTTTTATTAAAGAATTCCTTCCCTCTTTTCATTTGTTGTGGCTGGCACTTCTGTACTGTAAGATGGGCTAGACTGAGGAAGCCTTGAATCTAGAGAGTGGAAGTGGTTGAGAATTGAGCAAAAACCAGGAGTCCAAACTCAAGAGCAAGACCAGAGTTCTAATTGTTGTTTTGGGGAAGTGCACATGGATTTAAAGCACCAAGAAAAAATTCCAAAATCAAAATACAAACAAACAGACACATACAGATGAAGCTACTATTAACCCAAGGATTGCATGGGTTCCAGATATGACATACAGAAACAAGAGAAAAAGAAAAGATGATGGATAGTGATCTAAGCATTAAAAATGCTAGATTAAGGTTTATAGGTAGATGTGAGGAATGCAGTTGGTAGGGTATCAGGATTAAGGGTTAGAAAATCCAGTAATTTGTGGAATGTAATTCAGATTGGAGAGTTAGTTCTGGAATACCAAGGGTGGAGTCATCCTGTGACTTATTTTTTTTTTCAGTTTCCAGACATAAAGGAGAATATGTTATATGATTCTGTTTTATGAAGTTCAAAAAGCAGGCAGAACTTAACCTATTATAATAGAAGTCAGAACCTTGCTCATCTTTGGTGTATGAGGGGGAGTGGCAATGACGGGGAAGATGCAAGAAGAGGCAAGAGGCTTCTGTGGTGTTAAATAGTATTTTACATTTTGATCTGGATGGATGTTCCATAGACATAGCCATATGTTTTTCAAAATTTAATTGGCCTGTACAGTTAAGATTTATGCACTTTATGTTATATCTCAATAAAAAGTAAAAATTAAATGCATGAAAGAGGCTTTTAAAAATATACTTCTAGACACTGTCAAAGGAGGGAAGCTTAGGTCATTTAAATGAGGAAAAAAACACAGCTTCTGATTTTGTCAGTGAAGAAACTGAGGAAAGTGGAAAGAACAAATTCACACTGGATGACATACACAAGAAGTTTCTTCTGCACTGAGAGAATGCGTGGTAAAATGTATTGACCCTTATCACAATTTCTGTGAAAGAAATTTTACTCAGCCTATCAGTTTTTGCTGTGTGACAAAATTCTTCTTTTTTTTTTTTTTGGATGAAAGGTATTATATCTTCATGGATTCATATTATATATTACTAGAATGAGGCAAGTTTTGTACCCCTTCTATTCCTGTTTTTTGTTTTTGTAGTTGAAAATATTGATAAATATTTTCACCTAAATAAGTAGGTGGAAAAATTTTTATGGTGTTGTCACTTTTTTAAGTTCTTTATCAGTCTTATGTCAAAAATTATATGGGGATATATGATTAAAATTATATTTCAGTTGTCAACTTGATAAAGATCTCCTTCAATTTCCTTGTAAGCAAAGGATTAGAAGTCATTTGTCTTGCAAAAGAATTTATTATCCAGTTATTAGTCATATATTTGTCAACAACATAAAGGCTTTCCCAAGCCTTTTCAAGTAATAGTCATTCCTATTACTTTTTCACATAAAGACACCTTGCTTAACTCAATATACTCTGAAAAGGTTGGTGAAATAAAAATATCATTTATTTTAATATGTTTATGCCAATGTAATTTATGATAAAGCACTTTTTTCTTATAAAGAATCTTATATTTATTTCTATCAAAACTTGTTATAGATTTAACCCTTTCAGCTCATGGAAAATGTTCATCTTAAACCTAATTGGAAAGTTCAGTTTCATTGTCAAATAAATCAGCCAAGGCAAGTTGACACAGAATGTCTAACTTCATTTTTTAAATTTACAAAACACTGATATTTTTCTCAGATAACCACATCGCTTTGGATTTCCAGAAGTGATTCTGATGGGTAAAGCAGGGTCTTAACATGAATTTGCTAGTAAGGTGGCTGCACCTTTAATATTTTGTGCCTGTGTGCCCACAGGGCTCTCCCTCAGGGGTAGTGTCAATGGGCAGTGAAGGGGCAAGATGGAGTAGGCAACAAAAATTGTCTTCAATCAGGCTACCCTACTCAGAATTTATCTAAATTCAAATGATTCCAAAGTGGGCCAAATTGCTGTCTTTAATTTCACTTTTAGCCCTTACTGGAAATAGGTATACTATAAGGAAGGACACAAAGCTATGGCATGTATATATTGTGCCTTGATTTAAGAAGTCTTCACAGATATCAGTGTTTCAAATTGTTCCTTTGATGGATGCCAGGGAAATGTACACTTCAGTGCAATGCACCATTGTGAGGTTCTAGATGGATAAAAAAAAAAATACGCTTTTTCTTTTCAAAGTGGGAGAAGAGTGAATATCAAAAGGCAAGTGGGAGAGGAGAGTATGTTTGATTCCTGGGCAGATTAATCTAACAATGGGCTATTTATTTCCTGTTTGAAGGTAATGTATGTATATGCACAAACATAGATATGTGTATAACATGTATGAAAAAAAGTAACTGAGATGATTTTTGTTGGCCTTTTATTTTTAGTAGTTAAATTTGGCAGATGAAAGACAAAGCTTTGTTATTTTACTATTACTTTAAATGGATGAGGAGGCGTGCATTTACTTATATTTACTTTTTTAAAATTTACCTATCCTTTCAATTGTTAAAAAGATTTTATATTTTTAGAGCAGTTATAGGTTCACATTAAAATTGAGAGAAAGCTACAGAGATTTCCTATGTACCCCTATCCCCATATATGCAGAGCTTCCTCCATTATCAACATTCCCCACCAGAGTGGTACATTTGTTACAACTGATGAACTTAGGATGACATACCATTTTCCCTTAAAGTTTTTAGTTTACATTATGGTTCACTTGGTGTTGTGCATTATGTGAGTTTGGGCAAATGTACAATGACATATATCCACTGTTCTAATATCATACAGAATATTTTCACTGCCCTAAAAGTCGCTGTGTTTTGTCTACTTTTCCCTCCTGATCCTCCCACCCCTCCACCTCACAACTACTGATCTTTTTACTGTCTTCATAGTTTTGCACTGCCTTTCAATTTTGTATGGGCCAGAAAATCATAGGATGCTATAAGATTTCAACAGATCTGAAAGTTAGGAGAATGCCTTGCAGAGTTAAAATTAAAAATCCTGTCTTTTCTGGAAAGGTTACCTACTGTCTAGCTAGAGAATAAGATAGGAGAATTCATAGAAATAGAATCTCTTTGAAACTTAAATCAGGAAATCCAAATGGATTGGGTATAGTACTTTAAAGAATTTAGGTTATGAATAAAAGGAGAAGAGTACAATGCAACTTTTGCCCTTTTTTATTTAAATTAATACAAAGTCTTAGTTCCATGCTTGATTGGAGGAAAAGAATAAAGTGTCAGAAGGAGACAATGAAATATTTGTATGAAAACATGGGCTATTAATTTAAATGCATGATGCTATTTTTAAAAATATGCTAGTTTAAAGGTTATACAAGTTCATTTAAAAATTAGGAAAAGAGCAAAAAGAAGAAATAAATATTACTCATAATTATAATATTTAGAAACAGTCATATAATACCTTTTTTTTAGTTATTTGTCCATGCATATGTATTTTGGTATAGTTGAAATTATATTGCATTTATAATGTGGTTTTAACACCTGTCACTTTTAATATTTTATCATTTAACTAAAAATTCCAGAACCCTAATTTTAATGAATCTGTGGTATTTCATCATATAGATGTATTATAAATTAAGGCATTCTCTAGAAGCTGAAAAACGTAAGGAGCCATATTTTCTCCTAGAGCCTCCAGAAAGGAGTGCAGCCTTGCTGACACCTTCATTTTTAGATCAGTGAGATGTGTCAGAATTCTGTTGTTTTAACTCACTAAGTTCATGGGGGTTTGTCACAGCAGCAATAGCAAACTAATACATAGACACGTGTTTTTTTTGTGATTCACTATGGTCTGGAATATTAAAAACCTGCCTTTATTCATAAAATCTGCCTTATTATCATTCAAATTTCAGGTGCTTTTTGCCAAAACACTAATTAAAATATTTACTACAATTAGTTTTTTTCTCCACTGACCTTAGTAATATATTTTTTTAAAGATTTATTTATTTATTTGACAGACAGAGATCACAAGTAGGCAGAGAGGCAGGCAGAGAGGGGTGGGGGGAAGTAGGCTCCCCTCTGAGGAGAGAGCCCGATGTGGGGCTTGATCCCAGGACCCTGGGATCATGACCTGAGCTGAAGGCAGAAGTTTTAACCCACTGAGCCACCCAGGTGCCCTTGACCTTAGTAATATTAAACTGATGTTTATTTATTAACGTCGCTTTACATTTTGCATGCACATTATTTATGATTTTCATTTTATGTACTGATCAAAATCCATTACCTTTATTACTTTAGTTACCATTTCTGGGATTGGCTCACAGCCCTAATTTTATTCCTTTCCATTTTTACTGCATAGAATTGGAGAGCAGTAACTCAAAAAACATAGATTAATACTAATACTTTTCTCCTCCAGTGAATCAGCCCAAATTATTTTTTTATATAAATATTTCCATTTAAAAAGCTGTGATGTTTGGGGGGAGGAGTCAAGATGGCGGAGAAGTAGCAGGCTGAGACTACTTCAGGTAGCGGGAGATCAGCTAGATAGCTTATCTAAAGATTGCAAACACCTACAAATCCAACGGGAGATTGAAGAGAAGAAGAACAGCAACTCTAGAAACAGAAA